>NC_136067.1:1350941151-1352141151 GCF_964261635.1 Lissotriton helveticus
TTTAGGGATGTTATATTTGGGGTGACATTTGACTCGTACAAAAACTGAGAAATTCGCCCGTTAATAGTTAGCTTAGCTATCTGTAACTCGCCCCCAATGCACTGCTGAATATATCCCATATTTGATCACTCATGACATGGTCAGTGACATCACTGATGACCTCTCATGTGACATCACTGATGACATCATCCACTTAATATCTGATGCAAATCCTCACTCTCTAATATAACCTTTTATGCACCCACTCTAAAATACAGACAACCATTCCCAAAACCATAGACACACCTATTCCAGTTAGTATATACCCGCTCACTGTCTCACACACATCCACTCATTAACCCATACAGTCACTCATACATGCAGTCACTCATCAATACAGCCACTGATATATATATATATATATATATATATATATATATATATATATATATTCACTGAAAAAACCATAGGTTATAGACCATATATAGTTAGGAATTAGCATTTACTAAACCTTATTTTACTCACACAAAACCATTGAAATTCCATATATAGTTAGTTGCACTAACTATATATCGCGCACCCGCAATCCACTGCTGATGATGTCACATATTACATCATTCATGACATGGTCAGTGACATCACTGATGACATCACTGATGACAACATCCAGTGATTATGTGTTTCTGTAAAGTTTAAATATGTTTTACATATTGAAGAATGAGTGGATGTATAAGTGTCTGAATGAAGGTTTTAGTAGGTGCGTGATTGACTGTATGAGTGAGTGATTAAATGCGTCTTACTGAATGCACGGGTTAGTGACTAAACTGTCTAAAAGTGTGCATCAGTATGTCTGTTGTTGTGCAAGCTGCTGCACGTGTTCATCAGTAGCTATATAAGTAGCTATATGGGTTATTGATTGGTTGCACAAGTATTTGTATGGGAGACTGAGTGTGTGTATGGCTGGCTGGGAGGTGTGTGACTCTGTGCAGATCAATGTGTACTTGTATCAGTGATTCTATAAGAGAGTAACTATGTGTTAGTATATGTTTCAAAAATGTAAGGTGTTCTGTGTTTAACTGTATAGATAAGAAAATGGAAGTGTGATTGATTCTTTTCAGGACTGACTAGGTGTGTGAGTAACTCCATGGATGAGTGGCAGAGTGTGAGTGTCTGTATAGGTGTATGAGTGCATATGATAGTGTTGTAAAGATGAGTGATTGTATGTATGAATGATTGTATGAGTGAATGTGTGTGTAGACATAGGAATCAGTGAGTGCGTATGTAGTAACTAGTATTGGTGTGTCAATGGTTTCAAAAATGATACTCTCTATTTAACACTGGGTGTAACGGAGGTTATATTAGAGTGTGAGGAGATGCATTGTATTATCACATGAATGATATCATCAGTGATGTGATCATTGATATCAAGTGAGATGTCATCAGTGATGTCATTTGAGATGTCATCAGTGATGTCATCAGTGATGTCACTGACCATGTCATGAATGATGTAATATGTGACATCATCAGCAGTGGATTGCGGGTGCGCGATATATAGTTAGTGCAACTAACTATATATGGAATTTCAATGGTTTTGTGTGAGTAAAATAAGGTTTAGTAAATGCTAATTCCTAACTATATATGGTCTATAACCTATGGTTTTTTCAGTGAATTTTCAAGGTTTTGTAAATGCTAATTCCTAACTATATATGGTCTATAACCTATGGTTTTTTCAGTGAATTTCATTGGTTTTTTAACAGCTAATATCTGTAGCTGTAAAATTTATTCTTCTTTAAATCCAAAAATATATTTTATATGTTTATGAATAATTATTTTTTTAAATATTTTTTTTTCTTCGTTCCCGCTTCGCGAATCGGGAACCTTACAGTAAAAAAATGTTCAGAAAAAAAAAAAAAAAAGTTCTTTTCAGAACTACCTCCCCGTTATTAAAAAATTGGTACAATATTTGGAACTGTGCCAACCTCTATTTCTCTTAGTTCGCTTCCTAGTTCGCTCGCTGGTACGCGAACTGGAAGCGAACCAAAAACAGTAAGTATAAGGGAAGGAAACACACACTTATGTTAAAAGAAAGACAGCTATAGGGGAGTAAACTAGAGATACTATTACCCATAATCCACTACTGATGATGTCACATATTACATCATTCATGACATGCTCAGTGACATCATCAGCAGAGGATTGCGGGTTTTTTGGCACCATGCCTTATCGACGGTTTAATAACGCTGCCTTTTGCTTTATATAAGTTTTCAAATTGTATGAAATATATACCAATAGGTCTTTATGAACCTTTAGGTAGTGCTTTTGTTCATGAGGTCTGGTCGCTTCCATACACATACAGATGTTTCAAAGATGATCAAGAAGTTTATCTGAATGGAGAGGAATGCACTGAGACGCCAGATCATTCACTAATGTGTAGGCACATACAGTTACACGATTCATGCAACAAACAGCGACCAAATATGGCTTGCGTGATGCAAGGCACGCCAGTTCCTGCTATCATCCCCACGTTCAAGTTGTTGCAAAATGGTAGTTATTTGATGCTCAATAATGAAGATTGTTCTGAGTTAATTAAAAGTATTCCTTTTATCGTAACAGTAAGTGAACGGGTTATTTGCTGCAGAAATGTTCTATTTCCTCCCACACATGAACATAGGGAGTTTTCAATCTGGCCACAAATACCAACCTTGGGACACGTTTCAACGGCATGACAAGAATAAGAGCTCTTTTGTTTCAGAGAGAGGTGGCCTTGAGTTCGGCCCGTGAAACTTTCGTACTTCACATAGCGAACACCCGTACACAGGTTTGCCTTTCAATTTCAGCAACATGTTTCCGACTATCTTTAACGCATCCTCCACAAAATCCCTGGCACACTTTTTTAAAGTTGTTACCAGTGGTCTCGTGACTTCATTTGAGAAAATCTTTGGAGTCATCCCTGCTCCCTTTCATTCCATTTTCTCCACTCTGGTTCGTGGATTGCATTTTTACTTGCATTACCAGCGGACGCTCTTGTACTTTTTTACATTTTTAAATATGGATGTCCCTCCTATGCAACCTCCGACCCTGCAGCTGCTGACACTGTTCCGCAATCGCATGCTAGAATATTATGGCACAATGCCGTTGGCGATATTAAGCACGGCATATGGATTATCTTTTCGGTTCTCCTACTTCACCTGTGTCCAGCCTGTATTTCACTGCCTGACCTGTGATTTCGATTGGGCCATTGATTTGTGTCTCTGCGGACCGGTTTCTCCTGACGTCGACTTTAATCAGCTGATGACTCCTATCATTACTCACGAGTTGATTTGTCCTGGCGAAAGGATTATGGCTGTGGCATTGATGCATGGACTACTTGGTCCCTGGAATTTACTGGCGGCAGCACAGTCTTTCTTGGAACACAGCTTTCTTGAAAACCCACCGAGCTGTCCTCTGATGGTGATAGAGGATCCGGTGCTGGGAGAGCACGTATGTTCTTTTCCGCTTTTAAATTGGATGGCTGAACTGTTTTCGGATGAAGACGGTGACTTCCTGTTGGAGGCTGTTGCAGCTTATTTTGCATACACAGTTATGTCATAGACCTTTTTCATGTTTCATATGCTGAGTACTAGCATTTCATTGACAATTCATTGACTTAATTGTCAAGTTTTTATTATTTACCTTGCCTATTGGCTTAAGACTCGATAAAGTACTTGGCTGTTTTATTTTTCTTTAGCATTGAATTTTCCTAGTTTTTAATGCTTTACCTTGCGGACCGTCCACATATAAACTTGCAATCTGCTCTCATGAGATGGCACTTCTATTATCTTATTCAGTTCGTTTCCGGATCATGAGGAGGTGTCATCTAGGTCCTGGATATCTTTACACCGTGTTAAGTTAGCATGGGCTCATTACCGGTTTAAACGCCATTTTTCCTTTTTTGCAACTTCTGCACACGACATTTAGTTGTTGCTTTAGCTTTCAACCTAGTAGTTCATCGTGGTTTACATGAGAATAATATGTTATTGCTCTACTATCTGCTTTGCTTGTTAAACTATATCTGTACAGCGAGTGCTAAAGTTTCAAGAACAACACGATACAGAATTG
This sequence comes from Lissotriton helveticus, assembly GCF_964261635.1. Lineage (NCBI taxonomy): Eukaryota > Metazoa > Chordata > Amphibia > Caudata > Salamandridae > Lissotriton > Lissotriton helveticus. The sequence goes on from NC_136067.1 coordinate 1,350,945,229, forward strand.
TTATGAGGTCTGATCTCCACGACTTCATACTCATAACATAAGTGCAACTTCTGCCAATTCTGGGCATGAGGCGGGTTTTATATTGCTTTGCCGAACACACATACACAACAGTTGATGCGGTTCACATGAAGAGAGAGCTGGTGTATGCTGATGTGATTCCTTCAAATCTAAGACACTAAAGTATGGGCACGCCCTAAACCAACACAAAGAGACCTTCTTAGCAAATAATATAATATGTGTATTAGGGAGGGTGAGATATAAGCAGCCGCGGGCCGTGGAGGGAGTTACGATGGGGCAGGGAGGCGGGGAGGGGGAGAAGCAGGGTGGAGCCCTCTCTACCTTGCCCCTCCCCCTCCCCGCCTCCCTGCCCCACCGTAACTCCCTCCACGGCCCGCGGCTGCTTATAAGTGTTGCTAACTCTTATTCATTTACAGCATGTTAACATACTGTCACCATTCGCTTTTTATGTACTAGTAACTATGCTGGTAATTTTGCTACTGATAATATGTGTACTTGTATTCTCCACCCTGCTTCTCCCCCTCCCCGCCTCCCTGCCTCACCGTAACTCCCTCCACGGCCCGCGGCTGCTTATAAGTGTTGCTAACTCTTATTCATTTACAGCATGTTAACATACTATCACCATTCACTTTTTATGTACTAGTAACTATGCTGGTAATTTTGCTACTGATAATATGTGTACTTTTATTATCTAAGGTACTACGCCTGAGAAGACGGCATTAGTAAATAAACATTTCAAATACACATGTGTTCTTCTTAACTCCATGTTCTGGTTTCTAAGAAATATATAACGACCGACTGTTCATGAGTTCCACGTATCCTGAGGTACTATAAGTTCATATTCTGGATTGTCTAAACATTGAGAGTTTGTTATATCCAATGTGACACTGTACCTAGCTTGCTAAATAGTTTTTGATTACTAACGTGAGTTTTGGGACACCCTAATTCGCCGAGGTTCCAATCCTCTGTCCACAGTTCTGTGTGAGAACAGAAACCCTGCGACAGGGGCACCCCCGACCCTTGCTGGACCTTCATCACACTTGCGATACAACTCCAGCAATGCGCCACCTTTACGGCACAGATACATCACGCATCTGTGCTGTTTTTGCCCCGTGATGCGCCGCATTGTAAATGCAGCACACCATAGGTGACGGAACAGCGGCACAGAATGACTAACACATCCCTGGTGATGCGCCAGTCATCATAAATCTATCCCTATGCTTCTTATCTTGTTAGAGATGAACCGCCATATGTATCATCAAAGTTATTTGCATTTCCTAAATAGCGAACTTTAAGGAATAAATAGCGATTCTTTACCATTCCTAGTTTGCGATGAGCTATTTGCTAATTAGCCGAATGTAGCCCAATGAAGCCCAATGTAGCCCAATGTAGCCCAAAGATGGCCGCCAGACACACAAAAAAACAAATGTAGCCCAAATATCAGCCAGATGTAGCCCAACTATAGCCCAGTGACAGAATGACCAATCAGCTTCGCAAACCTCCGTTACGCGAAGCGGAGCGCTGTTACAGATATATATCTTTTTTTGAACGTTAATTTCTCAAAATCCACTGGAGCACATATATTGAGACCTAGCAAAGGCACATCGGGCTACCAGTCCCTAATATTTTGCCAAGTTTCGTGCAAATCCATTCAGCCGTTCAATTATTATTTTTATTATTTTTTTTTGCCCCGCGGGGCCCTTTTAAAACCTCCACATCAAACCTAGGGGGTCAGCGAGGATCTACTATGCCCCCTTATAGTTATTTCCCCCTTTGTTTTGACCTCCTCTTGTCTCTCGATCCTACCGAGAGACAAGATGGCGGCCGCTACGGACTGTTTGGAATGTTGACAGACGCCGGAGAACCAATCAGCTTCGCTTCACAAAGCTCCGTTGCGCGAAAAGTCCGCGAACCAGAGCGCTAACCGGTCCGCTGTTACAGATATATATCTTTTTTTAAACGTTAATTTCTCAAAATCCACTGGAGCACATATATTGAGACCTACAAAAGGCACATCGGGCTACCAGTCCCTACAATTTTGCCAAGTTTCGTGCAAATCCATTCAGCCGTTCGGGCTGAAAGTGAGGCCAACCGCCCTATGGAAAACTCAATGTTAAAAACACGTTTTGGGACCCCCCTTTTTTCTCGGCCCCCACTGGACGAACCCCCCCCAAATTTTCAAGGGCTGCTCAGAAACAAAATGTGCCATTTCCCTGAAAATTTCAGCCAATTCCGTCCACAAACGCCAAAGTTATTAGACATAGAATTTTCAAAAAACCCATAGAGAAAAAATCCTAACTATATATACCTACTGGCGACCGCCAGTAGGTAATATATATATCCAAAACAAACAGGAAGCCCAAGTGAAGCAGATCCACACGAAGTTGAATAGGCACGTTTTCTTTATTTGCATCCATTTCACAGCTCGATCCCCAAAATGCTCCGAGCACAACCTTCTATCATAAGAGCCTGAAGCGTTTCAGGAATTGTCCTTTCATCAGAGGCAAGGTTCGAAAGTTCTGAGTTTATGATAGAAGGTTGTGCTCGGAGCATTTTAGGGATCGAGCTGTGAAATGGATGCAAATAAAGAAAACGTGCCTATTCAACTTCGTGTGGATCTGCTTCACTTGGGCTTCCTGTTTGTTTTGGATAATTTTCGGCTGCTGCTCGGTCGAGAGGCGGATCCCACCTGTGACCAGGGTCCAAGGCAGGCTTCACTCCAGGAGTTTGCCACGGAACGAAGCAAAGACTGGCGCCCTGCAGGGGGCGCTGCTTTGGCACGATTTTGCAGCTACAAAGCGCTCTCCGAAGGCTCCCAGCGCTGCCCTTCACCCCACTGGGGGAACAATAGTGGTTATTGAGAAGTCAGAGAAGCAGCCCCACTGTGGAAAGAGGGTTAGTACACTACAAGGCACAGAATGCAGTGCAAGATAGGCCACGCCCACTTGGCAGGTGATTTGTATTTGAAGAGGTGTACGACCAGAGACTGTTTCTCAGAACTTTCGAACCTTGTCTCTGATGAAAGGACAATTCCTGAAACGCGTCAGGGTTTTATGATAGAAGGTTGTGCTCGGAGCATTTTGGAGATCGAGCTGTGAAATGGATGCAAATAAAGAAAACGTGCCTATTCAACTTCATGTGGATCTGCTTCACTTGGGCTTCCTGATTGTTTTGGATAATTTTCGGCTGCTGCTCGGTCGAGAGGCGGACCCCACCTGTGACCAGGGTCCAAGGCAGGCTTCACTCCAGGAGTTTGCCACGGAACAAAGCAAAGACTGGCGCCTTGCAGGGGGCGCTGCTTTGGCACGATTTTGCAGCTACAAAGCGCTCTCCGAAGGCTCCCTGCGCTGCCCTTCACCCCACTGGGGGAACAATAGTGGTTATTGAGAAGTCAGAGAAGCAGCCCCACTGTGGGAAGAGGGTTAGTACACTACAAGGCACAGAATGCAGTGCAAGATAGGCCACGCCCACTTGGCAGGTGATTTGTATTTGAAGAGGTGTACGACCAGAGACTGTTTCTCAGAACTTTCGAACCTTGCCTCTGATGAAAGGACAATTCCTGAAACGCGTCAGGCTTTTATGATAGAAGGTTGTGCTCGGAGCATTTTGGGGATCGAGCTGTGAAATGGATGCAAATAAAGAAAACGTGCCTATTCAACTTCGTGTGGATCTGCTTCACTTGGGCTTCCTGTTTGTTTTGGATAATTTTCGGCTGCTGCTCGGTCGAGAGGCGGACCCCACCTGTGACCAGGGTCCAAGGCAGGCTTCACTCCAGGAGTTTGCCACGTAACGAAGCAAAGACTGGCTCCTTGCAGGGGGCGCTGCTTTGGCACGATTTTGCAGCTACAAAGCGCTCTCCGAAGGCTCCCAGCGCTGCCCTTCACCCCACTGGGGGAACAATAGTGGTTATTGAGAAGTCAGAGAAGCAGCCCCACTGTGGGAAGAGGGTTAGTACACTACAAGGCACAGAATGCAGTGCAAGATAGGCCACGCCCACTTGGCAGGTGATTTGTATTTGAAGAGGTGTACGACCAGAGACTGTTTCTCAGAACTTTCGAACCTTGCCTCTGATGAAAGGACAATTCCTGAAACGCGTCAGGCTTTTATGATAGAAGGTTGTGCTCGGAGCATTTTGGGGATCGAGCTGTGAAATGGATGCAAATAAAGAAAACGTGCCTATTCAACTTCGTGTGGATCTGCTTCACTTGGGCTTCCTGTTTGTTTTGGATATATATACATATATATATATCCCACAAGATTGCCTGTTAATGAAGCAAACTTCACAAAAGGATTTCACTTTTCGCCGCATTTATTTCAGGAGGCAAGCAGCGTCAGGATATTCACAGCATGCAGCTTTGATTCAGTCCTGCCTGACGCGTTTCGTGTAAAACACTTCCTCAGAGGCATTTGACTTTTAAGCAAATGGCACATCGTTTTCGGACCATATACCACTGTTGTTAAAGTCCCGCCCAAAGGGGCGCGGCCACCTTGTGGCCTGATGGTACTTGTGGTTTCCATCTTTCACTGGTGTGACGACCTTCGTGCACATTTGCATCTTTAATATTTAAAACTGTTACCCCAGTGGGTTGTGCAGCCATGTTCTCACTGGCGCTGCTTCATTTGTTCCGCCTAAACCGGCATCCTTTTCCCATTTGGCAAGGTCGTAGCTTGACGTCCTCGCTGGAGGGCTTTGCAGCCCCGGGTCTTGCTTCGCGGCTCAGGCCGGCCGCCGTCAATCCCACAAGATTGCCTGTTAATGAAGCAAACTTCACAAAAGGATTTCACTTTTCGCCGCATTTATTTCAGGAGGCAAGCAGCGTCAGGATATTCACAGCATGCAGCTTTGATTCAGTCCTGCCTGACGCGTTTCGTGTAAAACACTTCCTCAGAGGCATTTGACTTTTAAGCAAATGGCACATCGTTTTCGGACCATATACCACTGTTGTTAAAGTCCCGCCCAAAGGGGCGCGGCCACCTTGTGGCCTGATGGTACTTGTGGTTTCCATCTTTCACTGGTGTGACGACCTTCGTGCACATTTGCATCTTTAATATTTAAAACTGTTACCCCAGTGGGTTGTGCAGCCATGTTCTCACTGGCGCTGCTTCATTTGTTCCGCCTAAACCGGCATCCTTTTCCCATTTGGCAAGGTCGTAGCTTGACGTCCTCGCTGGAGGGCTTTGCAGCCCCGGGTCTTGCTTCGCGGCTCAGGCCGGCCGCCGTCAATCCCACAAGATTGCCTGTTAATGAAGCAAACTTCACAAAAGGATTTCACTTTTCGCCGCATTTATTTCAGGAGGCAAGCAGCGTCAGGATATTCACAGCATGCAGCTTTGATTCAGTCCTGCCTGACGCGTTTCGTGTAAAACACTTCCTCAGAGGCATTTGACTTTTAAGCAAATGGCACATCGTTTTCGGACCATATACCACTGTTGTTAAAGTCCCGCCCAAAGGGGCGCGGCCACCTTGTGGCCTGATGGTACTTGTGGTTTCCATCTTTCACTGGTGTGACGACCTTCGTGCACATTTGCATCTTTAATATTTAAAACTGTTACCCCAGTGGGTTGTGCAGCCATGTTCTCACTGGCGCTGCTTCATTTGTTCCGCCTAAACCGGCATCCTTTTCCCATTTGGCAAGGTCGTAGCTTGACGTCCTCGCTGGAGGGCTTTGCAGCCCCGGGTCTTGCTTCGCGGCTCAGGCCGGCCGCCGTCAATCCCACAAGATTGCCTGTTAATGAAGCAAACTTCACAAAAGGATTTCACTTTTCGCCGCATTTATTTCAGGAGGCAAGCAGCGTCAGGATATTCACAGCATGCAGCTTTGATTCAGTCCTGCCTGACGCGTTTCGTGTAAAACACTTCCTCAGAGGCATTTGACTTTTAAGCAAATGGCACATCGTTTTCGGACCATATACCACTGTTGTTAAAGTCCCGCCCAAAGGGGCGCGGCCACCTTGTGGCCTGATGGTACTTGTGGTTTCCATCTTTCACTGGTGTGACGACCTTCGTGCACATTTGCATCTTTAATATTTAAAACTGTTACCCCAGTGGGTTGTGCAGCCATGTTCTCACTGGCGCTGCTTCATTTGTTCCGCCTAAACCGGCATCCTTTTCCCATTTGGCAAGGTCGTAGCTTGACGTCCTCGCTGGAGGGCTTTGCAGCCCCGGGTCTTGCTTCGCGGCTCAGGCCGGCCGCCGTCAATCCCACAAGATTGCCTGTTAATGAAGCAAACTTCACAAAAGGATTTCACTTTTCGCCGCATTTATTTCAGGAGGCAAGCAGCGTCAGGATATTCACAGCATGCAGCTTTGATTCAGTCCTGCCTGACGCGTTTCGTGTAAAACACTTCCTCAGAGGCATTTGACTTTTAAGCAAATGGCACATCGTTTTCGGACCATATACCACTGTTGTTAAAGTCCCGCCCAAAGGGGCGCGGCCACCTTGTGGCCTGATGGTACTTGTGGTTTCCATCTTTCACTGGTGTGACGACCTTCGTGCACATTTGCATCTTTAATATTTAAAACTGTTACCCCAGTGGGTTGTGCAGCCATGTTCTCACTGGCGCTGCTTCATTTGTTCCGCCTAAACCGGCATCCTTTTCCCATTTGGCAAGGTCGTAGCTTGACGTCCTCGCTGGAGGGCTTTGCAGCCCCGGGTCTTGCTTCGCGGCTCAGGCCGGCCGCCGTCAATCCCACAAGATTGCCTGTTAATGAAGCAAACTTCACAAAAGGATTTCACTTTTCGCCGCATTTATTTCAGGAGGCAAGCAGCGTCAGGATATTCACAGCATGCAGCTTTGATTCAGTCCTGCCTGACGCGTTTCGTGTAAAACACTTCCTCAGAGGCATTTGACTTTTAAGCAAATGGCACATCGTTTTCGGACCATATACCACTGTTGTGAAAGTCCCGCCCAAAGGGGCGCGGCCACCTTGTGTCTGATGGTACTTGTGGTTTCCATCTTTCACTGGTGTGACGACCTTCGTGCACATTTGCATCTTTAATATTTAAAACTGTTACCCCAGTGGGTTGTGCAGCCATGTTCTCACTGGCGCTGCTTCATTTGTTCCGCCTAAACCGGCATCCTTTTCCCATTTGGCAAGGTCGTAGCTTGACGTCCTCGCTGGAGGGCTTTGCAGCCCCGGGTCTTGCTTCGCGGCTCAGGCCGGCCGCCGTCAATCCCACAAGATTGCCTGTTAATGAAGCAAACTTCACAAAAGGATTTCACTTTTCGCCGCATTTATTTCAGGAGGCAAGCAGCGTCAGGATATTCACAGCATGCAGCTTTGATTCAGTCCTGCCTGACGCGTTTCGTGTAAAACACTTCCTCAGAGGCATTTGACTTTTAAGCAAATGGCACATCGTTTTCGGACCATATACCACTGTTGTTAAAGTCCCGCCCAAAGGGGCGCGGCCACCTTGTGGCCTGATGGTACTTGTGGTTTCCATCTTTCACTGGTGTGACGACCTTCGTGCACATTAGGCGGAACAAATGAAGCAGCGCCAGTGAGAACATGGCTGCACAACCCACTGGGGTAACAGTTTTAAATATTAAAGATGCAAATGTGCACGAAGGTCGTCACACCAGTGAAAGATGGAAACCACAAGTACCATCAGGCCACAAGGTGGCCGCGCCCCTTTGGGCGGGACTTTAACAACAGTGGTATATGGTCCGAAAACGATGTGCCATTTGCTTAAAAGTCAAATGCCTCTGAGGAAGTGTTTTACACGAAACGCGTCAGGCAGGACTGAATCAAAGCTGCATGCTGTGAATATCCTGACGCTGCTTGCCTCCTGAAATAAATGCGGCGAAAAGTGAAATCCTTTTGTGAAGTTTGCTTCATTAACAGGCAATCTTGTGGGATTGACGGCGGCCGGCCTGAGCCGCGAAGCAAGACCCGGGGCTGCAAAGCCCTCCAGCGAGGACGTCAAGCTACGACCTTGCCAAATGGGAAAAGGATGCCGGTTTAGGCGGAACAAATGAAGCAGCGCCAGTGAGAACATGGCTGCACAACCCACTGGGGTAACAGTTTTAAATATTAAAGATGCAAATGTGCACGAAGGTCGTCACACCAGTGAAAGATGGAAACCACAAGTACCATCAGGCCACAAGGTGGCCGCGCCCCTTTGGGCGGGACTTTAACAACAGTGGTATATGGTCCGAAAACGATGTGCCATTTGCTTAAAAGTCAAATGCCTCTGAGGAAGTGTTTTACACGAAACGCGTCAGGCAGGACTGAATCAAAGCTGCATGCTGTGAATATCCTGACGCTGCTTGCCTCCTGAAATAAATGCGGCGAAAAGTGAAATCCTTTTGTGAAGTTTGCTTCATTAACAGGCAATCTTGTGGGACATATATATATATATATATATACACTCATATACCCATACAGATACACACACACTGTCACTCACCCATAAAGTTACTCAAATACCTAGTCAGTCACCCAAAGAATCAATCACACTGTCATTTACTCACCTATACAGTTATAAACACACACCATTTCACTTATTCATACAGATAGTAACCCATACTTACTCTCTTCTACAATCAGATACAAGCACATACTCATCCATACAGCCACTCTCACAATCACCCACTCTCAAATATGTGAGTATTAGAGTATACTCTAACACTCACATATATGGCCTTTCATATTTGTAGTTACCTACACATGTATCACTGAGACATCCATTTACTCACCAACACAGCCATACGCACATTCACTCAAACATACAGCTCCTTGCAGATGCACTCATGAACCCATACACCTAGTGGATCACTCACTCACACATCCATGCAGGGAGTCACACACCCTCCATCCACCCATACAGACACTCAGGCACCTGTACAGGTACTCAGACAGCCAATCATTAACCCATATAGACACCCATGTAGCTACTCACCAACTCATACAGCCACTTACACACCAACTGACCTGACAGACTGATACAGACATTCACACAGTTTAATCATCACCCATGTCAGTCTATAATGTCTCTGAAATCTATGGTTTTTCAATCAATTTCAAAGGATTTTATAAATGCTAATCCCCAACTATAGCGTCCTGAAACCTGTGGTTTTTGTCAGTGAAAAAACAATAAATAAATATAAATATATATATATATAAAAGCTCCTTTTACACCATAAAATGGGAGCACTCGCGAGTGGGTGCCGGCAACACGGTGGCGTTCCATGGGACAATTTAGAGCGCACAGTTCCTCCTCCCTTCTTTACGAACACAGCCAGCACTCACTGATTTGAAATAACTTTAAAAATGGCTGCCTCTGTCGTGTTAGTAACACCGACGAAGGCAGAAGCCGAAATGCGTTTGTTGTTGCTGTAAGGAGAATAAAACCTTATGCAAATTGCCCCGTGAGTGCTGGCGGTGTTCCCAAAGAAGGGAGGAGGAACAGTGAGCTCTAAAATATATATATATATATATATATATATATATATATATATATATATATATATATATATATATATATATATATATATATATATATATATATATTCCAACAAAAACTGCTCGCAGTTAGAGACATCCACGCAGCGTTAAAATTCACCTTATTTATTCATGTAGCAGCAAGGTCGGGAGATGCTTCAGGACGGCACTGTCGTGTGCCATATAATTGCCTACGCGTTTCGGATTGTGTCCTTAATCTTGGCATGGCATTCTGGGGGATGAGTGAGGTAAAGCGAATTTCAATTGTTCATGTAGTCTTAGTTCCGCTTCCTGGGCAGGTACGTTCGCTGTGCATGATAGTAATCGTAGTCACAAGCAATGTTCATCCGCAGTGGGTGCCGCTCTTCCCTCATACCCTCCACAGTGTCACTTCCTTCGGGAGCCCCGCTTCAGCAAAACGCGGCCCTTGCTTGATTCATGCCACAAGAACAGGTACGTTGCTCCATTCAGTACGCCGCTATTATCAGGCGTATGGATCCGCAGGCAGTGCTGGGGTTGTCTCCGTGACCTGAGCACGGCCACATTATATTCCAACAAAAAGTGCTCGCAGTTAGAGACACCCATGCAGCGTTAAAATTGACCTTATTTATTCATGTAGCAGCAAGGTAGGGAGATGCTTCAGGACGGCGCTGTCGTGTGCCTTATAATTGCCTACGCGTTTCGGATTGTGTCCTTAATCATGGCATGGCATTCTGGGGGATGAGTGAGGTAAAGAGAATTTCAATTGTTCATATAGTCTTAGTTCCGCTTCCTGGGCAGGTACGTTCGCTGTGCATGATAGTAATCGTAGTCACAAGCAATGTTCATCCGCAGTGGGTGCCGCTCTTCCCTCATACCCTCCACAGTGTCACTTCCTTTGGGAGCCCCGCTTCAGCAAAACGCGGCCCTTGCTTGATTCATGCCACAAGAACAGGTACATTGCTCCATTCAGTACGCCGCTATTATCAGGCATATGGATCCGCAGGCAGCGGTGGGGTTGTCTCCGTGACCTGAGCACGGCCACATTATATTCCAACAAAAACTGCTCGCAGTTAGAGACACCCACGCAGCGTTAAAATCCACCCTATTTATTCATGTAGCAGCAAGGTCGGGAGATGCTTCAGGACGGCGCTGTCGTGTGCCATATAATTGCCTATGCGTTTCGGATTGTGTCCTTAATCATGGCATGGCATTCTGGGGGATGAGTGAGGTAAAGCGAATTTCAATTGTTCATATAGTCTTAGTTCCGCTTCCTGGGCAGGTACGTTCGCTGTGCATGATAGTAATCGTAGTCACAAGCAATGTTCATCCGCAGTGGGTGCCGCTCTTCCCTCATACCCTCCACAGTGTCACTTCCTTCGGGAGCCCCGCTTCAGCAAAACGCAGCCCTTGCTTGATTCATGCCACGAGAACAGGTACGTTGCTCCATTCAGTACGCCGCTATTATCAGGCGTATGGATCCGCAGGCAGCGGTGGGGTTGTCTCCGTGACCTGAGCACGGCCACATTATATTCCAACAAAAACTGCTCGCAGTTAGAGACACCCACGCAGCGTTAAAATTCACCTTATTTATTCATGTAGCAGCAAGGTCGGGAGATGCTTCAGGACGGCGCTGTCGTGTGCCATAAGGTGAATTTTAACGCTGCGTGGGTGTCTCTAACTGCGAGCAGTTTTTGTTGGAATATAATGTGGCCGTGCTCAGGTCACGGAGACAACCCCACCGCTGCCTGCGGATCCATACGCCTGATAATAGCGGCGTACTGAATGAAGCAACGTACCTGTTCTTGTGGCATGAATCAAGCAAGGGCCGCGTTTTGCTGAAGCGGGGCTCCCGAAGGAAGTGACAGGAGGGTATGAGGGAAGAGCGGCACCCACTGCGGATGAACATTGCTTGTGACTACGATTACTATCATGCACAGCGAACGTACCTGCCCAGGACGCGGAACTAAGTCTATATGAACAATTGAAATTCGCTTTACCTCACTCATCCCCCAGAATGCCATGCCATGATTAAGGACACAATCCGAAACGCGTAGGAAAATATATGGCACACGACAGCGCCGTCCTGAAGCATCTCCCGACCTTGCTGCTACATGAATAAATAAGGTGAATTTTAACGCTGCATGGGTGTCTCTAACTGCAAGCAGTTTTTGTTGGAATATATATACAGATATATATATATATTGTCGCTCCAAGGTTGTCCACCTTTGAGTAGCACACGAGCAGCAGCTTGATTTGTGTGTAGGTGAGGACAGGGATCCGCTTGTAGATGCCGCTCCGTAATAGATCTGCCCGACATGTTTCGAAGCTCCATATGCTTCTCTTCAGGAGCTTTAACGGAAGCGGTGTGCGCAACCGTTAACCCACTTCTCCATTTTCCACATGACACACCCACCAATGGGAGGCTCAAATGAGACTGTGTATTATGGGAAGTGTGGTGCGGAAAGCACATAATCAAGTCCTGTATGGACCTCGCAAGTGGGCCCGTCCTCGATCCCGTGTACAGCTGCTGTTTCACTTCTGTGACCCCCAAGGATGACGGGGGGGTGCATACTCCGCGGCTAGACGGCCGCGTATAAATTGTCGCTCCAAGGTTGTCCACCTTTGAGTAGCACACGAGCAGCAGCTTGATTTATGTGTAGGTGAGGACGGGGATCCGCTTGTAGATGCCGCTCCGTAATGGATCTGCCCAACGCGTTTTGAAGTTCCATATGCTTCTCTTCAGGGGCTTTAACGGAAGCGGTGTGCGCAAGCGCTAACCTACTTCTCCATTTTCCATATGACACACCCACCAATGGGGGGCTCAAATGAGAATGTGTATTTTGGCAAGTGTGGTGCGGAAAGCACATAATCAAGTCCTGTATGGACCCCGCAAGTGGGCCCGTCCTCGATCCCGTGTACGGCTGGTGTTTCACTTCCGTGACCCCCAAGGATGACGGGGGGGGTGCATACTCCGCGGCTATATGGCCGCGTATAAATTGTCGCTCCAAGGTTGTCCACCTTTGAGTAGCACACGAGCAGCAGCTTGATTTATGTGTAGGTGAGGACGGGGATCCGCTTGTAGATGCCGCTCCGTAATGGATCTGCCCAACGCGTTTAGAAGCTCCATATGCTTCTCTTCAGGGGCTTTAACGGAAGCGGTGTGCGCAACCGCTAACCCACTTCTCCATTTTCCATATGCCACACCCACCAATGGGAGGCTCAAATCAGACTGTGTATTTTGGGAAGTGTGGTGCGGAAAGCACATTATCAAGTCCTGTATGGACCCCGCAAGTAAGCCTGTCCTCGATCCCGTGTACGGCTGCTGTTTCACTTCCGTGACCCCCAAGGATGACGGGGTGGTACATACTCCGCGGCTAGACAGCTGCGTATAAATTGTCGCACCAAGGTTGTCCACCTTTGAGTAGCAAACGAGCAGCAGCTTGATTTATGTGTAGGTGAGGACGGGGATCTGCTTGTAGATGCCGCTCCGTAATGGATCTGCCCAACGCGTTTCGAAGCTCCATATGCTTCTCTTCAGGCGCTTTAACGGAAGCGGTGTGCGCAACCGCTAACCCACTTCTCCATTTTCCATATGACACACCCAGCAATGGGAGGCTCAAATGAGATGGGAAGTGTGGTGTGTGTGGTGCGGAAAGCACATAATCAAGTCCTGTATGGACCCCGCAAGTGGGCCCGTCCTCGATCCCGTGTACGGCTGCTGTTTCACTTCCGTGACCGCCTAGGATGACGGGGTGGTGCATACTCCGCGGCTAGACAGCTGCGTATAAATTGTCGCTCCAAGGTTGTCCACCTTTGAGTAGCACACGAGCAGCAGCTTGATTTATGTGTAGGTAAGAACGGGGATCCGCTTGTAGATGCTGCTCCGTAATGGATCTGCCCGACGCATTTCATAGCTCCATATGCTTCTCTTCAGGGGCTTTAACGGAAGCGGTGTGCGCAACCGCTAACCCACTTCTCCATTTTCCATATGACACACCCACCAATGGAAGGCTCAAATATATTGTAGAAAAATGCAGATGCTGGTTGAGAGCTGCAGCCAACTTTTAAGGAGTGAATGCGCCTCGGAAGCAACCACCTTCCGACTCTTATATAAAACCAAATGTCGTCTCCTGCACCTCCGCGCTTTCCAGCGAGCACAAAGACAACGCAAATCCAATCCTTCTGGCACACAATTTTTTATTTAATGGAGCCGCTAAATCTAAGATTTAGCGGCTCCATTAAATAAAAAATTGTGTGCCAGAAGCATTGGATTTTCATTGTCTTTTGTTTGCTGGAAAGCGCAGAGGAGCAGGAGACGACATTTGGTTTTATATATATATATATATATATAGTACCTACTGGCGGTCCCCAGTAGGTAGTTATAGTTAGGACCTACTTTCCATAGGAAATCCACAACATTCTATTTGGAATAACTTTGGCGCTGGTGGACGAATCTTCGCAAATATCTCCAAGAAAATGGCCTGCTCCACTACACTCCTTCCCTGAAAGTTTGGGGTGATTCGTCAAGTGGGGGCCGAGAAAAAAGGGGGGTCCCAAAACGTGTTTTCCCCATGCAATTTTCCATAGGGACTTTTAGCCAGGGCTATAGCCTGAACGGCTGAACGGAATTACACCAAATTTAGCAGAGGGGTAGAGTTCGGTTCGCAGATTGGGCTTTTTGTTAAATGGTGTAATTCCGTTCAGTATTTCCTGAGAAAATCAAAAGTTAAATCATAGCGATATCTAGAGACGAAGTACTGCACACGTACAGAAATCCGTACAATTACGAGAACGAGCTGCATGCTGATTGGATGTCAACTGTCTGTCAGCACTCAAAACCAGGAAGTGTTGGCAGCCATTTTGTGCCTCGGTAGCACCGAATCAGAAGAAAACAGTAAAACAAAGTTGAAAAATAATGAAAGGGGGCAGGGTAGAAACATGTTGACCCTCTAGGCCTGCTCGGGGGGTCCCACATGGATCTTTAGGTGCAAAAATTATTATTTTTTTAAATTAAAAACATCGCGGGGTACGCGTATGGTACTCGTACGCAAACTAGAAGTCCGTTTTATTCTTAATTAGCTCCGGGGGGGGGGACAAATCCCGGAGGTAATGTTTTTCTATAATAGGTGGTTTGGAAGTGTCCAACAGGAACAAAAGAATGAAAAAATAAATAATGTTGAGGACAGCGATGCTCCTGCTTTCTGCGTTTTATCAGGTCAATAGACTGTTCCCCATAACACAAAAGTTTATTGCAATAAATGTATAGAATTTTAATTTTAGCAAAATCAGGATCAATTTGTGGGTGTGGACTGCTTGCTGAAAATGCTGGTGCAGCAGTTGATGTGCTTGGTCGAGCAGCAGCAGGTGGGTTGGCCTTCAACCTCCGTGTTGCAGCTCGAGCAATGTAGTTGGGGTGTAAGTTCTTCACGTGTCGCTCCATATTTGCTGTGCCAAAGGAGTATTTTTTAAATGGATCACCCCTTGAAAGAGTTGTTTGGCAAATTTTGCAGGCTACTTTTGGAGCATTAACCTTTTTTTGCCCTTCTGGAAACGTAAAAAAAACTGATAAATTAGAGCTTCTTTCCTCTTCTTTGGAGATTCTTCAGGAATTAAATATTCCTTTGAAGAATGGCTGGAAGATGAGTCCATTGCTGTTATTATGGTAAACTTTGTTCTATTTGACAATATTCTCAGAAGAGATATTTCTTCTTAGAAAGTCAAAGTAGAATGATTATAATGGGATGGAAGTTTCAACAGTTGTAATAGGAAGTGTTATGAACCAATCAAATGTCTTCTTTTAAAGTCACATGGCTTTGCGTATGCTTACGCTGTGCTTACTGTGCTCTTACGATGCAAGTACGCATGACGTTTCACAGCGATTTGTGTAATTACTTTTAAAAGTAATATAGGATTATTGAAACTTTTTAAAAAAATTATTTCAGAATTATCCTAGATAATGTCTTCTGTTAGTATGTTCATTAAATACATAAATGTATGTTTTTAAACAATTAAAAACATTTGCGTCTTTTGAGTACGGGGCGCTGTACATGACGTCACATGGAAGCTTTGATGCGATGCGTAACGTGAAAGCGTATTCGTAGCATATGCTGGGAATGATTAGCAGTACAAACTATGGTGCGATCACTCTCTCACTGTCAAATCAGAGCACAGGGCGCGCTATGAGAATGGTTAGAAGTGGTCACTCATTGAAGATCCGATTCAGCTGTGTGGCTTATCCACGGTATCATAACGTTACTTTTTAGCCCGTTTAAGTTTGACTTTTGCATGAAATTCTATGCTATAGGCAGATATGGATCTTTAGCCAGAGCTTATCTCCATGAAGCTTGGTTATCACAAATTACATATAGGTGCCTGAGGGAGGGAAAAGAAATCTATCTGAATGGCGAGGATTGCACAATAGCACCAGATCACTCCTTAATTTGTAGACACATACAATTGCATGGCTCTTGTAATGGAGATGCGCCTAATTTGGACTGAGGTTTGAAAGGCACTCCGACACCTGCTATCATACCAATGTTCAGTTTACTGGAAACGGGAGTTATTTACTTTGAAATAATGCAGATTGTTGTGCGATGTTAGCAGGCATCGCTTTCATGATTACGGTAACTGAGCGTGTGATTTGCTATAAAAAAAGTTGTGTTTACTCCTCTGCATGGGAAGCTGGATGTTTCCATCAGGCCGTCGATTCCGACCTTGAAAGCAGAGTCAACCAAATGAGTCGTATAAGAGCGCTATTGTCTCAAAAAGAGGTTGCTCTTACATCTGCTAGACAAACATTTGTCCTTCATGTAGGAAACACCCGCACAGAAGTGCATGCTTTATTAAATACAGACGTGCTCATGAATTTTGGGGAGTTAATTTAGAGTATCTTTAATGCGTCCTTGACTACCGGGTTACCTTACTTTTTTAAAGTTAGAAGCAGTGGCCTTGTGACTTCTTTTCAAACTATATTTGGTGTCTTTTCGGGATTTTTTCATTCAATTTTTTCCAGCATCTTTGGTGGATTCCGCTTAATACTCACATTAGTTGCCGGTGTGCTTTTGTTAATTTGTTTACATAAATATGGATACACATCCTGCAGCAGACGACTATATGTCCCGTCTGTTGCTGGTCCGCAACCAAATGCTTAGTTATTACGGAGCGCTGCCTCTGGCTACATTGAGTGCAGCTTATGGATTATTGTTTAGATTCTCCTTTTTCACATGCGTTCAACCTGTCTTCCATTGCCTGAGCTGCGATTTGATGAGCCCTGGATTTATGTCTCTGCTGTACGGTGTCTCCCAACGCGGATTATGACCAGCTGATGAGCCCCTTAGTGGTTCATGACTTGCTCTGTTCTGGCGGCGGGATAATGGCCTTAGCAGCGATACATGGAATATTGGGATGTTGGAATGTTTTTGTAGCAGTGCTTGAGTTCTTGGCACGTAGTTGCATTGAAGATGACCCGAGTTTTCTTCCGATGGTGATAGAGGCTCCGGTCGATGAGGAACATGCATGTTCATTCTCACTATTGAATTGGATGGCTGAAATGTTTTCAGATGAGAACAATGACTTCCTGTTGGAGGCTGTTGCTACATAGTGTGCTTATACGCTGTTGGAATAAGACTCTTTGATTTTTCTACCTATTCTTTATTATTTAGCTACTGTTTTCTATCAAACAGTAAATACTTTTTTTTGCAAATTTGAACTTGACTCTGCTTTTCAGGCTTGGACTCTGCCTTCCTAATTCGCCCACGTTTATATCACGTGCTTCGATCTAGGGAGGGTGTCGTGCGCTGAGCCTTGCACTCACACCGTGCTAAGTTTGCATGGGTTTATTAGAAGCTTAAACGCCATTTTTCCTTTCCTGCTGTGCTTTGCACACGACACACACTTGTGATATTGTTTAGAGAAGGCTGAGTATTTTGCTTTACATGAGAATAATTTGGTATGCTACATTTGTAGACTGCCTCGCTAGTTTAGTGTGTATAGTGAAAGCATGGAACATCAAGGTTATCTTGAATACTGTGTCTGTTATTCAGAATGATCCTCGCATGTTCGAGCCGTAACACATATGCAGCTGTGGACACCTCTGATACTATCAATCAATCAATCATAACATTTGTAAAGCGCGCTACTCACCTGTAAGGGTCTCAAAGCGCAGAGGAGGGGGGGTCGCTACTGCTCGAACAGCCAGGTCTTGAGTAATTTCCTGAAGGAGAGGCGATCCTGGGTCAGCCGTAGGTTAGTGGGGAGGGAGTTTCATGTCTTGGCTGCCAGGTAGGAGAAGGATCTTCCTCCGACGGTGGATTTCCGAATTCTTGGGACGGAGGCGAGGGCGAGGCTGGCGGATCGGAGCTGGCAGGTGGGTGTGTAGAAAGTGAGGCGGCTGTTGAGGTACTTCGGGCCCAAGTCGTGGAGAGCCTTGTGTGCGTGGGTGAGGAGTCTGAACGTGATCCTTTTGTTGACGGGGAGCCAGTGCAGGTCTCTCAGGTGGGCGGAGATGTGGCTGCGGCGCGGGATGTCCAGGATGAGTCGTGCTGAGGCGTTCTGGATGCGCTGGAGTCTTTTCTGGAGTTTGGCTGTGGTTCCAGCGTAGAGGGTGTTCCCATAGTCCAGACGGCTGGTGATGAGGGCCTGGGTGACCGTCTTCCTGGTTTCGGTGGGAATCCATCGGAAGATCTTTCGGAGCATGCGCAGGGTGTTGAAGCAGGATGATGAGACTGCGTTGACTTGCTTGGTCATCGTGAGGGAGGAGTCCAGGATGACGCCCAGGTTGCGTGCATGGTCTGTTGGTTTGGGTGTCCTGCCCAGGGCAGGCGGCCACCAGGAGTCGTCCCAGGCGGAGGGCGATGTTCCCAGGATGAGGACTTCGTCTTGTCTGAGTTCAGTTTCAGGCGGCTGTTCTTCATCCACTCGGCGATGTCTTTCATCCCTTCATGCAGGCTGGTTCTGGCGGTGGCGGGGTCGTTGGTGAGGGAGAGGATCAGCTGGGTGTCGTCGTCGTAGGAGATGATGTTGAGGTTGTGTTTGCGTGCGATGGCTGTGAGAGGGCTCATGTAGACGTTGAAGAGGGTTGGGCTGAGTGATGATCCTTGTGGTACACCGCAGATGACTTCGGTGGCCTCGGATGTGAAAGGGGGGAGCCGGACTCTCTGGGTTCTTCCAGCGAGGAATGAGATGATCGACTCCAGTGCCTTCTCTTGGACTCCGATGTTGCCGAGGCGCCGTACTAGGGTGTGGTGGCAGACGGTGTTGAACGCTGCAGAGAGGTCCAGGAGGATGAGGGCCGCTGTTTCCCCATTGTCGAGTAGGGATCTGATGTCGTCAGTGGCTGCGATGAGGGCGGTCTTGGTGCTGTGGTTGGCTCGGAAGCCGGACTGCGAGGGGTCGAGGGATCCGTTCGTCTCGAGGAAGGCGGAAAGCTGTCTGTTGACGGTCTTCTCGATGACTTTGGCAGGAAAAGGGAGGAGCGAGATGGGGCGGCAGTTCTTGAGGTCGGTGGGGTCTGCTGTTGGTTTCTTCAGGAGGGCGCTGAGCTCGGCGTGCTTCCAGACCTCCGGGAAGGTTGCGGTGCTGAAGGAGGTGCTGATGATGTCCCGGAGTTGGGGTGCGATGATGGAGTCGGCCTTGTTGAAGACGTGGTGGGGGCAGGGGTCGTTGGTGATCCGGAGTGGATGGTGTTCATCGTACGGGTGGTGTCTTCGGTGCTGATTGGGGTCTAGGTGCAGAAGGTGGTGGTGGGGGGCGTTGGTTCGGTGGGTGGGTGCGTGGTAGGTGCGCCGAAGCTGTTGTGTATATCGGCGATCTTGCAGTGGAAGAACGAGGCGAGTGAGTCGCAGAGGTCTTGCGAGGGGGTGATGTAGTTGTTTCCGGCGCTGGGGTTGGAGAGCTCTTTGACGATGCTGAAGAGTTCCTTGCTGTTGTGGGCATTGTTGTTCAGTCGTTCTGTGAATGCTGTCTTCTTGGTGGTGCGGATCATCTGGTGGTGTTTGAGGGTGGCGTGCTTGAGGACAGTCATGTTGTCCGTGGTCTGGTCGTGACGTCAGATTTTCTTGAGGGTGCGGCAGTTCTTCTTGGAGTTCTTGAGTTCGTCGGTGAACCAGGGGGCTTTTTTGCTGCCAGGTCTGCTGGGAGGGTTCTTCAGTGGTGCGAGGTCATTTGCGCAGTTGGTGAGCCACTGTGTGAGGTTGCCGGCTGCTTCGTTGGGGTCCGTTGTGCTGGCGGGAGGGTTCTGGCGGAGGGAGCTGATGAGCTGCTCGGTGATCTTGCTCCAGCTCCTGCGAGGAATCTGTTGCGGGTGGTGGTGGGTTGTTGTTCTTCTGAAGCTGAAGTGGATGCAGCTGTGGTCAGTCCAGGGGAGTCCGGTGGAGTGGCTGAAGGAGATGTGCTTGCTGGAGGGGAAGACGGGGTCAAGCGTGTCGCCGGCGTAGTAGGTGGGGGTGTTCACCAGTTGCTTGAGTCCGAGGTTGGCAAGGTTGTCCAGTAGGGTGGTGGTGTTGCTGTCCTTGTTGTTCTCCAGGTGGAAGTTGAGGTCCCCTAGGAGTATGTAGTCAGCGGAGGGGAGGGCGTGCAGGCGGATGAAGTCTGCGATGTCTTCGCTGAATTGTGTGCGTGGTCCCGGGGGTCTGTAGATAAGGATGCCTCTGAGGGTGGTCTTGGGATCGGTGTGTATCTGGAAGTGGAGTTGTTCGGCGGCTGTGAAGGTGTCGTCGGGGTTGGTCGTGATGTGGATGGTGTTCTTGTGTACGATGGCGATGCCTCCTCCGGTCTGGTTGACGCGGTCCTTCCGGGTGATCTTGTATCCGTCCGGGATGGCTATGGCAATGTCAGGCGCTGAGGAGGCGTTCATCCAGGTTTCTGTAAGGAAGGCGACGTCCGGTGATGTTGTATCGAGCAGGTTCCAGAGTTTGACGGCGTGCCTGTGGACGGAGCGGGTGTTGAGCAGGATGCACTTGAGGTGGTTGCTGCTGGTGCTCGGCTTGTCGGGTGCGTTGCAGGTCCGGAGGCAGGTGAATTTGCAGGCTTGGCAGGTGAAGGGTCCGTGGGTGCATTTCGGGGTGGCTCGGTAGCAGGCAGGGGTTCGGCCGGTGGTCAGTGCGTTAAGGGTGGCGGTATCGTAGGTCCGTCGTGAGGTCTGGTGTTGGGCGCGGTCCAGGCGCGACGGGCGCAGACGGGCTTGCCTTTGGCGCGCCTTCGGTGCACAATCAGCATGCCCGCTGCACGTCCGCGCGGTCTCCATATGAGCAAAAAGTGGGAGGGCGGAGCAGCTGGGAGGTGGGAATGGGGGGCCAATGGGGTTTACACAAAGGAAAGGGGGCGGGGCCGCGAGGGAGCTGCGGCGGGAAGCGGGGAGCGGGGGGCACACAACAGGGGTACAATCCAACAAAAAGGCACAAAATGAAATAAAGGAAAAAGAAATTACAGGTTAAGAGACTGGCAAAACAGAAGAACAGTACAGTACAGTATGAGGCAAGCTGGCGAAAATGCGGAGAACAGCGAGGGGAAGGAACGAGCGGCAGCGAGGAGGTACCAAGGTCGGGGACGAGCCTGTGGCGCAGGGCAAGGGCGCGCCAACAGCTGGGGGGCCAAGCGGCGTGGGGGTGTCCTGGGAACAGGACACCCCCACTGGCATGTTTAATAATGCATTGTGGAGGCATAATTGCACACAGTTGGAGAAAATTCGTATCCTGACAGTTTGTGCAGAACTTAATGTGATCCACTACTGCTGAGTACCAGAGGTATGGGTCTGTCCATGTAATCCTATGAGACCTTCTGTAGTTATAAACTAACCTGCTAGGCAGGGAGGGTGAAATGTAGGTATATTTTAAATTTGTTTACCTTTAGCATTATAGGATGCTTTTTCCCTTTGTATTTTATGGATTAGTATCAATGCTGACAACCTTGTTTCTGATAATATGTTTGGTTGTATTATCTAAGGTACTGTGCATGAGATTACGGCGTTAGAAATAAACATTTCAAACTTGCACGTGTCTTTATTTACTCCTTGTTTTGGACTGGTGTAAGACTATAACGAAAGAGTGCTCTTGTTATCCACCTTACTTGAGGTAATCTAAGTCACATGTTCTGGGTTGACTAGTCATTGGTGTTTTTGCTATAGGACGAAGAACCAATGAGTCACTGATTGCTAGTCTGGCAGGGGGTTTGTGTAGTAAGGTGGCTTTTGGTACACCGTAATTCACTGAGGTCCTAAGTCTTTATGCACAGTTCTGTGTAGGAGCAGAATTCCTGGAACAGTAGTTACAACAAAAAGGTTGGATAAAGGGCGTGCACTTTGAATATGAATATAAAATAGAACAATAGTTGATAATCACAGCTAAGGAATGCAGCAAGTAGATGTGTGTATGTGTGGATGAGGAGTTGATTGAGTGGAAGATGAAAAACGTGAAAAATAAGAAAGGCTGGAGAGACGCAAACTACCCACTGCATTGTCAGTGAAGTGGATCTTTGGATTTCCAGCTCATTACACAGATAGGGTGTTGGATTCCGCAGTGGGAGCAAGAGAAACGAGTACCACGCCTAAGGAACAAGGCTAGTACATAAAGTACACACAGTTGGGCAGATTTACAAGCCCATGGGAAAAATGAGGCAAAAGTGGCGCAAGGGGCTTGTAAATCTGCCCCAGTGTGTCGCAGAAAAGATGCAAGAAAGGACGGAAGTGTGCAAATTACCCACTGCTATTCACGGGTAGTAGTTACCAAGAAGGCTGAATAAAGGGCCTGCACTTTGAATTTGAATTAAAGAAGAATAATTGATAAGCTCAGCCAAGAAAGGTAGCAAGTAGGTGTGTGTATTTGTGGATGTTGTGTTGATTGAGCGGAGGATGAATAAGGTGAAAAATAAGAGAGGCTGCAGAGATGCAAACTTTCCATTTCTTTGTAAGGGAAGTGGGTGTTTAGTTTTCCAGTGCATATATATATGTATATATATATATATTCACTGAAAAAACCATAGGTTATAGACCATATATAGTTAGGAATTAGCATTTAAAAAACCTTTTTTTACTCACACAAAACCATTGAAATTCCATATATAGTTAGTTGTACTAACTATATATCGCGCACCCGCAATCCACTGCTGATCATGTCACATATTACATCATTCATGACATGGTCAGTGACATCACTGATGACATCACTGATGACATCTCAAATGACATCACTGATGACATCACTGATGACATCTCAAATGACATCACTGATGACATCACTGATGACATCTCAAATGACATCACTGATGACATCACTGATGACATCTCAAATGACATCACTGATGACATCACTGATGACATCTCATTTGACATTACTGATCACATCACTGATGACATCATTCATGTGATAATACGATGAACCTCTTCAGACTCTAATATAACCTTAGATACACTCAGTGTAAACAGACACTCACAGACTGTCACTCACCCATGGAGTTACTCAGACACTTAGTCAGTCATGCAAAGAATCAATCACACCTCCATTTCCTCAACTATACAGTTATACACACCTTACTTATTCAAACATATACTAACACATATTTACTCTCTTTTACAATGCCTGATACAAGTACACAATGATCCATACAGCCACTCACACATTCACTGGCTCTTATGCACAGTTATTTATATATGTCAACTGTCACATGTACTGTGTTTTACATATGTACTTACTTTGACATGTAGCACTGAGATATCCATTCACTCACCAATGCACTCAGTCAACCGCCCATACAGGTGTTTCCACATGCACTTTTGAACCCATACATCTATTGAATTAACTGCTAACACATCTATGCACAGAGTCATACACCTCCCAGCCACCCACACACACACACTCAGTCTCCCATACAAATACTTGGGCAACCAATCAATAACCCATATACTTACTCATATAGCTACTGATCAACACATGCAGCAGTTTACAGAACAACAGACATAATGATGCACAAATTAAGACAGTTTAGTCACTAACTCATGCACTCAGTGACACACATTTATTCACTCACTCATACAGTCAATCATGCACCTAATAAATCCTTCATCCAGACACTTATACATCCACTCATTCTTCAATATGTAAGACATATTTTAACTTTAAAGAAACATACAGTCACTGGATGTTGTCATCAGTGATGTCATTTGAGATGTCATCAGTGATGTCATCAGTGATGTCATTTGAGATGTCATCAGTGATGTCATCAGTGATGTCACTGACCATGTCATGAATGATGTAATATGTGACATGATCAGCAGTGGATTGCGGGTGCGCGATATATAGTTAGTACAACTAACTATATATGGAATTTCAATGGTTTTGTGTGAGTAAAAAAAGGTTTTTTAAATGCTAATTCCTAACTATATATGGTCTATAACCTATGGTTTTTTCAGTGAATTTCAATGTTTTTTTAATAGCAAATAACAAAAGCTTTAAAATGTATTTTTCTTTAAATCAAAAAATATATTTTACATGTTTTTAATACTTTTTTTTAATTATATTTTTTGTTTCGCTCCCGGTACGCGAACCGGTTAGCTTCCCGTTAGCGCAATTTGGTGCCGCGACCCGGTCCGCGAACCGGTAAACGTTCCGTTTGCGCAACTGCTGCGTTAGAAAACAACATCGTGACGCGTCGCGTCAGCGTGACGTATCGCGTTGTCGCGTAATACGTCATATGACGCGCCAAGGTAGCGTACCCGGAAGCGAACTGGTACGCGAACCGAGGCGCGAAGCGCTGCTTCCCGGAAGCGATCCGGGACGCGGCCCAAAGCGCGTAACGTAAACACAACAAGTCATGTGACTCGGTAATAACACTTTTCATTGGTTCATTTCACTTTTGGTTTCCTAATGATGTAAGACTAGGTCATGTGACCTAAAAGTAACACTTTTCATTAGTTTAGAACTATTGTTTTTCCAAATGATGAAAACCCCTCCTTCTTTCCTCACTCTGACTTTCATCTTTGTAAGAAAAAGACCCTTTGTGATTAGTGAGCAATGGCTTCATTAGTAGCTTCAGCTGGTGCTTCCCCACCACCTCCACCACATCCAAAGAAGAGAGGACCACCTGCTGAAGTTATTATTCAGCAAGAGGAGGAAGAAGAGGAAGAAGAGGAAGAGCAGCAAGAGAGGCAATTTTTGCGTGAGGAGCCCAGGAGGTCTCATGTGAAAGTAAATTATATTTGGCAATTTTTTAGTTATCCCCAGGGCCAAAAAAAAGTCAATGCACGGTACGTAACTTGCCTTATATGTAAAGAAAGCCTGTCCAGAGGCACCGAGAAGAAGTACAGTTACGGCAATTACACAATGCATCGCCATATGAGTAGGTGGCATCCTAACAACTACAGTGCTGCGCAGTTACGTGACCAGCAAGATAATCCTCCTTCTATGGCCAGAAGATCAGTTGTGCCGGAAGTGACGGGACCAGAGGCGAGGGAGTTGGTCCCAAATATTCAGATGAAATTCGGGGAAGTGAAACAAGTGTGCGTGCATTGCAATGGGTTCATTTGCTACAGAGAAAGTAGCATCACTCTGATCAACAGAGCTATCGACAATCATGATTGTCCGAAACGCCCCAGACAATAAATTCTTTTTTTTTTGTTGCTCCTGTTGAGCCCTTTACAATGAATCGTTTTCGTTTCCCCCCCCCAAAAAAACCAAAAAAATATATAAAACTGTTCAGAAAATACAAAAAAAGTAAAAAAATGTTCAGAAAAAAAATAAAAAAAATATAAAACAACAAAAACAATAAAAAAAAGTTCTTTTCAGAACTACCTCCCTGTTATAAAAAAATTGGTAGAATATTTGGAACTCTGCCAACCTCTATTTCTTTTGGTTCGCTTCCCCGTTCGCTCTCCGGTACGCGAACCAAAAAAAAAAGTAAAAAAAAAAAGAAGAGTAATTATAAGGGAAGGAAACAGACAGTTATGTTAAAAGAAAGACAGCTATAGGGAGTAAAGTAGAGATACTGTTTAATAGATCTATTTACTGAAGAAAAGATTTAAGAGAGTATAATTGTGAAAAACAAAATAGATAAGGAAGTGAGAAAAAAAAGAGAGTAGAAGAATAACAAACAAGAGTTTCTTAGAGAATGTGAATGAATAATCAAATTAAGATTAAAACATCGGAATAACAGAGAGAAAAAACACAATGCAGAAAAGAAGAAGTAACAGAAAAGGAATGATTGAAACAGCAAAGAAATGTAAATAACATAGGGGCATATTATCAACATAGGCGATAAAAATTTTGCTGCTTTTATCAGCAGAAATCTGACACTAAAGACGCTTTTGCGGCAGTTTTCTGCCAATAATTACCGCTTTTCCGGAAGAAAACTGCTGCTAAAGCCACTTTTGCGGCAGTTTTCTGCCGATAAAAACACTGATAAATTTATTGCCTGTGTTGATAATATGCCCCTTACTGTGCTTGAACTACAGAGAGAAAGCATAATGAACAAGTAGTGAAAGAGTGATCAGTCAGAAACAGTGAGAGTAATAGAGACAGAGTGAGTGAACAAGAGTGACGAAGTATGAGAAGAGAGGGACTGAAAAAAATAGTGGAAGGAGTAGAGTAAGTAAGTAATAGAGAAAGGATTGAGGGAAGTAGCTTATAGATTTAGATAGACTTCTCTGTTATAGTTATGGATGGAGTTACGCTTCTCTTTTATAATTATGAATTTACTTACGTTAAATCACATACACTTTTTTATATTCCTACTTCCACTCTGATACTATACACTGCCCAAAGATAAATTCACTGTTAAAAACTGCCTATCTAAAATTAATCCCAACAGTGCCCTATCTGTACTAATATTTTTATTTTATCCAAATTTCAGGCAAAATGGAAGGCGAACAGAAAGTTTCATTTCAAATTGTCCTGCAAGAGAGCAACCAAGAAATAATTGATCCAAATTATATAGAATTTATGGATGAAACTTGGGACCAAGAACTACTGCAATGTGTGCAAGCAGTAGATGTCCTCCTTCAAAATGAGGACATTTTACACACTCAAACATTACAAGCTATGTTCAATGAAAATAACGACATTTCAGACAGTTAGACATTTTATTAAATTTTGAAACACAATCACAATAATAAATAATTGCTTAAAAAATAAAGAAATTAAAAAATAATCAACAAAACAAACAATCAATTAACATACAATATTAGAAAAGTCTATCATTCTTTTTTCCTTTTAGTACGCTTCCCAGAACGCTTCCCGGTTCGCGGACCGGGCGCTCCCCACGCAAAAAAACAATTTTTTTTTTTTTTTTTTGCCCTGCGGGGCCCTTTTAAAGCCTCTACATCAAACCTAGGGGGTCAGGGAGGATCTACTATGCCCCCTTATGGTCATTTGCCCCTTCGCTTTGGCCTCCTCTTGTCTCTCGATCCTACCGAGAGACAAGATGGCGGCCGCTACGGACTGTTTGGAATGTTTACAGACACCGGAGAGCCAATCAGCTTCGCTACGCGAAGTTCCGTTACGCGTCAAGTACGCGAACCGGAGCGCTGCCCGGAGCGCGCTTACAGATATATATCTTTTTTTGAACGTTCATTTCTCAAAATACACTGGAGCACATATATTGAGACCTAGCAAAGGCACATCGGGCTACCAGTCCCTACAATTTTGCCAAGTTTCGTGCAAATCCATTCAGCCGTTCGGGCTAAAAGTGAGGCCAACCGCCCTATGGAAATTAACATGGGAAAAACGCGTTTTGGGACCCCCCTTTTTTCTCGGCCCCCCCTTGACGAACCCCCCCCAAATTTTCAGGGGCTGCTCAGAAACAAAATGTTCCATTTTCCTGAAAATTTCAGCCAATTCCGTCCACAAACGCCAAAGTTATTAGACATAGAATTTTCAAAAATCCCATAGAGAAAAAATCCTAACTATATATACCTACTGGCGACCGCCAGTAGGTAATATATATATATATATATATATATATATCGCCAGTGATGACATCTCAAATGACATCACTGATGACATCACTGATGACATCTCAAATGACATCACTGATGACATCACTGATAACAACATCCAGTGACTGTATGTTTCTGTAAAGGTAAAATATGTCTTACATATTGAAGAATGAGTGGATTTATAAGTGTCTGGATGAAGGATTTAGTAGGTGCATGACTGACTGTATGAGTGAGTGATTAAATGTGTCTCACTGAGTGCATGGGTTAGTGACTAAACTGTCTTAATTTGTGCATCATTATATCTTTTGTTCTGTAAACTGCTGCATGTGTTGATCAGTAGCTATATGAGTAACTATATGGGTTATTGATTGGTTGCCCATGTATTTGTATGGGAGACTGAGTGTGTGTGTGGGTGTCTGGGAGGTGTATGACTCTGTGCATAGATGTGTGAGCAGTTGATTCACTAGATGTATGGGTTCAAAAGTGCATGTGGAAACAGCTGTATGGGCGGTTGACTGTGTGTATGAGTGTATTGGTGAGTGAATGGATATCTCAGTGCTACATGTCAAAGTAAGTACATATGTAAAACACAGTACATGTGAGAGTTGACATATATAAATAACTGTGCATAAGAGCCAGTGAATGTGTGAGTGGCTGTATGGATCATTGTGAACTTGTATCCGGGAATGTATAAGAGAGTAAATATGTGTTAGTATGTGTTTGAATAAGTAAGGTGTGTATAACTGTATAGTTGAGAAAATGGAGGTGTGATTGATTCTTTGCATGACTGACTAGGTGTGTGTGTAACTTCATGGATGAGTGACAGTCTGTGAGTGTCTGTTTACACTGAGTGTATCTAAGGTTATATTAGAGTCTGAAGAAGTTCATCGTATTATCACATGAATGATGTCATCAGTGATGTGATCAGTAATGTCAAATGAGATGTCATCAGTGATGTCATCAGTGATGTCATTTGAGATGTCATCAGTGATGTCATCAGTGATGTCATTTGAGATGTCATCAGTGATGTCACTGACCATGTCATGAATGATGTAATATGTGACATCATCAGCAGTGGATTGCGGGTGCGCGATATATAGTTAGTGCAACTAACTATATATGGAATTTCAATGGTTTTGTGTGAGTAAAATAAGGTTTTGTAAATGCTAATTCCTAACTATATATGGTCTATAACCTATGGTTTTTTCAGTGAATTTTCAAGGTTTTGTAAATGCTAATTCCTAACTATATATGGTCTATAACCTATGGTTTTTTCAGTGAATATATATATATATATATATATATATTCACTGAAAAAACCATAGGTTAGAGACCATATATAGTTAGCTGGATATTTTATTGACATAAAACCAATGAAATTCCATATATAGTTAGTTGCACTAACTATATAGCGCGCACCCGCAATCCACTGCTGATGATGTCACATATTACATCATTCATGACATGGTCAGTGACATCACTGATGACATCACTGATGACATCTCAAATGACATCACTGATGACATCACTGATGACATCTCAAATGACATCACTGATGACATCATCTAGTGTCTGTGTGTTTTTGTAAAGTTTAAATATGTTTTACATATTGAAGAATGAGTGGATGTATGGAAGACTGAGTGTGTGTGTGGCTGGCTGGGAGGTGTGTGACTCTGTGCATATCAATGTGTACTTGTATCAGTGATTGTATAAGAGAGTAAGTATGTGTTAGTATATGTGTGAAAAGTATGGTGTTCTGTGTTTAACTGTATAGATGAGGAAATCGAAGTGTGATTGATTCTTCACAGGACTGACTAGGTGTATGAGTGCATATGATAGTGTTGTAATAATGAGTGACTGTATGTATGAGTGATTGTATGGGTGAATGAGTGAATGTGTGTGTAGACGTAGGAATCAGTGAGTGCGTATGTAGTAACTGGTATTGGTGTGTCATGATGTCATCAGTGATGTCATTTGAGATGTCATCAGTGATGTCATTTGAGATGTCATCAGTGATGTCATCAGTGATGTCACTGAAGTATGGTGTTCTGTGTTTAACTGTATAGATGAGGAAATGGAAGTGTGATTGATTCTTTACAGGACTGACTAGGTGTGTGAGTAACTCCATGGATGAGTGGCAGTGTGTGAGTGTCTGCATAGGTGTATGAGTGCATATGATAGTGTTGTAATAATGAGTGACTGTATGTATGCGTGATTGTATGGGTGAATGAGTGAATGTGTGTGTAGACGTAGGAATCAGTGAGTGCGTATGTAGTAACTGGTATTGGTGTGTCATGATGTCATCAGTGATGTCATTTGAGATGTCATCAGTGATGTCATCAGTGATGTCATTTGAGATGTCATCAGTGATGTCATCAGTGATGTCACTGACCATGTCATGAATGATGTAATATGTGACATCATCAGCAGTGGATTGCGGGTGCGCGATATATAGTTAGTGCAACTAACTATATATGGAATTTCATTGGTTTTATTTCAATAAAATATCCAGCTAACTATATATGGTCTCTAACCTATGGTTTTTTCAGTGAATTTTCAAGGTTTTGTAAATGCAAATTCCTAACTATATATGGTCTATAACCTATGGTTTTTTCAGTGAATTTCATTGGTTTTTTAAAAGCTAATATCTATAGCTGTAAAATATATTCTTTATTACGTGACGTATCACGTAGCCACGTGAGACGCCTCATGACGCGTCGCATAACCGTGACGTATCGGCTTTGCAGCGCAAACAAAACCCGTAACGTAAGGGTGCCGGAGCACGCTTACAGATATATATATTTTTTTTAACCTTAATTAGACAAAATCCACACGTGCACATATCTTGAGGCCTTGCAAAGGCACATCAAACAAACAGTCCCCACAATTTTGCCAAGTTTGCTGGAAATCTATTCCCTTAATTTTTTTTTTACTGTTTCTCTTGGTTTTCCCCTTGTTACGCTTACCGGGACGCTACCCGGTACGCGAACCGGACGCTCCAAAAACACAAGATGGCGGACTCCCGTTACGCTGCCGGTTAGCTGCCCGGTTCGCGTACCGGGAAGCGCCTCTACCGCGAAAAATCGCGGGGGACTTTAATATCCCCCTCATCAATCCTAGGGGGTCAGGAGGGGTTTACCTTGCCCCCTTTCCTTCATTTCCCCCTTCTTTTTTCACCACATCTTGTCTCTCGAACCTACCGAGAGACAAGATGGCGGCCGCTCCGGACTGTTTACAATGTTGACAGCTACGCTGCCGGTTAGCTGCCCGGTTAGCTGCCCGGTGAGCTGCCCGGTGAGCTGCCCGGTTCGCGTACCGGGACGCGCCTCTACGGCGTAAAATCGCAAAAAAAAATGTTTTTTATTTTTTGCCCCGCGGGGCACTTTAATATCCCCCTCATCAATCCTAGGGGGTCAGGAGTGGTCTACCTTGCCCCCTTTCCTTCATTTCCCCCTTCATTTTTCACCACATCTTGTCTCTCGATCGTACCGAGAGACAAGATGGCGGCCGCTCCGGACTGTTTAGAATGTTGACAGACACCGGAGAGCCAATCAGCTTTGCTTCGCGAAGTTCCGTTACGCGTCAGGTACGCGAACCGGGGCGCTAACCGGAGCGCTGTCACAGATATATATATTTTTTTAAACGTTAATTTCTCAAAATCCACTGGAGCACATATATTGAGACATAGCAAAGGCACGTCGGGCAAACCATATCTACAATTTTGCCAAGTTTCATGTGAATCTATTCAGCCGTTCGAGCTAAAAGTGAGTCCAACCGCCCTATGGAAAAATGAATGGGAAAAACGCGTTTTGGGACCCCCCTTTTTTCTCGGCCCCCCCTTGACGAAACCCCCCCAAATTTTCAGGGGCTGCTCAGAAACAAAATGTGCCATTTTCCTGAAAATTTCAGCCAATTCCGTCCACAAACGCCAAAGTTATTAGACATAGAATTTTCAGAAATCCCATAGAGAAAAAATCCTAACCTCATTACAAACAGAATGGCTTTAACTTAAACGAGGGCGAGATCTATTGCATTTTCAATGCTTGTTTACTTTGGTTCTATCAAGAAGACATTCAGATGTGTCACACATTTGCCATAAATTCTGAATGTTAGCACTCTAGTTGCTCATTAGATCACTGTAGTAAAGCTAGTGCTCACCAGGGAAGTCTGCTGCTAATCATGGTTTGCAGCCATTTTCCCGCATTTTTTATCCCGCAGACTTTCAGTCCGCATACCATTATCCCGCAAGGTCATTGACCTCGCATACCATTATCCCGCATTTTTTCAAAACGCATGTGCATTTATCGCGCATGCCTTTACAAAGAATTACGTTTTAAAGGCATGTATGGTAAATGCATTTGCGTTGTGAAAACCACGATGACGAGAGAGGTAAGTGGGTTTGTGTTAATTTTTTCGTGGGTTAGTGATTGTGTAGTGTAGTGTAGTGTTGTGTAGTGTAGTGTTGTGTTAGTGTAGTGTAGAGTTGTGGTGGTTTTTTAGTGTAGGGTCATGCTGGGGGTAGTGTTTTAGGGTTTAGGGTTGTGTTGTAGTGTTTGCGTAGTGTAGGGTCATGCTGGGGGTAGTGTTTTAGGGTTTAGGGTAGTGTTGTAGTGTTTGCGTAGTGTAGGGTCATGCTGGGGGTAGTGTTTTAGGGTTTAGGGTTGTGTTGTAGTGTTTGCGTAGTGTAGGGTCATGCTGGGGCTAGTGTTTTAGGGTTTAGGGTAGTGTTGTAGTGTTTGCGTAGTGTAGGGTCATGCTGGGCGTAGTGTTTTAGGGTTTAGGATAGTGTTGTAGTGTTTGCGTAGTGTAGGGTCATGCTGGGGGTAGTGTTTTAGGGTTTTGGGTAGTGTTGTAGTGTTTGCGTAGTGTAGGGTCATGCTGGGGGTAGTGTTTTAGGGTTTTGGGTAGTGTTGTAGTGTTTGCGTAGTGTAGGGTCATGCTGGGGTGTAGTGTTTTAGGGTTTTGGATAGTGTTGTAGTGTTTGCGTAGTGTAGGGTCATGCTGGGGTGTAGTGTTTTAGGGTTTTGGGTAGTGTTGTAGTGTTTGCGTAGTGTAGGGCCATGCTGGGGGTAGTGTTTTAGGGTTTTGGGTAGTGTTGTAGTGTTTGCGTAGTGTAGGGTCATGCTGGGGGTGGTGTTTTAGGGTTTAGGGTAGTGTTGTAGTGTTTGCGTAGTGTAGGGTCATGCTGGGGGTAGTCTTTTAGGGTTCAGGGTAGTGTTGTAGTGTTTGCGTAGTGTAGGGTCATGCTGGGGTGTAGTGTTTTAGGGTTTTGGGTAGTATTGTAGTGTTTGCGTAGTGTAGGGTCATGCTGGGGGTAGTGTTTTAGGGTTTAGGGTAGTGTTGTAGTGTTTGCGTAGTGTAGGGTCATGCTGGGGTGTAGTGTTTTAGGGTTTTGGGTAGTGTTGTAGTGTTTGCGTAGTGTAGGGTCATGCTGGGGGTAGTGTTTTAGGGTTTAGGGTAGTGTTGTAGTGTTTGCGTAGTGTAGGGTCATGCTGGGGGTAGTGTTTTAGGGTTTAGGGTTGTGTTGTAGTGTTTGCGTAGTGTAGGGTCATGCTGGGGGTAGTGTTTTAGGGTTTAGGGTTGTGTTGTAGTGTTTGTGTAGTGTAGGGTCATGCTGGGGGTAGTGTTTTAGGGTTTAGGGTAGTGTTGTAGTGTTTGCGTAGTGTAGGGTCATGCTGGGGTGTAGTGTTTTAGGGTTTTGGGTAGTGTTGTAGTGTTTGCGTAGTGTAGGGTCATGCTGGGGGTAGTGTTTAAGGGTTTAGGGTAGTGTTGTAGTGTTTGTGTAGTGTAGGGTCATGCTGGGGGTAGTGGTTTAGGGTTTAGGGTAGTGTTGTACTGTTTGTGTAGTGTAGGGTCATGCTGGGGGTAGTGTTTTAGGGTTTAGGGTAGTTTAGTTGTTTAGTGTATGCTAAAGGCATATTCGTTCTAAAAGTTTTCGTTATTTTGATTTGCGGCCTAATAGTACATGCGGGATTTTTTTTGCGGACTGATGGTATGCGGGATTTCGTCATATATTCGCTAATCATACTTTCTATGGCAAAATGAACCCCCTAATTTTGTTCCTTTTTAAATTAAATGTTTTAAGAGTTACCACTTTATTCCAATCAAGATGGCTTCAGGTGTGCCATACCTTTGTAATAAGTAGGACTGTTAGCACTCTAGTTGTGCTTTAGAACACTCTGGGACATTCTGTCATTGGGCTATAGTTGGGCTACATCTGGCTGATATTTGGGCTACATTTGTTTTTTTGTCTCTGGTGGCCATCTTTGGGCTACATTGGGCTACATTGGGCTACATTGGGCTACATTTGGGCTCCAACATATATATAGCCCAATGTAGCCCAATATATATTTTTCAAAGTTAATTTTCGTAATAACCACTGGAGCCTATATCTTGAGACATAGCAAAGGCACATTGGGCTACCAGTCCCTACAATTTTGCCAAGTTTGGTGTAAATCCATTCAGCCGTTCAGGCTAAAAGTGAGGCCAACCGCCCTATGGAAAATTGCATGGGAAAAACACGTTTTGGGACCCCCCTTTTTTCTCGGCCCCCCCTTGACGAAACCCCCCCAAATTTTCAGGGGCCGCTCAGAAACAAAATGTTCCATTTTCCTGAAAATTTCAGCCAATTCTGTCCTCAAACGCCAAAGTTATTCGACATAGAATTTTCAAAAATCCCATAGGAAAAAAATCCTAACTATATATACCTACTGGCGATCGCCAGTAGGTAATATATATATATATATATATATACATATATATATATATATATTACCTACTGGCGGTCGCCAGTAGGTATATATAGTTAGGATTTTTTCTCTATGGGATTTTTGAAAATTCTATGTCTAATAACTTTGGCGTTTGTGGACGGAATTGGCTGAAATTTTCAGGAAAATGGCACATTTTGTTTCTGAGCAGCCCTTGAAAATTTGGGGGTGGTTCGTCAAGGGGGGGCCGAGAAAAAAGGGGGGTCCCAAAACGTGTTTTTAACATTGAGTTTTCCATAGGGCGGTTGGCCTCACTTTTAGCCCGAACGGCTGAATGGATTTGCACGAAACTTGGCAAAATTGTAGGGACTGGTAGCCCGATGTGCCTTTTGTAGGTCTCAATATATGTGCTCCAGTGGATTTTGAGAAATTAACGTTTAAAAAAAGATATATATCTGTAACAGCGGACCTGGCAGCGTCCCAGGACGCGTACTTTACGCGCAACGGAGCTTTGTGAAGCGAAGCTGATTGGTTCTCCGGCATCTGTCAACATTCCAAAAAGTCCGTAGCGGCCGCCATCTTGTCTCTCGGTAGGATCGAGAGACAAGAGGAGGTCAAAACAAAGGGGGAAATAACTATAAGGGGGCATAGTAGATCCTCGCTGACCCCCTAGGTTTGATGTGGAGGTTTTAAAAGGGCCCCGCGGGGCAAAAAAAAACAAAATAATAATAATCGAACGGCTGAATGGATTTGCACGAAACTTGGCAAAATATTAGGGACTGGTAGCCCGATGTGCCTTTGCTAGGTCTCAATATATGTGCTCCAGTGGATTTTGAGAAATTAACGTTCAAAAAAAGATATATATCTGTAACAGCGCTCCGCTTCGCGTACTTTTCGCGTTACGGAGCTTTGCGAAGCTGATTGGTTCTCCGGCGTCTGTCAACATTCCAAACAGTCCGTAGCGGCTGCCATCTTGTCCCTCGGTAGGATTGAGAGACAAGAGGAGGCCAAAGCGAAGGGGGAAATGACCATAAGGGGGCATAGTAGATCCTTCCTGACCTCTTAGGTTTGATGTACCATTTTGCCAAGTTTGGTGTAATTCCGTTCAGCCATTCAGGCTGTAGACGTATGTAAATGTCCTATGGAAAATTGCATGGGGAAAACACATTTGAAAGTGTTGAAATTTAGAACCAATTAAAATGTTACTTTGGTTTTGTATTTGTGTGTGATGAAAGTTAATTGGTTATGTATATATGTCAAATGAGAGGAAACCACAGCCATTTTGTGATACTACTGTCTGAGGTACATTTGTGAGGAATTTTTGGTGGTGAATTTCTGGTGTTTGATTTACACAGTACTAACACTTCTGCTACTTTTAAAAAGGTGAGTTGTTAATTTGTAAGGGGAACTATGTTGTACACTTGAAGATAATTTGAAAAATGTTTTCTGTTATTTATTTGCAGTCCTTCTGTTATACTAAATACTTGATAAAGTTAGTTTTATATTATGTATTACTAAAAACGATAAATGAAAGTGATTATTTTTTTCTGCAATTTACAGCAAGCAATTTCAAAATAAAATGGCTCACAATGAAGAGACCGTGGCAATTTCTTTTGAATTGTCCAACACATTGATTGAAATTGAGAGCACCAATAATGAAATATTGTCACAAGGAGGACATGACTTGTATGATTCCATTAGATTGATTGAAATGGACAGCACCAAGAATGAAATATTGTCACAAGGAGATGACTTGAATGATTCCACTACATTGATTGAAATTGAGAGCACCAATAATGAAATATTGTCACAAGGAGGAGATGGCTTGTATGATTCCATTAGATTGATTGAAATGGACAGCACCAATAATGAAATATTGTCACAAGGAGGAGATGACTTGAATGATTCCACTACATTGATTGAAATTGAGAGCACCAATAATGAAATATTGTCACGAGGAGATGACTTGAATGATTCCACTACATTGATTGAAATTGACAGCACCAATAATGAAATATTGTCACAAGGAGGAGATGACTTGAATGATTTTTTTGATCAATCTCTTGATGGCGAATTTATCGAGTGTTTGGAGACCATAGAGTTACAAGAATCATCATTGGAGACTTTTAATGAGGACATTGCTGATGAGGACATGTTACTAGTTCTTTCAAATTTAGAAAATTCTGAAGAATAAATTTATATTTAGAAATCAAAAATTGTTTGAGACATTATTCATTTTTATTTTTAATTTATGAGGTTGTAGCGAAGTGATTGTAGTATAAAATGAGACTTATAGTATAGAGTGCAACATTTTTATGTTACATGGTAAGTTTACTCATATTTACTTCCCTTCTGCCACTATATTATCTCCAATGTGTATTTGACATGTCTTCTTCATCTCCGGCCTCCTTTCTCTCACTGTGTGTCTCCGATGCATCTTATCGCTGCTATTTTGTGTAATTACAGAAGAGAGTAAAATAAAATAGTTCGGAACGTGAAAAGGGGGCAAAGTAGAGTACTCCTCACCCCCTAGGCCTTTTTAGGCGGTCCCAAAAGGATCAGTTTCTGCTTTCCTGAGAGATTATGGTATGAGTTCCATATACCACAATAACTTGCATTACAACATGCAAGATATCTATCTCCTATTACCAACTTTTGGAGATATTCGCGCTAAGCGCGAATATCTCCAAAAAGTAACACCTGCCCTGAGCAGTTCTTAGCCATGTTATCCAATGGGAGGTGGATAACATGGCTAAGAGCATTAGCTCGGTAATGCATGAATATCGCTGAGTTTTTAGCGATATTCATGCATTGCGGCCGTTTATTATCGCATTTGCGATAAACCTTGATAATAGTAAGGTTTATCTTCGATAATTTCTGACGATGCTTAGTGGTAAAAAATTGGTTGGTAAGCATCGTTAGCGATAAATATCGCTTAACTTTGGTAATATGCCCCAACGTCTGTTAACGTTCGATTCGAAGGAAATGAGGAAGTGTTGAAAAACATTGTCTGCGCCATCTTGCCTTTTTTGAAATGCCACACTTTTGTCGTGCACGGCAGCCATTTTAGATGTCTTGACCAGACCCACTCTCTGCACGCTGTCGATTCGTAGCATGGCTCCTCACCCACGCAAGCATCTTCCCTAGGCACTGGTCACCACCGCTCTCTGTCTTGTGCATGGGCAATAAACCTCCCCCCATCTGCGCTGCTCTTCCCTGAGAATCACACTCTGTGCCCGCCCGACACCTCCCTTTCGCCCTATTCACTACCGCA
This sequence comes from Lissotriton helveticus, assembly GCF_964261635.1. Lineage (NCBI taxonomy): Eukaryota > Metazoa > Chordata > Amphibia > Caudata > Salamandridae > Lissotriton > Lissotriton helveticus. The sequence continues at coordinate 1,350,982,575 of NC_136067.1, forward strand.
CCCTCTGACACTCCTCTTTCTCTGTGTCCGATTGTCCAGGCTATCAGCTAGCCCTGCAGATGTAGTTTATGGCCCCAGCTGTAAAGAATCACCCCTCTTCAAAGGAGTTATAGTAGATCAAGGCCCACACCCGATGAGATCCGTCACACCACACGTGTTCCTACTATCTGAAAACCATCCTGTATTGTGATTGGGGAGGGGACCGAGCCTGAAGCGGAAGATTCCAGGAATGACTCTTTGTACATCAAAGTTTTTACAATTATGTGTCACATTAAAAATATATAGCACTCCAACAAAGTAGTAGGAATATAAAACTTTAATAACATATAAATATATACAAGAAAACAAAAACAGTAAAAACATTTAAACAACGAAGAGACCGTGGCAATTTCTTTTGAATTATCCAATAGATTTATTGAAATTGACAGCACCAATAATGAAATATTCTTGTCAGTAGCGGTCTGTTGTGCGAATAGTTCCAAGGCAGCAGAACGCGCTGAAATCTAGATGGCACGAAAGTGATGTCTAGTAAGTTGCCGCCCAGCAAAAAACGGCGTGGGGCGCCGCGGGGGTGAGTGAGTCCAGTAGGCACCACAGCTATTCTTACCGGCATTGCAGAATTACTGCTGGGGACAATGCCTGTGCTGTAGCAGGGTCACAGCAGAAACAAAAAGGATTCTGTTGAAGATGTTGTTAGTTTTCAATTTGAAAACAGTTCTGGTGTCAACTGCTATGCTAATGTAGTGGTTAATGTTTTGTTTTCTCTAGAAAATGTAAAAGAGGGGGAGGCAGTCCAAAGTTCCGTTAAAAGGGCAAAGGAAAGGATCGGTGGTTTGAACTATCAGTCAAAAAGGGGAGGGGGTGCAATAATTTTTCCTACCGGGTCACACTGTGCTTTCACCGGAAGTGAGGTCTGCAGGATTCTAGTAATTCAAAGTGAGGCTGGTGCCAGCATGGGAGCGCCGACGTCCCGCGGATACAGTTTCGTCACTCAACGGGCGATCATGGCAGTCATTCCCCATCGGGGGTCGGAGACTCCCGCGGCTCCTCTAGAATCTTCAAGGTCGTGGAGGACTACGGTGGTGGAGTCAACCAGTGACCGGGCCATTTCTTTATGCTGGGCCCGCTCTTGCCAGGTCGACCGCCATTTTGAGAGTTCGGCAGCTACCGGCGATCGCGGGGTCACATGAGCGGACGGGCTCCACCCTGCCGGGCGAGACGTTGCAGCATGGCCACAGTGGAAGAACCCTTTTCCGGGCGCCTGGAGCGCTGAGGGTGCAGCTGGGAAGCCTCCACCTGGGGAGGCGGGAGAGGCCTGTTCGCACCGTCTCTCCCTCCCAGTGCACCCCACGGCGTCTCGCTTGAGATTTGTTATGGCCGGACCAGGCGATGAGGACGAGGGGGGGGGGGTCGGAGGCATGTGCAAGACATCCCCCCCCAGTGTTGTCGCAGCCATTATAAAAGAAAGAAGTGTCCCGTCCGTCTTCGGGCCGGGCTTCCGGTGGATGTCGGCCGGACGCCCCTGGCTCTGGCCCCATGAACGGGTTTCTTGGTTTATCGGCTGCAGCCGGATCCCGTCGGCCTCGGCCCCCCGACCGTTGGTGGTCGGACCGGAAGAGCATGTGGCGGGACTACCTGCAACTCTCAAGGGCCACTGCGGCCGGACTGGGAGAGAGAGGGGAGGGTCGAGGAGACATTCCCCCCCCCTGCAACTGTTCAGCGTTGTAAAGGCAATCCCCTGGCCGGGTCCCGCTGGCCTCGGCCTCTCCTCCGGCTACACCCTACGTTAGGATCTCCTGGCCGAGGCGTGGCAGCAGGACCTGCCTTATATGGGCTGCTCCCGGCTGGGCGTAGCCGGAACCCTGCCCCACCTTGGAAGTTTCCAGAGTGGGGGTGGATGTTCTACTGACTTGCATTTTCCCTAGTCTATCGATTTTTTTGGCGTGGCAGGCGGTGGGACAGCGAGGGGTGATTTGGTTTCTCTTACTGTTTTTCTGGTCTCTCACCACTGGCATATTTTAACGTTTTCTTGTTTCTAGGACATTAATAGGTTTTATCATTACGTTATGTTATCGTTTCTTTGTTCGTTGTTTAATAAAAGTTCATGTTCATCAGTGGCCTACTGATTTTCGTTTTCCTATTTTTTTCTTTCCAGGTTGTTTCATGGTAAAGTTTCTGTTAACAGGATACAGTGATCACTTCGTTATTATTGCATATGTCCTTTTCACTAGGGGTGCTCTCTGGTCGGGCCAGATGACGTATCTCTAGTAAATGGTCCGGGTGAAAAAGGTGCATCAATCAGTGGGGAGTAGATAGGCATGACAGATTACAACGGGGGAGAACGGTCCGCATTACGTACCCTTTCACTACTTGCAAAGATTTTCCTACGTTTATTTGCAAACAGGGAATACCTCCAAAAAGAACTAATTCCCAAACAGTCAATGTTCGGACAATCAATCAATCAATGAGGAATGAAATAGGTACGACGTGTTAAAGGCTTGCGTTACCTACCCTTCACTATCTGCAAAGGGAGAGAGAATATTCCTATTCTTCCTCGTTTGCAGTAGAGAAGATCCTTAAGAGAATTAACTTCGAACAATTCAATGCTCGATTGAAACAATCAACAAGGGGTACTGTGAACACAAATGAACGCCGCTTATATACATACGCATTGCTATTTTCAACAGGTTGTTCCTAATGTTTCTATTTTAGCGAGGTCAAAAAGAGATCCCATTAGTGGCCTACTGATTTTGCTCGATTCCTTTTGTTTTTTTACACGATTTTTCGCTATCTGCAAAGACTAAACAGAGTATTGCGACTCTGTGCTTGTTTGTAAATAGAGAATGAACCAAAGAGAACAATCAATCAAATGGAGAGAGAAGCAGGCACGACGGATTACAAAGGGGGCAAAGGGCTGCGTTAACTACCCTTCACTATCTGCAAAGAGAGAGTACTCCTAATAGAAATGAGGGGTGGGGGGCAGCATTCAAAGCAGATCAGTGTGCATAAACACGAAAATGTTTTTACTTACCACGTACTTGACATTCGACAGCTTATGATATTTGCTATTAAAAAACCATTGAAATTCACTGAAAAAACCATAGGTTATAGACCATATATAGTTAGGAATTAGCATTTACAAAACCTTGAAAATTCACTGAAAAAACCATAGGTTATAGACCACATATAGTTAGGAATTAGCATTTACAAAACCTTGAAAATTCACTGAAAAAACCATAGGTTATAGACCATATATAGTTAGGAATTAGCATTTAAAAAACCTTATTTTACTCACACAAAACCATTGAAATTCCATATATAGTTAGTTGCACTAACTATATATCGCGCACCCGCAATCCACTGCTGATGATGTCACATATTACATCATTCATGACATGGTCAGTGACATCACTGATGACATCACTGATGACATCTCAAATGACATCACTGATGACATCACTGATGACATCTCATTTGACATCAATGACCACATCACTGATGATATCATTCATGTGACAATACAATGCATCTCCTCACACTTTAATATAACCTCTGTTACACCCAGTGTTAAATACAGAGTATAATTTTTGAAACCATTGACACACCAATACTAGTTACTACATACGCACTCAGTGATTCCTATGTTTACACACACATTCACTCATTTACCCATACAATCATTCATACATACAATCACTCATCTTTACAACACTATCATATGCACTCATACACCTATACAGACTCTCACACTCTGTCACTCATCCATGGAGTTACTCACACACCTAGTCAGTCCTGTAAAGAATCAATCACACTTCCATTTTCTAATCTATACAGTTAAACATAGAGCACCTTACATTTTGAAACATATACTAACACATAATTACTCTCTTATACAATCATTGATACAAGTACACATTGATCTGCACATTGAGTCACACACCTCCCAGCCAGCCACACACACACTCAGTCTCCCATACAAATACTTGGGCAATCAATCAATAACCCATATAGTTACTCATATAGCTACTGATCAACACATGCAGCAGTTTACAGAACAACAGACATAATGATGCACAAATTAAGACAGTTTAGTCACTAACCCATGCACTCAGTGAGACACATTTAATCACTCACTCATACAGTCAGTCACGCACCTACTAAATCCTTCATCCAGACACTTCTACATCTACTCATTCTTCAATATGTAAAACATATTTAAACTTTACAGAAACACACAGTCACTGGATGATGTCATCAGTGATGTCATTTGAGATGTCATCAGTGATGTCATCAGTGATGTCACTGACCATGTCATGAATGATGTAATATGTGACATCATCAGCAGTGGATTGCGGGTGCGCGATATATAGTTAGTGCAACTAACTATATATGGAATTTCAATGGTTTTGTGTGAGTAAAATAAGGTTTTTTAAATGCTAATTCCTAACTATATATGGTCTATAACCTATGGTTTTTTCAGTGAATTTTCAAGGTTTTGTAAATGCTAATTCCTAACTATATATGGTCTATAACCTATGGTTTTTTCAGTGAATTTTCAAGGTTTTGTAAATGCTAATTCCTAACTATATATGGTCTATAACCTATGGTTTTTTCAGTGAATATATATATAGATATATATATTTTGTTGGATTTGGCCCTTCTGGCAGGTTCACCCCTAAACTTTTTGATTTTAATTGTGACTTGGTGTTAGTGTTTTTTTGCTTCTGCGCAGTTTAACACTGTGTCCCAGGGTAAAGTGCGTGCGTGTAGTGAGGTTGGCCTGCCCTCCCATAGGAATGCATGGGGAATATATGTGTCCCTGGTAGTTCCTGATGCGTGGGGAGTGCAGGGACGAGTTTGGTATGTGCGCACTCGTGAGAGTGAATGCTGCGCGATGATGTGTGCGGCGTTATTGTGTCTAGTGTGGAAGTGCCACTTCTAGAAGTTGGCATGTCTTTGTAATTTATGTGAATTGGCTGTCTGGCTTGTGATTGGCTGGAGCTGGCTGGTGAACCTGGCTCCAGGAGTCAGGATGGGTCTGCCCCGGTGGGGAGTGGAGAGATCTGCATGATTGATGTGAGGGAGGAGTGCACCTGGGACCTGAATAGGGCTGGGCTTTCCCCACACAATGCTGGCTCCGCCCCCTGTAGTGCGACTGATGACCCTAGCCTGGCCAGTGAATAGTGAGAGGGGCTGAGCACATCAGAGTGCTCCAAAACCAGCTGGGACTGGTTTCCCCCCACCCTGCAGACACAGACAAAGGAGTTAGGTGTATAAAAAAGGGCTGTGACCCCATACAAAAGGTTCTGTTCCTGATCCAAGCTTGAGGGGGGCCTGCTGTTGCTGGGCGCCAGGAGGACCGCCACTGGGGACTGCCTCCCTGCCTGGAGGGACCTGTGAGCTGGCCCATGGGCCCAGCCTTTGCCCACCCCTGCCTTTCTAAAGGACCTGCCCTGGACTTCTTTTGGACCTGGGATGTTGTTCTCTAAAGCGCTTGGGCAGCGCTTGATTTCTCCTCCAGAGGAGCGCTGTGGTTTCCAACTGCAGCCCAGACATGCAATTCCCTTTCTTAGGGATCCCCAGGTGTGGGGATCCCCCTGCCGTTGGGCCGTCTTGTGCCCTGACGGGTGCCTACCCCACCAGGGACTTGGTGCTTATTTGCGGGTGCCACCCCGGTTCCCTATTTATTTACTCGGGTTCCACCCCACTCATTCCCGCTGTTTTCTTCATTATTTGGCCTTCACAGGAGACCACCCCGTGTTATTACGGACCATTACCGCTGCCGGCCAGGGGATCGCCGGGGAGGCGCTGTGCCCGCCTCCCCACGCAAGGGCCGCACTGACATTGGCTGGGCAATAACCCGGAAGTGCCTCAACTCTAAACCGGAAGCGGACGGGAGCCCACCCCGCGCTCCGGTGTTGAAGGAAGGAGGGAGGCAGCACCAGCACGACCGGAGGAGCCGGGAGAGAGAAGCGAAGCTGGGGGCTTGAGGCACGTTTCTGGTGCCTGCCCTCGCCGCCTCCCAGCCCCGTGCGGCCACCAGCAAAGTCCACCCAATCCCCAGCCCAGAGCAAAAGTGTACAACGGAGTACCCCATCAGCCCCAGTAAGTGAGGGCAGTGCGGGAGACATACCCGCGGGACATTGTTGTTGAGAGCCCATGAGAGGCTCCTGGGCATTTTGCTATTTCGAGTCCCCCGAGAGGGACTCCAACAACGGCAGCATTTTGTTTATTTAGAGCCACAAGGCTCCAGGGCACTCAGCTCGCTTGAGCCCCGAGGCTCCCACATGTTCTTTGGCCCTATTGTTTCCTCAAAGCCCCGGAAGAGAGCCAGGAGGCACGCTGGTGCCAGGCTCAGGTTCTACAGCTGCCCAGCACTTAGTGGGCAGCTGCTACGTTTAGGCCCCCGAGAACCCTTGTGCATCCTTCTGTTTGGCTGCCTACGCAGCCTGTCCTGACTTTTCTGGACACAGGGCGCTTCAGCCCCTGAGAGGCCAGTTGGCCTGGGGACAGTTTATGTGTTGTGCCCTTGCTTGGGGTACGTGTTTATGCCCTATGTGATCTTTGCGAAATTGTGATTTCCTGCCTAATATGATTTCTGCATCATGTGTAATTCTTCATGCCTATACCTCTGAATGTATGTTGTCTGCTTAGGAGGTTGTCTTTCCTAGTATAGTTATGCTAGTGAGCTCATGGTTCCCTGCGTGATATTTTCCTAAGGTGGTTAGGGTTGCGTAGGTGGTACTTACCTTTTACCAGTGGTTACTGGTTGTGTGCTACATTTGCTATTTGGTGCCTCAGTTATTATATGTTCCATGTGCTTAGCGTTATTCCAACAAAGTGCTAATTCTACCAAGTGCTAGTTCTAAGAGTGCTTCTTCCTGACAGTGGTCCATGTAACCATGTCCCATGTACATAATCCCCTGTAAATTCTGCCTGTGCCTCTGGCACATTGTAAAGCTGGCTAAGTAGACATAGACCTCTAATGGGAGCAGGCCAGGGAGAGATTTTATTCGCGTGAAGAGTCAGTTGGCTGGGGACTAGACCCAAAGACATCTGTGGTGATTGTGTAATTGTCAACTTCAGGGATCCTAGAGTAGTTGGACACATATTAGCTAATGGAGGGCCATCCAATGCAGGCACTATTAATACTAGACACCTGGGGTATTTTTATGCACAAACCCCTGTACCGGGTAGGCCAGAACCAACCTATTTCCTCCACAGTGGTCATGAATTCAATTACAACATCCCAGTGGGTAATAGATTTAGTGCATTGAACAATGTAGATTGACTACTATCATCTTCGGGTGCAGACGGAATGGTTCCGAATCTGGTTGGGAGCCATGTTGTGGAGGGTTTTAGCAAAGAGGTGGGGTCCCCTGAGCTGGTTTCTAGAACTAAGGAGGGTTGCACAATCACATCCCATCTTCTCAAAACATTGGCTCAACAGGAGGCGAAAGGGAGTTGGACATTCACGTACATTAGGCACCTCTACCTTCTATCATGTCCCAACTCACTGAGGATTCCCCAGCCCAAGTGGTGTCACGTAGACCACTAATTGGGTCTTGGAATATAGCAGGGATGGGGTCTAAGCTGCACAACCCGGAGTGGGGGGAGCTGATGGATAGTTACAACATATGTCTGTTCCAAGAGACTTGGCTACTGTCTGCTCCCGTTAGGGTAGGATATGCGTCCTTCCATTCACCGGCTGTGCAGGGACCCAGGGGAAGACCCTCAGGGGGTTATGTATTTGGGTTGCTTCACACCTAGATTGCTCAGTTAAGATAATAGATCCTCATTGCCCGGATATCCTATGCATTGTTCTTAATTTCCTGGATGGTTTGTCGTTGGCAGTGATTAAAATTTATTTACACCCCCAACGACACCAGTTGGGTTTGTCAATTCTGGATGCCCTAGAGGTTCTCCTTCACTCTTTTCCCTCGTCGTATCATAAAATTATTGGCGCCGATCTCAATTGTCATTTTGAACCGCTCATGGGCATCCCTTCGGTAACCTCGGACGAGGATGAAAATTGGCTGATTCTGGACTGTACTATGTACCCGGAAAAGCGCTTATTGCCCCTGGCCCTTGTGATCAACAAGTTGGTTGTATCACATTCTCTCAGGGCCTGTAATGGCAGACTTCTCCCAGATATCCCGGGTTCAAGCACCTTTAATAGACCAGGGAAAAGCACGACTATAGATTATATCCTGGTAAATGTAGAATTCTGGGCCCGATTGAGAGCTTTTTCTGTCATCCCAAGGGTCGATAGTAACCATAATTTATTGTCACTAGAATTATTAAACACTTTGTGTCACCATAACGAACAGGGGGGAGCTGAGACCACCATTGACTCGAACCTTGTTACAGTGGCAGGTGGAAGACGAATCAGGTGGGCGAAGGTCGCGTTAGCGCCTGACAAGATAGCTGAGTTATATTGTCATGTCGCACGCTCTCTAACAGAGGTTTCCCACCTCTTGAGCTCCAATTGCGATCCCCCCCATCTCCACCTTCAGAGTTTGCAGTCTATTCACAACAAGCTTCTCTGTTCCCTGGCCGGTTACTTTTATACTACCGATATTAAGAGGCCAAGGGTAAACAAGCATGATCATTGGTTTAATAAAAACTGTAGGCTGGCTAAAAACACCCTGATAAAGCAGGTAAAATCGGGGTCCCAGTCAAGCATTAGAAATGCGAGAGAAATATATAAAAGTTTGATCAAGGAGGCCAGGTCCGAGTGGAAGGATTCAAGGTGGGAAGGTATCAAAGCAGCCCTGGAAGCTCGAGACTACAGGTCTTTTTGGAACCTTCTTTGAGTTGGGTCGGCTGAAGGGTCGTCTGCCATAATTTCTAACCTTAGTGAAGAGGTTTGGCTAGATCACTTCAAGCCCCTCTATTCACTCAGCAACCCTGAATCCTGAGTAGATCTTGCGGCCCAATTAAGTACTCCTGAACCAGTGCACCCGGAAGCCTTAGGCCTTGTTTGCCCACCCTGCACCCTCCTTGAAGTTCAGGCGGCCCTCAGAAGTTTGACGCTGGGGAAAGCTCCGGGCCTAGATAGGATCCCTGGCGACCTATATCGAAGTGAACAAAAGTTTTGGGCCCCCTATATTTGGGTTTATTTTTACGCTATTCTACAGAGTCTGAAGATCCCCCCAATTTGGCTGGGAGCTGAAATCATTCCCATCACTAAAAAGCTTCCCCTCTCGACCCGGCCAACTCCCGCCCCATTAGTTTGATTGACGTCCTCCAGAAATTATTTGCCCGCTTCCTTTTAACAAGGTTGCAGAGTTGGATGAACGAAAATCACATCCTAACCTCCCTCCAAGCGGGCTTCCGTGCAAAGGTTTCCACCATTGACCAACTGTTTAGATTACAGTTGGTCTACTGGGCGACGGTTTCTATTGGGGCAGGTAGTTTGTACTTGATTTTTGTGGACCTCCGGTCCGCATTTGACCTGGTCCAAAGGGATAAGCTCTGGGCAATATTGTTGGAGATGGGTGCCCCGGCCTACCTGTGCCATCTATTCAAACGCATACACCAAGGTACATACACAAGGGTGTGATCCGAGAGGAGTGGGGGGCTGTCGGCTCCGTTCCCGGTGGAAAAGGGAATGAGGCAGGGGTATGTCTTGGCCCCCACGCTCTTCTCCCTCTTCCTCAACGGGTTGATAGACCACCTAATAGGAGCAAGAGATCTGGATTCTCCAAGTTTAGTGGGGCGCAAGATACCTGCCCTAATGCTTGCTGATGACACCCTTTTATTGTCAAAATCATCTATGGGCATACAGCGTACATTAGAGGCATTCTGCTCCTTCTGCAGACTGAGGAACTTGGAGATTAACCTCTCTAAAACCAAGTTCATGGTTTATAACACCAAACTACCCAATTGTCCTCACTCCCACCTGGATGGAACGGTGTTGGATCGAGTGTCTACCTTTGACTATCTGGGGGTTACATTAAACGACAGAATGGATTGGGGGTCTCATATGGTTAAGGCTAACCTGAAGCTGGCCCAATCATCTAGCGGTATCTTAAAGGTCTTTAACGACACCTCTCTTAAATTGCTGGGTCCGCCCATGGAAATTTATAAAGCCCAGGCGAGAGGAGGAGCGCTTTATGGTGCAGATTTATGGGGTCATGTCAGTGCTGCTCCCTTATCCCTTACTGAGAATAGCTTTATTAGGCGTATTCTGAGACTCCCCATGGGTACCCCCTGACACCCCTTCGGTTGGATCTAGGTTTGGTACCCATCCAGGAGATCGTCTCAAATCGTCCCCTCCTGTATTGGAGATGTCTATGGTCGACCCCCGAGCTCTTGAGCTATAGGAAGGACCTGGGGGACCTTCTGTCCAGGGGGAGCATCGGGAAAATCCCCTGGTTAAACCACATCAAGCAACTCTGCCACGCTCTAGGTAGGGGGGACATGCGTTCGTCCCTTGAGGACACCTGTGCCCGGATTTCCAAGAAATCATTGAGTGTGGCACTCAAGCGCTACCGAATGGAACTCATAACAACAAACTCTTCCATGGGTAGGCTGACTAACACTTTTCTGGATATCAAGGTCCATCTTCACTTTGAGAAATTTTTGGATGATATCCAGCCTCCCCTGTCCAAGAAACTATTTATCCAGTTTAGACATGGTTCATTGCCTCTTAGGGACGTGTAACACATAAGTGGTCAAATGCCCTATATACCGCGAGTTCCTGCCCAGGGTGTGCGAGTAGCAGAGACAGATCTGCACGTTCTGCTCTTCTGCCCCTTCTACTCCAAGGCAAGAGCCAAATGGATCATTCAACTTTGTAAATCCAGGGGACTTAGGGACTACAGGGAGGCATTCAGAATCGTTAAATATGATACCACCCCCCTGATAGTGTTTGCAACTGCTAGATTTCTTCTGTCCATGTGGTACTCGAGGTGTGCAAAATTAAGAACTGAAAGTCCACAAATTACCAATCCTGCAGTAGCATAAACATTGTAACGAATGTGGTTTCCTATATGTACTATGGCTAGGGATTGTTTATTGGGAGCGCTATTTCCTTCTTAATGTACCTATACAACTTTTATGATTTTCTTTTAACCATTTTATGATTTTTCTGCGTGCTAGGATTGTAATGTACGATCTCCTAAATATCCTCATTTTTAGCTGTTATTGTGCATTTTTTATCTGTAGTTATGTACATATGTCTTTTTATGGTTTTTTACCGATAATAAAAGCTTTTGACTGACTGACTGTAAAGTGTGTGTTTATTATCTAATGTGTTTGGTATAATACAAAAGGCTATTTTTATATATAAACTTGTGTGGAGTTTCCTTTGTGGTGGGCCTTGGGTGTTGTTGCTGGGTGCGCGCGCAAACGCTTAACTTACAAAGCCTCCGGGATTAGCCTTACTGCTCGTGTCACGTTACCAGGGTTGGTGAGCAGGGGTTATCTTGGCGTGTAACTCCCTTGCCCTGACGAGGAGTGGTGGTCTCTGCCTGGTTTTGGCGCAAGCCTTAGCCAACTGGAAATCGCCATCTCTAATATATATATATATATATATATATTCACTGAAAAAACCATAGGTTTTACACCAGTTATAGTTAGCTGGAAATTGTACTCGCCTAAAACCATTGAAATTCCCACGTTATAGTTAGTTGGACTCACTATAACTTGCGCGTGCAATGCACTGCTGATGACGTCACATATTACATCACTCATGACATGGTCAGTGACATCACTCATGACATCACTGATGACACCATCCAGTGAATGTGTGTCTTTCTGATAAATAAATAATAGTGAGTAATGTTTAAATATTTAAATATATGTATTAATGTAACACTTTGTGTATAAGTGGCTGCATGGGTTGGTGTGTAGCTACATGTGTAGGTATATGGGTTATTAGATGTTTTTCTTAGTATCAGTATAAGTGTTTGTATGGTTTGGTGGGAGTATTACTTAGCACATAGATGCATGAATGACTGACTCTCTGTTTGTATGTGTTTTCAATACAGCACATGTGCAGGACTGTATGGATGGATGAGTGTGTATATGTGTATGTTAGTGAGTGAATGACTGTCTCACTAGTGTCTTTATCAGTAACTACATATGTTTTAATGTAGTATATATGAATATTGATGTATATAAGTGAGTATATGTGAGAGTGAGGGATTGTAAGAGTTCCTTTTTAAATTAGTATGTGTTTCTATAAGTGATTGTTTAAGAGAGTAAGTATGTGTAAGTTTCCTTAAAAGTAAAGTGGTAGTGTGTGTATAACTGTATATGCAAATAAATGGATGTTTAATAGTTTATTTGCATGTGTGAGTATGTGTGACAGTATCTTTTGGATGACTGTCGGTGTGTAACAGGATGTATAGGTGTATCACTACATATGATGAGTGAGTATATGTATGAGTGACTACATAGAACTGTTGGTGAATGAGTGGATGTGTATATAGATGGTGGAATTACTGAATTGGTTGTTGTAACTGGTATGGGTATCTCCATTTTTTTGAAAATTTTAGTTTCTATTTTTGAATATGTGTTTCAAGGGTTACATTACAGTTAAAGGAGGTCTGTCACTCTGTCACAAGGATGGTGTCATCAGTGATGTCATGAGTGATGTCACTGACCATGTCATGAGTGATGTAATATGTGACGTCATCAGCAGTGCATTGCACGCGCAAGTTATAGTAAGTCCAACTAACTATAACGTGGGAATTTCAATGGTTTTATGCGAGTAAAATTTCCAGCTAACTATAACTGGTGTAAAACCTATGGTTTTTTCAGTGAATTTAATAGGTTTTTTAAATGCTAATTCCTAACTATAACTGGTGTGAAACATATGGTTTTTTCAGTGAATTTCTATGGTTTTTTAATAGCAAATCTTTATAGGTATAAAAAATAATACATTTTAAAACTAATTTTATATTGTATAATTATGTCAATTTTTTTATATTTAACTTGGGGCGCGCCCTGGGGCGCGTACCGGGGAGCGTCCTGGGAGCGCTATTGCCGTGAACGAAAACAACATCGTGACGTATCGCGTACACGCGTGATGCGTCATATGACGCCCAGCGTAATCGCAACGGAAAGCACGCGATCGCATATGATCGCGAAACGTCCTGACGCGCTTACGCTACGCACCCGCAGGCGCGCCCCGGAGCGCGACTACGGGTGCGCCCCGGGGCGCGTAGCGTAAGCGCGTCGGGTCATGTGACTTGAAAATAACACTTTCTATTGGTGCAGAACAGGTTTGGTTTCTAAATGAGTAATGCCTGGGTCTTGTGACCAGCCTGGGTCTTGTGACCTGAAAATAACACTTTCTATTGGTGCAGAACAGTTTTGGTTTCCGTATGAGTAAAGCCTTGGTCTTGTGACCTGAAAATAACACTTCTGATTGGTTCAGCACAGGTTTTTTTTCCAAATGATAAAAAACCCCACCTTTCTTCCTCACTCTGACTTTGTCCTTTGACTGAGGAAGACCTGTTTCATCTACAGAGACAATTCTTTTGTACTTTGAAATGGCTACTGTAGCAGCAACAGCTGGAGCATCTGCACCACCACCACCACCACAACCACCAAGAGGACCACCACAACAATACATTGCTGGTGGAGAAGAGGAGGAGGAGGAAGAGGAAGAGGAGGAGGGGAGCAGATGGCTGCCTGAAGAAAATACCCCATACAAGCCAAAAGAACACATTGTATGGGAGTTTTTTTCACTTCCAGAGGGCAAGAAAAAAGTTAATGCGGCTAAGGTAACATGTCGAATCTGTGGTGCAGAACTCTCAAGGGGCAATCCAGTTAAAAAATATTCATTTGATAATAATACCATGATTCGGCATATGATCCGGAAGCATCCTGCTAACTATTCTCGTGCAGAGATCAGGGAACTGGCCAGTCACCTCCCCCAGTGTTCAAGGATCAGCTCCAAAAGAAAACAATCCACTCAATCGGGACCAGAAACATCAGAGGTGATGCCTTGTATCCAGGAACGATTTGGTACTTTTAGAATCACTTGTACTGAATGTGGCAAGCTCATCGCCTATGGTGAAAAGAGCGTAAAGCTGATCGTCCTTGCTGGTGAGAATCACATTTGCCTAAAAAAAAGAAGTAATTTTTTCCGTTTTTTGTTTTTTGCTCCAGTTGAGCCATTTTCAATTCCCTTTCTCTTTGTTTCTTCCCATAAAAAATACAAAAAAAATATAAAACTGTTTTGAAAAGCCAAAAAAAGTACAAAATGTTCAAAAAACATAAAAAAAATAAAACAACAAAAATAATAAAAAAAAGTTCTTTTTAGAACTACCTTTCATTTATAAAATGAAACCTATATTTTTAAAGGATCTCTGTCAATTTTTTGTCCTTAGGGTACGCGTACCGGGGCGCGCCCCCCCCAAAAAAGAAAAAAGAAATTAATGAAGCAGTTAGCATGAAGGACACAAAGAGAGTTATGTTAAGAGAAAAAGAGCTACAAGATGACCACAGAGGGATTGTTTATTACATAGTAAAAAATAGAGAAGGTGTAATAGGGTGAAAGTGAGAAAAGTAAAATGACTAAAGGAGCGAAAGAAAGGAAGAGAGAGGAAGAACACTAAAGTAGAGATAGTGTGAGACTGTGATTGGCTGTTAAAAGAAAAAGAAAGGACAGTAAAAAATGGAGAATGAAGGGTAGTGGCGGAACCACGATAAATGAAGAACGATGAGGGAAAGTGAGAAAAGACCAGGTAGTATAAGTAAAGAGGGGTGAAAGAGGGAGAAAAAATTAATTAGGATAACACATGGGGAGTGACAAAGAGAGAGGACAAACAGAGTAAAGGAAACAGTACCTGAATGGGCTTGAGTAAAACAGCAAAAAAAGATAAGTAATGCAGTGTGTGTGACTTATAGGGAGTCAGTGGGTGTAGGTCAGGGTGTGGGTGTGTAAGGTGTGTCTGTGGGTGTGGTTGTGTGGAGTGTTTTGGTGTGGGTGGAGGTAAGGGTGTGTGAAATATGTGTGAGAAGTGTATGAGTGTGGGGTGTATATGTGTTCGATGTATGTGTGTGTATGGAATGTGTGTGTGTGTTTGAGGAGTGTGTGTGGGAGGATTTTTTGTGTGTATGAGGTGTGTGTGTGGTGTGTGTGTGGGGTGTATGTTAAAGGTGTGTGTATATGTTGGGAGGGGGATGAGGTGTATGTGTAGGAGTAAGGTAAACAATTAAGAAAAAGAGAATGAGTGAAGAAGCAAAGGAAGGGAACAGAGGGTAAGTGAAGTAAAGAATAGGGATCGAAAGAAGTTGAATATGAGAGGGGAAATAGGGAAAGGGGAGTAAACATGTAGAATAAGAATAAGTGAGAGAAGCAGAGTAAAGATACAGGAGTGAGGTAGATTGAGAAAATGTTAGTGACCTTAAAGCAAAGGGTGATGATAAACTACATTTTTTAGTCATACTTACCATATAATAAATGTAACTTTAATTAATTTTTTTACTACACTTTGTATCTGTGAAAGAGAGAAGAAAAAAATAAGTTATAATTAGTAAAATATGTATTTTAAATTAAAAGATACAAATGAAGAGGTTAAAAATCATAAGGCTCTATTTAGAAATAAAGTTAGAGTGAAGGACACAGAAACGGAAATAAACTAAGGTAGAAGGACAAAAAGAGAGAAAAAGAAATAAAAGGAGAGCAAATTACAAAGAGTAAGGTATATAGATTCACTGACAAAAAGAGAGAGAAGAACAGAGAAATGAACTGAAGGTAAGAAAGATACTAAAACAATGTGAGTTAGCAAAACTAAATCAGGAAACAGAAGTAAGTAAAAAGATAATGACTGAGACAGAAAACAGTCTAATTAAGGATGCATTTAGAAGAATTAGGATTAGAAGATAACTGAGAGTAAGTGAAGAACAGTCATAGAGTGAAAGGATGAAGGGAGACAGGATAATATACAACGATTGAGGGAAATGGACTGAGGAAGTTATAAGGTAGACACACTAAGAGAAAAACTGAGTGAGGTGGAGTACAATGAGTGAGAAAAGGAAATGAGTATGTGAGCAAAAAGAAGGAAAGAGAGGAGAAGACGATTAAAACAGTGCTACTGAGAGAAAATAATTTGGTGATGAAAGTAAAGAGAAGGACATTGAAAGAAAGGAAATGAGGGATAGTAATGGAACCAGAGTAAAAGAAATGGGATGAAGAACGATGAGAGAGGACCAGTGAAGTTGTTGTAAAAGAAGTGATAGAAGGTAGATAAACACAAGTGAACATAACACAAGTAGAGTGAGGCACTGAGGACATAGAAGTAGTGAACGAAAAATAGAGAGAAGAGGTCAAAAGTAAGGAGCAAACAAAGATAAGCGAGGGAGAGTGGGTGATTTATAGTGATAGAGTGCAATAATACTGCTGAGTGAGTAAACAGGAATTACTAAAAGAGCAAAGGAGGAAAATACGGAAAAGAGAAGTAAAGCAGAGAGACTGAAAGCTAAAAAGTTATGCAAGGGAGAGACGGGATGCACACAGTTGAAATGAGAATGAGGGGTTGTCAAAGAAGTGGAGTAAGAGAACGGGGGTTACAGAGAGTGAGAGAAAGACATTATAAGTGAGTAAAAAGAGCTGAAAGAGGATGGAAAAAGGAAAGTAAGTGTCAGATAATGGGAATACAATTTAATTTACACAATCCAAAGTATAAAATAACTTGTACAACATGTTACATAGTTTATTTTTGCTGTTCTCAGAATATATTGAATTTCACTTAAAACAGTGAGTTCAAATTACTCATCATATGACAGCGGGAAAAAAAAAACACAATCTAAAAGATTGTGTTTTAAAAAAAAACTTAAATACTGACAAATGACAAATGTACGCTAAACTTAGATTGACTTACTTTTCCTTGAGGCAAAATACTGTATCATGGTGGTCCTTTTCTCGTTGGAAAGTACTTTGCTGTTCACATAAAAATCCATTTAATTGACTTTCTATAAGAAAAGCTCCAAGAACGTCTGAAATATTTTCAATATTTTCATATACTCCTTTTTCAGTCATGACTCTTTACTCATTCCTGCACCTTTCCATTTGGCCAAATAGTGTCAGATGTATGAGAATATGTTCAAATTAATTCTAAGGCACTCTGAAATCACCTTTTTCCCGACGTTCTGAAAGAAAGGCTCTACAACATTTTCACAATATTTAAGTATTTGTAAAACCATCTCTGACTCACTCATGTTCATCATTTTGTATAATACTAATATCACTTACTATGAGATCCACTTACAGTACCTATATGACAAGTCAATTTTTTATATTGCCTGGATCACTTTTACTCAGAATATATTTTTAAACAGCAAAATAACCTTTATTAACTGCTCCCGTCTTCATTGGCCAATTACTTTTACCTAAATTTTGGCTGTAAAAACACTAGGTATGAATTTATATAGCCAAAAGGCAAACATTGTTTGAAAGTCAAATGAGTGTCGTTACATTGGGTCCAACCTTTAGAAGTTTTTAAATAGCATGTGTAATGCCCTGATGTTGTAGAAGGACCATCATGAAAAATAATAGCTACAGTTGCAAAGGTTCTTCCTGATATCGATAACTGAGAAGCCACAACATTTTTAATAGAAGTTGTCAATTTAGTTCCATCAGGTTTACATCGTTGGAACATTAAAATGACATAGTGACCATAAGTTTGTAGAAATAATGTGGACAGCATTGTAGACTTACATTGGGTACACACCATATTGTGATCCGCTGCTTTAACTAGATTATTAAAAGGCACTGATTTGCAGTCTGGTAAAGTCAAATATATAAATCTTTCAGAGTCTATTCTAGTAGTACTTGATGAAGCACAGTTATCACAGTCATGTTGCCATTGATAAGAAAGGTTAAAAATATTTTTTATATCTACTCCTTCATCTTCCAATACATCAAACATATACATTAAAAATTCCAGACAATCCTGCTGAATTATCTGTGAAAATTGATTTTGACCTGAACATATGTCTACAAGATTTCTAATTTCTGAAACACTTTCTATTTTTCCTCTATCACTTCTACATTTCTCTAACACAGAATTCAATAAACAGCACAATGTTTGTTCCCGATTTTCGACAATCTGTTTTTGTAAATTTTGAAGAAAAAAAACAACATTAACTACTACATTAGCATAGCAGTTGACACCAGAACTGTTTTCAAACTGAAATCCAACAACATCCTCAACAGAATCCTTTTTCCTTCAGCTTACAATTACAGTTTCATCTACTTTTTGTCTTTTTGCTATTACCTCACTGCAATTACTCTTATTTCTTCTTTTTCGGCCTACCACACGTTTTTCAATCAGAGGATATTGAGGCAAATGTGGAGCATACTCTCTTCTTAACCTATTGTATTCTTTAACACAATCTAGATCAGCACAAATCTTTGTTTCATCACACTCAATCAAGTACAATCCTGATAAAGTTCTGACTCGTGATAAAGCCACATATGCCATACCCTCTTTAAACACAGAACTTCCAATGTTCACCAAAGCACTATCTACATTTAAACCTTGAGATTTATGAATTGTCACTGCATATGCCAAACAAATAGGAAACTGTTTTCGGCGAACATATAAGTCTTTCACGAGCAAAAATCTAGCTGAACAACGACAAATTTGTTCTATTTCATCACTGCCATCAAATTTAATTTTTATAATTTCAATTCCATCTCTATTTTTGTAATTTACAAAACCAACAACATGACCCATTGCTCCATTTACCAGACCTCTTTCAACATTTAAATTCCTTCTCAAAATGACACAACAATTCAAACACACATTCAGAGTCTTTTCAAAACCAGCAGTTTTAGATATACTCTTCTCTAATGAATCCAATTTTGATTTCAAATTTTCAGACAAAACAATTGTTGCTCCCATATGCTCTATTTTATCTGTAGCTTCCAGTTTCACTATCTCTTCATTTTCTAAATTTAACATTTTGTTGTTGAACATGGAACATTCTTTCAGAGTTGGCATCAAACATATGGCAGATTTCCTCTCGTTATTTTTCTTAAAAATATTCTCTGGAAGAATGTTTTCATTTGGGTACAAATTTGAAATTAACCGTCCATGTAAAGCTTCTTTCCCTTGCTGACTTATTTTTCCTACTCTTACGTCTTGTAAAATATTTTTATAATCTTCATCCTTTGCCTGCCGCATATTTTGAAGCAGTTCTGTATATTTGAAGTTTATCCATATATTAACGTTTCCAATGCTTCCTAGGCACTTCCTGGTATCTTCATGCATGAGCATTTTGAACACAGGTTGTCCTTTCACTGGAGTCAACTGCAGAAGATCTCCAAAAACAATAATATGTTTTCCTCCAAATAAAACATCATAGTCTTTTCTAAGAATTTCTTCCATTCTCAAATGCACAAAAGCAAGCATTATATTTGACACCATGCTTACTTCATCAATGATAAGAAGTTTCATTTTCTTCAGGACTCTCGAAACTTCGGAACACGCATCTCCAGATAGCTTGTGATATTGCAGTTTGTTATCATGCTCCACTGGCAGCATCATAAACGATGTAAAGTAATCCCTTTAATATTATGTGCTGCCAGCCCAGTTGGAGCGGTAACAACACAAGACAGTGGTGATTCAGTCCTTTTCTGCAGATAAGATGCAATTGCTTTAATCAGAAAACTTTTTCCAGTTCCCGCTTCTCCACTCACGTACAGTCGGACAGGCTTAAATGATGTACATGAGCACTCTTTCTTCTCATAACTCAATCCAAGTTCAACCTGTTCTGTGACTTTGTCATATACCAGTTTCTGCTCAAGGTTTAATTGTTTCACCAAATCTTCTAAATTAATTACATCCTCTTGAGCTTGCTCCATAGCTCTTTCCACCTCATCCATGGCAGTGGCAGCTTCATTGTGGATAATTGGTCCTCCTAGTGGATCCTGACTCAATGAAGCAGAACTCTGACTGCCTTGAGAACTGTCTCTCGCAATCTCTGCAGCAATTTTTGCTTCTTGCTCTATTTCTTCATTCAACATTTGCAGATAATTTGGAAAAACAGGACATTCTATGGTATCCTTCGTAGCATTAAAAGAGTCTTCATAACAGAGAAAATCTCCAAGTAGTTCCTCTTCTTCTCGCCATGGTTTAAAGAGTTGCAAAAGAGCCAAATAGTAAAATTCTCTTTTGTCTGTATTTTCACAACTCAATTTTCGATGATTAATCAAATGACCTTTTCTCTGTTTCACTAGACATCCTTCACATCCAATGACAGCATATAATCCATTATTGATATCTTCTCTGATGTTCCTCTTATAAATATAGCTTTGAAGAACTTCATAGAGACAAACGTTCTCAAGATGAGGACTTCTATTTGGATAGCATGTATCCAACATGTTTGTCTTCAAAATATCTGTACTTTCTGGTTCTTTCTCCGCCAAATACTCTATCTCTTGTACAGATTTCAAAACTCGATTTCGTGTTGCAGCAAGACCTAGACTCACCCAAATGATGGTTCTAGATTTGGCATAGAGACTTCCTGACGACAATCGATCAGAACATTCATATGCTCCAATTTCTCTATGCGACAACATCTTCAGACTGTAACTGTATAATTTCTTGCTTAGACTCTTTTCATGTGAAATGTCCTCCCACATTTCCTTCAGTTCTGTCTTTTCTTTTTTTGTGATGTAAGACGTCACATATCGAGCCACAACAATAGAGTTGTCAGCAACGAACTGAATATCCATGTTAGCATTCCACATGGACAAAATCACTGGGTTGTAGTCGTTGATGTACTTGGACTCTTTGTTTCTTTTTAAATTGTATGTATTTTTGGGTGATTTCCTCGTCACAGTATGTCGCAGAGAAGACATCAAATTATTTACTCTTCCTTTAGAAATCACTTGTCGTGGAAAGCCGAAACGACATTTTGTGTAGAACTTGTCCTTGTTTCTGAATTTTCGACGACAGTACTTTCCACAACGATGGGATTGAAAGCGTAAAACTTGTTGCCTTAAACTGTTTTCCTCTGTAGTTTTTGGAACAGCACATGTTGAATACTCTTCAATGAAGCTCATCACTGTCTCATCCGAATCTGTTCCAAATTTGGGTGCATCTTTAATCCATAACAACATATGTATGTGAGGAGCACCTCTCGTTTGATACTCCTTTCTCCAAAAGAAATCCAAAACCTCTCCAAGGGGAGGATTTTTTTTGTTAGAAATAAAAGAAATCATGGCTTCAAATCTATGATTGAAATATCTGCATACATTCACTGGATCCAAAGAACACAGTTCTCCAGGTGTTTTGAATTCTATATTTTGTATATTTGCATTTGCCTCTCGTAGAAATTGAAGTAAGTCGTCCCATGCATACTCGGCACAGCTAAGAGTTAGGAACCATGTAGGAGTTCATAAGTTTCTTAGCATACATTTCAATTCCCCATGACGACGGTACCAATACTCGTTTGTACCACGCTGACATGCCATGAGATTGATTAGATGAGATTCTAAAATATTATCTTGCAGATTCACTTTCTCCATAAAGTCCCTCGCCGAAATATTTTGCAGATGTGCTCCACTTTTCAGTATATGGTTTACTGCATAAGAAAGCCCAGACAAGTCACTTTCATACAGTAGATGAAACAAATAGGGAATGCATTGACGAAACCTTGGATCTTCAGCATATAATCTTACAGTTCGATATTCAGATGCAGGAATTTGAAGTGGTCGATCGTCATATCGTCCACCTCGACCTGTTGGAAATAGCTGTGGAAAACAACGAGCTTCCAAACTTTGTTCCCATACACTAATGGGACTTCCTTTTGCGCCTTTCATTTGAAACAATTCAATTGCATTCCCCATTACTTCTTTGGAATGCAAAGGATGAACAGTATAATGTTCATATATTTCTTCACTTCTAGACACATCAACTTTTTCAATTTGGCCGCCTGAAAACTCACTGTCTTCATCTGCAGCTGTTTCCTCTGCTGCAACACATACATCTTTGTAATACTCATTGTTTTTGACTAAATACAACGTTGCCTTTTTGACTTTCCTAACATCCACTAAATCTTGCCAGATTTTTTTACTCTTTGTCGGACCCCATTAACTAGAAAACCTCAAGGTTCCTCTTCTACTTTTTCTATACCAATTGTATCAATATTTTTTTTGAAATCTAGGGGCAAATAAACAACTCTTCCCTTTAATCCTCTCTGCAAATCTGTAGGAGGCAATTTCCCTATCTTAGGCTCCATGCGAACAATTGCCTGAAAAGGATGGACACATTGAATCAAAATAGACTCATATGTATTTAAATCCATCAATTCACGGGGAATGTCTACCAACTCCAGATTATTATGAACAGCTCTAGCAGGCATTCTGTTTTGATTTAATTTATCATAACAATATTTACAAATACGCTGATCAGAACTCAAATCAAAACAATTCTCCACCCACAAATAAGTTGCAAAATCTTTCCACTCATAATTATTCATCTTTTCACATATAAATCAACTAATCTAGTTAGATGCTTATAATGACTTCGTTGACAACACACACAAGTAAAATTCGGCCTTTCACTTGATTTCACCTCAAACCTGGTAATTTCCTGCTCAAACTTTTCTGTATTTGAAATCTGTACATTGTCTTCCACATTACCTTGAATTGCTGTGTCAATTTCTACACTGTCCTCTTTTTCACCAAAATAACAAATCTCAATTTCTTCACAAATCTTCTTCACATCTAATTCAGTTCCATGCAAAAGAGCACTGTTTAATTGTTTAAGCTTAAGTGCTGGACTTTTTGCATAATACAACATTCTCACTAATTTCCTCATTTTGGTATGATGCACTGCTAACATCCTAAAATGATGAAAAACACTCTGACAGACTTTTCTAGAAAGACAAGCCAGTGAATGCCCTTGCAAACCTGTGTTTTCTCTCACTCTGCAAGGATCTAAGTCTTGCAACAACTTCACTTTCTGCTTTAGACTTTTCTTACTATATGTACGTAAGAAATTACAAAACAAATCAATTGATTGCTGTCGCACACTACAAATACTACTACACTTCCAAGTGTACACTGGAACCTTAGTACGTCTCCCTAAAACTTCATCAGTTAACACCTTTTCTGGTTCTCTAGGCACAAGTTTCTCTTTTTCAATCGGACAACCGTCTTTCACTTCATACGCTCGACCACAGGTGTCAACTGCATGCACTAAATCATTATCCTGGAAGTAACTCTCCTCATTAAAAAATGGCTCACAACTTGAACTGTGCATCCATTCTCCCGAAAAAACTTTACAAAAATTAGTCCGATTAATTACTCTTTTCCATCTACTGTTTGATTTGAAAACATCAATTGTCTTGTTAAGTGTCCTAATTCTATTGATTATTAAAATAAATAATTTTTTCTTAACTTCAAAAGCCTGATCAACAATCTTCTCTACACTTTTCTTTTTCTTATAAAAAGCAGCTCTCTGTTTACCTTTCCTAATGTTTTTTAACAAATTTAAAACCACCCTATTGCGAAACATTCGTTTACGAATGTCTCTAAACTGATTCTGCCTTCTATTCCTATACATATTATTCTCTCCTGCTCCAGTTGTAGAATTCTTTGAGGGTCTCTCCTTCCTTTTCAAATTTACTCTCTCATTCTCTTTTTCTACATGCTGTCCATCATTTTTTTGCGATGTACATATGTTACGTATGAAAGACTTAGTTCTCTTACCAGGAGCTTTGTTCCTGTTTTTTGAAGTATTTTTTGTGGAAGAGTGCTGTAATTCCGTTGCTCTTTTTGTTTTTCTGCGGTTATCTTCTTTTCTTCGCCTTTCCCTTGAAGGCATTTTGTCTTACTCTTGAAATCTTGATTTCAATCTGTGTTAAAGAAAAAAATAGCACATTATAGATCACTATTACCAAACAACAAAGCAATGACAAAAACCAAACAGTCTATTCAGGGTTACAGATCAAGTCAGGATTCTCCAGGGGTGCAGAAGAGGTGAGGCCTGTATTGAAGAGTGTAGTGGAACACAGCTCTGTCCACAGGTACAAAGTAGGTGAGACCTGTGTCTAGGAGTCCAGTAGGGGATAGACTTCATGAAGTCTAGTCCACTGCACTCTTATACAAAGGCTTCACCACCTATGCTTCCCAGGAAAGGCCTCTCTCCCACTACAGTCTTGAACATAGATCTCACCTCCTCTGTCCCTCTGGACATGCCTCACCTCATCTCCACAATCTACTTCCTAATCTCAGCTGAAACAGGTGACATTATTGTGAAAAGATCAATTTTTTTTATGAAATCATGCACACACAATTTATTCTGTCTCAAAAATGTAAAACACATTACTTTGCCCTATAAATGTTTCAGTAGTGTAATGAAAAGCTAATACATATCACCTTATCTCTGTTTTTCAAATTTCATTCTAAAAAAAGATTATGAGGCCTAAGCAGGACTGCTCATGTGATGAATCCTGTCCAGGGGAGCACAAAACGTGAGGCTTCTGTCCAAGAATGCAGTGGACAGGACTAAACTGGAGTAGTGTGCAAGAAAAAGATGAGCCTCATTTATAAAAGTCAGTTTTGCGCTACTGATGCGTCACTTTTTGTGACGCATTGGCGGCATAAAACATATGCCTTGTTGCACCATATTTAAAAAGTGACGCATGTAGGTAGATGCGTCATTTTTTGTGTCTTGTGTGTCTCCTGAGGCGGAAGCCGGGAGCTTAGCTGATACTTTTTAAAATTTGATTGTCACCATTTTCACTTGTGTATTTTTAACATCCAGAGCTTTCTCTTACCGCATCTGACGCTCCTTGCATCTCCGTGCAGCGGATCATAGCGCTGTTCACGGAAACGACATCAACTAAAGGCAGCCCTGCCATTACTGGCGCGAATCATGGCCACGCCCCTTTTCCTGAGGCCACGCCCACCACTTTGCCTACTAAAGCGCCGCTGAATAGGAGCGACCTTTAGAACTTGTGTGTCTCCTAAGGCGGAAGCCGGGAGCTTAGCTGATACTTTTTAAAATTTGATTGTCACCATTTTCACTTGTGTATTTTTAACATCCAGAGCTTTCTCTTACCGCATCTGATGCTCCTTGCATCTCCGTGCAGCGGATGATAGCGCTGTTCACGGAAACGACATCAACTAAAGGCAGCCCCGCCATTACTGGCGCAAATCACGGCCACGCCCCTTTTCCCGAGGCCACGCCCACCACTTTGCCTACTAAAGCGCCGCTGAATAGGAGCGACCTTTAGAACTTGTGTGTCTCCTGAGGCGGAAGCCGGGAGCTTAGCTGATACTTTTTAAAATTTGATTGTCACCATTTTCACTTGTGTATTTTTAACATCCAGAGCTTTCTCTTACCGCATCTGACGCTCCTTGCATCTCCGTGCAGCGGATCATAGCGCTGTTCACGGAAACGACATCAACTAAAGGCAGCCCCGCCATTACTGGCGCAAATCACGGCCACGCCCCTTTTCCCGAGGCCACGCCCACCACTTTGCCTACTAAAGCACCGCTGAATAGGAGCGACCTTTAGAACTTGTGTGTCTCCTGAGGCGGAAGCCGGGAGCTTAGCTGATACTTTTTAAAATTTGATTGTCACCATTTTCACTTGTGTATTTTTAACATCCAGAGCTTTCTCTTACCGCATCTGGCGCTCCTTGCATCTCCGTGCAGCGGATCATAGCGCTGTTCATGGAAACAACATCAACTAAAGGCAGCCCCGCCATTACTTGCGTGAATCACGGCCATGCCCCTTTTCCCGAGGCCACGCCCTCGGTAGTCGATTTCCGCGTCTCATAAATATGTGTCACTTCCGAACGCGCAGCGGGCACGCGCAGCGGGCGCGCCTAAGGCAAGCCCGTCTGTGCCCGTCCGTGCGGGGACCGGGCCTAGGGCCATAACCCCTGACCAGAGTCTACGACAGGGATCACTATTCTACTCTAAATCCACCTTGATAAAACTACGCACGACTGCCCACACTCAATGCACACAACTTAGCCCGCACACAGTCCTGGAGGACACAATTCTACGCTGCCCTCACTGTAATATCAAGCAACCGATAGCCAATGAAAAGGTTAAGACGAACTTGACAATAACAGCCAAGCCCACAGACTTCTCCGCAGCTCTAATCAATGCACGCTCCCTCGTAAAACACAGCTAGGAAGTATCCGACCTCATCCTGGATAACAACCTTGATTGTCTCTTTTTAACAGAGACATGGACGGATGAGGCATCCGACCCTGACATGGCAGTCGCCACCCCCCCAGCTTATAAAGCCTACCGCCTAGATAGAGTAGTGAAACGTGGAGGGGGACTAGCCATCATAGTACGCGACCATGTAAGTGTGAGAATAGCACATATCCCGTCCACCTCCTGTGAAGCTCTCCAATTTGATCTCCGTCGTTTCATTTCAAAGGAATACTTTTATACCGACCCCCAGGTGCACGTACAAACTTCCTAGACAATCTAGGCTCAATACTAGAAATTCTGGCTATGGAGGACTCATGTACAGTTATGGGTGATATGAACTTCCATCTTGAGACTCTCTCGGACAAGGACACCCGCACATTGATATCAGATATGGACACCTAAATCTCTGGCAACTTGTCACCACCCCCACCCACAGGCAGCCATGCTGACGCGCAGCGGGCACGCGCGGCGGGCTCGCCCGAGCGTCGCCGGAGTCGCGCCAGAGTCCAGCCCGTCTGCGCACGGACGGGCTCGGGGGCAGGGACTTCTGGCCAACTGCGCACTTACTCTTCTGATTTACTGCGCAGTCTAAATAAAGGTGAGGCACGCTTGGACTGTGCTACCGTCCAGAAACTCAAAGAATACGCGATATTCATCCCCCATAATATGACTCCTTCTGGGTCTTACTCCTCACTGAAAATAGCGAGCCTAAATACCCGCTCACTCCACTGTCACCACGCTGAAGTCTATAATTTGCTGCAAGACAATGAGATTGACATACTGACCCTAACTGAGACCTGGTTAGGTGACACTTCTATGCCAGACATCATCGCCGCTCTGCCCAGCGGGTATGATGCCTTATGGCACAACCGCCCAGGAAATACACGGGGGGGAGGGGTAGCTGTTTTATTTAAAAAGGCTTTGTCAGTGGAAAGATTGCTGTCAGAGACAGCCGACTTGGCTGACCTACTTGGGGTGAAAGTCACAGTCAACAACTCATGTTGGGTGTTGTTAGCGGTTTATCGCCCACCCAATGCAACCCCACTGTTCCATGACCTATTTGGCCCTATTATGTCAGACATATGCACCCGTTATACGAAAATCATAGTCACAGGAGACTTTAATTTACATTGGGATAAACCCCATTGGGATCTATCTATGCGCCAACTGGACACTTTGATGTCAGCGCTAAACTTCAAACAACTTGTGAAGGCTCCTACACACATCAAAGGTCACGTGCATGGCGTGAGGCGTGGGGTCGAGGTTGTAGAGGCGCAGCTCAGTCCGTGAGTGGAGGAGGAATCACCGAAAGTCTACCGAGGGCGCGCGCGCCGCAGGGACTCTCAAGACCAGGAGTCCCTGCGCTGCACAGGTGTGCACGGCCGCGCCCCCAGCAAGACACGCCCCCAGGCTGTCCAGGCACAAAAGCGGGAAGTCTGCCTATCTTCAGCGGGACCCACTTTCCGTGAAGCCTACCTGGGTGTTGTTGGTTGTTCTGCCACTCAGCCTCCCTGTATCCCTGGAGGGATTGACCGCCCTGCAGCCCGGTAACAGCTTGAAGCACCCGCTTCGCGGGTGCCGCTGCGCGGCGTGAGGCGTGGGGTCGAGGTTGTAGAGGCGCAGCTCAGTCCGTAAGTGGAGGAGGAATCACCGAAAGTCTACCGAGGGCGCGCGCGCCGCAGGGACTCTCAAGACCAGGAGTCCCTGCGCTGCACAGGTGTGCACGGCCGCGCCCCCAGCAAGACACGCCCCCCGGCTGCAACGCCCCCTTTATAAACAACAGCCGACCGATTAGCGGGACGCGAGCGGGACGCCGAGCGAAGCCCGAGCAAAGGGCGGGCAGTCTGTGGCAGTCAGGGGCTGACAGAGGCTGGGCTGGGCCTCCCCCCTTACATTTATTGCTACTGGTCCAAGTTTTTGGAGTTAATCTGTGGGCCCCGAAGCCAGTATGTCAACCCGTTCTGGTAAGGCTTTGAGGGGCGGTGGAGAAAGTGCCTCAGGGGGTGCAATGATGATTGGCTCCATGGACAAATTCATCACTAGGGTGGCGGCTGTTATTGACAAGGAGATTGCAATATCGGAACGCCGCCTCTCACTAGATTTTCTCCCTTTCAATCGCTCCTCTCTGGGAGCTGTGGCACATGTCATGTCCCCAACTTCCTCCATTCCCACCGCACCTCCGTTTGGGGTTCTTATGGGGGAGCAAAATAATGTAGCACTAGAGGTTGGAACAGACATGATAGAAAGTTTGTTACCTGTTTCTCTCCCCACCAGTCCTTGTACTGTGGTAGCAGAGTCCCGCCCCGCACATCCCATAGTCAGCTCTCCCGGCACTATGTCTTTATCCGGCTCCAATGTTCCTACACTTGATCCAAAACCATTGTCCCAGACTCGATCTACCCGGGTGCATAGGAAAAGGAAAAGGGCGACTAGCATCCGGAAGGGTTGTTACTCTACGCTTTACAAGCGTCCTAGGTCTCAGCCCCAAAGGGGTCTCATACATCTAGACTCCGGAGGGCCTAAATCACCTGGGAACCCCAATTCCCCACAGATAGCAGCCGACATCCCGCAACCTCCCCCCTTGGTCCCAGCAATACTTGTCTCAACAAACGTGGGCTCCTCACTTGAGCCCTTCGAGAAACTGGTAAAGTCTCTTCTGGTACCACTCATTGACCAAGTTAAAAGTCTGGGGGACAGGCTTGACAGATTTGAACAGGTTACCAGGGACCATTTTTGTTTCCCTGAAAGCCTTGCTTAAACTGCAGTCAAAGCCCAGCGAGGATAAGACAGATAGGAATGTTGTAAAAGGGGCTTTAGTGAGTCAACCTCTGGGAGTTCAGTCGACACTGCCAGCCAAGCCACCGGCCACCGGGGATGCTTTTATTCCAGCTTCCCAGGCCGGCGCGAGGCAGGCAAGGTCGAGTGCTTCCACTCATGCTGCTCAAGTGCATGCTACTCCCTCCCCAGCAGTGACAATTCCCGTGCTCAATCCTGCTCATAAGAAACAACAGAAGGGAGGGACTGGCTCAAACTTTCAATCCCCGGCTGCTCCATACGTCAAAACTAGCGGAGCAGCCTTAATTTCTAAGGCTAAACCCACCACCCCTCCGACCAAAAATCCCTCTCCAGTGGCAATCCCGCAGAAACCAACACGTAAGTGCCCCCCGGTCAACCTCCCCCCTGAGTGCCATCCGTATGTTGCTGTCCTTATTAAAGTTCCCCCCATAAAAGATATTCGGCAGGAAACTCACCAGGCGCTAAAGAACAAGGTCATCCACTGGTTGAAAACTAATAGACCACTTCCATTGGGGGTGGATGGCCTGATTCTTGGCGTACGTAGGGTGGGCTGGATTGGACACGGGATAAAACCTTTCGAAGGTGACTGTGTGGTGGTTAATTTCCAAGACGCAAGAATTGCCCACTTAATATGCGGCCAAGGGCGATCCGCGGCCGGCACGGGTGTTGATGCAGTTGATCTAACATTCTTCTACCCGCGGACGACTCTGACTACTCCTTTCATCCAATCCGGGCTCCCCCCCCATAATATCAACGCCCATGGCCAATTTTTCCCAGGAAATACTGTTGCGCAGGCGTACACATGCCCCCTTCCACCGAATTGGGGCTCCTGGGGTTGCTGACTTCGTGGCGCAGCCAAGGAGTCTCTGGCGATTAGGTGTCCCGGTGTCGTGTCCCCCCATTTTGCTAAAACCTATAGCCCTCCGCCCACTTCAGAAGATCAGGTCACTGTTGAGATTTCAGGGGCACCAGGGGAGGCGAGGGTGCCATTTGACCTTCCAGTTGGCTTACCAGCTGCGGGTGCCATGGACTTAACTGCTCCTGTTGAGACCTGCAGCGTTGCGGCTGTGGCGGACCCACTTATTAGGGTTCTCAGCTGGAACGCGTCAGGCCTTGAGAGAAAGTTGGCACTGCCCGACTGGAACTCGCTTGTGGAGCAATACTCCATATGCTTGTTCCAGGAAACCTGGAGCAAGGAGCCACGACATAAGGCAGGATACTCTACCCATTACTTACCAGCCGTCCACTCAGTAACTGGTAGGGGGCGCCCCTCCGGCGGCCTCCTCATCTGGGTGGCCTCTGAACTCAACTGTAGGGTGGTGGAGAGGGACACTAAATGCCCGGACCTTCTCAATGTTTCCCTGAAAAACCTTCAGGGTCGAGTCATTTTAAACATCTTCAATATCTATGCCTGAGGTACGAAGGGGGGTAGAGAATCCCCAGTTATAGCTTGCCTGGAAGCCCTGCTTCGTTCGTCCCCACACAAGCATTGTACTCTGGTGGCAGGCGATTTTAATTGCACCTTCGAGCCCCTGGGCCCCGAAATTTCACAAGACCAAGAGTCACATGATAATAGGTGGGGGATACCGTCCTTAGAACTTAGTCCAATTAAAAAATGGACAGAGGTGGCCCTTCAGATTAACTCCATAACTATGGAGTTTGGTCTGAGGGCCGCTAATGGCAGGACTGTTTCCGACAAAGCTGGAGCCCATACTTACAACAGGCCTGGACATTCGTCAAGAATTGACTACTTTCTTCTTGACGTAAATTTGTGGAGCATGGTTAATGACATGGTGATCTTACCTTCCGTGGAGAGTGATCACAATCTCCTCTCGCTCACATTGACCCATAGGTGGCTATCTGGCACTGAGAGTAGAACTGCTTGCAATTCCACTTCGGAACTGACAGCAGTCTCTAACTGCGGTCGACGACTAAAGTGGACAGAGCTGTTACTCTCAGAGGAGAAGACTAATGCCATAAGGCAGCTCCTCACTGCAGCTTTAGATAACCTTGACCCCTGCGAGGGTGGGTTGTTGAATGTGACCACCAGATTCTGCACCCTAACCCAGGCTATCAGTGACGTTTTTATAGTCCCAGTTAGTACCAACAGGAGGAATCCCCGTTCAAGGGTTAGACAGGGCTGGTTTAACCAGAAGTGTAGGGAGGCGAAGTCGCTCCTTATTGAAGCAGTTAAATCTAAAATACCCATTAGGACTAGGGTGGCCAGAAGGCTCTATTCCCTTTGCCAAAAAAACGCCAAGAAGGAGTGGGAGAACAACTACTGGCAGGACCTTTTGGCAGCCAGTCAAGGGAGAGATGCTAAAGGCTTCTGGGACTTGGTGGGAAACAGGAACCGTCCCGAGGATACACTGAGGACCTGTAGCATTAATGCCCAGGCATGGTTTACCCACTTTCAAACACTCTATTCCGCCATAGAAGGCCAGCTTAATGATCCCTTCATTCTCCCGCCATACACCTTAGATATAGCCCTGGACCGGTTTTCTGTACAGGATGTCACAAAGCAGAACAAAACCCTGGTGCCACTAAAAGCAGCCGGCCCGGATGGCCTGCCAGGAGACATTCTTCGAGCCTATTCAGAAGAATGGGGGGTACTGATCTCGGCCCTTCTTAATGCAATCATCAAGGGAGGACCTGTCCCAGACTCCTGGAAAGGGGCCGTGGTAGTCCCAATTTTTAAAAAGGGTTGTAGGGACCTACCTGGGAACTATAGGCCCATAAGCCTAATAGATTCGAGTCAGAAACTGGCGGGGAAAGCTATTTTGGGGAAGATTTTACAATGGGTGGATGACAACCACATTCTGACTGACATGCAAGCCGGGTTCCGCTCAGGAACTGGAACTATAGAACAAGTGTTCAGGCTTATGGTATTGTACTGGAAGGTGGTGGAACTAGGCAAAGGCAGTCTTTACTTGGCCTTTATAGATCTAAAGACTGCCTTTGACCTGGTTCCGAGGGAGGAACTCTGGAGGGTGTTGCACGGTCTAGGGATGCCCCCGTACATTCTAAACCTGCTTATCAAATTGCATAATGCCACCTATGCCCAGGTTAGATGGGGCCTTAATGGGGAAATGACCGAAAAGATCAGGGTTGAGAGGGGAGTGCGGCAGGGCTGTGTTTTGGCTCCCACCCTATTTTCCCTCTACATCAATGGGGTGGTAGAGCACCTGCTCGGTGAACCAGCAGACGCCCCCACTTTGGGAGGCGTAAAAATTCCAACATTGCTGTTCGCCGATGACACCCTCCTCATCTCAAAAACCCCCCAAGGTCTCCAGAAACTCCTGAATCGCTTCCAGCACTTCTGCACCATCAGAGGACTTGTCATTAACGTGGACAAGACCAAGTATTTAGTCATGCAGCCCCCTCGCAAACTTGGCCGTCCCCCTGTTTTGAATTCAACCCCCCTTGATAGAGTGGCAGAATTTGACTACCTGGGAATCCGTTTAAGCGATTCGATGAATTGGTCTGCCCACATCAATAAAATGATAATCGGCCATAAAAGGGTGGGGGGGGCCCTTCTCAAGGAGTACAGCAACTCAACCAAACATTGTGTTGCTCCACTAATAGACATCTACAAAGCCCGAGCTGTTTCTGCGTCACTTTACGGAGCTGAACTTTGGGGCCAAGGCAAATTGGATTCTCTGAGCAAGGTCGAGAACAAATTCTTAAAAGATCTCCTTGCTATCCCGATAAGCATCCCGACAGTCCCGGTGCTAATGGATGTAGGCTGCAAAGCAATTGGGGACCAGGCTCGCCTTCGCCCTCTCCTGCTTTGGGCTCATCTGTGGAGGGTCCCGGAGCTAAAACCCTATGCTGACGGGCTAGCAGAGGTGATGGGCTCTGTTGGTTGGCGGAAGATCAAATGGCTCAGGGACATTAATCAACTTCTAGGGAATCTAGGTTTGGAATCCTGCTGGCTTAGCCACTCCGCTCCCCCAAAGGAGTCTCTAAAGAAAATATATTGGGAATGGGTCTCCACGAAGCGCACCAGCAGCCAGCAGCACTGCAATGCCACCGCAGCTTTTTTGCTAATAAAAGATGTTGTTGCCTTTGAGCCCTACATGGACTTAATCACCATCGCCATGGACCGGTCTTTGTACATTAAATTCCGATTAGGAACTCTACCCCTTGCCGACCTTTGCTCCAGGTGGAACAAGTCACAGTAAGCATCACGCTATTGTGCCTTATGCTCTGACAAACCTGAGACTGTGCCACATCTTCTATTCGAATGCCCGGACTATGGGCGCCCTAGATCACGATGGCTCAAACCTATTTGCAGAGAACTGGGCACCCGCCAGCACACGGTCGCCCACCGGATTTTGTTAACTAATACAGCCCCCACCATTGTTTGTGCTGTTTCCAAGTTTTTAAAATGGGCTTGGTTGATTCGACTAAAAAGACTGTCCGTATCAATTTAATTCTGTCTTAGATAATTTATTCTAATCAATTGTACTTTTATTCCTTTTATTTTCAATGTACAGTCTCACTTTCGACATGCTGTTTTACTTTCTTATCTTTTGTAATGCTTTTATGATATATGCATATCGAAATAAAGCAATCAACCAACCAAGTATCTTGTGAGATACGCATTAATGGCCAAATAAATAATCCACCACCGAAAGTCAGGAATATCCGTAATTGGGCAGAGGTTGATTTAATAAACCTGACCACGGTGCTCTCGCCAAAGGATCGGTCCCTGAGTCCAGACCATAGCCTGGATCAGCAATACGCGGACTTAACGCGGAGCTTGACCCTAGCTATGGATCAGATAGCACCTAAAAGAACGAAGTTGATAAAAGGACCCGGTAGGGAGGCCCCATGGTTTACGCCATTGCTGAGGGACCATAAAAGGAAACTCAGAGCTTTGGAAAGAGGTTGGAGAAAAACTCAGCAGGACTCAGCCAGAACCTCTACCGAACCTCCCTCAATGTATACAAAAAACAAATCACACTTGCTAAAGCCAAATACTATGAATCCCGCCTAAATAAGGCAGCCAATGTGCAGAAAGAGACTTTTAAGATCCTGTTGGAGTTGACTAAAAAACCCGACAGTTCCCAGTCCGCCATAGATTGCAATACCTTTCAGGGATACTTTCCGGAGAAAGTAAGAACTATTATCCAGGAGATAAAAAGTGGTACGTTAAAAGGGATGGTTACACCTACAGCTCCTCATGAACCAGTTGACTGCTCCATCGCACTGTTTCCAGAGATTGACACACTGAGTCTGGAACAGCTGATGGATAGAATCAAATCCGGATCTCCAGCGGACCCGTGCCCACCTAAAGTCTTTCAGGCAGCCCGTCCCTTATTGGAGGAGCGTGTTATCTCCCTCCTAAATAGATCCTTGAAGACAGGGCAAATTCCAGCAGAACTTAAAGAAGCGCGTGTAAGACCCCTACTGAAGAAGCCAGGCGCAGACCCCGCAATACTAAAGAACTACAGGCCGATCTCTCAGCTACCATTCCTTTCAAAAGTACTGGAACAACATGTACTAAAATCCCTGTCTAAGTACTTGGAGTCTCACCACCTACTTCATGAACGACAGGCAGGGTTTCGAGCGCATCACAGCACCGAGTTGGTGATGCTCTCGGTGCTGGATGAATTGAGAAGCCTGGCTGACGGTAAGAAACCGAGCGCCCTGATTTTGTTAGATCTTTCAGCGGCGTTCGATACCGTCAGCCATGCTCTGCTCCTGGAAAGAATGAGTGACTTTGGTATCAAAGGCCTGGCCTTCAGGTGGCTGCAATCCTTCCTGTTGGGAAGGACCCAAAGAATACAACTTGGGGAAGAAACATCTGTAGTGGGGACGTTAGAATGTGGGGTACCTCAGGGCTCAGCCCTGTCCCCACTTCTATTTAACCTATACCTGCAACCTCTGATTGCTTCCCTGGCGTGCATGGGCTGCACAGTATTTAACTATGCGGACAACTCGCAGCTGTTGCTGAGTGTCGATAACACAATTGCCGCACAACTTCACACCCAGAACATCTTGAGGTACACGGTCCAATGGATGACAGAAAATCTTCTAAAAATGAACCCAGATAAGACCGAGGTATTGGTGATTCCATCTGCCACCTCACCATGGTGTGACCTCTACTGACTAGCAGAGTTAGGCCCGGCCCCAAAACCAAGCCTGAATGTAAAGAGCCTGGGGATTAAACTAGATTGCGACCTATCAATGGTCAATCAGATTTCTTCCGTGGTGAGTAGCTGTACCAACATTATCCGACAGCTACGGAAGCTAGTACCTGTCATCTCCCAATCCATGCTACGTTCTATTGTCGCAGCCACCGTGATCTCGAGGATAGACTACGGAAACGCCCTCTACCTTGGCCTGCCAAAAACCCTGACTAATAGGTTACAGGTCATTATGAACAACACTGCTCGTCTCATTTTTAGACTGCCAAGACGATCCAAAGCATCTCCCCTGCTACAGAGCCTTCATTGGCTCCCTATTAAAGAGCGAGGGGAATTTAAAAATCTGTGCATAGCCCACAAAGCAATTTATGGTTTGGCGCCTGCATACATCAAAGACCGCATGGTGGTGTACAGTCCAATGAGAACTCTTAGATCTTCAGACTCTCAACTATTGGTCTGCCCCCGGTACAAACTTGTTACCAAGAGAGGAAGAGCCTTCTCTGTGCTAGTTCCTCAGCTATGGAACACACTACCTGAGTCGCTGCGCAGGGAAGAGAACCTCCTACGCTTTAGGAAGGGTTTAAAAACACTATTGTTTAGGAGGTCTATGAATGCTATTTAGACTAGTGGATGCCTTTTTCTGTATTGCCAAGTTGTTGTTTGTATCATCGATTTCCGAGCGCCTAGAGACCTGTAGGTGATTGGGCGCGTTATAAATCAAAAATAACAATAACAATAAAAAGGCCGGCCATACCCTAGACGGCATCTTTTCTAATTTGGAAGGCATAAAGATAACAGACACATTACCAATGCCGTGGACCGATCACTATGCCATTCTAATAAAAATCTCAGTCAAAGCGAACAGAACCAGACGAGAGCTCGTACGAAAACCAGAAGCTTTTAAGGTATGGAATGACATTGTTCCGACAGAGCTAACCGCTCTACTAGATAGAACTCGACCCTGTTTGTCCACTGAACCTAATATTGCTACACGTCAATTCTACGAGTGGCCGGGCACTGCCGCTGATTCATTAGCCCCGACCAAAAAGCCTTCAAGGAACAGAACAACACCATCGGCCCCGTGGTTCACAGAGGAACTGCGCAAAAAGAAACAACATTGTAGAAACAAGGAAAGGCATTGGCGCAGATCCTACAGCGCAGACAGTAAAGCCAGCTACAAGGTAGCACTTGGGCAATATAAAGCTCTCATTGTCGAAACCAAGAAAAAGTTTTTTACAGAACAGATCGACAATGCTAAAAACTCCAATAAAAAATTGTATGAGATCACCAAGATCCTATCGGTTAATACGCCGGACCTAGCTCCACCAATATCACAAGTCTTCTGTGATTCATTGGCCAATTTCTTTTTCACTAAAGTGAACGATATATTCCAAGCATTCTCCACCAATACAGCACTCAACTCACCTGAGCCGGATAGCAGGACTCAAGACACCGAACTGCTTCAGTTCTCAGACCTTGGAGAAACACAAATTAAGGACATCATTGCCTCCATTAAATCAGGATCAGCATCAGAACCATGTCCCATCAAGGTCATCCGTCAGGTCCTGGATTGTCTCTCCCCTGATATAGCCACAATTTGTAATGCCATGTTCAGAACGGGTATATACCCGGACACACTGAAGAACACTCTGGTCAAACCACTCCTAAAGAAAGCCAATTTGGATAAGGAACAACTAAAAAACTACCGTCCCATAGCCAGCCTACCTTTTTTGGCCAAAGTAGTTGAGAAGGCTATGAACACGCAGATTTCAGAGTTCATAGAGAAGTACCAATTACTGGACAACACCCAATTTGGCTTCCGCAAGCACCATGGCACGGAGACTGCCCTAATTAAAGCAACAGAGGATATAAGAGTAATCCGAGACCAGGGAGGAACAGCGATCCTGGTACTACTCGACTTATCCGCGGCCTTCGACACGGTCGACCACAAGATCTTGATCGACCGTGTCGGAAAGATGGGCATTCGCCACATGGCAAAAAACTTGCTCTCCTCCTTCTTGGCTGATAGAACGCAGGTAGTCACACTGGGCCATTTCCAATTAGACAAGCTATCACTGCCGTGTGGGGTACCTCAAGGCTCATCCCTAAGTCCGACACTATTCAATATCTATGTGTCGGACCTGGCTTCTGTCATCAAAGCCCATGGGATGAGCCCTACCTCATACGCTGATGACACGCAGCTTGTGCTGGCCATCAACGGGGATGGAGAAAAGGTAGCACAAAATTTTCAAAAGGGCATGCGGGCGATTGGAGAGTGGATGGCCTCCAATTGCCTAAAACTAAACTCCGAAAAAACGGAGGTGGTAATTTTCGGCTGCCTTTCTCCTAGCTGGTCGACCACCTGGTGGCCTGCCACGTTCGGAGCCCCCCCTAAACCAGTTCTTAGCGTCAGAAATCTTGGTGTGATTTTTTATGAAAACCTGAACTTTATGGCCCACGCAAATAAAATAGCAGCCACCGCCCACTAGAAACTCAGGCTGATTAAGAAAATCATGCCGTTCCTTCCAATTGCAGCAGGTAAAACACTAGTAAGCTCTCTAGTGTTGGCCTCCCTAGATTACTGCAACGGCCTATTTATTAACACTCAAGCCAGAGTGACAAATAAAATGCAGACGATCCAGAATGCGGCAGCCCGTCTCCTGTCCGGAACACCGAAGTTCATGTCAATCTCTGAGACCATAAGAAACCTCCACTGGCTCAGGATCCGGAACAGGATTAAATTCAAAACATTCTGTATAGTATACAAGGCACTGCACAACCAAGGTACGCGTTTTCTTAAATCTCACCTTAGGCTCCACTCATCCACAAGATTGCTCCGTTCCAACAATCAAAAACTTCTGCTGATACCACGTACCAAAACAGTCACTTGGGGTGACAGACGCTTCTTGGTGGCTGCTCCCAGACTGTGGAACTCCCTGCCAGTTGCCATCAGAGAAAGCCCGTCTTTGATGCAATTTCGTAGAAAAATAAAGACCTGGCTGTTTGGTCAAGAATAGCAGCCGACTTAGTCTCTGGGAACTTCACACACAGTATCTAGCGCCGAGACGCCTACGGGCATTTGTTCGCGCTGTATAAATCTCCAAAACGAATTTTTTAAACCTCTGCACCACATTATACCTCTGTCAAGTGTAATGTACTTTGCAATGATGTTACCTGTGTTAACTCAGTGTAGGAAGCATATTGAGTTTGTTTGCATAGAGGGATTGTATTTTGTAAAATAGTGAGGTTTCAGTAATGACATGGAATGCTTGTACATAGGACCTGTGCTGTGTTTCCTAAATGTGATGTCAAAAACGATTTTGAGGAAAATGAATGGCTTTTACATTTTTGAGTATAATGTGGCGCAGAGGTTAAAAAAGTGACGCATCTACCTACATGCGTTACTGAGTTAACACAGGTAACATCATTGTAAAGAGTCAAATTGACGCCTGTGTCTAAGAGTGCAGTCGGGGATAGGCTTCATGAAGCCTAGTCCACTGCACTCTTAGACTCAAGCCTCACCACCTACGCTCCCCAGGAAAGCCCAAACATGTACCTTTTTGCGCCATATTTAAAAAGTGACGCATGTAGGTAGATGCGTCACTTTTTAAACCTCTGCGCCACATTATACTCAAAAATGTAAAAGCCATTAATTTTCCCCAAAATCGTTTTTGACATCACATTTAGGAAACACAGCACAGGTCCTATGTACAAGCATCTGCCTCACAGTAGGGATAAGACTGAGGCAAACGCTTTCACATGGAGCTTTCCCCATGTGATAGGATTCTGACACCTAAGAAGGAGTGCAGATGAGATGAAGACTGTCCAGGGGAGCACAAAAGGTGAGGCTTGTGTCCAAGAGTGCAGTGGACAGGAATAAACTGGAGTAGTGTGCAAAAAAAAAAGGAATCTCATTTATGAGGCCCTGCGTCAGTTTTGCACTGCTGATGCGTCACTTTTTGTGACGCATCGGCGGCATAAAACATGTACGTTTTTGGCCATATTTAAAAAATGACGCATGTAGGTAGATGCGTCACTTTTTAAACCTCTGCGCCACATTATACTCAAAAATGTAAAAGCCATTCATTTTACCCAAAATCGTTTTTGACATCACATTTAGGAAACACAGCACAGGTCCTATGTACAAGCATTCTATGTCATTACTGAAACCTCACTATTTTTCAAAATACAATTCCTCTATGCAAACAAACTCAATATGCTTCCTACACTGAGTTAACACAGGTAACATCATAGTAAAGAGTCAAATTGACACCTGTGTCTAAGAGTGCAGTCAGGGATAGGCTTCATGAAGCCTAGTCCACTGCACTCTTAGACACAAGCCTCACCACCTACGCTCCCCAGGAAAGCCCAAACATGTACCTTTTTCCGCCATATTTAAAAAGTGACGTATGTAGGTAGATGCGTCACTTTCTAAACCTCTGCGCCACATTATACTCAAAAATGTAAAAGCCATTCATTTTCCTCAAAATCGTGTTTGACATCACATTTAGGAAACACAGCACAGGTCCTATGTACAAGCATTCCATGTCATTACTGAAACCTCACTATTTTACAAAATACAATTCCTCTATGCAAACAAACTCAATATGCTTCCTACACTGAGTTAACACAGGTAACATCATTGTAAAGAGTCAAATTTATTTCTTTAAACATGCACACATACTTTATTCCTTTTAAAAAATGTAAAAGCCATTCATTTTTCCCAAAATCGTTTTTGACATCACATTTAAGAAACACAGCACAGATCCTATGTACAAGCATTCCATGTCACTACTAAAACTTCACAATTTTACAAAATACAATTCCTCTATCTAGTAAAAACTTTTTACCAAGCATTATCAAAAAGCATGACACAAAGCAACATTAAAAAACCACAATTTGCTTCCAAATCTTCACCATAGAGTATACAAGTCTCTATATATATTAAATGAATCATAACTCACCTTTACAAATGCTCTAGGAGATTCACAACAGTGTCAGATACACACACCAATATTTCTTTAGCAGAGCAAAAGGTATGTTCTCCAGGCACTGCAACCAATAATGGTACAGAAAACCTCTAATTGTACACACATATTCCTCATGGTAACCAATCAAAACTCTTCCCTCTCTATTTTCAAATCAACACCCTTCCCCCCCTCAGCCCTTTCTACCTGTTACCATAGCAACTCCCTCCTCACTGAGCTCCCAGGGTTAAAAGTTTATTCTACAATGTTGCAAATGAAATGAGCAAGGGTGTTTGACCTCTCAATACACCAGCTAATCTGGTGCAATGTTTCTTTAAATGACTTTTTTTAACCATTCAAATTACTTCTTACACAGAACACAACCATGCACCCTAACTTTCAGTTTTCAACTATCTCAATCTACCAATCATTGCTTGTGATTCAAGAGCACTGAAACTCCACAGGTTTTTTTTTGCAAACTCCTACTGTTCAAACTGCCATTTTATTCCTACACTTCATCTGACTGCACCAGAACCTCCTCTACCATGTATTCTGTCTGGATTATTGGACATAGCTATATCCACTGGGCTCAAAGGTATGCAGCTACCAGAAATTTTCATAACCTTGATTTACCAAATGTGAACATTAAATGGATTGGCCAGAGAGGATTGAAATGTCACCAATTGATACCATTGGTTAAAACCTTTTTGCATTTGCCACACCCTAACCTCATAATTCTGCACTGTGGTGGAAATGACTTAGGCACTTTGACTGGGGTAGGTCTGGAAATGCTTTTAAAGGACACCTTTGAACAATTGATGGCACTTTTTCCTCAAACTGCCTTGGTATTTTCCAATATATGCCAAAGGCAGAAATGGAACTGGTCCAACCAATTTTGTCCACAATTTGAGAAAGCACGGAAACATGTGAATAAATCGGTTTCTGCTTACATGAGAGACTATGGAATGGGTTCAATATACAACAACAACTTGCATTACAACATGCAAGATATCTACAGAGGAGATGGTGTGCACTTTTCAGATGAGGGGAATAGAATATTCCTCCTGAATTTAAGACTGTGCATTGGTACCTACTTGTAGGTACCTAAATCAGCCACAGAACCCAAAAGTTTTTTTCAGAGCTACCCTACCTCTGATCACTCGAAATGATTATCTTTTTCTAACTTTTTTCACTATTTTTCACCAAAGTACGCTCCCCGGTACGCTTCGCGGTCCGCGTACCGGGCGCTCCCCCCGCGAAAATTAAAAAATACATATTTTTTTTTGGCCTATATGGGCCTCCTAAGACCCCCTCAGAAAACCTAGAGGGTCAGGGAGTGCCTACCGTGCCCCCTTATACCCATTCCCAACGTTGTTTGTCCGCCATTTTCTGACTCAAATCTACCGAAACATAAAATGGAGGACTCCCGTAGCGCTGCCGGTACGCGTACCCGGGGCGCGCACCGGGAAGCGCTCCCAAAAAAATAATAAAAGTTAATTTACATAAAAACCACTGGAGACACTTTCACCAAATATACAATAGGCCATACTACATACCAGTCCCTACCATTTTCCCAAATTTGGTGGAATTCCATTGAGCCATTTGAGCTGTAGCACTGCCTAAATATCCTGAGGTAAATTACTTCACAAAAACACATCTGAAGTGTTAGAATTGACAACCAATTAAAATGTTACTTTCATTTTCTACTTTTTTTTCCTGACATTTGATTGGTTATGTACATGAATATATATAAAGAAAGAGTGGAAAACCCAGCCATTTTGACTACTACCTCCTGAAGTAGATTTCAAGAAAATTTTCACTGAGAACTTAAACTGCTTTTTGAAAGGTAAGTTGTTATTTTGAAATCTGAAGTATGTTGTGCACTTTAAGTTAATTTGGAAAACTTTTTCTGATAGTTTTATACTATCCCTCTGTAATAGTTATAGATTTAGATAGACTTCTCTGTTATAGTTATGGATGGATTTAGGCTTGTTTTGTATAATTATGAATTTACTTAGGCTTCATCACATATACTTTTTTATATTTCTACTTCCAGTCTGATACCATACACTACCCAAAGATAAATTCACTGTTAAAAAATCCAAACTACCTGTCTGAACTTAAACCCAACAGTGCCATATTTCTACTGATTTTATTTTTTTTAATGCAAATTTCAGCACAAAAATGGAAGGAGAACAAAACGTTTCCTTTGAAATTGTCCTAGAGATGAACAATGAAGAAATCATTGAACCCAATGACTTGGAATTCTTGGATGAATCACGGGACCATGAACTTCTACAATGTGTAGAATCTGTGGATTTGTTAATTCAATATGAGGACGTTTCTGACAGTCAAATGATAGAAGTTATGTTTAATTTAGAAAAAGAATCTGAAAAATAAATGTATATTTAATAATTCTAAAATTGTTTGAGACATTATTCATTTTTATATGTAATTCTTAAACTAGTACCAAATTGATTATAATGTAAAGTCAGACTTATAGTATACTGTGCAACTTTTTTGTGTTACATAGTAATTTTGCTCATAGATACTTCCTTTCTCCCACTATATTACCTCCAATGTGTATTTGACATCTCTTTTTCATCTCCTGCCTCCATGTTCTTCCTGCTTTCCTGACAGACTATGGTATGAATTCCATATACCACAATAACTTCTATAACAACATGCTAGATATCTACATAAAAAAGGTGTACATTGAATTTAAGACTCTGCATTGGTACCTACATGTTGGTACTTAAATCACCCACACAACACAACAACTCTATTCAGAGATACCCTACCTCTAAGCACTTTAAATTATTATTTTAGTGTTTCACTGAATTTTCCCGATGTGTGGGGGGAGGTGTGTGTGGTGGATGTGCGGGGTGTGTCTGTGAGGTGTGTATGTGTGTGTGTGTGTGTCTGGGGGGGATGAGGTGTATAGGTGTGTGGGGTATGTGGGTGTGGGTGGGGATGTGGGTGTGTAAGGTGTGTGAGTGGGTATGTGGGGTGTTTGGATGTAGGTGGGAGTGTGGGTGTGTGAGGTGTGTGTGGGGTGTGTGTGGGTGTGGGGGGTATGTGTGTAGGATGTCTATGTATGTGTGGGATGTGTCTATGTGTCTGTGAGGTGTGTGTGTGTGTGTGGGGGGAGGTGTGTGTGTGGGATGTGTGGGGTGTGTCTGTGATGTATCTGTGTGTGCGTGTGTGTGTGTGTGTTGGGTGGGGTGTGGGTGTGTGGGATGTGGGTGTGGGTGTGGATGTGTAAGGTGTCGGTGTGAGGGTGTGCAGTGTTTGGGTGTGGGTGGAGGTGTGCGTGTGTGACGTGTGTGTGGGGAGTGTGTGGGTGTGGGGGTGTGGGGTTGTGTGCGTGTGGGTGTGTGTGGGACGTATTTGTAGGTACCTAAAACAGCCACAGAACCCAAAAGCTCTTTTCAGAGCTACCCTACCTGTAATCACTCAAAATGATTATTTTACACTATTATTTTCACTATTTTTCACCAAAGTACGCTCCCCGGTACGCTCCCCGGTGCGCGTACCGGGCGCTCCCCCCCGTGAAAATCGAAAAAAAATGTTTGTCCCGCGGGACCCTTTTATGGACCCCACATCAAACCTAGAGGGTCAGGGGGGGGTGTACCCTGCCCCCTTTTGGTCATTTCCCCCTTTTGTTTTTAGCCACCTCTTGTGTCTCGGTCCTACCGAGACACAAGATGGCGGCCGCTCCGGACTGTTTCGAATGTTTACAGACACCCGAGAGCCAATCAACTT
Organism: Lissotriton helveticus; assembly: GCF_964261635.1. NCBI lineage: Eukaryota > Metazoa > Chordata > Amphibia > Caudata > Salamandridae > Lissotriton > Lissotriton helveticus. The sequence goes on from NC_136067.1 coordinate 1,351,026,413, forward strand.
CCCATGCGCAAGTCGCGTGGCGCGCCCGGAGCGCTCCCCGGTGCGCGTACCGGGGCGCTGCCATAGATATATAAATTTTTTTGAACCTAAATTACTCAAAATCCTCTGGAGCACATATCTTGAGACATAGCAAAGGCACATCGGGCTACCAGTCCCTACAATTTTGCCAAGTTTGGTGAAAATCCATTCAGCCGTTCGAGCTAAAAGTGCGACCGACCGCCCTATGGAAATTAACATGGGGAAAACACGTTTTGGGACTCCCCTTTTATCTCGGCCCCCACTTGACGAATCCTCCCCAAACTTTCAGAGAAGGAGCGGAGCGCTGCGAGGCAAAGTTGCTGAAAAATTCAGGCTGATTCCTCAACCGGCGCCAAAGTTATTCCAAATTGACGCATGTAGGTAGATGCGTCACTTTTTAAACCTCTGCGCCACATTATACTCAAAAATGTAAAAGACATTCATTTTCCCCAAAATCGTTTTTGACATCACATTTAGGAAACACAGCACAGGTCCTATGTACAAGCATTCCATGTCATTACTGAAACCTCACCATTTTTCAAAATACAATTCCTCTATGCAAACAAACTCAATATGCTTCCTACACTGAGTTAACACAGGTAACATCATAGTAAAGAGTCAAATTGACGCCTGTGTCTAAGAGTGCAGTCAGGGATAGGCTTCATGAAGCCTAGTCCACTGCACTCTTAGACACAAGCCTCACCACCTACGCTCCCCAGGAAAGCCCAAACATGTACCTTTTCCGCCATATTTAAAAAGTGACGCATGTAGGTAGATGCGTCACTTTTTAAACCTCTGCGCCACATTATACTCAAAAATGTAAAAGCCATTCATTTTCCTCAAAATCGTGTTTGACATCACATTTAGGAAACACAGCACAGCTCCTATGTACAAGCATTCCTTGTCATTACTGAAACCTCACTATTTTACAAAATACAATTCCTCTATGCAAACAAACTCAATATGCTTCCTACACTGAGTTAACACAGGTAACATCATTGTAAAGAGTCAAATTTATTTCTTTAAACATGCACACATACTTTATTCCTTTAAAAAAATGTAAAAGCCATTCATTTTTCCCAAAATCGTTTTTGACATCACATTTAAGAAACACAGCACAGGTCCTATGTACAAGCATTCCATGTCACTACTAAAACTTCACAATTTTACAAAATACAATTCCTCTATGCAGTAAAAACTTTTTACCAAGCATTATCAAAAAGCATGACGCAAAGCAACATTAAAAAACCACAATTTGCTTCCAAATCTTCACCATAGAGTATACAAGTCTCTATGTATATTAAATGAATCATAACTCACCTTTACAAATGCTCTAGGAGATTCACAACAGTGTCAGATACACACACCAATATTTCTTTAGCAGAGCAAAAGGTATGTTCTCCAGGCACTGCAACCATTAATGGCACAGAAAACCTCTAATTGTACACACATATTCCTCATGGTAACCAATCAAAACTCTTCCCTCTCTATTTTCAAATCAACACCCTTCCCCCCCTCAGCCCTTTCTACCTGTTACCATAGCAACTCCCTCCTCACTGAGCTCCCAGGGTTAAAAGTTTATTCTACAATGTTGCAAATCAAATGAGCAAGGGTGTTTGACCTCTCAATACACCAGCTAATCTGGTGCAATGTTTCTTTAAATGACTTTTTTTAACCATTCAAATTACTTCTTACACAGAACACAACCATGCACCCTAACTTTCAGTTTTCAACTATCTCAATCTACCAATCATTGCTTGTGATTCAAGAGCACTGAAACTCCACAGGTTTTTTTTTGCAAACTCCTACTGTTCAAACTGCCATTTTATTCCTACACTTCATCTGACTGCACCAGAACCTCCTCTACCATGTATTCTGTCTGGATTATTGGACATAGCTATTTCCACTGGGCTCAAAGGTATGCAGCTACCAGAAATTTTCATAACCTTGATTTACCAAATGTGAACATTAAATGGATTGGCCAGAGAGGATTGAAATGTCACCAATTGATACCATTGGTTAAAACCTTTTTGCATTTGCCACACCCTAACCTCATAATTCTGCACTGTGGTGGAAATGACTTAGGCACTTTGACTGGGGTAGGTCTGGAAATGCTTTTAAAGGACACCTTTGAACAATTGATGGCACTTTTTCCTCAAACTGCCTAGGTATTTTCCAATATATGCCAAAGGCAGAAATGGAACTGGTCCAACCAATTTTGTCCACAATTTGAGAAAGCACGGAAACATGTGAATAAATCGGTTTCTGCTTACATGAGAGACTATGGAATGGGTTCAATATACAACAACTTGCGTTACAACATGCAAGATATCTACAGAGGAGATGGTGTGCACTTTTCAGATGAGGGGAATAGAATATTCCTCCTGAATTTAAGACTGTGCATTGGTACCTACTTGTAGGTACCTAAATCAGCCACAGAACCCAAAAGCTCTTTTCAGAGCTACCCTATCTCTGATCACTCCAAATGATTATCTTTTTCTAACTTTTTTCACTATTTTTCACCAAAGTACGCTCCCCGGTACGCTTCCCGGTGCGCGTACTGGGCGCTCCCCCCGCGAAAATTAAAAAAAAAAAAAATTTTTTGGGCCTATACGGGCCTCCTAAGACCCCCTCAGAAAACCTAGAGGGTCAGGGAGTGCCTACCGTGCCCCCTTATACCCATTCCCAATGTTGTTTGTCTGCCATTTTCTGACTCAAATCTACCGGAATCACAAAATGGAGTACTCCCGTAGCGCTGCCGGTACGCGTACCGGGGCGCGCACCGGGAAGCGCTCCCAAAAAAATAATAAAAGTTAATTTACATAAAAACCACTGGAGACACTTTCACCAAATATAGAATAGGCCATACTACATACCAGTCCCTACCATTTTCCCAAATTTGGTGGAATTCCATTTAGCCATTTGAGCTGTAGCACTGTCTAAATATCCTGAGGTAAATTACTTCACAAAAACACATCTGAAGTGTTAGAATTGACAACCAATTAAAATGTTACTTTCATTTTCTACTTTTTTTTCCTGACATTTGATTGGTTATGTACATGAATATATATAAAGAAAGAGTGGAAAACCCAGCCATTTTGACTACTACCTCCTGAAGTAGATTTCAAGAAAATTTTCACTGAGAACTTAAACTGCTTTTTGAAAGGTAAGTTGTTATTTTGAAAACTGAAGTATGTTGTGCACTTTAAGTTAATTTGGAAAACTTTTTCTGATAGTTTTATACTATCCCTCTGTAATAGTTATAGATTTAGATAGACTTCTCTGTTATAGTTATGGATGGATTTAGGCTTGTTTTGTATAATTATGAATTTACTTAGGCTTCATCACATACACTTTTTTATATTTCTACTTCCAGTCTGATACCATACACTACCCAAAGATAAATTCACTGTTAAAAAATCCAAACTACCTGTCTGAACTTAAACCCAACAGTGCCATATTTCTACTGGTTTTTTTAATGCAAATTTCAGCACAAAAATGGAAGGAGAACAAAACGTTTCCTTTGAAATTGTCCTAGAGATGAACAATGAAGAAATCATTGAACCCAATGACTTGGAATTCATGGATGAATCACGGGACCATGAACTTCTACAATTTGTAGAATCTGTGGATTTGTTAATTCAATATGAGGACGTTTCTGACAGTCAAATGATAGAAGTTATGTTTAATTTAGAAAAAGAATCTGAAAAATAAATGTATATTTAATAATTCTAAAATTGTTTGAGACATTATTCATTTTTATATGCAATTCTTAAACTAGTACCAAATTGATTATAATGTAAAGTCAGACTTATAGTATACTGTGCAACTTTCTTGTGTTACATAGTAATTTTGCTCATAGATACTTCCTTTCTCCCACTATATTATCTCCAATGTGTATTTGACATCTCTTTTTCATCTCCTGCCTCCATGTTCTTCCTGCTTTCCTGACAGACTATGGTATGAATTCCATATACCACAATAACTTCTATAACAACATGCTAGATATCTACATAAAAAAGGTGTACATTGAATTTAAGACTCTGCATTGGTACCTACATGTTGGTACTTAAATCACCCACACAACACAACAACTCTATTCAGAGATACCCTACCTCTAAGCACTTTAAATTATTATTTTAGTGTTTCACTGAGTTTTCCCCATGTGTGGGGAGGGAGGTGTGTGTGGGGGATGTGCGGGGTGTGTCTGTGAGGTGTGTATGTGTGTGTGTGTGTGTGTCTGGGGGGGGATGAGGTGTATAGGTGTGTGGGGTATGTGGGTGTGGGTGGGGATGTGGGTGTGTAAGGTGTGTGTGTGGGTGTGTGGGGTGTTTGGGTATAGGTGGGAGTGTGGGTGTGTGAGGTGTGTGTGGGGTGTGTGTGGGTGTGGGGGTATGTGTGTAGGATGTCTATGTATGTGTGGGATGTATGGATGTGTCTGTGAGGTGTGTGTGTGGGGGGGAGGTGTGTGTGTGGGATGTGTGGGGTGTGTCTGTGAGGTATCTGTGTGTGTGTGTGTGTGTGTTGGGTGGGGTGAGGTGTGTGTGTGAGTGTGGGTGTGTGGGATGTGGGTGTGGATGTGGATGTGTAAGGTGTCGGTGTGGGGGTGTGGGGTGTTTGGGTGTGGGTGAGGGTGTGGGTGGAGGTGTGCGTGTGTGACGTGTGTGTGGGGAGTGTGGGGAGTGTGGGGGTGTGCATGTGGGTGTGTGTGGGACGTACTTGTAGGTACCTAAAACAGCCACAGAACCCAAAAGCTCTTTTCAGAGCTACCCTACCTGTAATCACTCAAAATGATTATTTTACACTATTATTTTCACTATTTGTCACCAAAGTACGCTCCCTGGTACGCTCCTCGGTGCGCGTACCGGGCGCTCACCCGTGAAAAGCGAAAAAAAAATTAAAAAAAATGTTGTCCCGCGGGACCCTTTTATGGCCCCCAAATCAAACCTAGGGGGTCAGGGGGGTGTACCCTGCCCCCTTTTGGTCATTTCCCCCTTTTGTTTTTAGCCACCTCTTGTGTCTCGGTCCTACCGAGACACAAGATGGCGGCCGCTCCGGACTGTTTCGAATGTTTACAGACACCCGAGAGCCAATCAGCTTCCCATGCGCAAGTCGCGTGGCGCGCCCGGAGCGCTCCCCGGTGCGCGTACCGGGGCGCTGCCATAGATATATAAATTTTTTTGAACCTAAATTACTCAAAATCCTCTGGAGCACATATCTTGAGACATAGCAAAGGCACATCGGGCTACCAGTCCCTACAATTTTGCCAAGTTTGGTGAAAATCCATTCAGCCGTTCGAGCTAAAAGTGCGACCGACCGCCCTATGGAAATTAACATGGGGAAAACATGTTTTGGGACCCCCCTTTTATCTCGGCCCCCACTTGACGAATCCTCCCCAAACTTTTAGAGAAGGAGCGGAGCGCCGCGAGGCAAAGTTGCTGAAAAATTCAGGCCGATTCCTCAACCGGCGCCAAAGTTATTCCAAATAGAATGTTGCGATTTCCCTATGGAAATCAATCCTAACTATAACTACCTACTGGCGACCGCCAGTAGGTAATATATATATATATATATATATATATATATATATATTCACTGAAAAAACCATAGGTTATAGACCATATATAGTTAGGAATTAGCATTTAGAAAACCTTATTTTACTCACACAAAACCATTGAAATTCCATATATAGTTAGTTGCACTAACTATATATCGCGCACCCGCAATCCACTGCTGATGATGTCACATATTACATCATTCATGACATGGTCAGTGACATCACTGATGACATCACTGATGACATCACTGATGACATCTCAAATGACATCACTGATGACAACATCCAGTGATTATGTGTTTCTGTAAAGTTTAAATATGTTTTACATATTGAAGAATGAGTGGATGTATAAGTGTCTGAATGAAGGTTTTAGTAGGTGCGTGATTGACTGTATGAGTGAGTGATTAAATGCGTCTTACTAAATGCACGGGTTAGTGACTAAACTGTCTGAAAGTGTGCATCAGCATGTCTGTTGTTGTGCAAGCTGCTGCATGTGTTGATCAGTAGCTATATAAGTAGCTATATGGGTTATTGATTGGTTGCACAAGTATTTGTATTGGAGACTGAGTGTGTGTATGGCTGGCTGGGAGGTGTGTGACTCTGTGCAGATCAATGTGTACTTGTATCAGTGATTCTATAAGAGAGTAAGTATGTGTTAGTATATGTTTGAAAATGTAAGGTACTCTATGTTTAACTGTGTAGATTAGAAAATGGAACTGTGATTGATTCTTTACAGGACTGACTAGGTGTGTGAGTAACTCCATGGATGAGTGGCAGAGTGTGAGTGTCTGTATAGGTGTATGAGTGCATATGATAGTGTTGTAAAGATGAGTGATTGTATGTATGAATGATTGTATGGGTGAATGAGTGAATGTGTGTGTAGATGTAGGAATCAGTGAGTGCGTATGTAGTAACTAGTATTGGTGTGTCAATGGTTTCAAAAATTATACTCTGTATTTAACACTGGGTGTAACAGAGGTTATATTAAAGTGTGAGGAGATGCATTGTATTGTCACATTAATGATATCATCATTGATGTGACCATTGATGTCAAATGAGATATCATCAGTGATGTCATTTGAGATGTCATCAGTGATGTCATCAGTGATGTCACTGACCATGTCATGAATGATGTAATATGTGACATCATCAGCAGTGGATTGTGGGTGCGCGATATATAGTTAGTGCAACTAACTATATATGGAATTTCAATGGTTTTGTGTGAGTAAAATAAGGTTTTCTAAATGCTAATTCCTAACTATATATGGTCTATAACCTATGGTTTTTTCAGTGAATTTTCAAGGTTTTGTAAATGCTAATTCCTAACTATATATGGTCTATAACCTATGGTTTTTTCTGTGAATTTCATTGGTTTTTTAACAGCTAATATCTGTAGCTGTAAAATGTATTATTCTTTAAATCCAAAAATATATTTTATATGTTTATGAATAATTTTTTTTTTTTATATATTTTTTTCTACGTTCCCGCTTCGCGAATCGGGAAGCTTCCCGTTAGCTGACCTTGATGCCGCGAAATATACCGCGAGCCGGTAAACGTTTCTTTACCGCAAGTGCCGCGTTAGAAAACAACATCGTGACGCCTTCCGTCCGCATGACGTTCCACGTTGTCGCGTGATACGTCATATGACGTGCTACGTTAGCGAACTGGTACGCGAAGCGAGTCGCAAAGCGCAGGTTTCTGGAAGCAAACCGTGAGGCCCTGCAAAGCGCTTAACGTAAACACAGCAAGTCATGTGACTTGGTAATAACACTTTTCATTGGTTCATTTCACTTTTGGTTTCCTAATGATGTAAGACTAGGTCATATAATCTAAAATGAACACTTTTGATTGGTTGAGAACTCTTGTTTTTCCCAAATGATGAAAATCCCTCCTTCTTTCCTCACTCTGACTTTCATCATTGTGAGAGAAAGACCCTTTGTGATCACTGAGCAATGGCTTCTTTAGTAGCTTCAGCTGGTGCTTCCCCACCACCTCCACCACATCCAAGGAAGAGTGGACCACCTGCTCAAGTTATAATTCAACAAGAAGAGGAAGAAGAGGAACAGGACGACGAGCACGAAGAGAGGCAGTTTTTGCCTGAGCAGCCCAAGACGTCTCACCGGAAAGAAAACTTCATTAGGCAATTTTTTAAAATTCCCAAAGGTCAGAAAAAAGTAAATGCAAGATACGTAACTTGCCTTATATGTCAAGATAGACTGTCCAGAGGAACCGAGAAAAAATACAGTTTCGGAAACTACACAATGCATCGCCATATGACTAGGTGGCATCCTAACAACTACAGTGCTGCACAGTTTCGGAACGACCTAGATAATCTCCCTATTATGGCCAGAAGATCTGTTGTACCGGAAGTAACGGGACCAGAGGGCAGGGAGATGGTGCCAAATATACAAATGAAATTTGGTGAAGTAAAACACACCTGCGTATTTTGCGATGGATTCATTTCCTACGGAGAAAAAAGCATCACTCTGATCAACAGAGCTATTGACTATCATATGCAAGTTTGTACGAAACGCCCAAAATAATAAATACTTCTTTTTTTGTTTTGTTGCTCCTGTTGAGCCCTTTACAATGAATCGTTTTCATTGCCCCCTCCAAGAAAACCCCCAAAAAATATAAAACCTCAGAAAAATTCAAAAAAAGTAAAAAAATGTTCCGAAAAATAATAAAACAAATATAAAACAACAAAAACAATTAAAAAAAAAGTTCTTTTCAGAACTACCTCCCCGTTATTAAAAAATTGGTACAATATTTGGAACTGTGCCAACCTCTATTTCTCTTAGTTCGCTTCCCAGTTCGCTCGCCGGTACGCGAACTAGAAGCGAACCAAAAACAGTAAGTATAAGGGAAGGAAACAGACACTTATGTTAAAAGAAAGACAGCTATAGGGGAGTAAACTAGAGATACTATTACCCGTAATCCACTGCTGATGATGTCACATATTACATCATTCATGACATGCTCAGTGACATCATCAGCAGAGGATTGCGGGTTTTTTGGCAACGTGCCTTATCCACGGTTTAATAACGCTGCCTTTTGCTTTATATAAGTTTTCAAATTGTATGAAATATATACCAATAGGTCGTTATGAACCTTTAGGTAGTGCTTTTCTTCATGAGGTCTGGTCGCTTCCATACACATACAGATGTTTCAAAGATGATCAAGAAGTTTATCTGAATGGAGAGGAATGCACTGAGACGCCAGATCATTCACTAATGTGTAGGCACATACAGTTACACGGTTCATGCAACAAACACCGACCAAATATGGCTTGCGTGTTGCAAGGCACGCCAGTTCCTGCTATCATCCCCACGTTCAAGTTGTTGGAAAATGGTAGTTATTTGATGCTCAATAATGAAGATTGTTCTGAGTTAATTGAAAAGGGTCTGCACCTCTGTACGGGTGTTCGCTATGTGAAGCACGAAAGTTTCACGGGCCGAACTCAAGGCCACCTCTCTCTGAGACAAAAGAGCTCTTATTCTTGCCATGCCGTTGAAATCTGTCCCAAGGTTGGTATTTGTGGCCAGATTGAAAACTCCCTATGTTCATGTGTGGGAGGAAATAGAACATTTCTGCAGCAAATAACCCGTTCACTTACTGTTACGATAAAAGGAATACTTTTAATTCAGATTTGCCTTTCAATTTCAGCAAGATGGTTCCGACTATCTTTAACGCATCCTCCACAAAGACCCTGGCGCACTTTTTTAAAGTTGTTACCAGTGGTCTCGTGACTTCATTTGAGAAAATCTTTGGAGTCATCCCTGCTTCCTTTCATTCTATTTTCTCCACTCTGGTTCGTGGATTGGCATTTTTACTTGCATTACCAGCGGACGCTCTTGTGCTTTTTTACATTTTTAAATATGGATGTCCCTCCTATGCAACCTCCCACCCTGCAGCTGCTGACACTGTTCCGCAATCGCATGCTAGAATATTATGGCACAATGCCGTTGGCGATATTAAGCACGGCATATGGATTATCTTTTCGATTCTCCTACTTCACCTGTGTCCAGCCTGTATTTCACTGCCTGACCTGTGATTTCGATTGGGCCATTGATTTGTGTCTCTGCGGACCGGTTTCTCCTGACGTCGACTTTAATCAGCTGATGACTCCTATCATTACTCACGAGTTGGTTTGTCCTGGCGAAAGGATTATGGCTGTGGCATTGATGCATGGACTACTTGGTCCCTGGAATTTACTGGCGGAAGCACAGTCTTTCTTGGAACAGAGCTTTCTTGAAAACCCACCGAGCTGTCCTCTGATGGTGATAGAGGATCCGGTGCTGGGAGAGCACGTATGTTCTTTTCCGCTTTTAAATTGGATGGCTGAACTGTTTTCGGATGAAGACGGTGACTTCCTATTGGAGGCTGTTGCAGCTTATTTTGCATACACAGTTATGTCATAGACCTTTTTCATGTTTGATATGCTGAGTACTAGCATTTCATTGACAATTCATTGACTTATTTGTCAAGTTTTTATTATTTACCTTGCCTATTGGCTTAAGACTCGATAAAGTACTTGGCTGTTTTATTTTTCTTTAGCATTAAATTTTCCTAGTTTTTAATGCTTTACCTTGCGGACCGTCCACATATAAACTTGCAATCTACTCTCATGAGATGGCACTTCTATTATCTTATTCAGTTCGTTTCCGGATCATGGGGAGGTGTCATCTAGGTCCTGGATATCTTTACACCGTGTTAAGTTAGCATGGGCTCATTACCGGTTTAAACGCCATTTTTCCTTTTTTGCAACTTCTGCACACGACACTTAGTTGTTGCTTTAGCTTTCCACCTAGTAGTTCATCGTGGTTTACATGAGAATAATATGTTATTGCTCTACTATCTGCTTTGCTTGTTAAACTATATCTGTACAGCGAGTGCTAAAGTTTCAAGAACAACACGATACAGAATTGTTATGAGGTCTGATCTCCACGACTTCATACTCATAACATAAGTGCAACTTCTGCCAATTCTGGGCATGAGGCAGGTTTTATATTGCTTTGCCGAACACACATACACAACAGTTGATGCGGTTCACATGAAGAGAGAGCTGGTGTATGCTGATGTGATTCCTTCAAATCTAAGACACTAAAGTATGGGCACGCCCTAAACCAACACAAAGAGACCTTCTTAGCAAATAATATAATATGTGTATTAGGGAGGGTGAGATATAAGCAGCCGCGGGCCGTGGAGGGAGTTACGGTGAGGCAGGGAGGCGGGGAGGGGGAGAAGCAGGGTGGAGCCCTCTCTACCTTGCCCCTCCCCCTCCCCGCCTCCCTGCCCCACCGTAACTCCCTCCACGGCCCGTGGCTGCTTATAAGTGTTGCTAACTCTTATTCATTTACAGCATGTTAACATACTGTCACCATTCGCTTTTTATGTACTAGTAACTATGCTGGTAATTTTGCTACTGATAATATGTGTACTTGTATTCTCCACCCTGCTTCTCCCCCTCCCCGCCTCCCTGCCTCACCGTAACTCCCTCCACGGCCCGCGGCTGCTTATAAGTGTTGCTAACTCTTATTCATTTACAGCATGTTAACATACTGTCACCATTCGCTTTTTATGTACTACTGACTATGCTGGTAATTTTGCTACTGATAATATGTGTACTTGTATAATCTAAGATACTACGCCTCAGAAGACGGCATTAGTAAATAAACATTTCAAATACACATGTGTTCTTCTTAACTCCATGTTCTGGTTTCTAAGAAATATATAACAACCGACTGTTCATGAGTTCCACGTATCCTGAGGTACTATAAGTTCATATTCTGGATTGTCTAAACATTGAGAGTTTGTTATATCCAATGTGACACTGTACCTAGCTTGCTAAGGAGTTTTTGATTACTAACGTGAGTTTTGGGACACCCTAATTCGCCGAGGTTCCAATCCTCTGTCCACAGTTCTGTGTGAGAACAGAAACCCTGCGACAGGGGCACCCCCGACCCTTGCTGGAGCTTCATCACACTTGCGATACAACTCCAGCAATGCGCCACCTTTACGGCACAGATACATCACGCATCTGTGCTGTTTTTGCCCCATGATGCGCCACATTGTAAATGCAGCACACCATAGGTGACGGAACAGCGGCACAGAATGACTAACACATCCCTGGTGATGCGCCAGTCATCATAAATGTATCCCTATGCTTCTTATCTTGTTAGAGATGAACCGCCATATGTATCATCAAAGTTTTTAGCATTTCCTAAATAGCGAACTTTAAGGAATAAATAGCGATTCTTTACCATTCCTAGTTTGCGATTAGCTATTTGCTAATTACAAATTACCCATTCATTTCCTTCATTTCCATAGGGCGGTTGGACTCACTTTTAGCTCGAACGGCTGAATGGATTTGCACGAAACTTGGCAAAATTGTAGGGACTGGTAGCCCGATGTGCCTTTGCTATGTCTCAAGATATATGCTCCAGTGGTTTTTACGAAAATTAACTTTGAAAAATATATATTGGGCTACATTGGCCTATATATATGTTGGAGCCCAAATGTAGCCCAATGTAGCCCAATGAAGCCCAATGTAGCCCAATGTAGCCCAAAGATGGCCGCCAGACACACAAAAAAACAAATGTAGCCCAAATATCAGCCAGATGTAGCCCAACTATAGCCCAGTGACAGAATGACCAATCCGCTTCGCAAACCTCCGTTACGCGAGGCGGAGCGCTGTTACAGATATATATCTTTTTTTGAACGTTCATTTTTTTTTGCCCCGCGGGGCCCTTTTAAAACCTCCACATCAAACCTAGGGGGTCAGCGAGGATCTACTATTCCCCCTTATGGTCATTTGCCCCTTCGCTTTGGCCTCCTCTTGTCTCTCGATCCTACCGAGAGACAAGATGGCGGCCGCTACGGACTGTTTGGAATGTTGACAGACGCCAGAGAACCAATCAGCTTCGCTTCACAAAGCTCCATTGCGCGAAAAGTACGCGTCCTGGGCCGCTGCCCGGTCCGCTGTTACAGATATATATCTTTTTTTAAACGTTAATTTCTCAAAATCCACTGGAGCACATATATTGAGACCTACAAAAAGCACATCGGGCTACCAGTCCCTACAATTTTGCCAAGTTTCGTGCAAATCCATTCAGCCGTTCGGGCTAAAAGTGAGGCCAACCGCCCTATGGAAAACTCAATGTTAAAAACACGTTTTGGGACCCCCCTTTTTTCTCGGCCCCCACTGGACGAACCCCCCCCAAATTTTCAAGGGCTGCTCAGAAACAAAATGTGCCATTTTCCTGAAAATTTCAGCCAATTCCGTCCACAAACGCCAAAGTTATTAGACATAGAATTTTCAAAAAACCCATAGAGAAAAAATCCTAACTATATATACCTACTGGCGACCGCCAGTAGGTAATATATATATATATATATATATATATATATATATATATATATATATATATATATATATGTATATATGACAGCAAACTCCTCCGACGAACAAAGAAGCAGGGGCCACAGCGGGGAATCTGGTGGAAGCTTTATTATTTGATTATTTGATTAAAGGCATAATGCATTTCGACCGCATATCGGTCTTCTTCAGATGCCATCAAACATATTCTGGAGACTTGATGCTCGTTAAGAATATCATTGCCGCACTCCTATTCGCTGGAATACGCCACACCCCTTCATTACTAACTGCTCACAACTTGTAGTTCGTAGGAACCACAAGACCCAGGATGCATTTCCCAGGTAAGTGCTGCATGCGGGGTGAGTCCATGTGGATTCATGCGTTATGCAGGCAGGGGAACGAAGCACACAATGTCAATATCCAGTGAATAAAATCATTAAAAACTTCCTCCAGCCCCCAAACGTTCCAGCCTCCAGGAACAACCAACAGCCAGGCAGGGGTCAGGGAGACAGTGCATTCCTGATCCTCCGTGAAGTCACAGACCGTGTGGCAGCCGCTCTGGAGTCGAAAGTAAGGAGAGGTGGGTACCAGGCATCCAATCCCTTGGAGAAAACACGAACCGCCGAAGCAGAAACCAGAAGAGCCAGGACCACTTTGAAGAACGGGACCCCTGTAGCGCGTTTCTGGATACCGCGCAAATATATGACAGCAAACTCCTCCGACGAACAAAGAAGCAGGGGCCACAGCGGGGAATCTGGTGGAAGCTTTATTATTTGATTATTTGATTAAAGGCATAATGCATTTCGACCGCATATCACCCACACAACACAACAACTCTATTCAGAGATACCCTACCTCTAAGCACTTTAAATTATTATTTTAGTGTTTCACTGAGTTTTCCCCATGTGTGGGGTGGGAGGTGTGTGTGGGGGATGTGCGGGGTGTGTCTGTGAGGTGTGTATGTGTGTGTGTGTGTGTCTGGGGGGGGATGAGGTGTATAGGTGTGTGGGGTATGTGGGTGTGGGTGGGGATGTGGGTGTGTAAGGTGTGTGTGTGGGTGTGTGGGGTGTTTGGGTGTAGGTGGGAGTGTGGGTGTGTGAGGTGTGTGTGGGGTGTGTGTAGGTGTGGGGGGTATGTGTGTAGGATGTCTATGTATGTGTGGGATGTGTAGATGTGTCTGTGAGGTGTGTGTGTGGGGGGGAGGTGTGTGTGTGGGATGTGTGGGGTGTGTCTGTGAGGTTTCTGTGTGTGTGTGCATGTGTGTGTGTGTGTGTGTTGGGTGGGGTGAGGTGTGTGTGTGAGTGTGGGTGTGTGGGATGTGGGTGTGGGTGTGGATGTGTAAGGTGTCGGTGTGGGGGTGTGCGGTGTTTGGGTGTGGGTGGAGGTGTGCGTGTGTGACGTGTGTGTGGGGAGTGTGTGGGTGTGGGGGTGTGGGGTTGTGTGCATGTGGGTGTGTGTGGGACGTACTTGTAGGTACCTAAAACAGCCACAGAACCCAAAAGCTCTTTTCAGAGCTACCCTACCTGTAATCACTCAAAATGATTATTTTACACTATTATTTTCACTATTTTTCACCAAAGTACGCTCCCTGGTACGCTCCCCGGTGCGCGTACCGGGCGCCCACCCGTGAAAATCGGAAAAAAAATTAAAAAAAATGTTGTCCCGCGGGACCCTTTTATGGCCCCCACATCAAACCTAGGGGGTCAGGGGGGTGTACCCTGCCCCCTTTTGGTCATTTCCCCCTTTTGTTTTTAGCCACCTCTTGTGTCTCGGTCCTACCGAGACACAAGATGGCGGCCGCTCCGGACTGTTTAGAATGTTTACAGACACCCGAGAGCCAATCAGCTTCCCGTGCGCAAGTCGTGTGGCGCGCCCGGAGTGCTCCCCGGTGCGCGTACCGGGGCGCTGCCATAGATATATAAATTTTTTTGAACCTAAATTACTCAAAATCCTCTGGAGCACATATCTTGAGACATAGCAAAGGCACATCGGGCTACCAGTCCCTACAATTTTGCCAAGTTTGGTGAAAATCCATTCAGCCATTCGAGCTAAAAGTGCGACCGACCGCCCTATGGAAATTAACATGGGGAAAACATGTTTTGGGACCCCCCTTTTAGCTCGGCCCCCACTTGACGAATCCTCCCCAAACTTTTAGAGAAGGAGCGGAACGCCGCGAGGCAAAGTTGCTGAAAAATTCAGGCCGATTCCTCAACCGGCGCCAAAGTTATTCCAAATAGAATGTTGCGATTTCCCTATGGAAATCAATCCTAAATATAACTACCTACTGGCGACCGCAGTAGGTAATATATATATATATCCAACACACAAGCTGCCCCTCGTTGGAGTGCCCACACTGGTAAATCAAGGTTGTAAATACCTCTGTTAGCTGCGTATTTTTGACTCCAGTGGACATAGCTATGACCCACAAACCAGACTTTTTGCATGTTGAAGGTAGATGTGCTTCTAGTCAGATGAATTGTGGAAATGAAATGGCAGTTTGATTATGAAAAAAAGTGGTTGGGATTGGGAATCAGTGCAGTTGAAAAACCAGAAATGATTGGTGCTTTCTTAAAAATCTCCACTGAAAATTAGGCTGCATGCTTTTTTTTTGTAAGAAGTCATTTCAATGGTTGAGAAAAGTCATTTAATGAAACATTGCATTTCATTAGCTAGTAGATTGAGAGGTCAAACAGCCTTGATGGATTTTTTTGCAACATAGTATGATGAACTTGTGAGCTGTGTGCTGGTTTAAGAGAGAGTTACCATGGTTACTTGGTGAATGAGCACTGGGGGATGGGTGAATGTTATGTGAGTTTCAAAGTCTTGAAATGTACAACCAATTAAAATGTGCAGTTTGGTTTTGAATTTGTGTGGGAACAATTTTAATCGGTTAGGTACAAGAATATGGGTCTGAAATGAGAAAGAATCTATGCCATTATTCTTTTCTTCCTCTCTCTTCCCATCCTTTGCTCTTTCACTGTTTTCCCTTCCCTTACTGTCCTTACTCCACTTCACTAATTCCTTCTCTTACTCCCTCTGTCCTCTTACTTCTACACTCCTCTTACCTCATTCTCTCTCTGTTAGCCTCAACAAAGTGCATTTTTTACACCACTGGTGCGTCATAAAAAGTGACGCACCGGCGGCGTAAAGTGACGCATGGCCTCATAAATGAGGCCTTCAGTCTTCTACTCTTTCTTTCACTTTCTCTGTCTCTTCACTCCCTTACTCACCTTGTCTCACACTCACTTGCCTTTATCCAGTCTGTATCTCCACTCTCGCAAGGAGTTACAGATACGTCAGTATTTCTGAAGTATCTGTAAGTGCAAAAGTGATGCATTGCTGGAGTGTGTCACAAAAGTGACGCAACTCCAGCAATGCATCCGAAAGGGCCTGCGTCAGTCTTACGCCTGCTGTGAGTCAGGCGCAAGATTTTGACGCAACGGAGTCCTAAAAGTGACGCAGTGAAATCTCATAGATTTCACTGCGTCACTTCTACGACCCTTCCTTGCGTCAATACGCCCCCTTTGCATACTTTACACCTGGCGCAGGTATAATGTGGCGCAGGGGTTTACAAAGTGACGCATCTACCTAGATCTAGATCTACCTTTTTGCTTCTGGGTGACTTTAACATTCATATTGATGCGGTGGGTCTCCCGGAGAGCAAAAGCTTTTTAGACTTTTTGGATTTCGTGCACCTGTCTCAGTGGGTTTCTTTACCCACACACTCGGGAGGGCACACCCTGGATGTGATCTGCTCCAATTTTCTCCTCCAGGCTGATGCCCCTGAACCTTTGACGTGGTCTGACCATCAGCTAATTAGGTTTGCTTGGTCATCGCTGGGGACTACCTCTGCGAGGATTAAATCATGGTGTGCCAATAAAATCAATAACGAAACTCTGGTGGCCACCCTAGCTGAGAATCGGCCTGTGTTGGGTAATGATCTTACTACAGCAGTGTCGTCCTTTAATGAGTGGTTGGTTGCGGGTGTCTCATCCTCTTCTAAAGGAAGGGGAGGTAAACTGCGCTCCACCGCCTCACAACCCTGGTTCTCCCAGGAGTTACGTCTCCATAAACAGTCCTGTAAAAGACTCGAGCGGGATTGGCGTCAATCGTATTGTCCTCTGACCAAGGAAATACTGCGTAAGGAACAGAAAATTTATTATGCAAGTATTAAAAAGGCCAAAGGTATCTATTACGCCAACCGAATTGCTAAAGCTAATAACAACAGTCGGGAGATTTTTTCAATTGTGAACAGCTTCCTGGCCCCCTGCGCTGAGCAGCGGATAGTTCCAGCTTCTAAGGAGTGGTGTGAGAGCCTGTCTGGGTTTTTTGTTGACAAAATAGCGGCTATCCAGTCAAACTTTGCTGCTTCTAGCCCGTTTGTTAACCCGCAGGACTTTCCTCTTCCTCTGAAGGTTCCCTCGACCAAGCTGTCGGAGTTTGTTCCACCTTCTATCACTGACACTCTTGCCGTGATCAAGTCTTTAAAATCGGGGTCTCCTTCTGACCCCTGTCCTGCTAGAGTGCTGGCCGCTGCTGCTGATGTGGTGATTGAGGAGGTGACGCACTTAGTTGGCCTCTCCTTCAAAACTGCCAGTCTGCCTGCAGAGTGGAATCAAGCTAAGCTCCTACCTCTGCTGAAAAAGGCCGGCGCTGATCCGGCGGTACTGACCAACTATCGGCCTATATCGCTGCTTCCTGCCTTGGCTAAAATCGGTGAGAGGTTGGCCTTCCAACAGCTTAATGAGTTTGTGGAAGGATCTGGAGCTCTGCACGAGGCTCAATCCGGGTTCCGCACTGCCCACAGTACGGAGTCGGCCCTGGTGGAAATCTCTGAGGCGGTCAGGGAATGTTTGGATGGGGGCGGCAGAGCGGCTCTAATTTTATTGGACCTCTCTGCCGCGTTTGACACGGTTCCCCACCAACGCCTCCTGTCCAGGCTTGCCGACATCGGTATTTGTGATCTTGCCTTAGACTGGCTGAGCTCATTTCTGTTGGCTAGATCTCAACAGGTTTGGCTCCCTCCGTTTTCATCTTCGGCTAGACCACTCCGCACAGGGGTCCCGCAGGGCTCGACATTGAGCCCTTTGCTCTTTAATATATATCTGACCCCCCTGATTGATCTAGCCGAATATTGGGGAGCCAAAATTATTGCATACGCGGACGACACGCAGTTGTTGTTCACCTGGCCAGGGGAGGCACTGGATACAAAGCAGATCCAAAATTGTCTGTCCTCAGTCTTCAATTGGCTAGCGTCATCTCAATTGAAGTGCAATGAGGACAAGACGGAAATCTTGCTCTATGGCCAGTTTCCCCCTGACCTTAGGTCACTATTGTGGCCAGTTGGCTTCCCCATTCCGGGTACCTCAAACACCTTGGCTAAGAACCTCGGGGTCTGGTTTGGGGAGGACCTCCGCTTTGAGGGGCACATTAAGAGGCTCACTGGAAGTTGCTTTGGGACCCTGAAGTCTCTTAGAAGGTTTTTTCCGCTGCTGCCGGCCTCTGCCCGCGAGTCAGTCGCGAGAGCTTTAATTCTCTCGCGCCTGGACTACGCGAACGCTCTGTTTAGTGGCTCTCCGGCTTATTTGATAGGGCGGCTCCAGGTTATTCAGAACGCCACTGCTAGATTGTTGGGGAATATCTCCAAGCGGATCAGCGTTAGGACTTACCTGGAGAGCTTGCATTGGCTCCCGGTGCAGCATCGAATTACCTTCAAAATCCTGACTTTGGCCCACAAAGCCATCAATGGACGCGGCCCCGTCTATCTGATGAAACGATTCCTGCGGTACACTCCCAATCGAGATCTGCGCTCAGCATCTCAACACCTCTTGCAAGTACCGCGTTTCCGGCGCATCCGGTTGGGTGGGCACTCTGTGACAGTGAGAGCTGCGCGAGCATGGAATGCGCTCCCAGTCTCTCTGCGCAGCACGGTGGACTTCACGGTTTTTAAGAAAGCACTAAAAAACCCATTTGTTTAGATTAGCTGTGTAAATTGTTATGTTACTTCAGTGCTTGGCTGCTATTCTTCCTTTTTTTTTTTTTTCCTTCTTTCGCGCCAGGATACTCCGGCAGTAATTGTGCGCGCTATAAAACAGCTTAACATAACATAACATAACTTTGTAAATATGACTCAACAAGGTGCATTTTTTACACCACTGGTGCGTCATAAAAAGTGACGCACCGGCGGACTAAATGTGACGCATGGCCTCATAAATGAGGCCTTCAGTCTTCTACTCTCACTTTTTCTTTCACTTTCTCTGTCTCTTCACTCCCTTACTCACCTTGTCTCACACTCACTTGTCTTTATACAGTCTCTATCTCCACTCTCGCAAGGAGTTACAGATACGTCAGTATTTATGACGTATCTGTAAGCGCAAAAGTGATGCATTGCTGGAGTGTGTCACAAAAGTGACGCAACTCCAGCAATGCATCCTTTCACATGGGGCCAGCCCCATGTGAAAGGGCCTGCGTCAGTCTTACGCCTGCTGTGAGGCAGGCACAAGATTTTGACGCAACGGCGTCCTAAAAGTGACGCAGTGAAATCTCATAGATTTCACTGCGTCACTTCTATGACCCTTCCTTGCGTCAATACTCCCCTTTGCATACATTACACCTGGCGCAGGTATAATGTGGCGCAGGGGTTTACAAAGTGACGCATCTACCTAGATGCGTCACTTTGTAAATATGACTCAACAAGGTGCATTTTTTACACCACTGATGCGTCACAAAAAGTGACGCACCGGGGGCGTAAAAGTGACGCATGGCCTCATAAATGGGGCCCTCAGTCTTCTACTCTCACTTTTTCTTTCACTTTCTCTGTCTCTTCACTCCCTTAGTCACCTTGTCTCACACTCACTTGTCTTTATCCAGTCTGTATCTCCACTCTTTCCTAAACATCACTGCTCTTTTCTTACCCTTCCACACCCCCTTTCCTTTACTACATTTTCTTCACTTATCCTCATTCCCCATGTTCACTCTCCTTCTCCTCACTCTCCTTCCCCACACTCACCTTCTTTCAGTCCCCCTACTTCACTTCCCTTCCCCTGTCGTCCCTTTCTTTGCTTTCTCACTCATTTTCCTCTCCTCTCTCACTGCACTCCACTTCAGCTACTCTTTTTCATTTTTTTAAGAATACAGCTCTTTTTTGAGAATTGGAGGTAGTTCTGAAAAGAACTTTTTTTCTTCTTCTTTTTTCTTTTTTTTCAACAAAAACAAAAGCAGGGAACGGCAAACTGCTCAACAGGAGCAAAAAAAAAAATCAAAATTAGTGCTCGGGACGGCAGCGGCGGTTCTCTATTGCTCGAGCAATGATCATAATACTTTGTTCCCCGTAACAAAGTAGTGCATCACAATGTTTGCATTTGATGGAGGCCTCATTAAAAACAGGCTGAATATTTGGGATCAGCTGCTCTGGTCGCCCCCTCACCGATGCAGTTGCTCCTCCAGTTAAAGTAGAGGCACCATCCCTTGGAGCCTCTCGTGTCAGAGCCCTGACACTCTCCAGGGCATAGTTCTGGGGATGCCTCCTCTGGACGTGGCGAATCATAGTTGAATTACCAAAACTTTACTTCCTTCTGGGGTCTCCTCGGGAAAGTATAGTATGGCAGATCTTACACTCCACCTTTGGAGCATTTACTTTTTTAAGTCCCTCAGGTATAGAATTTTTTTTCCAAATGAAATGTTCTTTCACCTTTGGCTGAGGAGGCTCTTCATCTATGAAACCATCTGACTCCTCACTGCTGCTGGATGCTCTGGCAGCCATTCTATCCACAAATTGTTAGCACAGAAAAAAAGAGGTCTTGCTCTCAACAAAGTGAAAGAAGAAGTGAAGGAAAAGGGTGGGGTTTTCATTCTTTGTAAAAAAAACGTTAGCAACCAATGAAAAGAGTTATTTTAAGGTCACATGACTTGACACGCTTACGCTGCGTGCACCGGAGCGCTTCCGGGGGCGCTTACACGGCGCGAACGTAGGCGCTTCCGGGGGCGCTTACGCGGCATGCCTGAGTGACGTTTTGGTAGCTTTACGGAAATGCAAAATCATTTTCATTCGGAAAATGAAAAATACTACTTTTATAAGCATGGTACTGAATGTCTTACATTATTATTTAGTTTTCATACATATTTTTTTTTATGAACGCAGAAATAGCGCTCTCGCTGCGCTCTCGGGAGAGCTTACCGGTGCGCGCACCCTGAGCGCTCCAAGTCAAAATGATACGGGTAAGCTTACCGGTGCGCGCACCCTGAGCGCACCAAGAGAAAATGATAAAAAAAAGAAAAATACAGTGATTAATAGTTATAAAAAAACAGCTAATAAAAAAAATAAAAAAATCATAGGTAACAAAGTCGATATACAAGGAAATTTACTTTTTAAAAAACTATGAAATTCACTGAAAAAAACATAGGTTTCACAAACGGTATAGTTATGAATTAGCATTCAAAAAACCTTTGAAATTCACTGAAAAAAACATAGGTTTCACAATCGTTATAGTTAGGAATTAGCATTTAAAAAACCTTTGAAATTCACAAAAAAAAACATAGGTTTCACAATCGTTATAGTTAGGAATAAGCATTTAAAAAACCTTTGAAATTCACTGAAAAAAACATAGGTTTCACACCAGTTACAGTTAGCTGAACATTTTACTCATACAAAACCATTGAAATTCCCACGTTATAGTTAGTTGGACTCACTATAACTCGTGCGCCCG
This sequence comes from Lissotriton helveticus, assembly GCF_964261635.1. NCBI lineage: Eukaryota > Metazoa > Chordata > Amphibia > Caudata > Salamandridae > Lissotriton > Lissotriton helveticus. Next base: position 1,351,048,071 of record NC_136067.1, read on the forward strand.
CAATCCACTGCTGATGATGTCACATATTACATCCTTCATGACATGGTCAGTGACATCACTGATGACATCACTGATGACATCTCAAATGACATCACTGATGACATCACTGATGACATCATCCATGTGATAATACGGTGCACCTCATCACACTCTAATCTAACCTTTTATACATCCAGAGTTCAATACAGACTACCACTTACTACATACACACTCACTGATTCATAAGTCTAAACACACATCCACTCATTCACCCATACAATCACTCATACATACAGTCACTCATCAATACAACGCTATCATATGCACTCATACACCTATACAGACATTCACACAGTGCCACTCATCCATGGAGTTACTCTCTAATCTACTCAGTAATGAAAAGAATCAATCATACTCCCATTTCCTCATCTATACAGTTATAACATAACCTTACTTATTCAAACATATACTAACACATACTTACTCTCTTTTACAATCACTGTTACTGTAGTGTAGTTCCTATATTCCCAATAGGCTCTGCGCATTGGAATAATATATTCAGCAGTGTAGACGTAGGAGTGAGGTCGACTAGGTCTCTACTGACTATATTAGACTTAAGTTTTTGCCAGCTAGCTCAGAGGTCACTAGAAACTTTCTCGAATAAATGAGGAGGAGTTTAACCTCCCTGGATAGACAAGAAGGGATTAGCTTCTGACAACCATATAACATGACAACTTTGCTCCCTCAGAAAAAGAGCGTATCTCTAGAGTCGTGTGAAAACAATAGACAGCTATTTCACTCAGTCAATTGTGCATACTTAGTTTCACCAGAGTGCAGAGAAAAGAGAGACGGGTGTTTTCATTAAAAGGTGTTATTTATTGAGCAGTCTTCTTTCTCATACAAGAGAAATGAATTGCCACAATTGCAATACTCATAGTAAAGTAAAGTGCGTACAGTAAAAGGAGGATTAAGAAATAATACTGTAAAAGCATTGATATGGTTTCTTAGCCATAAGATACTTTAAAATAGATAAAATATATATATACTTATATACATTGACTAACGTACTCAACTGGTGCTTCTAAATACGCCTGCCCCGGTGTACCTGACCTAAGCCTAATACGTGGGAAGGAGTAAGTAAGTAGCAGTTTAAGTTAAGTTTGTTTTTGCCAAGAATCTGACTGAAGAATTCTCTCTAAGGTTTTTGTCAGCTCCGTACCTGGGTATTAGAAAGCAGGAGGTCTGGTATCTCTCTCTCAGGACTCGATATCCCAGTAACCCGCGAAGGTATCTGGAAACACCAGAGCTGGATTTCTCGGCAGGAGAAAAGACAGCGTCTCTCTCAGTGCGTCAAAAGGGAGGGGCAGCGTCCGTGGGCTCTCGCATCAGCTGGGCTCTCGGGCAAGTAGATAGCTGCTCTGCTCCAAAACCACCACTGTGTGTTTGCTTAAGGCAACGTTGGTATATTTATACCTGAAAGGTGCCGGGTTTGACGTAAGGTTGGACATAAGACGTCAATAAAGATGTCACTAAGAACTGGCCGTTCTTACAGTGCTTTACAGGAGTTCTAGGACGAAATCAAAACAAAAGAAAGGGGGATTTCCCAGGTTGCTGGAGGTTTGGTTTGTTTAGAGAACTCGTTGTGCTTTCTAGGAGTCCGGGGAAGTAGCCTTGTTTAATGTGACAGCATGTGCTACGACTGAATATGGATATGATTACTATGCCGTTATTGGGATATTATTGATTATAACCGAACAAGGGCATAAAATAGTAATATCGATTTAGGCTCCTGGATAAAGACACAATACCCACTCCACGATCTAATGTCCATAATTACTAAAACTAAGCAATAGTAAACATTTAAAGGTGCATGTGTATTCCAACACACACCAAAATAAAAAAAATTGCATGTGAAATGGTGTATGCGAAATACACGAAATGATATTGGTACTGTACGCTTTTCAAGCAGTGTAATCATTCAGTTAAAACGATGTATATATATGATTAGCTGAACGATTTGCGAAATGTACACATGAAATGGCTCTTAATACAGAAAAGAAGGTCGATACCATTCCATCACATATAATTACAGTCGCTGTTAAATGTGCTAGAGGCTGAGGTAATATATTGTCTCTAGAGTTCCTAAAAATAGAAGCTCTGTTCTCTAAGAATAGTTCTACTTTAAGCAGAGTACAAGTGCCAGGAAAAAGGTAAATATTTTGGAATCGAAGAAAAAATAATTTTGCTTTCAGTGGGAGAAAAATAGTTCCAAATATTTTCAGTAGCTTTTGTTTATCAAAACTGAAGGCCGAATTCAGAGTTCAGGGAACGCTGTGTGCTCGTTTGCTTAAAAAATTATTCTTTTTGTTCAGGGGAGAACATAATTTCAGACAGACACGCAAAAAAGTTGTCTACGGCTTCAGGTGAAAGTTCGATCAAGTACGAAAATGCCGCAACTGAGCAGTCTCGAGCATGATTGCTATCGTCGATGTCAGGATCAGCAATGCTCACAGAAGGTCGTACCTGGGTGATGTTGCTCTCCTCTCGTACTTCACTACCACCTAATCGTAGTGGCTAAGTCTCAACGAATGCCGTCATCAGGATGGGTAACCACTGGGGACAACACGATGCATGAGCCGTTACTGGACTTAGCAAAGTATCTGTATCCAATGGTACTCCTGATGGTAGTGTAAGACAGACGTCCAACACGCATTCTTCTCAGCATAGCATACATCGAAGCACAGGTAAGATGCAATTCTGCCAGATGGGTCTGAATGAAAGAAACCAGGTCATATTCAGATCTCTTAGCCGGGCTAATCCAAGGACTTTAGTTATGCGGTCCCGATAGCGTATAGCCAGGATCGTTTCTTTCATTGTTGCTGGAGTCTTGTCTGCGACTTGGCTTGCCATATCGGAGCAGAAGGATCAAAAATAAAATGCCTGCTACGAGTCCCAACAGAAGTGGTAGGCCGCCAAAGACAGAATGGACAAAATTAGGAAAAATGCCCAGAACTGTTTCGAAGGGTGTTAACAGTCCCGAAAAAATTGTCTTAAATATATGTAGGAGACCACTGGTATCAGACATATTTAGGATTTGGCTTAGCATTTCTACGAAATGCACGGGGCAATTTGTTGATAAAAGGGTATGTATCTCTGCTGTTGTCCTTGCGACTTGCAGATCATACGTTTCTTTTGATGACGTCAAGGGCACCGTTGTCTGTAAAAGGACAGACTTTATTCTGCTTAAAGTATCAATTCGAATAGAAGAGATATTCAAAGAAGGCCTTTTTGCCTCCATGTCTGGAGTGCTGTTTGGATACAATACTTGCATACAGCAAGTGACCATGGAACTCACGCTCACGAGATAGGCTTTTCCTGGCACCATGCCACATCAGCTGTGGTCCACTATTAGAATGTAACTCCCGTTAGAAAGTCATCTAAAGAATGGCTCTATTTGTGTTGCAGGTGTGCCGTGCTGGTGACATGAAAGGTTATTTGAAGTCCCCTCACAGGCCCCATGCAGGTCAATACCTTGACACAGAAGTATACCTCTTAATGATTGTTTGCAATTTTTTCCACTAAGAAATACATTCTGTTTCTTTTCACTATAACATGTGTGTGTGTAAGGCAATTTCCATAATGACTTAATGTAACCTTTACCCAACCTTTCATACTGGGCCGCTGGTATATACTCTTGACAGTATTTAAATTGGAAAGTTGTTATCGGAATTGTGAATATTCCATGTATTATCCATTCAATGACAGGTCTTTCTGACATTGTCAATGGTAATCTCTCAAGTTTTTCAATGCTCAGAATCGTATAGTCTGCTCCTTTTTGTGCCAAACTGATTAGTGTATCAGTAAGGTTAAAGATAGAGAATAATGACGTTGTGTTGATTAAACGCCAGGGCACGTAGCCTGAACGCAGATTTTGCAACGTCCAGCCAAGCTGTACAATAGAACGTAATTTGTACTGACCGTGTTGTAACATTAGTGAGTCCTGCTCTATGATATCAATAGCAGAGGATACAATACTGTCCAGTGAATATATTCTGGAGGACAGAGTCATTAACCCATTGTCCAAATTAATACGATCAATTTCTCGTATTTTTTCAGCTGTTTTAATTTGCATCACTTTCCAAGCTTCGTTGTAAGTAGCGTATATACCGGCCGCTATGAAACGTTTTTGACACTGTTTGCGTGGCCCCATTATGAAATCACGCAAGTCAGCACCGTCTTTAAGTAAAGTCAAGTGTTGCTTAATTTCTGCCAGTGTGGATTTCTGTAACCATTCAAGGCAGAGTTTTCCTACACTGTATGTTGTAACTATCCCTGTATGTTGTCTCTGGGAGTATCTAGGGTCTGGCCTGGTCAACTTGAACCCCTGTATTTTGTTCAGGAATCTATTTTGACAGTTATTTGTGTCTGTGGGCCAGATCAACCATTTGTTCCAATCAGGATGTGTTCTGTTTTGGTTAAAAATATGGGATACGTCTATCTCAACATCTGTAGTGCTATTACTGTCAGGTGTTGGCTTTGGAATAGACGGTTTGTTTAAGTCTTTAATTTTGGCCAGGCCAAGACAGGTTGTCTGTTGAATTGTGTCATTCAAGAATATAATTTGTTCTGGGATCATGAAGGCTCTAAATAATGCTTCTAAACCTTGGACCTGCCATCCTTTTGTACCCCAGATGGTTTTTGTTTCAATGTTATTTTTCCAAAAATCAAAACCAAATGTAGTCAATTTTTCAAAAAATGTTTCTGAATAAATCAATTTAGTATTTGTCAGCATCGTTTTCATTCCTGTCTTATTTAACATTTTGAAATAAAACGTTTCTGCATCACTTGTGTTAAACTCTGAAAAATATGGGAATTTCTCATAAAATGTTTTCGAACTACCTTTTGGTGGAGTTGCACAATGTTCCCATTGATTATAACTAAAAACATTTCTAGGTTGAGCAGATTTATGCAAATAATGATGTGCAAAGTGGTTGTAACAATACATTTCTTCATAATTTGATGAACCCTGTAAGTAATCATGTTCAGTAAATTTTGCTGACATAACTAAATCTGACATCATATCATTAATACTTTCAAAGTCCCAATCATCAGAGAATGTACTTGGTTTTACAAAGTCACTTAATGAAACCTTGAACTGGTGTGGATATTTCAAGAGCTCGACCGGGCCATAGATTTCGTAATCTGTTTTGTCCCATGCTACCCCACCGTGTATTGGATTGGCTGTGACATTCACTGATGATAGTTCTCTTTTCTCGATGTGAGATGACTTGTGAGGCTTTAGGACCAAGTTGATGTTCTGACTTGCTGTGTCCATTGTACTGTATTTTCCCTCAATAAATCTTCCTAAACAAAGAACCATGATGAGCCAAAGCAGGAGGAAAAGTACACCTAACACAATCCAAAATTCAATCCATGGAGAAATCAGATAGGTTTCTTTGAGTTGATGAAAGAGTTCTGTTACTTTGCCTTTAAAAGTTTTTGTTGTTGGCTGTTCTTCAGGCTCGCTTGGATCCTCAGAAAAGTCATCAAAATTGATGAAGTAGCCAGATGCAGTTCTGTCAAGTGTTGGAATCGCTTCCGAATTTTCATTTGCTTTTGGATTTTTCTTTGTTTCACTAGCATAGTCTGAGGCTACATCGTTGTAGACTGGTGTTTCTAGACGAACTGTTGCAATTTGGGTTTCAAGAGGCACAAGATCCATGACATTGTTGCATAGTCCTTTTTTATTCACTGCAGGTTTATCAAGTGTGATTAGTCTCTCAGTTTGAACCTTTTGTATTGTAGCAAGTTTTGGTGTTCTGCTACATCTTGGGAGTCCACTGGGCCTACTACTTATTATTGGCCACATGATTGTGGTTTTACCAGGTCGATGGATACAACTCGGTTCTCCTTTTTACCAGCAAGGGGCGGTAGTACAACTGATCTCGTTCCGCTGACAGCTAAGACAGGTACTGTTTTTCTGTAAGAAGGCCCAAATTCCTTCTTCACCGCGATCTTCTCTCTGACCAGATCCCCAATTTTTGGAATCCAGACAGGCCTTGCTGGGACAGGTGGTTTATCTTCAGTGGCTGTTGGCTGCTGTTTTAACATTACGTTGCTCAGGCCTTTTCTTGTTTCATTTAAGTCCTGTAAAATAGCCAAACGATCTTTGATATCAAAGCATTTTTCTTCTACCACTGAAGTCTGACTATCCAAGTCCTGAATATGCATTCTAGTCCAGAACAATAGTTCGTACGGACTGAAACCTTTTAAAGAATTTCTTGGAAGATTATTAAGACTACGTTGGACACTTGTTAAATGTTGGACCCACCCATCACCCGAACCCAATACCCTCGCCGTTATAGATTGCTTTATGTCCCGGTTTTTTCTTTCCACAATCCCATTTCCCTCAGGATGGAAGGGACAAGAGTACCGCAATGCAATGCCCATGCTGGTTATGGCCTCCTTATAAGCTCGAGAGCTAAAAGCAGGACCCTGGTCAGAATGTAGCATGCCAATTGCGTATGTGCGGATATAGACTCGCAAATCTTTTATAACAGTTCTGGAGTCAGCCGAGCGCTGGGGCCACATCCAAATGAATCTCGTGCAGGAGTCCACTGCGACCATGATATATTTATAGTTGCCATCCCTTTGTAAGGGACCACAGTGGTCCAGGTAAACACACGCTAATGGTTTATCTGAGATTAGAAGGGGCGTCTGTGCCGGTCGTTTCACTGTTGATACTTTCATTCTTTGACATATTCCACATTCTAGGACATAATTCCTAGTTTGTTTTCTCATTCGCGGCCACCAATATCTCTGTTTTAGTAACGATATTGTGGCGGAAACACCAGCGGGTGCAGAAGCCAGCCCTTCGTGTGCCGCTGTAATTAGTCCTAACCTGTGTTCCATGTTTGGAATTGCCCTATCCCCCACTCCAGGGATTCGAGCAAATGGAACATTATTCGCATCAGTTATGTATGAGTACTTTACTGGAAAGCCTTTCGGGAGTGCTTTTATATCATCTTTTACCGTAGCACTGACAGCTTGCATGATATCGCTGTCTATTTTTGTTTTTGACTGGGTGATAGCAGCTACGGAAGCCGTTTGCACAGCTGCCTTTACGGCCTCATCAGCCAATGAATTCCCCGCAACGTGAACGCCATCACGTTGATGACTCAGTGTATGTATCACGTGAGTCTTTTGTAGTTCTTTCTGTAAAAGAACTACTTGTTCCCAAAGCATTTTATGCTTGATTGTGCCACCTTTTGCATCTTTGAAACCGTTTTGAACCCAGTTCTGCAAGTATTCATTATAAGACTGAACCCAGTAATATGAATCGCACACTATTAGTGTGGGGAATTCGCAATCAGTATTTTCAAGCACCATCTTAAATGCTAGTAGTTCAGCTCGCTGAGCTGTACAATCTCCTAGAGATTGGGTTTTAGTGAGCAATGGTCTAAATTTTCCTTCGTGCCAACGACCTTTAACAATCGCGCACACAGCACTGTAAGCTTGTTTACCCCCAACTGCGGGTTGTGCTGATCCGTCTGTATATATTATACAGCCGTAGTGTTCTAGAGGCAGGATTTCGGTCGGCAGAGGACATTCATATTCGTATTGTAGAAATTCTTGTGTTTTCAAATTAGGATCAAATTCATATACTACGTCTGTTGCAGCAAGAGAATTAACCCATTGTATCCATCTCGGATGTAGTGCTTTAGCATTTGGAATGCTTGCTTTTGTTACCGCTTCTAGGGCTGGTATTGGTGTAACGATTATTATTCGTTTACCTTGTGCTAGGGCTCTTTCTTTTGCTACAGCAGTCTGAACCGCTGTTAGAATTTTTTCAGTAGAACTGAATTTCATTTCAGCTTGTGTGTACAAATGTGATTTGTAAGCTATTGGTACCGTTTCTCCCTCATTAGAGGTCAGGTACGTGAATCTGCATCTCCCTGGGATGACTCGGATTACAAGGTTGCGTGTGTTTTCGCATGTTTATAATTTTGTTTTAGCTAACATGTCTACTTGCAATGATCTCAAAATTTCTGTGTGTTTTGAGTCCAATTGATTGGTTTGAAATCAGGTTTTATTAATTCATCGAGAGGTTTAACCCTCTCTGCATAATTTAGAATGTGGGTTCTTCCGAAATTCAGGAAACCTAGTATTGATTGTAAGTTCTTCAGAGTTTTAGGTGCTTGGAGTACAGCGCACTTCTCTAAGAAGTTGTCTGCTAGGCGTTTGCCTTAACTTGATAATTCATATCCTAAAAACAGGAGAGTTAGATGGGCAATTCGTGACTTTTTAAAGTTGAATTTGTAACCCTCAGCTGCGAACCCAAGTATTATGGTGTTCACTCTTTTCAAGTGAGTATCCAAGTCATCATCTGTTAGATAGTTGTCATCGACATAAGATAATGCCTCATCATCATATATTTGTAGTAACTCTGTTACTCTTGCTGAGAATAATCCTGGGCTATTCTTGAATCCCTGTGGGAGTCGACAGAAATTTGCTGCGACCCCATTATTGAGAAAGCGGTCAAATACCTGCTTTCAGCTGCAATGTTTTGACAAAAGAATCCATTAGAGATGTCTAATGTTGTTTTGTATTTTTTGCGCACAATGTTATTCATTAGTGCTGCACTGTGTGAGTTTTGTACTGCAAAAGTTTTGCAACATGAGTTAAGGTGTCTGTAGTCCAAAACTAGACGATATGAATCGTCTGGCTTGGAGACAGGAAACAAAGGATTGTTCATTTGAGAGGTGCATGTTTCAATCACCCCTTAGTATTTGACTTGCTTTTTAGCTTCTTGCTTAATTGGGTACTGCCTTTGTGCAGTTGGTTGACATTTTAACTGGATTTTGTGAGGAGGAGAGTCCTCATCCCATCCTACATGATTTTGTATAATGCAGGAACTTGGGCTACTGCCCATTTTCTTGCATATGTATATTTTTTATGAATTGGAATATGATTTGAGAAGACAGGCATAATCATTTCTTCGCCATGAGGGCACTCCCTGACAAACTCTGGTGGCCAGTCTTTCTCAGCTAAAAGGATGTCATAGCCTTTGGAAAGGTTATCCCAAAATAGACCCCTTACTTTCCTAGTCTTATCTCCCTCTATACGTAATGTTATCTCGTATATTTTATGAGGTTTGCTAACTCTGGTATCCGCAGTTTCCACCTGAGTGTATTCATTCGTGTCCACTGTCTCCAGATGATTCATCAAGATCTTGCTAGCTATGGTCACTTCTGCTGCGCTGTCTAGCATTGTCTGGGCCCACTCTCCGTTTTTCAGTTGTGTCCTCAGTATCCTCGGCATGTTTAATTATTTTAATACTGGCTACCTTCTTTCTTGGAAATTGTAACTTTTTACTTTGTTGAGCAGGTTCCTTGTCTTTGGACTTGACGTGCTCTTCCCTGTGTTCTGACCGTCCTCTTCTTTCCGATTTCTGCGAGGAAGTCTGAAAAGATCGAGAGGGACGTGTATCAATATCTTGATATCTGTCAGGTTTTTTCAAATTATCCCTATTTCTAAGGTTGCATCTTTTCTCAGAGGGCTCCCTCTGGGGAGACTTGTGTCCTTGGTCCGGAGATCTTTCTCTCCGCCGAGGAGACCTTCCTCTGGACTGGAATCTTTTTTCTTTGGGAGTGGATTGTTTATTTCCATCCCAGCTCTTTTTTGGAGTGTTTAGATTATTTTTAATAAATATTTTTTCAGGATTTTCAGTTAGTTGGGGTTTTACTGGTTTCCTACCCAAACTATCTCTTCCTAGTTCTTCATAGGATTTTTCTAAGATTCTGGCAAGTTCAAATGGCTGTTCTGCTATATCTGTTTCTTTCAATTTCTGGTGGATAGCCACAGATGTTGCTTCTCCTTTTATGTTGGCTAATAATATAGCCGAGACCTGCTTGAAGTCTTTCAGTAATTTCATACCCAGAGTTAAAGCAGGTTCTGGACCGTATTCATTTTGAATCTGACTTAGTACATCTGGTATTACCGCCATGGACGGAACACCATGTGTTTTTGTGTATATGGAAGCAAAGACTGTGCCCCAAGTGTCACAGTCCTCCACATGTGGTGCGATCCCCATTGGAAGACAGATAGTCAGAATTCTGTGTTTCTCAGTAGGTGTAGTATCCGGGAATACTGCCTCTATTTGAGTGATTTTTTGTGCTAACCAGAATGGAATTTGTTCCCGTTTTGCGGGTACTTTACCAAGACATGATTGTATGTTCTGTGGTGTAATTTTGTTTGTGTTCTCCTGATGAGGGGTCAGCTGTGGAATGTTAATAGCTGGTTGGACTGTTGTAGTCCGCATTACATATTGGACTAATTGTCTATGTATTTTAATCAGTTGTTTTTGCTGGGCTAAAAGTTCTGGTACTGACATTTTTTCTATGTCGGGATGTGGTGTGTAGCTGGCTAGAACCGGGTTAGGTTTGTTTAGAGAACTCGTTGTGCTTTCTAGGAGTCTGGGGAAGTAGCCTTGCTTAATGTGACAGCATGTGCTATGACTGAATATGGATATGATTACTATGCCGTTATTGGGATATTATTGAGTATAACCGAACAAGGGCATAAAATAGTAATATCGATTTAGGCTCCTGGATAAAAACACAATATTACAAGTACACATTGATCCATACAGTCACTTACGCAATCACAGGCTCTCATGTATAGTCATTGATATATGCCAACTGTCGCATGCACTGTTTTTTACATATGTACTTACTTGGACATGTAGCACTGAGAAATCCATTCACTCACCAACACACCCATGCACACAGTCAACCGCACATACAGCTGTTTCCACATGTACTCTTGAACCCAAACACCAAGTGAATCAACTGCTCATACATCTATGCACAGAGTCACACACCTCCCAGCCACTACCACACACACTCACCCTCACATACAAATACTTGGGCAACCAATCAATAACCCATATAGCCAGTCATATAGCTACTAATCAACACATGCAGCAGCTTACACAACAACAGACATAATGATGCACACATTCAGACAGTTTAGTCACTAACCTATGCATTCAGTAAGACACATTTAATCATTCACTCATACAGTCAGTTATGCACCTACTAAATCCTTCATGCAGACACTCATGCATACACTCATTCTACAATATGTAAAACATATTTTAACTTTATAGGAACACACATGCACTGGATGATGTCATCAGTGATGTCATCAGTGATGTCATTTGAGATGTCATCTGTGATGTCATCAGTGATGTCACTGACCATGTCATGAATGATGTAATATGTGACATCATCAGCAGTGGATTGCGGGTGCGCGAGTTATAGTGAGTCCAACTAACTATAACGTGGTAATTTCAATGGTTTTGTATGAGTAAAATGTTCAGCTAACTATAACTGGTGTGAAACCTATGGTTTTTTCAGTGAATATATATATATATATATATATATATATATATATATATATATATATATATATATACATATATATATATATATATATATATATATTCACTGAAAAAACCATAGGTTATAGACCATATATAGTTAGGAATTAGCATTTACAAAACCTTGAAAATTCACTGAAAAAACCATAGGTTATAGACCATATATAGTTAGGAATTAGCATTTAAAAAACCTTATTTTACTCACACAAAACCATTGAAATTCCATATATAGTTAGTTGCACTAACTATATATTGCGCACCCGCAATCCACTGCTGATGATGTCACATATTACATCATTCATGACATGGTCAGTGACATCACTGATGACATCACTGATGACATCTCAAATGACATCACTGATGACATCACTGATGACAACATCCAGTGACTATGTTTCTGTAAAGTTAAAATATGTCTTACATATTGAAGAATGAGTGGATGTATAAGTGTCTGGACGAAGGATTTAGTAGGTGCATGACTGAATGTATGAGTGAGTGATTAAATGTGTCTCACTGAGTGCATGGGTTAGTGACTAAACTGTCTTAATTTGTGCATCATTATGTCTGTTGTTCTGTAAACTGCTGCATGTGTTGATCAGTAGCTATATGAGTAACTATATGGGTTATTGATTGATTGCCCAAGTATTTGCATGGGAGACTGAGTGTGTGTGTGGCTGGATGGGAGGTGTGTGACTCTGTACAGATCAATGTGTACTTGTATCAATGATTGTATAAGAGAGTAAGTATGTGTTAGTATATGGTTGAAAACGTAAGGTGCTCTATGTTTAACTGTATAGAGTAGAAAATGGAAGTGTGATTGATTCTTTACAGGACTGACTAGGTGTGTGAGTAACTCCATGGATGAGTGGCAGAGTGTGAGTGTCTGTATAGGTGTATGAGTGCATATGATTGTGTTGTAAACATGAGTGATTGTATGTATGAATGATTGTATGGGTGAATGAGTGAATGTGTGTGTAGACGTAGGAATCAGTGAGTACGTATGTAGTAACTAGTATTGGTGTGTCAATGGTTTCAAAAATTATACTCTGTTTTTAACACTGGGTGAAACAGAGGTTATATTAAAATGTGAGGAGATGCATTGTATTGTCACATGAATGATATCATCAGTGATGTGGTCATTGATGTCAAATGAGATGTCATCAGTGATGTCATCAGTGATGTCATTTGAGATGTCATCAGTGATGTCATCAGTGATGTCACTGACCATGTCATGAATGATGTAATATGTGACATCATCAGCAGTGGATTGCGGGTGCGCAATATATAGTTAGTGCAACTAACTATATATGGAATTTCAATGGTTTTGTGTGAGTAAAATAAGGTTTTTTAAATGCTAATTCCTAACTATATATGGTCTATAACCTATGGTTTTTTCAGTGAATTTTCAAGGTTTTGTAAATGCTAATTCCTAACTATATATGGTCTATAACCTATGGTTTTTTCAGTGAATTTCAATGGTTTTTTAATAGCAAATATCATAAGCTGTCGAATGTCAAGTACGTGGTAAGAATTTTTTTTTTCGTGTTTATGCACACTGATCTGCTTTGATTGCTGCCCCCCACCCCTCATTTCTATTAGGAGTACTCTCTCTTTGCAGATAGTGAAGGGTAGTTAATGCAGCCCTTTCCCCCTTTGTAATCCGTCGTGCCTGCTTCTCTCTCCATTTGATTGATTGTTCTCTTTGGTTCATTCTCTATTTACAAACAAGCACAGAGTCGCAATACTCTGTTTAGTCTTTGCAGATAGCGAAAAATCGTGTAAAAAAACAAAAGGAATCGAGCAAAATCAGTAGGCCACTAATGGGATCTCTTTTGACCTCGCTAAAATAGAAACATTAGGAACAACCTGTTGAAAATAGCAATGCGTATGTATATAAGCGGCGTTCATTTGTGTTCACAGTACCCCTTGTTGATTGTTTCAATCGAGCATTGAATTGTTCGAAGTTAATTCTCTTAACGATCTTCTCTACCTGCAAACGAGGAAGAATAGGAATATTCTATCTCCCTTTGCAGATAGTGAAGGGTAGGTAACGCAAGCCTTTAACACGTCGTACCTATTTCATTCCTCATTGATTGATTGATTGTCCGAACATTGACTGTTTGGGAATTAGTTCTTTTTGGAGGTATTCCCTGTTTGCAAATAAACGTAGGAAAATCTTTGCAAGTAGTGAAAGGGTACGTAATGCGGACCGTTCTCCCCCGTTGTAATCTGTCATGCCTATCTACTCCCCACTGATTGATGCACCTTTTTCACCCGGACCATTTACTAGAGATACGTCATCTGGCCCGACCAGAGAGCACCCCTAGTGAAAAGGACATATGCAATAATAACGAAGTGATCACTGTATCCTGTTAACAGAAACTTTACCATGAAACAACCTGGAAAGAAAAAAATAGGAAAACGAAAATCAGTAGGCCACTGATGAACATGAACTTTTATTAAACAACGAACAAAGAAACGATAACATAACGTAATGATAAAACCTATTAATGTCCTAGAAACAAGAAAACGTTAAAATATGCCAGTGGTGAGAGACCAGAAAAACAGTAAGAGAAACCAAATCACCCCTCGCTGTCCCACCGCCTGCCACGCCAAAAAAATCGATAGACTAGGGAAAATGCAAGTCAGTAGAACATCCACCCCCACTCTGGAAACTTCCAAGGTGGGGCAGGGTTCCGGCTACGCCCAGCCGGGAGCAGCCCATATAAGGCAGGTTCTGCTGCCACGCCTCGGCCAGGAGATCCTAACGTAGGGTGTAGCCGGAGGAGAGGCCGAGACCAGCGGGACCCGGCCAGGGGATTGCCTTTACAACGCTGAACAGTTGCAGGGGGGGGGAATGTCTCCTCGACCCTCCCCTCTCTCTCCCAGTCCGGCCGCGGTGGCCCTTGAGAGTTGCAGGTAGTCCCGCCACATGCTCTTGCGGTCCGACCACCAACGGTCGGGGGGCCGAGGCCGACGGGATCCGGCTGCAGCCGATAAACCAAGAAACCCGTTCATGGGGCCAGAGCCAGGGGCGTCCGGCCGACATCCACCGGAAGCCCGGCCCGAAGACGGACGGGACACTTCTTTCTTTTATAATGGCTGCGACAACACTGGAGGGGGATGTCTTGCACATGCCTCCGACCCCCCCTCGTCCTCATCGCCTGGTCCGGCCATAACAAATCTCAAGCGAGACGCCGTGGGGTGCACTGGGAGGGAGAGACGGTGCGAACAGGCCTCTCCCGCCTCCCCAGGTGGAGGCTTCCCAGCTGCACCCTCAGCGCTCCAGGCGGTGGCATCCTAACAACTCCAGTGCTGCACAGTTTCGGAACGACCTAGATAACGGTTCTTCCACTGTGGCCATGCTGCAACGTCTCGCCCGGCAGGGTGGAGCCCGTCCGCTCATGTGACCCCGCGATCGCCGGTAGCTGCCGAACTCTCAAAATGGCGGTCGACCTGGCAAGAGCGGGCCCAACATAAAGAAATGGCCCGGTCACTGGTTGACTCCACCACCGTAGTCCTCCACGACCTTGAAGATTCTAGAGGAGCCGCGGGAGTCTCCGACCCCCGATGGGGAATGACTGCCATGATCGCCCGTGGAGTGACGAAACTGTATCCGCGGGACGTCGGCGCTCCCATGCTGGCGCCAGCCTCACTTTGAATTACTACAATCCTGCAGACCTCACTTCCGGTGAAAGCACAGTGTGACCCGGTAGGAAAAATTATTGCACCCCCTCCCCTTTTTGACTGATAGTTCAAACCACCGATCCTTTCCTTTGCCCTTTTAACGGAACTTTGGACTGCCTCCCCCTCTTTTACATTTTCTAGAGAAAACAAAACATTAACCACTACATTAGCATAGCAGTTGACACCAGAACTGTTTTCAAATTGAAAACCAACAACATCTTCAACAGAATCCTTTTTGTTTCTGCTGTGACCCTGCTACAGCACAGGCATTGTCCCCAGCAGTAATTCTGCAATGCCGGTAAGAATAGCTGTGGTGCCTACTGGACTCACTCACCCCCGCGGCGCCCCACGCCGTTATTTGCTGGGCGGCAACTTGCTAGACATCACTTTCGTGCCATCTAGATTTCAGCGCGTTCTGCTGCCTTGGAACTATTCGCACAACAGACCGCTACTGACAAGAATATTTCATTATTGGTGCTGTCAATTTCAATAAATCTATTGGATAATTAAAAAGAAATTGCCACGGTCTCTTCGTTGTTTAAATGTTTTTACTGTTTTTGTTTTGTTGTATATATTTATATGTTATTAAAGTTTTATATTCCTACTACTTCGTTGGAGTGCTATATATTTTTAATGTGACACATAATTGTAAAAACTTTGATGTACAAAGAGTCATTCCTGGAATCTTCCGCTTCAGGCTCGGTCCTCTCCCCAATCACAATACAGGATGGTTTTCAGATAGTAGGAACGCGTGTGCTGTGA
Source organism: Lissotriton helveticus (assembly GCF_964261635.1). Lineage (NCBI taxonomy): Eukaryota > Metazoa > Chordata > Amphibia > Caudata > Salamandridae > Lissotriton > Lissotriton helveticus. The sequence goes on from NC_136067.1 coordinate 1,351,063,942, forward strand.
CGGATCACATCGGGTGTGGGCCTTGATCTACTATAACTCCTTTGAAGAGGGGTGATTCTTTACAGCTGGGGCCATAAACTACATCTGCAGGGCTAGCTGATAGCCTAGGACCGGCCTGGACATTCGGACACAGAGGAAGAGGAGTGTCAGAGGGTGCGGTAGTGAATAGGGCGAAAGGGAGGTGTCGGGCGGGCACAGAGTGTGATTCTCAGGGAAGAGCAGCGCAGATGGGGGAAGGTTTATTGCCCATGCATAAGACAGAGAGCGGTGGTGACCAGTGCCTGGGGGAGATGCTTACGAGGGTGAGGAGCCATGCTACGAATCGACAGCGTGCAGAGAGTGGGTCTGGTCAAGACATCTAAAATGGCTGCCGTGCACGACAAAAGTGTGGCATTTCAAAAAAGGCAAGATGGCGCAGACAATGTTTTTCAACACTTCCTCATTTCCTTCGAATCGAACGTTAACAGACGTTGGGGCATATTACCAAAGTTAAGCGATATTTATCGCTAACGATGCTTACCAACCAATTTTTTACCACTAAGCATCGTCAGAAATTATCGAAGATAAACCTTACTATTATCAAGGTTTATCGCAAATGCGATAATAAACGGCCGCAATGCATGAATATCGCTAAAAACTCAGCGATATTCATGCATTACCGAGCTAATACTCTTAGCCATGTTATCCACCTCCCATTGGATAACATGGCTAAGAACTGCTCAGGGCAGGTGTTACTTTTTGGAGATATTCGCGCTTAGCGCGAATATCTCCAAAAGTTGGTAATAGGAGATAGATATCTTGCATGTTGTAATGCAAGTTATTGTGGTATATGGAACTCATACCATAATCTCTCAGGAAAGCAGAAACTGATCCTTTTGGGACCGCCTAAAAAGGCCTAGGGGGTGAGGAGTACTCTACTTTGCCCCCTTTTCACGTTCCGAACTATTTTATTTTACTCTCTTCTGTAATTACACAAAATACCAGCGATAAGATGCATCGGAGACACACAGTGAGAGAAAGGAGGCCGGAGATGAAGAAGACATGTCAAATACACATTGGAGATAATATAGTGGCAGAAGGGAAGTAAATATGAGTAAACTTACCATGTAACATAAAAATGTTGCACTCTATACTATAAGTCTCATTTTATACTACAATCACTTCGCTACAACCTCATAAATTAAAAATAAAAATAAATAATGTCTCAAACAATTTTTGATTTCTAAATATAAATTTATTCTTCAGAATTTTCTAAATTTGAAACAACTACTAACATGTCCTCATCAGTAATTTCCTCTTCAATCATCTCATCTGGAATCTCCTCATTAAAAGTCTGCAATGATGATTCTTGTAACTCTATGGTCTCCAAACACTCGATAAATTCGCCATCAAGAGATTGATCAAAAAAATCATTCAAGTCATCTCCTCCTTCTGACAATATTTCATTATTGGTGCTGTCAATTTCAATCAATGTAGTGGAATCATTCAAGTCATCTCCTCGTGACAATATTTCATTATTGGTGCTCTCAATTTCAATCAATGTAGTGGAATCATTCAAGTCATCTCCTCCTTGTGACAATATTTCATTATTGGTGCTGTCCATTTCAATCAATCTAATGGAATCATACAAGCCATCTCCTCCTTGTGACAATATTTCATTATTGGTGCTCTCAATTTCAATCAATGTAGTGGAATCATTCAAGTCATCTCCTTGTGACAATATTTCATTCTTGGTGCTGTCCATTTCAATCAATCTAATGGAATCATACAAGTCATGTCCTCCTTGTGACAATATTTCATTATTGGTGCTCTCAATTTCAATCAATGTAGTGGACAATTCAAAAGAAATTGCCACGGTCTCTTCATTGTGAGCCATTTTATTTTGAAATTGCTTGCTGTAAATTGCAGAAAAAAATAATCACTTTCATTTATCGTTTTTAGTAATACATAATATAAAACTAACTTCATCAAGTATTTAGTATAACAGAAGGACAGCAAATAAATAACAGAAAACATTTTTCAAATTATCTTCAAGTGTACAACATAGTTCCCCTTACAAATTAACAACTCACCTTTTTAAAAGTAGCAGAAGTGTTAGTACTGTGTAAATCAAACACCAGAAATTCACCACCAAAAATTCCTCACAAATGTACCTCAGACAGTAGTATCACAAAATGGCTGTGGTTTCCTCTCATTTGACATATATACATAACCAATTAACTTTCATCACACACAAATACAAAACCAAAGTAACATTTTAATTGGTTCTAAATTTCAACACTTTCAAATGTGTTTTCCCCATGCAATTTTCCATAGGACATTTACATACGTCTACAGCCTGAATGGCTGAACGGAATTACACCAAACTTGGCAAAATGGTACATCAAACCTAAGAGGTCAGGAAGGATCTACTATGCCCCCTTATGGTCATTTCCCCCTTCGCTTTGGCCTCCTCTTGTCTCTCAATCCTACCGAGGGACAAGATGGCGGCCGCTACGGACTGTTTGGAATGTTGACAGACGCCGGAGAACCAATCAGCTTCGCAAAGCTCCGTAACGCGAAAAGTACGCGAAGCGGAGCGCTGTTACAGATATATATCTTTTTTTCAACGTTAATTTCTCAAAATCCACTGGAGCACATATATTGAGACCTAGCAAAGGCACATCGGGCTACCAGTTCCTAATATTTTGCCAAGTTTCGTGCAAATCCATTCAGCCGTTCGATTATTATTATTTTGGTTTTTTTTTGCCCCGCGGGGCCCTTTTAAAACCTCCACATCAAACCTAGGGGGTCAGCGAGGATCTACTATGCCCCCTTATAGTTATTTCCCCCTTTGTTTTGACCTCCTCTTGTCTCTCGATCCTACCGAGAGACAAGATGGCGGCCGCTACGGACTGTTTGGAATGTTGACAGACGCCGGAGAACCAATCAGCTTCGCTTCACAAAGCTCCGTTGCGCGAAAAGTCCGCGAACCAGAGCGCTAACCGGTCCGCTGTTACAGATATATATCTTTTTTTAAACGTTAATTTCTCAAAATCCACTGGAGCACATATATTGAGACCTACAAAAGGCACATCGGGCTACCAGTCCCTACAATTTTGCCAAGTTTCGTGCAAATCCATTCAGCCGTTCGGGCTAAAAGTGAGGCCAACCGCCCTATGGAAAACTCAATGTTAAAAACACGTTTTGGGACCCCCCTTTTTTCTCGGCCCCCACTGGACGAACCCCCCCCAAATTTTCAAGGGCTGCTCAGAAACAAAATGTGCCATTTTCCTGAAAATTTCAGCCGATTCCGTCCACAAACGCCAAAGTTATTAGACATAGAATTTTCAAAAAACCCATAGAGAAAAAATCCTAACTATATATACCTACTGGCGACCGCCAGTAGGTAATATGTATGTATGTATATATATATTCACTGAAAAAACCATAGGTTATAGACCATATATAGTTAGGAATTAGCATTTACAAAACCTTGAAAATTCACTGAAAAAACCATAGGTTATACACCATATATAGTTAGGAATTAGCATTTAAAAAACCTTATTTTACTCTCACAAAACCATTGAAATTCCATATATAGTTAGTTGTACTAACTATATATCGCGCACCCGCAATCCACTGCTGATCATGTCACATATTACATCATTCCTGACATGGTCAGTGACATCACTGATGACATCTCAAATGACATCACTGATGACATCACTGATGACATCTCAAATGACATCACTGATGACATCACTGATGACAACATCCAGTGACTGTATGTTTCTGTAAAGTTAAAATATGTCTTACATATTGAAGAATGAGTGGATGTATAAGTGTCTGAACAAAGGATTTAGTAGGTGCATGACTGACTGTATGAGTGAGTGATTAAATGTGTCTCACTGAGTGCATGGGTTAGTGACTAAACTGTCTTAATTTGTGCATCATTATGTCTGTTGTTCTGTAAACTGCTGCATGTGTTGATCAGTAGCTATATGATTAACTATATGGGTCATTAATTGGTTGCCCAAGTAATTGTATGGGAGACTGAGAGTGTTTATGGGTGGCTGGGAGGTGTATGACTCTCTGCATAGATGTGTGAGCAGTTGATTCACTAGGTGTATGGGTTCAAAAGTGCATGTGGAAACATCTGTATGGGCGGTTGACTGTGTGCATGAGTGTATTGGTGAGTGAATGGATATCTCAGTGCTACATGTCAAAGTAAGTACATATGTAAAACACAGTACATGTGAGAGTTGACATATATAAATAACTGTGCATAAGAGCCAGTGAATGTGTGAGTGGCTGTATGGATCATTGTGAACTTGTATCCAGGATTGTATAAGTGAGTAAATATGTGTTAGTATATGTTTCAATAAGTAAGGTGTGTATAACTGTATAGTTGAGGAAATGGAGGTGTGATTGATTCTTTGCATGACTGACTAGGTGTGTGAGTAACTCCATGGATGAGTGACAGTCTGTGAGTGTCTGTTTTCACTGAGTGTATATAAGGTTATATTAGAGTCTGAAGAGGTTCATCGTATTATCACATGAATGATGTCATCAGTGATGTGATCAGTAATGTCAAATGAGATGTCATCAGTGATGTCATCAGTGATGTCATTTGAGATGTCATCAGTGATGTTATTTGAGATGTCATCAGTGATGTCATCAGTGATGTCATCAGTGATGTCATTTGAGATGTCATCAGTGATGTCATCAGTGATGTCATTTGAGATGTCATCAGTGATGTCATCAGTGATGTCACTGACCATGTCATGAATGATGTAATATGTGACATGATCAGCAGTGGATTGCGGGTGCGCGATATATAGTTAGTACAACTAACTATATATGGAATTTCAATGGTTTTGTGTGAGTAAAATAAGGTTTTTTAAATGCTAATTCCTAACTATATATGGTGTATAACCTATGGTTTTTTCAGTGAATTTTCAAGGTTTTGTAAATGCTAATTTCTAACTATATATGGTCTATAACCTATGTTTTTTTCAGTGAATTTCATTGGTTTTTTAAAAGCTAATATCTATAGCTGTAAAATGTATTCTTCTTTAAATCCAAAAATATATTTTATATGTTTATTAATAATTTTTTTAAAATATTTTTTTTGTTTCGCTCCCGGTCCGCGAACCGGGAAGCTTCCCGTTAGCTCAATTTAAAGCCGCGACCCGGTCCGCGAACCGGTAAGAAATCAACATAGTGACGGTATCGCGTTGCCGCGTAATGCGTCTTATGACGTACTGCGTTAGCGCACCCGGAAGTGCCCCGGGGCGCGGACCGAGGCGCGAAACGCAGCTCCCCGGAAGCGATCCGCGGCGCGTCGCGAAAACGCGACGTATCGCGTTGCCGCGTAATGCGTCTTGTGATGTACCGCGTTAGCGCACCCGGAAGTGCACCGGGGCGCGGACCAAGGCGCGAAGCGCAGCGACCCGGAAGCTATCCGGGGCGCGGACCGGAGCGCGTAACGTAAGCATAACAGGTCATGTGACTTGTTAATAACACTTTTCATTGGTTCATTTCACTTTTGGTTTCATAATGATGTAAGGCTAGGTCAGGTGACCTAAAAATAACACTTTTCATTGGTTGAGAAGTATTGTTTTTCCCAAATGATGAAAACCCCTCCTTCTTTCCTCACTCTGACTTTCATCATTGTGAGAGGAAGACCTTTACTACTATATGAGAAATGGCTTCATTGGTAGCTTCAGCTGGTGGACCCCCACCACCACCTCCACCTCCTCATGGGAAGAGAGGACCACCTCCCCAGGTCATTACCAACACTGAGGAGGAAGATGAAGAAATGGATGAGGAGGGAGAAGAACCACAGTTCTTAGAAGAGGTGCCCCGGGTTTCCAGAAAGAAAGCCAGTTTCATCTGGCAGTTTTATTCGATCCCTCGTGGCCAAAAAAAAGTCAATGCGAGGTATGTCACCTGCCGCATATGCAAAGAACAATTATCAAGAGGGACGGACAAGAAATATAGCTACGGAAATCACACAATGCACAGGCACATGACAAGGAAGCATCCACTAAATTACAGCCGGGCGGAAATAAGGGATATGCAGGACAATCCAAGACCAACTCCTGTGGCCAGACCAAGCTTACCAATTGCATTAACACCAGAAGAGGTACGGGAAACTGTGCCAAATATACAAGAAAATTTTGGCCACATGATACACTCTTGTATGCACTGTCGTGCGTTGTTAGCGTGTGGCAACATGAGCATCAATGCTATAAACCTGGCGTATGAACACCATGATTGCCCTAACCGCCCCCAGTAATTTTTTTTTTGCTCCTGTTGAGCCCTTTTCAACGCCTGTTTTTTGTTGTTCCCCCCCCCAAAAAAAAACAAAAAAAATATAAAATCGTTCAAAAAATACAAAAAAAACAAAAAATGTTCAAAAAATAAAAAAAAAATATAAAACAACAAAAATATTTAATAAAAAGTTCTTTTCAGAACTACCTTCCCTTTCAAAAAAAATTGCTAGAATGTTTAGCACTCTGGCAAGCTCTATTTCTTTTGGTTCGCTCCCGGGTTAGCTTCCCGGTACGCGGACCGGGAGCTAACCCAAAAAAAATTTAAAAAAAAAAAAGAGTAAGTATAAGGAAAGTAAACAGAGAGTGATGTTAAAAGAAAGACAGCTATAGGGAGTAAAGAAGAGATACTGTTTAATAGATCTATTTACCGAAGAAAAGACGGAAGAGGGTATAATTGTGAAAAACAAAATAGATAACGAAGTGAAAGAAAAAAAAAGAGAGTATAACATTAACAAAGAAGAGTTTCTTGGAGAATGTGAGTGAATGTTCAAAATAAGATTAAAACATGAGGAATAACAGAGAGAAAAAATAGAAAACAGAAAACAAAAAATAACAGAAAAAGATTAATTGAAACAGCAAAGAAATGTAAGTAACATAGAGCCATATCATCAACATAGGCAATAAAGGTTTTGCAGCTTTTATTGGCAGAAATGTGTCGCTAAAGCTGCTTTTAGCGGCAGAAAACGGCCGCTAAAACCACTTTTGCACCAGTTTTCTGCCAATAAAAAGAGCAATAATTTTATTGGCTGTATTCATAATATGCCCCTTAGTGTGCTTCAACTACACAGAGAAAGCATTATGAACAAGTAGTGATAGAGTGATCAGTCAAAGACACTAAGAGTAATAGAGACGGAGTGAGTGAACAAGAGTGAGGAACTATGAGAAGAGAGGGACTGAGAAAAAGAGTGGAAGGAGTTGAGTAAGTAGGTAATAGAGAAAGGAATAAGGGAAGTAGCAAAGGCAGGAAACTGAGGGTTAAAGAAATGAAGCAGTGGAACTAATAGTAGGTGAATGTGATAGAAATGTAACGAAAAGAGTAAAAAGCATTTACCTTATAATTGTCGTTAAATTACTCACTTTTTGTTTTTATACTTTCAATCTGTGAAAGAGAGAACAAACATTTCAAAAATATTAAAACATGTATTTAAAAATTACAAAAGACAAGGGAAAAGATTGAAGGACAAACAGTTTTTCAACAACTTTGACACTTACAGAAGCTTCTGCTTCTCCAGGCCCCCTACACAGTCCTAAAGATATACATTTTAAACTAACAGTATCTTGATGCAGATGAAGTGAGGCCTATCTTAAAACATGGTGCATCTTTTGCATTGCTGTTGTCTCAGAAAAGTGTCGCAAGACACTAAAATTTTAAATAATTGCTTCAGGATGCCAATAAGATGTGTCCTATCCAGAGGTTTGTTTGAGGTGAGGCCTACTCAGGGTTGCAGATGAAATTTCGAGTTGTTGAAGAGAATAGAGGACATAATACATGTAAAGGTCTACCAATGAAGTGAGTCATGTCCACTGCACTCTTGAACAAAGTCCAAACCTCCTATGTTTCCCTGGACAGACCTAAAATTGATCTGCACAATGTGATTCGTAATGATAGGAAACACAGGTGATGTAATTGAAATACGTGCAATTTATTTTGCTCATTTCACAATCACATCACTTGTGTTTCCTTTGCTTAGGTATCTCATTGTGCAGATGTAGTCTAGCATATGAAAGAATACGCAGAAGTGCAGCACTGCATGCAACAACTTTGACACTTACAGAAGCCTCACCTTCTCTATGCCTCCTACACAGTTCTACATATACATCATAAATGCAAACAGTACAGAATTAATTATACATGTTAAATGGTTTATTTTTGCTGTTCTCAGAATGTATCAAAATTCATTAAAAACAGTGACTTGAAGGTATTCATCATATAACAGCGGGGAAAAAAAAACACAATCAAAATGATTGTGTTTAAAAAACCCATACAACATAAGAAATCAGAATTCAGAACTCCTTAAAGTTAACTTACTTTCCATGACGTCAAAGGATGTCCTATGAACAGCTTACACTCTTTTGTGCTGTTATTACTTTCAGCCCGCCACTTTCTGAAAGAAAATCTCCATCGTTTTTAAAAACATGTTACATGCAATAAATGACTTCTTGCTCTCTACCACAAGTTTCCACAAGGCCAAATCTTGTCATACTCATTTATAACTCTTGGATTTCTTGTAAGCCAATCCCGTCATTTGGCATTTCCGCAACTTTCAGAATTAAAATGTTGAAGATCATTTTCACAATCCTGGAATAGTAATATCTTCCCCTTCTTGCTCAGTCATGTTCTACATTTCCTATGACACTGATACTGCTTACTATGAAGCAGACTTACACTAACTCTATGACTACTACAATTATTTAATTCTCTACATCACTTTCAATCACAAAGCAATGTAAAACAGTAGACAGCGTTGCAGACTTACATTCCCTCTACTCTATGTTTTGATTGGCTGCTTCAATTAGCTTATAAAAAGAAATAGTTTTTCTGAACTCATTCAAAGTGCATTTATTTCTCCATGACGTCCAGTCTTATGGTTAGAACTTATGTCTCTGAACTACACTTATCCTCAAGGCCAAATTGTGTAGGAGACATTAGAACTTCTTGAAATTCCACAGAGCACATCTGTAAAAACCTGAGTCGGGTCGGGGACAATCGATATTTGCCCGGCGGTATTGCCTCTGTGACCCTCTAGTTATTAAATCAAATGAAGAGGCAGGCGCTGGAGACTGGAAAGCAGGAAACAAGGTTTTCTTTATTCTCTCCGGAGGAGAACACAACGAAACGGACAGAAGGTATCGTTCTGAGGTGCTCTAACTGTATTTCTGAGGCCTGGCCTCTTATACCCACATTTATGACTTTATTGCAGATTACACATACATGTTAAAGCTTTGATGTACGGAAAAGACATTCTCGGAACTCCCCTTTGGGCCCGTTCCCATACACATTTACAGTTGAAGTCCCCACCCTAGTCACAACAGGTGATGAGCATCGCGCAGCTGGATAATCCGCCGATTCACGGAATGTGGGGGGTTTGATCGGGTCTCATGGGGTGGGGGGCTTTGATCAACCCGGGGATTCTTTGATGGGGGAAGCTTTCTATTGTACGGGGAGGGGCAAGGATGGTATCGGCAGAGCTGGGTGTCGGCTTGGGAACGGGGAGGACAAAACGGGCACACGGGGAAAAAAGGGGGTTTGCATCTAAGGGCCGGAGATCATGAAAGGAAAGCAGGGAGGTGTCGCGCTGGGAACAGGATGAGGGCCTGGGGCAGAGCAGCGCCGAAGAGGGGTTTATGACTCAAGGCAGGTGCAAGCAGGGGGTGGTCAGCGTGCAGGCTTAGCGAAGGCAAAGGGCTATGTCAGGGGCCAGCGGCATGCAAAAGGGTTTGTTCTGATCGGGGCATCTTAAAATGGCGGGCGCGCACGACAAAAGTGTGGCATCAGGGGAAGAGGCAAGATGGCGCAGATAATGTTCACCAAAACGTACTAATTTTCCACAGTCCTCCCTTTAACATATTCAAGACATCTTGCTGGTTCATTTTCTACTCGGGTCTATTGTGGTGGGCATGAGAAGGAAAACGGTAGGAACCCTAGATGAAAAATTGTAAACAATACATTTTGAGATTTCTAGTTTTTAGGAGGTGGGCCTATTTGATAAACTTTGATAAACTTGTTCAGCAGGAAAGTCATAGGAATGCAATACAAAAACGGTTCTGTAGCGAGCAGCAAGTACATATCATAACGTGAACTGGCAGGTTATTACATATTTCAGATTCGGATTGGAGCAGGATCAATACAATGGCGGCTGGGAGAGAAATGAGGCATAGCAAAAACGGTGATTGTGGATGTCAAATGTTCGAAGTTTTACGAGTTCTCATTGTTCTTTGTGGTCTTTCGTTGGCGCTGTTGAGCACCGGCGGTGGAGCTACGAGTCCAGCTCTGTTCTAAGTTCTGCGTTGCAGGGCACGACCCTTTCCTCGCGTTTCTGGTCGGTAAGGTCCTTTTCGCCCTGTGTCCTTTGAGGTGATTGTCAGAAAGTTCCGATGGAAGAAGAGCGTTCAAAACAGTCCATAGGGTAGGTCAGAGGAAAAAGGGGGATGGAGCAAGGCCAAATTGGGAACAAACTAGGGGAACGAGAGACTTCAAATAGGCGGGCGTGTGACAGAATTCAGAGAGCGGGGACTTGTCGACAGGCACTGGACGTCGAGCAGGGGCATCAGGTCGACCCTTTCTTTTCATGCTGTCGAAAACAGTGCCTCGTCCTGCAGCTCTTTTCAGTCGTGGTCTCGCCTTGGCTAATGTCGCAGGCGTTCCTTAGTCTGCAGTCAGGCCTCGTGCTCCCACATCCGGTCCTTCTCTCCTCCAACAGCAGTACCCTTAAACAAGTTTGAAAAGACAGTCTTTAGAAAATTTGCAGATGAAGATAATCAAAAAGTCTATTTCTCTCCCAGCTCCAGGCAAAGAATGAAAATGTCCGTTATATTTAATGTTCACAACTGGCATATGAATGACCGGTGGCGGACCTGTTGGATTTACTATGACTTTCCTTCATAATTATTTATTACAGGCATGACAGTTCATCTGATGGTAACCCACCTTCGGGAGACAAATCTGGCAAAGATATGCCGTTCTCTAGAGTTTTACATTTACAAAAGGGTACAGTGAGTCGTCAACATGGTACTACACAGGTATTTTGCTGAGAGACGAACATGGCTAAACATTTCCTTTCTATCGGTGCATCCTGCTTTTCAACTACTGCGGGGTTCATTTTGATGATTTCTTTACCTTGGTCTAGTCTGTTAACCTTGTAAAACATCGTTCTGGGTCCTACGTAACCTTTTACAGCCCGGTTACTTAACTAGGAAGGACAGGGGTTTTATGGGAAACAACCAGGGACATAGACAGGGGGGGGTAACGGGGGTGGTCACTTTTCCGGTTTGGGTATTGCGACAATTCGGGGAGGGGAGGGTCGCGTAAACAACCAGGGACATAGACAGGGGGGGTAACGGGGGTGGTCACTTTTCCGGTTTGGGTATTGCGACGATTCGGGGAGGGGAGGGTCGCGTATTCTGAGGTCCTTGTTTTATACTATAGGAGCCGTTTGACATGTAGTTCCCTTATTTCGGGTCAGATTAGGGAACCTCTGTCGTCTTACCTGTCCTTTCCCTTACGGCCCAACCTGGGTTTATTGACTTCTAGCGGAAAAGGAGAGGTAATGACGCGGCCTCAGGGTGATTGTATTAAAGACAAGTTTTTGTGCAAATACTGACGGTATTTGAAGCCAATTAGGTGGGGTGCTAGGGGTGGCAGTCTGCCAATTTCGGGGCTAACCACTCGGAAGAGTGGGAGTGCAGAAATAGAGAGAGAGAGAGAGAGAGAGAGAGAGAGAGAGAGAGAGAGAGAGAGAGAGAGAGAGAGAGGGAGAGTGCAACGGCAGGCTAAATAGTACACGTGCAACAGAGAGGGTGGCAGTGTATTCAAGAAAGGCTATTTAGGGCATTACACAGTAAAGGGTATTCACGAGTCCGCGTTAGAATCTTGTAATCATGCAGTTTGAGCATTAGACAGGGTAGAGGGGACGTGCTTTGAGAAAAGGAAAGAAGGAAAAAAGGAGGTACCATTTTGTCGCACTTTCTCGCATCCTCGGTCCTTTGACCAGTTGGGTCAACGCCTCAGTCACACACACACACATTCCCTCACAGTTTCGCATCATACGTGACATGGGTTCATTCGTCCGGTCTGGTTTAAGGGTGATCACTTTCTATCAAGTTGTGCTAATTTTCCGGGTCTGTTCGATACGTGAGTAGTTTGCAGGCGTGCTTAGACACCACCCTGCGGCGCTAGTCCGTTTCGTGTATTTAGACATGGCAAGGTCTCAGATCTTCGCCACACCTTGGCTGTAATCTCTGATGTAACCTGCAGAGGGAGGAAAAAGGGGGGGGGGTGGGGGAGACAGCATTCGCGCGCATTCAAATACATGGATTCATAAGTCCTTTACTTACCTCTTACTCGTCTTTCCTCCTTGGGGCAGGGTCCCCGGGGATATGGTTTCCGGAGTCGAGGGGGGGGTAGTGTGTTCATGTAGGGCGTGTGCGGGGAAACATAAAAAGGAAACCAGAGGTGCCTAGTGCGAGGTATCTAGTCAAAGGATATATCTCACTATCGGGATCCTTAAACCTCTTTCGACGCCGTGGCGTTCTAAAGTTCTTCGGTTCTTGGGTCCCTGCTACTTTGGAACGTTGTACTTTATAATATTTACATTATTTCATTTCACCCTCCTTTTACATTCCCTCATTTACACCATTCGTTTTACCCATCCTTGGAAGTCAAGGTCTTCCTCTACGCGAGAGTTCATGAGTCAGTCGCGTACTTTTGAAGGCGGGGTGTCGTGTTGTCGATCCGATCCGTCCTCCAGGGCTGGGCAACCATCTTCTTTTAACCTTAAAGAGAGAGCAGAGTAGGGTGCACAGAAAAGAACTTTCCCACCCATCCCATATTGTTTTAAAATAAAGCATGCAATACCCGTCCATAGTTTCAAAGACTTTATTTTGCAAAATCATTTCAGCATATGGATTATGAGGGTGCGGTCGTATTTGGTCGGTCGTGGCAATGGCTAAAGTGCGTACAGTGGGGGGTGTCGTTTGCAACAAAAAAACATCGGAAAGTTTTACTCATTCATTTGTAAGAGACTAAAACGTCTATTAATTGGCTGGGGGTTCGGGGGCATATATTTTCATAATTTAGAAGCATAATCATAACAGTTGTAATCAGATTTCCTATATGCATACCGTACGTGTGCGTCGTAAATGGGGTTTACATCAGTTATAAAAATATAATACATTGTACATTCGTAATCAACATTTGTAACGGGGATCTTTTCACACTATTCGTCGAGTGAGTTCTCTTCGTCTTTTCTAGCCAAGTGTACAAAGGATCATATAAAATCTCAGAACATCAAGTTTATATTAGTGCGAAGGAACACCACGAGGTGTTCGTAAGTTCCGATTGATACCAGCGCCATTTTGGGCGGGGCCGGCACAGTCCGGAAGCAGCATCAGGGGGAAATGTTTCCATTACTGGCAGTTTGGACCAGAGTCCTTTTCGGCAGTTCTAGAATTCACGCTAACAGAAGGTGTGGCAATGTCATGTTTGTTTCGTTGGCGATCAAGGCAGCCGTCCCTTACCGGAAACCTGCAAAGGCCGAAGGTTCCGCCGGGGACCTTTGTATGATCTTCAAGGCTGCGGAGATGCTGTCGGAGATGGGGGCTCGTGCTCCATGGGACAAATGTTCGAGTTATATGGCTGGCCAAAGTTACTCTAGTGGCCGGGGCCCGCCTTCCAGCGGATCCAGACGCCATTTTGAGGCCCTACAGGGGCCACTATCGTCGAGTTTGCAAGAATGGAAGAGATCCTTCGGAGTGAAAGGAAGAGGTCCCTGTTTTGTGTAAGCGGGACGTTCAGCTGGGGTGCAGCTGTGATGCCCCCACCTGGGGGGGCGAGGGAGACTCGTTCACATCGTCTCCTTCTCCCGGTGCACTCCATGCCGCTGCTTTTCATCGCCCCGCATAAAGGTCTCTCCACATCCGGTGTTCCCCAAGTGCCACCATTGTACGTTCGGTGCTGCGCAAATACTGGGGTGCCACCATTGTACGTTCGGTGCTGCGCAAGTACTGGGGTGCCACCATGGTGTGTCCGGTGCTGTGGAAGTATGGGCACCATCGCCTGACTGGGGGTGTTCGGCGTCGGGCTGGGGGCTGGGAAACCTCCTACCGGTGGAGGTGGGAGAGGCTCGTCCGCGTCGCCTCTCCCTCCCAGCCCAACTTGGACAAATTGTTGTGGAGGTACGTGCAGGACATCCCGCCGTCCAGGACTGCTGCGGCTGTGACGGAAGAGAAAAGGAAGAGGTGCCTCGTTCTCCTCTTGACATGTGGCGGGACTACCTTAGTCTTTCCAGGCCCGTTGCGGCCGGCCAAGGAGACATGTGGCGGGGCTACCTGCAAATGCCCAGGCTGCGGGCTCCTGCCTCTCCTCCGGCTCCCCCATACGTTAAGATTTCCTGACCAAGAGTTGGCGGCCGGGCTCGCCTTATATGGGTTGCCGTTGGTTGGGCGTAGCCGTAACCCTGCCCTACTTTGGAAGGTTCCAGAATGGGGGGGGGGCGAATGTTCTGTTTGACTTTCATTTTCAAAGTTTATCGTTATTATTCCTTGTTTGTTGTGTTAAATTAAAAGTTCAAGTTCATTGATGGTCTATGGATTTTGTTTTACCATTTCTTTCTTTCCAGGTTGCTTTTATGCTAAGTTTCTGCTAACAGAGGTCGAGTAACACGGAAACACGTGTAGAGGGATGACGCAGATTTGTACATTACATACAAACAAACTCAGACGGGGGACAGTACAAGTACGACATACAAAGACCCAAGTCAAATATAAAAACAGTTATTGGTCATAATTATCTCTTTCCGTCTGTGAATTTTAAACGAGGCTGGGTTCCCGTCTTGACATTGCCCGACCTAGGAGAACTTGAGCATGCCGCTGAGATTTTCCTGGCGAAATCTGTGCCATCGGGCATAATCAAACGTGGTAGTTCTGTCTGGTCTGTCTATGTAAGTCGGGTTCTTCTTTGTCTCGCGCCTTTTCTCGTACTGTCGGTCTGTCGTTCTTGTCGGCCCTTTGCCTTTACTCACGCTCAGTAGAGTCGGGCATTGGGCTTTCCAGTGTCCGACATACCTACAAAAAGCGCATTGGTCTGACCCTAAGTCTGGTCGTCCTTTGCATAGTGTCGGGGGATAAGTTGTGGGTAGCGGTGTCCTGGGGTTGTCCTGTCGGTATATTTCCCTACTTGGTTTATCCTCGTCTTTTCTCTGTCGTTTCGTAGCCTCTCTGCGCCACATACCGAGACTGTCGAGCATGATTGGCGTCGTATTATTATTTCGAAGGGCTATTTCTAACGTTTCTATTTTATCAAGGTCAAAGGATCCTGCCAGTGGCCACTGTTTGTCTTGGCTATCTTCGGTATACCTGTGCCATAATTTATTATAAGCTATGGTGACTAACCCATAGTTTATGAACATGTCCTTATTAGGGGTGCCTTCTAGTGGAGCTATATGGTCCACCTCTAACACCCGGTCCGGGCTAAACAGGCTATTTATCAGTGGGGAGAAGACAGACATGACGGCTCGTAACGAGGGACTAAAAAGTCAGCACTGCCTATCTTATCACTAGGTGCAAAGACTAGACAGAATATTTCTATTCTACGTTGTTTGCAGGTAGTGAATACCTCATGGACCAAAAAAAAATATAAAACCAAACGACCAATAAATAACAATGGGGAGAATGAGTAGGTCCGCAAAGATCTGCGTTACCTACCCTTTTCACTATCTGCAAAAAGGGTGGTCTCTTCCCTGCTTGCAGACAGGGAATCTCCAGGAAACAATAGTTTTGTGAATAACAGTTCAGTTTCAAGCAATTATTGAGTGGGGGAGAAAGAGAACAAGCACGGCTGCTACCCTACCTATCCTCCACTGCTTGCAAAGGGAGAGAGAGCCTGTTGTTTCTCCGTTTGCAGACAGTGAATCTCCAAATAAAAATAAACAGAGCAATACTAGTATTTTGAACAATCAAGCAATCAAAACAAATTTTTTTTTTCGCAACTTGTCGTGGCAACACGACCTTACCCGGACCATGTGGACAGTTTCTTGTCTTCCGAATCCAGCGCCCGATCGTCCTCTTTTTCTCGTATTTCTCACGGCACTCCTGATGGTTCCCAGTCAGGACCGTAGATCACTCGAGAGAGGTCTGTTCGGAACTAGTGAAGTTCGGATGATCGGCTGCCAGACGAGGGTCTATTGGGCAAGAGCTCTCCCGATCGTTGCAGTCGTTCACTCTGTCGTCGGGACCTCTCCCACTGGATCCACGAGTCGCTGATGGGCCCCACGCTTGGGACGCCAATTGTAAAAACCTGAGTCGGGTCGGGGACAATCGATATTTGCCCGGCGGTATTGCCTCTGTGACCCTCTAGTTATTAAATCAAATGAAGAGGCAGGCGCTGGAGACTGGAAAGCAGGAAACAAGGTTTTCTTTATTCTCTCCGGAGGAGAACACAACGAAACGGACAGAAGGTATCGTTCTGAGGTGCTCTAACTGTATTTCTGAGGCCTGGCCTCTTATACCCACATTTATGACTTTATTGCAGATTACACATACATGTTAAAGCTTTGATGTACGGAAAAGACATTCTCGGAACTCCCCTTTGGGCCCGTTCCCATACACATTTACAGTTGAAGTCCCCACCCTAGTCACAACAGGTGATGAGCATCGCGCAGCTGGATAATCCGCCGATTCACGGAATGTGGGGGGTTTGATCGGGTCTCATGGGGTGGGGGGCTTTGATCAACCCGGGGATTCTTTGATGGGGGAAGCTTTCTATTGTACGGGGAGGGGCAAGGATGGTATCGGCAGAGCTGGGTGTCGGCTTGGGAACGGGGAGGACAAAACGGGCACACGGGGAAAAAAGGGGGTTTGCATCTAAGGGCCGGAGATCATGAAAGGAAAGCAGGGAGGTGTCGCGCTGGGAACAGGATGAGGGCCTGGGGCAGAGCAGCGCCGAAGAGGGGTTTATGACTCAAGGCAGGTGCAAGCAGGGGGTGGTCAGCGTGCAGGCTTAGCGAAGGCAAAGGGCTATGTCAGGGGCCAGCGGCATGCAAAAGGGTTTGTTCTGATCGGGGCATCTTAAAATGGCGGGCGCGCACGACAAAAGTGTGGCATCAGGGGAAGAGGCAAGATGGCGCAGATAATGTTCACCAAAACGTACTAATTTTCCACACATCCCAAGATTATTTCCCTAAAATTTTGGTTTTAAAAACACCAGGTAAGAGTTTTTAAGGTCATACGGTAAATTTTTTTTGAAAATTAAAACAGAATCGTTGCAGAATGACCAGCCATTTCTAGACTTTAAATAAGCTGTGTAATGTCCTGATGTTATTGAAGGGCCGTCATGATATATAATTGCTGCAGTTACAAAAGTCCTTCCTGATATTGACAACTGCGAAGCTACAACATTTTTAATTAAAGTTGTCAATTTTGTTCCATCAGGCCTACATCGTTGGAACATTAAAATGACATACTGGCCATATGTTCGTATAAATAATGTGGACATCATTTCAGATTTACATTGGCTACACTCCATGTTGTGATCAGCTGCTTTTACTAGCTTATTAAAGGAGACTGATTTACTGTCTGGCAAAGTTAAATATATAAATCTTTCTGAGTCTACACTAGTAGTACTTGATACCATACAGTTCTCGCAGTCATGCTGCCATTGATAAGAAAGCCCAAACAGCTGATCTACATCTACACCTTCAGCATGCAATACATCAAGCATATACATTAAAAACTCCTGACAATCTTGCTGAATATTTTGAGAGAATTGTGTTTGGCCTGAACATCTGTCTAACAGATTTCGAATTTCAGACACACTTTCTATGTTTCTTCTATCAGTGCTACATTTCTCTAACACAGAATTTAACAAACTGCAAAATCTTTGATCAGAATTGACCACAATCTCTTCTTTTACATTTTCTAGAGAAAACAAAACATTAACCACTACATTAGCATAGCAGTTGACACCAGAACTGTTTTCAAATTGAAAACCAACAACATCTTCAACAGAATCCTTTTTGTTTCTGCTTGTAATTTTAGGTTCATCGACTTTTCGTCTTTTTGCTACAACCTCCCCAGTATTGGTCACATTTCTTCGTTTCCGGCCTACCACACGTTTCTCAAACAAAGGATACTGAGGCAAATGTGACGCATACTCTCTTCTTAACCTATTGTATTCCTTAACACAATCTAGATCCGCACAAATGTTTGTGACATCACACTCAATCAAGTACAATCCCGATAAAGTTCTAACTCGTGACAATGCCACGTATGCCATACCCTCCTTGAACACAGAACTGCCAATATTCACCAATGCACAGTCTACACTTAAACCTTGCGATTTATGGATTGTCACCGCATATGCCAAGCAAACAGGAAACTGCTTACGGCGAACATATAAGTCTTTTACAAGCAAAAATCTAGCAGAGCAACGACCAATTAGCTGTACTTCCTCAATGCCATCAAATTTAATTTTTAAAAATTCAATTCCATCTCTATTTCTGTATTTTACAAAATCAACAACATTACCCATTGATCCATTTACCAGACCTCTTTCAACATGTAAATTCCTTCTTAAAATTATACGGCAGTTCAAGCACACATTCAGAGTCTTTTCAAAACCTGCAGTTTTAGATATACTCTTCTCTAATGAATCCAATTTTTTTTCAGATTCTCAGACAAAATAATTGTTGATCCCATATGCTCTACTCTGTCAATAGCTTCCAGTTTCACAATCTCTTGCTTTTCTAAATGCAACATTTTGTTGTTGAATTTGGCACATTCTGCAAGAGTTGGCATCAAACATATTCCAGATTTCTTATCAGTAATTTTCTGAAAAATATTCTCTGGCACAACATCTTGTTCTGGATATAAATTTGACAGTAATCGTGCATGTAAAGCTTCTTTCCCATGCTCGGTCACTTTTCCAATTCTAACATCTTGTAGAATAGTCTTGTAAACTTCATCCTTCGCCTGACGCATATTTTCATGCAGTTCAGCATAATTGAAGTTTAACCATATATTGACGTTGCCAATGCTGCCTAGGCACTTCCTGGTATCTTCATGCGTGAGCATTTTGAACACAGGTTGCCCTTTCACTGGTGTCAGCTGCAGAAGATCTCCGAAAACAATGATGTGTTTGCCACCAAATAACACATCATACTCTGTTTTGAGAACTTCTTGCATCCTCAAATGCAAAAAGGCAAGCATGACATTGGAAACCATGCTTACTTCGTCAATGATAAGAAGTTTCATTTTCCTCAAGATTCTTGAAACTTCAAAACAAGCATCTCCAGATAGCTTGTGATATTGTAATTTGTTGTCATGCTCCACTGGCAGCATCAGTAAACTATGTAAAGTAATCCCTTTAATGTTATGTGCTGCCAGTCCAGTTGGAGCGGTGACAACACAAGACAGCGATGACTCTGTCCTTTCCTGCAAATAGCATGAAATTGCTTTAATGAGGAAACTTTTTCCAGTTCCCGCTTCTCCACTCACGTACAGTCGGACAGGCTTCAACGACGTACATGAGCACTCTTTCTTGTCATGACTTAATCCATGATCAATTTGCATGGTAACTTCGTCATATATTTTCCTCTGCTCAACGTTGAGTTGTCTTTCCAACTCTTCTAAGTTAACCGCATCCTCCTGAGCATGTGCCATGGCTCTTTCCACTTCATTCATGGCAGTGGCAGCTTCATTTTCGATAACAGGTCCTCCTAGTGGATCCTGACTCAATGAAGCAGAACTCTGACTGTCCTGAGAACTGTCTCTGGCAATCTCGGCTGCAATCGTTGCTTCCTGCTCAATTTCCGCATTCAACATTTCTACATATTTAGGAAAAGCAGGACATTCTATGGTCTCCTTGGCGGCATTGAAAGAGTCTTCGTAACAGAGGAAATCTCCAAGCAGTTCCTCTTCTGCACGCCAAGGCTTGAAAAGTTGCAAAAGTGCTAAATAGAAAAACTCCTTTTTTTCAGGAGATTCGCCACTCAATTTTCGATGGTTTACCAAGTGGCATTTTCTTTGCTTGACCAGACATCCCTCACTTCCTATTACAGCATACACTCCTTTCTCAGTATCTTCTTTGATGTTCCTCTTGAATATGTAATTTTGAAGAACCTCATACAGACAAACATTGTCGAGGTGACTGCTTCTATTTGGATAATATGTATCCAACATGTTGGTCTTCAAAATGTCGGTACTGTTTGGCTCCTTTTCCGCCAAATACTCAATTTCCCGCACAGGTTTCAGAACTCGATTACGCGTTGCAGCAAGACCAAGACTCGCCCAAACGATACTCCTGGACTTGGCATAGAGACTTGCTGAAGACAACCGGTCAGAGCATTCGTAAGCTCCAATTTCTCGATGCGACAACATCTTCAGACTGAAACTGTACAACTTCTTGCTGAGGCTCTTTTCATGGGAAATGTCCTCCCACATATCCTTCAATTCTGTCTTCTCTTTTTTGGTGATGTAAGACGTCACATACCGAGCCACAGCCATACAGTTATCAGCCACAAACTGTATATCCATGTTAGCATTCCACATGGACAAAATCACCGGGTTGTAGTCGTTGATGTACTTGGACTCTTCGTTCCTCTTCAAATTGTATGTGTTTTTAGGTGATTTCTTCATGACATTATGTCGCAGCGAAGACATCAAACTGTTTACTCTTCCTTTAGAAATCACCGGTCGTGGAAAGCCGAAACGACATTTGGTGTAGAACTTGTCCTTGTTTTGGAATTTACGACGGCAGTACTTTCCACATCGATGGCTTTGGAAACGCAGAACTTTTTCTCTTAGGCTTTTCTTCTCCTTTGCGTTTGGAACAGCACACGTAGAATACTGTTGGATGAAACTCATCACTGAGTCTTCTGGATCCGTTCCAAATTTAGGTGCATCCTTGATCCACAGCAACAAATGTATATGAGGAGCACCTCTTGCTTGGTACTCCTTTCTCCAGAAGAAATCCAACACCTCTCCAAGAGGTGGATTCTTCTTATTCATGATGAAAGACATCATAGCTTCAAATCTATGATTGAAGTACCTACATACATTGACTGGATCCAAAGAGCACAGTTCTCCGGGTGTCTTGAATTCGATGTTATCTACGTTAGCATTTGCCTCTCGTAGAAATTCAAGTAAGTCTTCCCAGCCATACTCGGCACAGCTCAGAGTGAGGAACCATGTGGGAGTACCTAAGTTCCTCAGCATACATTTTAATTCACCATGACGACGGTACCAGTACTCATTAGTACCACGCTGACACGCCATGAGATTAATCAGGTGAGAATCCAAAATACTGTCTTGGACATTGACTTTATCCATAAAGTCACTTGCCGAGATGTTTTGCATGTGTATACCACTTTTCAAGATGTGGTTCACTGCATATGACAGTCCAGACAGATCGCTTTCAAACAGGAGATGAAACAAATAGGGAATGCATTGTCGAAACCTAGCATCTCCTGCATACAATCGCAAAGTCCGGTATTCAGAAGCAGGAATTTGATGAGGTCGCTCATCATATCTTCCTCCCTGACCTGTTGGAAAAAGCTGTGGGAAACACCGAGCTTCCAAACTTTCCTCCCAAACACTAATGGGACTCCCTTTGGCTTGTTTCATTTGAAACAACTCAATAGCATTCCCCATGACTTCTTTGGAATGCAAAGGATGAACACTATAATGTTCATATATTTCTTCACTAGTAGAGGGTTCTACTTTCTCAATTTGACCAGCACACAAATCGCTATCCTCTTCCTCACTTACTTCCTCTTCTGCAACATATACATTCTTATAGTATTTATTATTTTTTTTCAAATACAATGTTGCCTTTTTAACTTTCCTAACATCTACTAAATCTTGCCATATTTTCTTATTCTTTGTCGGAACCCCATTAACTAAGATAACCAGAGGTTCCTCTTCCACTTTTTCTACTCCAATTTTGTTAATGTTTTTCTTCAAATCTAGAGGCAAATAAACAACTCTTCCCTTTAATCCTCTCTGTAAATCTGATGGAGGCAATTTCCCTGTCTTTGGCTCCATTCTTACAATAGCCTGAAAGGGATGGATACTTTGAATCAAAATAGATTCATAAGTATTTAAATCCTTCAATTCAGAAGGAATCTCAACCAATTCCAGATTATTATGAACTGCTCTAGCAGGCATCTGGTTTTGATTTAATTTGCAACAACAATAAGTACACACACGTTGATCAAATCCCAAATCAAAACAATTTTCTACCATCAAGTATGTTGCAAAATCCTTCCATTCACTATTATTTTCCCTTTCACTTTTTGCATATAAATCCACTAACTTAGTCTGATTCTTATAATAAGTGCGTCGACAACACACACAAGTGAAATTAGGCCTCTCACTTGATTTCACCTGAAACGTCGCAATTTCCCTCTGGAAATTATCTGTACTGGAAACCTGTACACTATCTTCCACATTACCCTCTTCTTCTGGGTCAATTTCAACATTCTCCTCTTTGCTTCCAAAGTAACAAAACTCAATTTCTTCACATATGTTCTTCACATCTATTTCAGAACCATGCAAAAGAGCAGCGCATAATTGTTTAAGCATAATTGCTGGACTCTTAGCATAATACAACATTCTAACTAATTTCCTCACTTTATTATGATGCACTGCTAGCATCCTGAAATGATGAAAAACACTCTGGCATACTCTCCTGGAAAGACAAGCCAGTGAATGACCATGCAAACCTGTCACTTCTCTCACTCTGCAAGGATCTAATTCTTGCAACAACTTCATTTTCTGCTTCAAACTTTTCTTATTAAATGACCGTACAAAATCACAAAGCAAATTGATGGAATCCTGTCGCACACTGCAAATACTACTACACTTCCAGGTGTACACAGGACCCTTAGCACGTCTTCCTAAAACCTCATTACCTAACACCTCTTCTGCCTCTGTTGTCACAAGTTTTTCTTTTTCAACTGGACAACCATCTTTCACTTCATAAGCACGACCACTGGTGTCAACTGCATGCACCAAATCATTATCCTGGAAATAACTCTCCTCATTAAAAAATGCCTCACAGCTTGAACTATGCATCCATTCTCCAGAAAAAACTTCACAAAAATTACTACGATTAACTATTCTCTTCCATCTACTATTTCTTTTGAAATCATAAATTGCCTTGTTTAGCTTCCTAATTCTATTGATTATCAAAATAAATAACTTACGTTTAATTTCAAATGCCTGATCAATAACTTTCTCAACTTTTTTTTTTCTCTTATAAAAAACCAGTTTCTGTTGACCTTTCTTAATATTTTTTAGCAAATTGCCAATTATCCTGTTGCGGAACATTCGTTTACGAATGTCCCTAAACTGTTGTTTCCTTCTACTATCATGCACAGAGTTATCTCTTGCTCTAGCAGTAACATTTTTGATTGGCCTTTCCTTTCCATTTGATTTGCTTATCTTTTTATGGACTGAAACATTTTCTGTAGTAATATTTTTTTTACTACACATATTTCTTATGAAATATTTTGTGCTCTTACCCGGTGCTTTCTTCGTGGCTTGACAAATCTTTTTGTTAGAGGACTGCTGCTTATTTTGTTTCACCTGCTGTCTTTGACGTTTTGCAGCCTTTCTCTGTCTTTCTATTGTTGGCATGGTGAAATCTTGAAATGATCTGCAGTTGAATCTGTGGTAAAATATAATAAAAAATGTTATTAACCATTATTACCAAACAGTAAATCAATAACAATGATCAAAAACTTAACACACTACTTGACATTTTAAATAGAAGATTTTTTAGTCCTTGGCAAATTTACAATACAGAAATAGCAGAAAAGAAATGACATTTATATTTATGTTACCTGTGCTATTTTATATGTGAATCTGATCTAATTTTATGAGCATATTTTAATATTTTATTGAAGACACTACACATAACCTGTTTTTGAAGGTGTCTTTATTTTTAAATTAAACGGTTTACATTTTTACTTTTTATTAATTATACATTTTAAAAATAAATGTTTATATTTCCATAGGCTCAAGCAGGTCAGCTTCCCACCCTATGTCATATAATTCGGACAAATCTGCATCCTCATCACGCTCTTCTTCATCCTCAGGATTTAAATCATCCAATGGATCAACATCCACTGATGTTTCAATTACAAGTTCAATGATGAGGTCAAAATCAACTGATTGCAGATTGTCACTCATGTTGATGTTGTCTTTATCTTTAAAGAAAGATAACAACAATGAGATGTTGCAGAGTAAGAGACAAATCTCAGAGATTATAATAGTAAAATTGTTTAACAAGAGTAATATTTTGCAGCTATTATTTAGCCATGTCCAGCAATGCTGATCAGGTGAAGACTATGTCTAATTTTTCAGTGAACAGGACTCATCTCTTCTTAACCTTGGATAAGCCTCACCGACTCTGTGTGTCCTGCACATACTTAAATGTAAAGGGGCAGATTTATGTTAAATGGCACATCCCCAGGCATGCACCAGTTAACGTGCACCGCTGCTCTGCCACCCATGGTGTGCCGTATTTACAATCAGATAGGAGAAAACTGCGTCAAAACCCTGCGCCTGCTTTAAGCAGGCATAGGTCTTGACGCAACATTGTGGAGATGGGGCACCCCTGAGCCTTGCTTGAGCTGCATCGCACTTGCGATACAACTCCAGCAATCACTACCTTTACATCACAGATACATCACGCATCTGTGCCATTTTTGCCCCATGATGCCCCGCATTGTAAATGCAGCACACCATGGGTGGCGGAACAGCGGCACAGGATGACTGACACATCCCTGGTGATGCACCAGTCATCATAAATCTATCCCTAATCTTCTTATCTTGTTACAGATGAACCGCCATATGTACCATCAAACTATTTAGCATTTCCTAAATAGCGAATTTTAAGGAATAAATAGCAATTCTTTACCATTCCTAATTTGCAATGAGCAAATTGCTAATTGCAAGTTACCCATTCATTTCCATGGGCTAGGAGCCTCATAGGAATGAAGGTTTAATTTGCGATTAGCAATTTGCTCATCACAAATTAGGAATTTTTCCAAGGGTGCAGGGGTGTCTCAAGAACACCCTGCTGCACCCCTGAAAAAGAAATTTGGGGGCATATGGCACACATACATGCCCTAAGGGCATGTGTTGGCGTCATATGGGACCTTTTGTTTTTTTGAAAAAAAGCTTTTTGAAAAGAATTCACAAATTACCACCAATTTACCACAATAGTTTCCAAATCCTTAATGTCATTTTTTACATATTTTTTGTTTGATACATTGCATTTAAGTAATCGCAAAATTTGCAAATCCTTCAGTGCAATCGCAAAATAAGGAATAGCAAATTTTGCTATTCCTTATTTTGCATCAAACTTGTTTGATACATACCATTTGTCTAATTAGCATTCGCAAAGGCCGAAATTCGCAGAATTTTGATCTTTGCGAATGCTAATTAGCTTGATACATATGGCCCCAAGTGAGGCCTGTCTTGCAACATGGTGCATCTTTTGCATCACTGCTGCATCGGTTTCATGTGGTACGTTTTTTTTACACCATGACATATCTGCCTAAAAGCATCAATTTGTAATTTTGTCGCCTCATAGCAAATCTTTTGCACCGCCGCTGCATCATAAAAGTGACGCACAGTGGCGCAAAAGAGGCATACACCTATCATAAATCTGTCCCTAGCATTTTAAATGATTAATCCAGGATGACGATAAGGTGTGGCCTATCCAGAGGTTTGTTTAAGGTGAGGCCTACTCAGGATTGCAGATTAAAGTTACGCTTGATGAAGAATACAGAAGAGATAATACATGTAAAGGCCTACCAATGAAGTAAGTGATTTGCACTTTATTTCGCCAGTCATCATAAATGTATCCCTAAGCTTCTTATCTTGTTACAGATGAACCACCATATGTACCATCAAACTATTTTGCATTTCCTAAATAGCGAATTTTAAGGAATAAATAGCAATTCTTTACCATTCCTAATTTGCAATGAGCAATTTGCTAATTGCAAATTACCCATTCATTTCCATGGGCTAGGAGGCTCATAGGAATGAAGGTGCAATTTGCGATTAGCAATTAGCTCATCACAAAATAGGAATTTTTCCAAGGGTGCAGGGGTGTCTCAAGAACACCCTGCTGCACCCCCTGAAAAAGAAATTTGGGGGCATATGGCGCACATACATGCCCTAAGGGCATGTATGGGCGTCATATGGCACCTTTTGTTTTTTGGAAAAAAAGCTTTTTGAAAAGAATTCACAAATTACCACCAACTAGAAGTTGGTGGTAGTTTCCAAATCCTTAATGTCATTTTTTTACATATTTTTTGTTTGATACATTGCATTTAAGTAATCGCAAAATTTGCAAATCCTTCAGTGCAATCGCAAAATAAGGAATAGCAAATTTTGCTATTCCTTATTTTGCATCAAACTTGTTTGATACATACCATTTGTCTAATTAGCATTCGCAAAGGCCGAAATTCGCAGAATTTTGATCTTTGCGAATGCTAATTAGCTTGATACATAAGGCCCCAAGTGAGGCCTGTCTTGCAACATGGTGCATCTTTTGCATCACTGCTGCATCGGTTTCATGTGGTACGTTTTTTTTACACCATGACATATCTGCCTAAAAGCATCAATTTGTAATTTTGTCGCCTCATAGCAAATCTTTTGCACCGCCGCTGCATCATAAAAGTGACGCACAGTGGCGCAAAAGAGGCATACACCTATCATAAATCTGTCCCTAGCATTTTAAATGATTAATCCAGGATGACGATAAGGTGTGGCCTATCCAGAGGTTTGTTTAAGGTGAGGCCTACTCAGGATTGCAGATTAAAGTTACGCTTGATGAAGAATACAGAAGAGATAATACATGTAAAGGCCTACCAATGAAGTAAGTGATTTGCACTTTATTTCGCCAGTCATCATAAATGTATCCCTAAGCTTCTTATCTTGTTACAGATGAACCACCATATGTACCATCAAACTATTTTGCATTTCCTAAATAGCGAATTTTAAGGAATAAATAGCAATTCTTTACCATTCCTAATTTGCAATGAGCAATTTGCTAATTGCAAATTACCCATTCATTTCCATGGGCTAGGAGGCTCATAGGAATGAAGGTGCAATTTGCGATTAGCAATTAGCTCATCACAAAATAGGAATTTTTCCAAGGGTGCAGGGGTGTCTCAAGAACACCCTGCTGCACCCCCTGAAAAAGAAATTTGGGGGCATATGGCGCACATACATGCCCTAAGGGCATGTATGGGCGTCATATGGCACCTTTTGTTTTTTGGAAAAAAAGCTTTTTGAAAAGAATTCACAAATTACCACCAACTAGAAGTTGGTGGTAGTTTCCAAATCCTTAATGTCATTTTTTACATATTTTTTGTTTGATACATTGCATTTAAGGAATCGCAAAATTTGCAAATCCTTCAGTGCAATCGCAAAATAAGGAATAGCAAATTTTGAATTAAGGACATTTTAAGTCATTTCCACATGTGCAGTGTTTTCAAATTATGATTTGAAAATCGTTTTTGGGGAAAAGTAATGGTTTGCAAATTTATGACAAGGACATAATGGTGTATGCTTCTCTATAAGGCATTTCAGTGTCTCTGATGTCATTTTTCCCATATTACATCATAAGACCTTTCCCCATGGAGCACATTCCTTGTAAATATGCTCCCACCTGTGCATGGTGAATTTAGATTTTGACTGTTTGAGTCACATAGCCATGTTAAAAGTGACCCAAAAAAATTGCAAACGCTTTAAAAAAACACATTCATGTGTCTTAAGGACATTTTAAGTCATTTCCCCATGGACAGTGTTTTGTAAGTGGCGCAAAAGAGGCATACACCTATCATAAATCTGTCCCTAGCATTTTAAATGATTAATTCAGGATGACGATAAGATGTGGCCTATCCAGAGGTTTGTTTAAGGTGAGGCCTACTCAGGATTGCAGATTAAAGTTACGCTTGATGAAGAATTCAGAGGACATAATACATGTAAAGCTCTACCAATGAAGTAAGTGATGTCCACTTCATTGCGCCAGTCATCATAAATCTATCCCTAAGCTTCTTATCTTGTTAGACATCAACCGCCATATGTATCATATAACTATTTTGCATTTCCAAAATAGCGAATTTTAAGGAATAAATAGCGATTCTTTACCATTCCAAATTTGCGATGAGCAAATTGCTAATTGCAAATTACCCATTCATTTCCATGCGCCAGGATGCCCATATGAAAGAAGGTGCAATTTGCAATTAGCAATTAGCTCATCGCAAATTAGGAATTTTTCCAAAGGTGTAGGGGTGTCTCAATAACACCCTGCTGCACCCCTGAAAAAGAAATTTGGGGGCATATGGCGCACATAAATTTTAACAACATTCCTTTACCTCAAAAACGATTTTCAATTCATAATTTGAAAACACTGCCCACAGGGAAATTACTTAAAATGTCCTTAAGACACATGAAAGTGTTTTTTATTGCCTTTCCAGCATGGTTGGGTCACTTTTAACATGGCTATGTAACACAAACATTTAAAATCTAAATTTGCCATGCACCGGTGGGAGCATATTTACAAGCAATTTGCGCCACAGAGAAAGGTCTTACATTAAAATGGGAAAAATAACATCAGGGACAGTCAATTGCCTTATAAAGAAGCATACACCATTATGTCCTTGTCATAAATTTAAAAACAATTCCTTTTCCCCAAAAACGATTTTCAAATCATAATTTCAAAACACTGCACATGGGAAAATTACTTAAAATGTCCTTAAGACACATAAAAGCGTTTTTTAATTGCCTTTGCAGCATGTTTGTATCACTTTTAACATGGCTATGTAACACAAACATTAAAAATCTAAATTTTCCTTGCACAGGTGGGAGCATATTTACAAGCAATTTGCGCCACATAATTCATAATTTTCTCCTTAAAGCACACTATTCTCTATCTAAATTAAAGAAATATTTTCTCACCTTAGCAAATACTTTGAGTTTGAAAACAGTCTCAGAAACACACCAATTTGTCTTCAGCAGAGCAAAAGGTATGCACTCCAGAGTCTGCAGCTATCAAAAGCACAGAAATGCTGTAATTCTTCACACATATCTCTCATGTCACCCAATCAAAACTCTTCCCTCACTTTTTTTCAAATCAAAACCCTTCCCCCCTCTGCCCTTTCTGCCTTTTCTACATGGCAACCACCTCTTGGAAGACTTCTGGTGTTTGCAAGTTCACACAACAATGTTGCAATTGAACTCTGAACTCTCAGTGCACCTGCATATCCAGTGCATTCTTTCATTTAATGATTTTTTATTGACCATTCAAAATACATCTTTCAAATAACTCATCCGTGCACCCTAACTTTCTGTTTTCAGCAATCAAAATCCACCAATCACTGTTACTGCTTCATGAACACAGAAACTCCACAGTTTTTTTCATTTTAAACTCTCATTTTTTCAACTGCCATTTCATTGCCACACTTCATCTGACTGCAGGAGAACCTTCTCTCACCATGTTTTCTGTCTGGATTGTTGGACATAGTTATATTCACTGGGCTCAAAGGTACACTGAAAACAGGAATTTACCTAACCTCAATTTACAAGATGTGGAAATTAAGTGGTTTGGCCACAGAGGATTAAAATGTCACCAATTGATACCATTGGTGAAAACCTTTATGCATTTGCCCAAACCTGACCTGTTAATTGTGCACTGTGGAGGTAATGACTTGGGCACTTTGACTGGTGTAGGTCTGGAAATGCTTTTAAAGGACACCTTTGAGCAATTAATGGCACTTTTTCCTCAGACTGCCTTGGTATATTCAAATATATGCCAAAGACAGAAATGGAGGTGGTCAAACCAATTTTGTCCACAAATTGAGAAGTCGAGGAAGCATGTAAACAAATCTGTTTCAGCTTACATGAGAGACCATGGAATGGGCTCCCTGTACAACAATAACTTGCGTTACTACATGCAAGATATCTACAGAGGAGATGGAGTTCACTTCTCAGATGAGGGCAACAGAATTTTCACTCTGAATTTAAGAATGTGCATTGGTACCTACTTATAAGTACCTAAATGTACCATAAACCCAAAAGCTCTTCTCAGAGCTACCCTACATCTGATCACTCACAATTATTATTTTACTCTAACATTTTTCACTAATTTTCAACAAAGTACGCTCCCTGGGGCGCTACCCGGTACGCGAACCGGGAGCTAACCTCGCGAAATTTTTAAAAAAAATGTTTTTTTTTCGCACATATGGGCCTCCTCAGCCACCCTCACAAAACCTAGGGGGTCAAGATAAGTCTACCGTGCCCCCTTCTACCCATTCTGAACATTATTTGCCCTCCATCTTGTATCTTAATTCGACCGAAACACAAAATGGTGGACTCCCGTTACGCTTAAGGTTCGCGAACCGGGGCGCTCAACGGTTCGCGTACCGGGTCGCTCCCTGGGAAGCGCACCATCAAAAAAGGTGGGAAAGTAGTTCACAGAAAAGCCACTGGAGACAATTTCACCAAATATAGACTAGCTCATACTACATACCAATCCCTACCATTTTCACAAATTTGATTGGAATTCCATTTAGCCATTTAGCCTGTAGACCTCTCTAAATACCGTGAGGTAAATTACTTCACAAAACACATCTGAAGTGTTGGAATTGACAACCAAATTAAAATGTTACTTTCATTTTCTACTTTTTTTACCTGACATTTGATTGGTTATATACCTGAATATATATAAAGGAAGAGAAGAAAACACAGCCATTTTGACTACTACTTCTTGGTGTACATTTCAATAGGATTTTCACTAATTCCTTCAACTTCTATCTAAAGGTAAGTTTTTATTTTTAAAACTGAAGTATATTGTGCACTATAAGTTAATATGGTAAACTTTTTCTGATAGTTATATACTATCCCTCTGTAGTAGTTATAGATTTAGATAGACTTCTCTGTTATAGTTATGGATGGAGTTAGGCTTCTCTTGTATAATTATGAATTTACTTACGTTAAATCACATACACTTTTTTATATTCCTACTTCCACTCTGATACTATACACTGCCCCAAAATTAATCCCAACAGTGCCCTATCTCTACTAATATATATTTTTTTAATCTAAATTTCAGGCAAAATGGAAGGCGAACAGAAAGTTGAATTTCAAATTGTCCTGCAAGAGAGCAGCCAAGAAATCAATGATGAAAATGATATTGAATTTTTCGATGAAACTTTAGACAAAGAACTACTGCAATGTGTACAAGCAGTAGATAACCTCCTTGAAAATGAGGACATTTTACACCCTCAGAGACTACAATGTATATTCAATGATAATTATGAAATTTCTGACAATGAAATGTTAGAAAGTTTAATAAATTATGAAACACAATCACAATAAAAAAAATGCTTAAAAAATAAAGAAAATAAAAAATAATCAACAAAACCAAAAATCAATTAACATACAGCATTTGAAAAGTCTATCATTCATTTTTCATTGCAGTACGCTGCCCAGAACGCTTCCCGGTTCGCGGACCGGGCGCTCCCCACGCAAAAAAAACAAAAAAAAGTTTTTGTTTTTTTTGCCCCGCGGGGCCCTTTTAAAACCTCCACATTAAACCTAGGGGGTCAGGGAGGATCTAGTATGCCCCCTTATGGTTATTTCCCCCTTTGTTTTGGCCTCCTCTTGTCTCTCAATCCTACCGAGAGACAAGATGGCGGCCGCTCCGGACTGTTTAGAATGTTGACAGACACCGGAGAGCCAATCAGCTTAGCTACGCGAAGTTCCGGTACGCTTAAGGTCCGCGGACCGGAGCGCTGCCCAGAGCGCGCTTACAGATATATATCTTTTTTTAAACGTTAATTTCTCAAAATCCACTGGAGCACATATATTGAGACCTAGAAAAGGCACATCGGGCTACCAGTCCCTACAATTTTGCCAAGTTTCATGCAAATCCATTCAGCCGTTCGGGCTAAAAGTGAGGCCAACCGCCCTATGGAAAACTCAATGTTAAAAACACGTTTTGGGACCCCCCTTTTTTCTCGGCCCCCCCTTGACGAACCCCCCCCAAATTTCCAAGGGCTGCTCAGAAACAAAATGTTCCATTTTCCAGAAAATTTCAGCCGATTCCGTCCACAAACGCCAAAGTTATTAGACATAGAATTTTCAAAAATCCCATAGGGAAAAAATCCTAACTATATATACCTACTGGCGACCGCCAGTAGGTAATATATATATATATACATACATATATATTACCTACTGGCGGTCGCCAGTAGGTATATATAGTTAGGATTTTTTCTCTATGGGATTTTTGAAAATTCTATGTCTAATAACTTTGGCGTTTGTGGGCGGAATTGGCTGAAATTTTCAGGAACATGGCACATTTTGTTTCTGAGCAGCCCCTGAAAATTGGGGGGGGGTTCGTCCAGGGGGGGTCGAGAAAAAAGGGGGGTCCCAAAACGTGTTTTTAACATTGAGTTTTCCATAGGGCGGTTGGCCTCACTTTTAGCCCGAACGGCTGAATGGATTTGCACGAAACTTGGCAAAATTGTAGGGACTGGTAGCCCGATGTGCCTTTTGTAGGTCTCAATATATGTGCTACAGTGGATTTTGAGAAATTAACGTTCAAAAAAAGATATATATCTGTAACAGCGGACCGGGCAGCGCTCCGGTTCGCGGACTTTTCGCGCAACGGAGCTTTGTGAAGCGAAGCTGATTGGTTCTCTGGCGTCTGTGAACATTCCAAACAGTCCGTAGCGGCCGCCATCTTGTCTCTCGGTAGGATCGAGAGACAAGAGGAGGCCAAAGCGAAGGGGCAAATGACCATAAGGGGGCATAGTAGATCCTCGCTGACCCCCTAGGTTTGATGTGGAGGTTTTAAAAGGGCTCGCGGGGCAAAAAAAAAAATAATAATAATAATCGAACGGCTGAATGGATTTGCACGAAACTTGGTAAAATATTAGGGACTGGTAGCCCGATGTGCCTTTGCTAGGTCTCAATATATGTGCTCCAGTGGATTTTGAGAAATTAACGTTCAAAAAAAGATATATATCTGTAACAGCGCTCCGCTTCGCGTAACGGAGGTTTGCGAAGCTGATTGGTTCTCCGGCGTCTGTAAACATTGCAAACAGTCCGTAGCGGCCGCCATCTTGTCTCTCGGTAGGATCGAGAGACAAGAGGAGGCCAAAGCGAAGGGGCAAATGACCATAAGGGGGCATAGTAGATCCTCCTTGACCTCTTAGGTTTGATGTGGAGGTTTTAAAAGGGCCCCGCGAGGCAAAAAAAAAAAAAATAATAATAATCGAACGGCTGAATGGATTTGCACGAAACTTGGCAAAATTGTAGGGACTGGTAGTCCGATGTGCCTTTGCTAGGTCTCAATATATGTGCTCCAGTGGATTTTGAGAAATTAACGTTCAAAAAAAGATATATATCTGTAACAGCGCTCCGCTTCGCGGAGATAAAATTATATCTGTATTACCTAGCTGTTGCTAACACCAGTTAGCGACGGCTAGTAGGAGATAGCGACCATCTTGGGCCCCACTTTGCATGTGAGTGATATTTATCAGTAATGACATGCAAAGTGGGCATGCCAAGATGTTAGCGACTGGAAACAGTCGCTAACATCGCTATCTCCTATTATCAACTTTTGGAAATATTCGCGATAAGCGCGAATATCTCCAAAAGCTAGCACCTGCCCTGAGCAGTTCTAAGGCATGTTATCCAATGGGAGGTGGATAACATGGCTAAGAGCATTAGCTCGGTAATGCATGAATATCGCTGAGTTTTCAGCGATATTAATGCATTGCGGTCGTTTTTTATCGTATTTGCGATAAACCTTGATAATAGCAAGGTTTATCTGCGATAATTTCTGACGATGCTTAGCGGTAAAAAAATCGTTGCTAAGCATCGTTAGGGATAAATATCGCTTAACTTTGGTAATATGCCCCAACGTCTGTTAACGTTCGATTCGAAGGAAATCAGGAAGTGTTGAAAAGATTGTCTGCGCCATCTTGCCTTTTTTCAAATGCCACACTTTTGTCGTGCACGGCAGCCATTTTAGATGCCTTGACCAGACCCACTCTGTGCACGCTGTCGATCCTTAGCATGGCTCCCCACCCTCGCAAGCATCTCCCCCAGGCAGTGGTCACCCCCGCTCTCTGTCTTATGCATGGGTAATAAACCACCCCCCATCTGCGCTGCTCTTCCCTGAGAATCACACCCTGTGCCCGGCCGACACCTCCCTTTCGCCCTATTCACTACCGCACCCTCTGACACTCCTTTTCCTCTGTGTCCGATTGTCCAGGCCGGTCCTAGGGTATCAGCTAGCCCTGCAGATGTAGTTTATGGCCCCAGCTGTAAAGAATCACCCCTCTTCAAAGGAGTTATAGTAGATCAAGGCCCACACTCGATGAGATCCGTCACAGCAGACGCGTTCCTATTATCTGAAAACCATCCTGTATTGTGATTGGGGAGGGGACCGAGCCTGAAGCGGAAGATTCCAGGGATGACTCTTTGTACATCAAAGTTTTTACAATTATGTGTCACATTAAAAATATATAGCACTCCAACAAAGTAGTAAGATTATAAAACTTTAATAACTTATAAATATATACAAGAAAACAAAAACAGTAATAACATATAAACATTTTTAGGGAAAAACAACGAAGTAGCGGTCGGCTGTGCGAATAGTCCCAACGCAGCACAACGTCCAGATTTCTGGCGTGGGGCGTCGCGGGGGGTGGGTCATCAGTAGCAAACTGTTGTGCGAATAGTTCCAAGGCAGCAGAACGATGGCACCAAGGTGATGTCTAGTAAGTTGCCGCACTGGTTTTGGTATCCTACAATGCTGCTCCGAATAACGGCGTGGGGCGCCCCGGGGGAGGCGGCGTGAACGGGCCTCTCCAGGTGGAGTGTCATCTGTTGTAGTGGGGCGCCCCTTTACCGTTTCAGTTGCCATTCCGTCCGTTTTTGGTCCACTGTGTCAAAAGCCGCAATTCAGCTGAGTTGCGCCCACTCTTGCGGTGCAGCGATAGGCGGCTGTCACAGGACTCTCAAAATGGCGGCAGGCTCTTTTCTTTTTGGGCCTGGTCCACTGAAATGGCCCTGGGACACCTTGGAAATCGGACGCTTGTCTGCTAGGTCTTGGACCCCATTCTCGAAAGCGTTCCCTCCGCCTTGAGGATTTATCAAAAGTTTTGGGGGCCCCCGACTCCTGTAGGCTTCTGGTGGGGAGCGGTTGCCATGATTGCTCGCGGAATGACCACGACGGAGCTACGAGATGGTGGTGCTCTCATGCTGAAGCCAGCTTCAGTCTGAAACATCCAGAAACAAGGTGGGGCTTTCATCGTTTGGGAAAAAAAAAAGTTTTCATCCAATGAAAAGTGTTGTTTTTAGGTCATATGATCAAGCCTTCCATCATTAGGAAACCAAAAGTAAAATGAACCAATGAAAAGTTTTATAAACAAGTCACATGACCTGTTATGCGGCATAGGGTATAAAATGCGGAGAAAATACGTTGGCACGTGAGGCGGCGTCAGTAGCGGACCGATGTGCGAATAGGCCGAAGGCAATACAACGCGCCAAGATCCGGATGGCACCGAGGTGGTGTCCAGCAAGTTGCAGCACTGGTGTGGCCATCCTACAATGCTGAAAGTCGGCGTGGGGCGCCCCGTTGGCCTGTGAGTTTGCGTCAGTAGCGGACCGATGTGCGAATAGGCCGAAGGCAGCACAACGCGCCAAGATCCGGATGGCACCGAGGTGGTGTCTAGTAAGTTGCCGCACTGGTGTGGCCATCCTACAATGTTGAAAGTCGGCGTGGGGCGCCCCGTTGGCCTGTGAGATGGCGGCAGTAGCGGACCGATGTGCGAATGGGGCCAAAGGCAGCGCAACAATATTTTCGGAATAGAAGACACCACAAGGCGCTGAGATGCCAAGATCCGGATGGCACCGAGGTGGTGTCTAGCAAGTTGTGGCACTGGTGTGGCCATCCTACAATGGTAAAAGTCGGCGTGGGGCGCCCTGTTGGCCTGTGAGATGGTGTCAGTAGCGGACTGATGTGCGAATGGGGCCAAAGGCAGCGCAACAATATTTTCTGACTGACACCACAAGGCGCTGAGATGCCAAGATCCGGATGGCACCGAGGTGATGTCTAAGTTGCGGACCGATGTGCGAATGGGGTCAAAGGCAGCGCAACAATATTTTCTGTATGGAAGATACCACTAGGCGTTGAGATGCCAAGATCCGGATGGCACCGAGGTGATGTCTAGCAAGTTGCTGTACTGGTGTGGTCATCCTACAATGCTGAAAGTCGGCGTGGGGCGCCCCATTAGCCTGTGAGATGGCGTCAGTAGCGGACCGATGTGCGAATAGGCCGAAGGCAGCACAACGCGCCAAGATCCGGATGTCACCGTGGTGGTTTCATAGTTGAGAGGCACTTCATCTGCAGTGGGGCGCCGAGATCCGGATGGCACCGAGGTGATGTCTAGCAAATTTCTGTACTGGTGTGGTCATCCTACAATGCTGAAAGTCGGCGTGGGGCGCCCCATTAGCCTGTGAGATGGCGTCAGTAGCGGACCGATGTGCGAATAGGCCGAAGGCAGCACAACGCGCCAAGATCCGGATGTCACCGTGGTGGTTTCATAGTTGAGAGGCACTTCATCTGCAGTGGGGCGCCGAGATCCGGATGGCACCGAGGTGATGTCTAGCAAGTTGCTGTACTGGTGTGGTCATCCTACAATGCTGAAAGTCGGCGTGGGGCGCCCCATTAGCCTGTGAGATGGCGTCAGTAGCGGACCGATGTGCGAATGGGGCAAAAGGCAGCGCAACAATATTTTCTGAAGAGAAGACACCAAGAGGCGCTGAGATTCCAAGATCCGGATGGCACCGAGGTGGTGTCTAGCAAGCTATGCAGTTGAGTTGTGTGCGCACTTGCGGCGAATAGGTCGAAGGCAGCATAACAATGTTTTCTGAATAGAAGACACCACAAGGCGTTGAGATTCGGTTACCACCGAGGTGATGTCTAGCAAGTTGCCGCACTTGTGTGGCCATCCTACAATACTGCTCCGAATAACGGCGTGGGGTGCCCGAAGGGGGGGGGGGAAGCGGCGTGAACGGGCCTTCCTAGGTGGAGGCTCGTCTGCTGTAGTGGGGCGCCCCTTTACCGTTTCAGTTGCCATTCAGCTGAGTTTCGGCTGGTCTTGATGCTACAGCGACAGGCGGCTGCAACAGGACTCTCAAAATGGCGGCCTGTTCTTTGGATTTGGGCCTGGTCCACTAAAATGGCCCTGGGACACCTTAGAACTCGGACGCTCGATTTTTTTTTCCTTTCCTGTACATGCAAAAAAAGGTAAATGCCCGGTACGTTACACGCTTCATCTGCCACGATGAACTCTCCAGAGGAACCGAAAAAAAATATAGTTATGGTAACTATACCATGCATCGTCATATGGAGAGGTGGCACCAATTAATTATAGTGCTGCATAAAAGAGAGATTTGGAGGAGAACCCCTGACCTGCTAGTACATTCATCAAAGAAGTGGCACTGACAGCATCAGAGGGAAGGGAAACGGTCCCAAATATTTAGAAGAACTTTGGAAAGATTAAAATGACATGTTTAGATTGTGGCAAATTAATTTCATGTGGACAGATGAGTGTTACTCTAATAAATACAGCATATGAACATCATCATAGTCGATGGTTGGTAGAGACATTTTGACTATATCCTGGACCTGCCCGTCCTCGCCCAAAATAGCGCCGGAATAAATGGGACTCGTAACTCCTTGTTGTGTACTGGTTGCAGAACCTTGAAATCACGAGATACGTATGCAGTTTTGAAGCACATGGCGGGCGGGGACGAGAATTGATTGAATATTTCGACATCCCTATTGATATTAAGTTCTGATGTGTTATTGATTACTGTACTATTGAAAGTTCGAATTAACGTCACCCATGGTACTTGCCCGCAAATGTATATCTAGATAATTTTATTGTAACTGGCCCTGTCGTATTTTAATTATAAAATGTACGTCCACCGATTCCGTAACTGTTAGACACCTTAGTTCTTGCAACCTAATGGCCCGCCCGTTACGTTCCTCTACAGTGTAAATGTCTACTCATCATATACGATTACAGTTTGCTCCGTGGCCGGCCCACGTGGTTATAGGCTCGTATTTGTATAATGAAATTTTCACAATAAAGGTTTTTAAAAGAAAACATGGTAGTAGTATATACATTGGTAAAGTTTTTAATAATAGTCACTGTTTTAGAATCATTAAAAGGCAAGTGAAATAAAGCAGACCAATTACATGAAGGGTAAAAGGTATAATACGAAGGAACGCAGTAAAGATAAATGGTCAAGGGCTGTTGTGTTTTCTATTCCTGCAACATAAAGTGATCGATAGGAATCTCATATTCAGGCGTATCGGCGACTAAGACAGCAGGTCGACCCTCTTTTGCTCAGCGGCTCCGTCATGGGACGAAGAAACGCTCTTTTTCTCGAAAAAAGAATATATTTTACTTGCAGGACAGTTGTAAATTTTCCGGGAAAGTACATTAGCCTGGAACATTATAACATATATTTAAGAAAAAATAATGTTCGGAAGTAATAAAAAGCGTAATTTTTAGGTCATATGACCAAGCCTTTCATCATTAGAATAAGAAAAGTAAAATGAACCAATGAAAAGTTTTATTAACAAGTCACATGACTTGTTATGCTTACGTTACGCGCTGCGCGCCCGGGATGACTTCCGGATGCGCTAACGCGGCGCGTCATATGACGCATTACGCGACAACGCAGGTCCAGAATATAGTCAAAATGTCTCCACCAACCAGCGGTCGGAACACAACCCCTTTCAGCAGGCTAAATAGTTCTGTTAAATGACAACAGAAGGGACAGGCAACAAGAACCATTAGTCAAAGAGGGGAGGGCTAGTTCTTCTCTACCGGGTTACATTGGGGCGCTACCGGAACTGATCGAATTGGTAGTCTACAGTGTTTCTGGATGTTTCAGACTGAAGCTGGGGTTAGCATGAGAGCAGTACCATTTCGTAGCTCCGTCGTGGCCATTCCGCAACCAATCATGGCAGCCGCTCTTTATCGTTATTTTGGGCGGGGTGGGTGGCGGAGCCGAGCTGTTTTGCAGCCATCATTGTGTGGAGTTCAGTTCATTTCACTAGTTTTGTATTTGTCATGAGGGGTTGTTCCTAATGTTTCTATTTTAGCAAGGTAAAAAAGAGATCCCGTTAGTGGCCTACTGATTTTGCTCGATTCCTTTTCTTTTTTTTTTACACGATTTTTCGTTATCTGCAAAGACTAAACAGAGTATTGCGACTCTGTGTTTGTTTGTAAATAGAGAATGAACCAAAGAGAACCAATTCTAAAACAGTAAATACTTGGATAACAATCAATCAAATGGAGAGAGAAGCAGGAACGACGTATTACAACGGGGGCAAAGGCCTGCGTTAACTACCCTTCACTATGTGCAAAGAGAGAGTACTCCTAATAGAAATGAGGGGGGGGGGACACCATTCAAAGCAGATCAGTGTGCATAAACACGAAAATGTTCTCACTTACCACGTACTTGACATTCGACAGCTTATGATATTTGCTATTAAAAAACCATTGAAATTCACTGAAAAAACCATAGGTTATAGACCATATATAGTTAGGAATTAGCATTTACAAAACCTTGAAAATTCACTGAAAAAACCATAGGTTATAGACCATATATAGTTAGGAATTAGCATTTAAAAAACCTTATTTTACTCACACAAACCATTGAAATTCCATATATAGTTAGTTGCACTAACTATATATCGCGCACCCGCAATCCACTGCTGATGATGTCACATATTACATCATTCATGACATGGTCAGTGACATCACTGATGACATCACTGATGACATCTCAAATGACATCACTGATGACATCACTGATGACATCTCATTTGACATCAATGACCACATCACTGATGATATCATTCATGTGACAATACAATGCATCTCCTCATATTTTAATATAACCTCTGTTTCACCCAGTGTTAAATACAGAGTATAATTTTTGAAACCATTGACACACCAATACTAGTTACTACATATGTACTCACTGATTCCTACGTCTACACACACATTCACTCATTCACCCATACAATCATTCATACATACAATCACTCATCTTTACAACACTATCATATGCACTCATACACCTATACAGACACTCACACTCTGCCACTCATCCATGGAGTTACTCACACACCTAGTCAGTCCTGTAAATAATCAATCACACTTCCATTTTCTTGTCTATACAGTTAAACATAGAGCACCTTATATTTTCAAACATATACTAACACATACTTACCTTGTTATACAATCATTGATATAAGTACACATTGATCTGCACAGAGTCACACACCTCCCAGCCAGCCACACACACACTCAGTCTCCCATACAAATACTTGGACAATCAATCAATAACCCATATAGTTACTCATATAGCTATTGATCAACACATGCAACAGTTTACAGAACAATAGACATAATGATGCACAAATTAAGACAGTTTAGTCACTAACCCATGCACTCAGTGAGACACATTTAATCACTCACTCATACAGTCAGTCATGCACCTACTAAATCCTTTGTTCAGACACTTCTACATCCACTCATTCTTCAATATGTAAGACATATTTTAACTTTACAGAAACATACAGTCACTGGATGTTGTCATCAGTGATGTCATCAGTGATGTCATTTGAGATGTCATCAGTGATGTCATCAGTGATGTCACTGACCATGTTATGAATGATGTAATATGTGACATCATCAGCAGTGGATTGCGGGTGCGCGATATATAGTTAGTGCAACTAACTATATATGGAATTTCAATGGTTTTGTGTGAGTAAAATAAGGTTTTTTAAATGCTAATTCCTAACTATATATGGTCTATAACCTATGGTTTTTTCAGTGAATATATATATATATATATATATGTATGTATATATATATATATGTATGTATGTATATTACCTACTGGCGGTCGCCAGTAGGTATATATAGTTAGGATTTTTTCTCTATGGGATTTTTGAAAATTCTATGTCTAATAACTTTGGCGTTTGTGGACGGAATTGGCTGAAATTTTCTGGAAAATGGAACATTTTGTTTCTGAGCAGCCCCTGAAGATTTGGGGGGGGTTCGTCAAGGGGGGGCCAAGAAAAAAGGGGGGTCCCAAAACGTGTTTTTAACATTGAGTTTTCCATAGGGCGGTTTGTGGTAAATAAATAAATAATACCCTATTTTTGACTAGACATATATCATAACAGATAGCTCAATAAATAAGAGTCAAGATTCGAGGTAGTAGGAGTTTTGCAGGTTTAATACAGCATAAGGACAGGAACAGGACAACCTGCATAGGAATAGGATGACAGGGCCCAGCAGCTGCTGGGGCTGGATCTGGGATGAGCGCGCTGACTTTTAATAACAATACATGAGCATATATACATAGCGCAAACACATAGCATTACATTGCAGTAGGCGTAGCAGTGGGTGGAGCAGAAGGCGTGACGCGTAGCAGTCGCGAAAGATAAGAGTAAAAAGAGGTGTAACTGGGCGTATACATAGACATGTGGTGCAGACGTAACAGGATATGTCATGAATGGGGCGGAAACCATGGAGGGGGCTACCTAAGGAGCCGGGACCTCTAACCTAATGGTGCGCGCAAACTGGCAATGACGTGTTACGAGGAGAAACTGGGGGCTATGAACTCTGTGCTAGGAG
This sequence comes from Lissotriton helveticus, assembly GCF_964261635.1. Taxonomy (NCBI): domain Eukaryota; kingdom Metazoa; phylum Chordata; class Amphibia; order Caudata; family Salamandridae; genus Lissotriton; species Lissotriton helveticus. The sequence goes on from NC_136067.1 coordinate 1,351,105,748, forward strand.
CAGAGACTAAAGTCTGGAGGGTCGGAGCGACATGTACCTAAACCTTATCTAGTATCTAATGTTTAGGGAACATGTTGATATAAACTAGAAGTCATGAGGGGAAAAGCTAACTGACTCTAAGACTGGAGCATGCATTTATTCTACATATAGTGCGTGATGAAGAATATTAAATGACCATTAAATACAGTATTTCTCTTAATATGGAGCCGCATAGGCTAGACAATGACGGAAACTATTGATGCAGTTCAGTAGTTTAGGAATGCAGAGAAGGAGGACTAAACTGATAACTGGAATCATAACATATTCTTGGCAGACTCAGAGGCAGAGCCAAGCTGCACCGGGCACTGCGAGGCAGGAAGTAAGTGAAAGGTCGAGGATACAGGTGGGGGCTGGATCGCTCCTCAGCGAGGCTTCAGGAGACAGGAGCTGAATCTAGTGTCCAGGCCCTTTTGAGGCCTAGAAACGGGGACTTTATAATGAAATAACGTGCACACTGAGAAACGTGGCAACGTAGCTTTACATAGGCCTGGTATTCGTAGTATTCACGAGGACTGGAAACTGGCATACTAGAGGAGGACACAACTGTAATTGCGTCATTAATCGGACATGGGGAATAACATATGCATATTGGTCATGCACACATAACATATGATGGATGACACGTAGTGACACAGAACATGACAAAATTTACTTTTCCACATTCCCTCCTTGTCACTACGTTTCCATCAGGAAACATCAATATTCATGATACCATCTATCATTTCATACAGTACCATTTGTTCATCTCGAATTGTCTTGGAACGGGATTTAGAACGGGGCTTGGGACTAGGGATACAAGAGGTAGCACACATGCCGCAAATCGCAGGGCCACATTGTATACAGAGGCAGCAGCTGAATATGATCGCTACTGCGATACCTAGAAAGGACAGGACTTTCCATCCCCAGGCGGAAATTATATTCCAGAACCAACCGGACCATGTCCAGGTGCCTGGATCTCGGTGTAATAGATGGGCAATTTTATGAAGTCTGGTTATAGCTGAATAAACAGACGGCGCGTTATTTGGAATGAAAATGCAGCAACTAGATCCGATGACTCTACAGGCCCCGCCCCTATCGGCCAGTATGACGTCAAGGACGAGACGATTCTGTAAAACGACAAATCTCATAAAGGATTGCTCTTCGGTTAAGTTACCTAGAGCGGAGGCAGTCTCATCTACTACAGCTTCAAGGGTTCTTGTTAACCTACGGATTAGCTTACTATTTACAACTGTACCTAAATAAGGGAACACACCTTTATCAATATCAATGAATTGCTCTGCAGCAGTTTCAGTATAATCGACAATCGGGAGATTTCTCTTGTGTCTGGTATGTACTAGGAAGGAATTCCTATGGTAGTCTGGTGGGGCTAGGAAAACAGGTGGCAGTAGGAAGGCAATGTAACAGGTTCCCTCCCAATCGAGGGGCAGACGAACATATGCAGTTTGACCACAAACAAAATAAGAATGACGTGAAGCTTTAAAAATAGATTTCCCACTGTCACTATACTTGACAGTAGTAGTACAATCACTATGTCCTACGTGTACGGAACCATAATTACGAACACATAATTCGCCTTTGACTGGTAATACTGAAATAGCAGGTGAGTCTGGAGTAGTATCAGACTGAACATTCAGGACCATGAAATTCGAAGAATAGTTACCTAAATTATACACTTCATTTTCTAGATCTAAACCTGTTCTGTGGGGGAAACCTTGCTTGTCTGGGAAACATGTGCTGTTAAGAAAAGACATGTCTGTTGAGGATGACGTTAACGTGGACCATGCTCCACACGAACCATTATGTGAAAAAGGATAAGGAAAAAGTGGCAGAACTCCCTTTGACGTCTGGAAAGGTGGGAGACGACCACACACCCAACAATTAGTGGCATTGCTGGTCTGGTGTGAGTAATGTAACATGCGGATAAATGAGTTATTGCGCATAGCGAGGCGGTAGGACAGTTCATGAGGGGGCAGATCACTAAACGTGTGCTCTACTGTAACATTAGGAGGCTTATTTACATGTGAAACTGGAAAACACAGGAAAAATGCGTAACTGGTGCAGGAAATCAAAAGGCTGAGAAATAATATGAAACTCAAAAAAACGATACATCGAATTGTGTTTTGACTAACTCTCTCACTATGGGGGTCTATTTTATACATGTCAGAAACAGTCTAACCGTTTCACCTAGGGGAGGACTTATACAATCAAACTGACTGACTTATTTTACTAGACCGGAGTTTTTGCTTATACTCCTGCTGCGGAGTTTTCTCTAACAGGGGAGGGGTTGTGTCAATGTCATTTGCGGGACAGTCCTTAGGAACAATGTTTTGACAAGTCTTGATATCCTGGGAAATGTTTTTAAAGACCGGCTTTAATCCGTAGAATTTCTTGACGTGCGAAAGGTGCACCCAGCCGCGGCGTCCTTCCAATTTCACGGCTGTACGGGTGGTGAGGAGGACCTGACGGGGCTCCTTCCAACGTGGCTCCAGCGGACTTGATCTGTCGAAGTTCCGGACGAGCACCATCGAACCTGGAACGATCTCATGCGGTGCCACCTCGGTATTGTCTGGAAATGCGGCGGCAACCTGTGAACGACATGAGTTGAGGGCAGACATCAAGGAAGCTAGGTAATCTGTCAGCATATTACATGAAACATCAGTAATACTTCGGGGTCTAGGAGTACCCCACATATTAGGGGGGCGGCCGAAAACGACCTCATACGGGGACAGACCTGATCTGGAATGTGCGACCATGCGCATATAAAACAAAGCGACTGGCAGAGCTACTAGCCAGTCCACACCCTTATCTTTACATATTTTGGCAATTCGAATTTTCAGAGTCTGATTATGTCTCTCGACTAGACCGGCTGCTTCAGGATGGCGTACACAATGAAACTTCCACTGGTACCCTAACAACAGGGAAACGTGCTTCATCAGTTCAGATGAGAATGGCTGACCGTTATCAGAATATACGACTCTAGGGAGTCCATATCGAGGGAAGAACTCACGAACCAACTGTTTGGCAGTGGTCGCGGCTGTGTAATCTGGGACTGGATATGCTTCTGTCCACCTGGACAAAGCGCATACAACTACAAGGACATACTTGAAACCTCGACATCGCTCCATCTGAATATAATCCATCTGGAGGACTTCAAAAGGGTGGTCAGGGGGCTGGAAACCACCTTGTTCCACCGGGACACTTTTACCTGGATTAAACTGACAACATATCATACAGGTACGGACTTTCTGCTTGGCTGCAGCTCGTAAATGCTTGTTGAACCAAATGTTCTGGATACTGTCTAACATAGCTTTTTCTCCTAAATGTGCTGGACTATGTGCGGTATTGATAATGACTTGAACCATAGAGTCGGGGAGAAACCATGCGGTCCTACCCTTTGTTAACCATCCTTGATCTGTCTGGACCCCTCCTTATTCAGACCATTTCTTGATTTCATCGGGAGTAGCATGTAACTGGATATCTATGACATCTTGAGTAGGGTCTTTAACTGTCATACATGTAGTCGGATCTGGAGTATGTGTCTTGTTAACTGGACTGTCTAGGGCCTGTGCTGTAAGCTTGGCTGTGCGATCTGCTAGATCATTACCTTGGGAAATAATGTCAGTAACTTTCGTATGTGCTTTGCATTTCATGATAGCAATAGATGTCGGTAAGTGTATGGCATCTAACAGAGCTTGGATAAGGAAACCATGCTGAATCTTGGTTCCATGAGAAGTCATGAAACCTCTCTCCTGCCAGAGCACTCCAAAGTCGTGTACAACTCCAAATGCGTAACGTGAATCTGTGTAAACATTAACTTTCAGGTTCTTGGCGTGTATACAGGCTTGTGTCAGAGCAACTAGCTCTGCTGCTTGAGCGGACAGGGTATCAATACGGTGTGTTTCAATAACTTCGGTGTCAGTAGTCACTGCATACGCGGCGACTAGTTCTCCTGTACTAGTTCTCATACATGAACCATCCACATAAAGTGTCAGGTCAGGATCTGGTAACGGAATATCTGTCAGGTCTTGTCTTGGCTTTGTCGTAATGTTAACTACTTCCACGCAATCATGTGTGGCTGGATTTGAATTAACTGATGGTAACAGTGTAGCAGGATTCAGAACGTTGCAGCGTCTAATATCTATGTGTGGCTGAAACAGTGTCAATTCATAACCTGTTAAACGTGCAATTGTCAAGTGCTGTGTTTGTGTTCGGTTTAAAAGAACTTCCACGGAGTGTGGGACTTGTACTGTCAAGGTATGTCCTAAGACTATGGAATCACTTTGTCTGATAGCTAGTGCTGTGGCTGCAACTGACTTGAGGCACGCAGGCAACGCCTGGGCAACTGGATCTAATGTGCTAGAAAAATAAGCACACGGCTTGTATTGTCCTGCTTGGTCTTGTGTGAGAACAGATAATGCTGTACCTTCACGTTCAGTGACGAAAAGTGTAAAAGGCTTACTGTAGTTCGGTGTGGCTAGAACTGGAGCTTGGCATAAAGCTTTCTTTAACTCGTTGAAACTAAGTGTATGTTCAGATGTCCAAGGGAGAACAGTCGATACGGCTGCCTCCTGTGTCGTTAACTGTATCAGTGGCTTGGCTAGAAATGCATACTGAGAAATCCATTGTCTGCAATAAGAAGTAAGGCCGATAAAGGCACGTACCTCCTTCTGGGTCTTGGGCTGAGGAAGACTCGCTATCAACTGGATACGGTCTGGTGTCAACTGCCTACCCCTCTTGGACAGTAAGTGTCCTAAGTAGACCACTTGCTGGACACAGAATTGAAGCTTCGAAGGGGACACCTTGTGCCCCATCTCGGCTAGGAAATACAGAACCGTCAGTGACGCTCGCTCGCAGTCACGTTCAGAACGGGCTGTGATCAGTAGGTCATCGACATACTGGAGCAGGGCAGTGTCAGTTGGCATGTGAATGTTGTCTAGTTGTCTCTTGAGTGCTTGACTGTAAATACTAGGACTTTCTGTGAAACCTTGAGGAGCGCGTGTGAACATATAGCTCCTTCCATTTAAACAAAATCCGAAAAGAAACTGGCTGTCTGGATGAATAGGAACACTAAAAAATGCGTTCTTAAGGTCGATTACTGTAAAGAACGTGGCTTCGGAATCAATGGCTGTCAATAGGGAAGAGATGTCTGGGACAACTGGGTACTGAGGAATAATACATTTGTTAAGTTCTCGTAAATCAATCACTAATCGATATACTGGGGGTGCATTTGGATTAGTACGTTTCATGACTGGAATGATCGGAGAGTTACATACGTTGGAGTCAGTTTCTACAACTACTCCTTGAGCCATGAGCTCGTCAATAATTTTGGATAAGGCTGCTACAGCCTCGGGTGGCAATCTGTACTGTCTGATTCGTGGTAACACTACACCTGGTTTCAGGGTCACACGATGGGGTGTGATTTGCATGTAACCTACATCAGTTGGACCTTGCGCCCATAAATGCTGCGGAACATTAGACAGTCTTGAATCAAAATCTCGTAATACATAGTGACCCTTAAAGTCACGTAGGAACAGACGTATTCCCTCTGGGGAACAGCATATAACTGCACCTAACTCTTTCAGTGTTTTAATGCCTAATAGATTTTCTGGACATGACTTAGTAAGTAACAGATCAGTAGTGCGGGACAATGGACCTACTTCTAGAGTGACTGGCTTTGAAATCTCATTAACGATAGGCTTTCCTGAAAATCCAAGGGAAACATTTCTTGAGCCTGAGAGCGGAGCCCCTGGAACTTCGGCGTGACTAATTGTGGTCCTACTTGCCCCTGTATCAATCAAAAACTTTCTGTCTTTCCCTAATACTTGACTGTGAACATAGGGACCTTCTTGATCTACAGGTATCTCGATGAGAGGCAAGCCTACCTCCCTCTCTAGGCTGTTTCATGAATATGGCTGGTACTCTGGATACTCAGACTGTGCATACTGGTAATCTGCGATGTAACATGCTGTGTTGCAGCAATAGGCTGCGGTGCTGTAACTGTCTGTGGTGCATTCTGTGACTGAGGAGTCTGTGAAACTTGTTCCTGTCTAGGCGGACGTGGTCTTTCTTTAGTCTTACCAGTAGCTATGTTATGTTTCAGAACTGCACACTCATTTATAAAATGACCTGGCTGTTTACAATAATTGCAGTTCCCTTTAACGGGAGCTGCAGGATGACTGGCTTGATTCGGACCCCTCTTCTGACTGTCTTGAGGAACAGATTGTGCAACTAGCACTTTCATTTTCGTGTCTTTCATACGTTTTCTCTCGTGTTCTTGCTCTTCCCTGATTCTATTCTGGTGGTACTGGAGCATCTGGAGCATCTGGGACGGAGTATTTGCTTGCCAGGTGCTTTCGACTTTCAAAACTCGGTTTTTAATTGGTGGACTTGAATTCTCGACTAGTTTGGTAACGAAAAGGTGAGGGTATGACTCACTACTTGTCTTGAGACCACTGTTGATACTAAAGCACTTTTCAAACCTAGAATAAAAATCACTAATATCTTCATCTTGTTTCTGTTTACAGGCTGAGATTGCATCCCAGTCTTCTTTTCTCGTTGTTAATAATCTGGGTAAAACTTGAATTAATAATTCTGGTAATTCTTTACATTTCTCTCCAAGACCAGTACCTGGTACACGTATCTTATCTTCTGCTTCTAGGACTGCCCAATCTATCTTTTTCTCTCCCACCTCCCATTCTTTTTCCTTTAGCTTTTCATACACCCCTGCGGGTAGCAGAACCTTTAACATTTTAATGATATCTGGGTAAGTGTATTCTCCCATACGGAGCATGTCTTTTAATTCTCTATGGAACCCTGCTGGATCTTTATCATGACAGGGAATTAATTTCTTCATTTCGAGGAGTTCCATCTTTGTGATCGGAGTGTATACAAACACTCGCTGCAATTCGCCACCCGCTCCTCTGACTGGGTGGACTTCTCGTAACGGATTCTGTCTGTCTATGTAGAATGATTTACTTTCTGGGGGTGAGACATGAACAAAATGCGGGTTCAAGAATGTTCTATATTTGTGACGCTGTTCTAGAATGACACTAATTAAATCGGTACCTAGACCTCTCCATCTATACTGGAGTAACTCGTTCAAGATATCATGTAACGGGCCTGGATCAGAATGTTGACCCTCATACAAAGTAATGAGGTGCTGAATCATATACATACCCACCAGTCGCTGCTCGGCTGGGGGCATTTTCAGGAACATTTGTGCCACTATTTCGTCCGGAAAAGTGGTAGAATCAGTAATCCATCTGACTGCTGATCGGACTAGTTCCTGTTCATGCATAGTACTTAACTCACTGTAACCGATTCGTGATTTCAGAATGTGATCGGTAGCTTGAAATACTTGTTCTAGGGAACCTTGTTCTGGTGCTGAATGATGGAAGATAGACTTGTGTTCTAGACGTAAATGGCGATCTGGAAACCTAGGTTTTCCTACATACGCTATTCTGGCAGTATTCTCGTCGTCTTCCTCTTCAGGATCAGAGGTACTTTCTTTCTCGCTTACTTGTGCTGCTTTACGCTGTTCGTGTATCTTTATTATCTCTCTACGGATTTTCTTGTACATACTTTCCATGGCACCAATGGTATTGTGCTTTCCTTCGGCTATATTATCACTCCACTTTGTTAGAGTTTTCATTTCTTCCGGATCTTTAGACGGGTAATCCTGTTCTCTTATTAGACAGTTAATTAAGAACTTTAATATCATGCGCTGAATCTCGGCTTTCCTTTGAGACATGGCATCACTAATACTTTGTGGGTCATCCCCTGTACGGATGAAACGATATATCCTGTCTAGATCTTCTTTCATATTCGGCAGGGTGACTAGATACTCGGTCACTCTCCTTACGCGTACGGAATATAAAACCATATTAAACTCGCCTGGAACTGGGTCATAGACACATTCGCCAAGGGTTTGCCTGATTTCTGCAACAGACTTATTACTCTTGGGAGTACGCTGTGATGCTTGAGCATGTAATTCGAGTGCTGATAAACGTTTGTATGGCGGCGGAGTTTGAGGAAGACCTCCTCCTGCGGCCCCTAAACTAGAATCATCAACTGATGCTTTCCGTCCTGGCAGGGTCGGTAATTGTAACGTGGGCTGGACTTGTATGGCGGGCTGACCCGGGGGAGCTGTTAAGGGCACCCCGGTGTCTGGAGGAGCAGGAATTACCTGATTTACAGGGACGGGCGGAGCGCGAACAGGATTTGCATATTCGGGGACTGTGTCGTCCAGATAGGATGAAATAAAAATATCAGCTGCGGTCGGTTTGTGACGTAGCTTGGTCGGAACTAGTGGTGGCGGGAAATTACTGGATGCCTCCGGGGTCGCTTTTGGCAAGCCCTCGGCAAGAAGAGGATACATACCCTTAATTAGGGCATTCCTCTGTCTGTCTGATTGTTCGGCTTTGACTTGTTCACCTATCTCGATTAATTATTTTTCTTGGGCTCGTTCTTGGGATTCTCTACTTAGTTCTGACTTTCTGATTTCTTTTTCGGTTCTTTTATGAGCTTCTTTGCGCCATAACTCGATGGCATCTTTCTGTGACTGTCTGGCTTTCTTTTTCCATAATGCCTCCTCTACTCGCATGATGCATTCGGCATCCCATGTACCCGATACGGGCCATCTATACTTTTCTTCTAACTGTTTGGTATACTCTACCCATAAATCTAGATACAATATGGCGCTTATGCCATGCTTCTGATACATAAAGTGACCTGGACTGTCCCTGGGCGGGACGGGAACTGCTGCTTCCAGCAGACCCTTTCTAGTCTTTAACTGACGTAACTTGGAAAAGATCGGCATGACTGGACTATAATCTGGACATAATACAATACACAATAAACACGAAATCACGTCGCACTCATACCACAACATTAAAATACATGACGGACATTTAAAATAACAGTTCGAACAGAATACTACCTGGAAATACTGAGAACAGAACACATGAATTTTCTCGAGAACAGAACTGACTAGAACAGAAACGAGATGCACTGCTGAAACAGTACGAAACTTACCGGTCTCATAAAGAGACACGTCAGGACCCGTATCCACCGAAGTGGACACTTCGTTTGTGGGACTGTGTACCACCAACCCACAGACCAGAGTCAATTAAATTGACCCTGTCTAGATACCACCCCAGTAACGGTACTCACCGGGCAGCAAGAACGGAAGGCCTCGGACTGGACTGGACTGCTACGACGACGAACTTCGGACTTCAGTTACGGGTGGACCTCCGGATACCTCGGACCTTGGACTCTTGGCTTGGGCTCTGGTCGGGACTCGCCGCGTTCCTCCACCGTCTCGTCTGGATGCTGGACCGCCTCCTCCGTCTCCTCCGTGGGCCTGAGGGATACTTGAGCAGAAATATCTGCCACTGCGCAGAAGAGTTCCGTCACGACTGCAGAGGGTCAGGGGGTCGGCGTGGCTTCACCGACGCGTGGGGAAAGGGCAAGTCCCTATTCGGGCGCCATTATGTGGTAAATAAATAAATAATACCCTATTTTTGACTAGACATATATCATAACAGATAGCTCAATAAATAAGAGTCAAGATTCGAGGTAGTAGGAGTTTTGCAGGTTTAATACAGCATAAGGACAGGAACAGGACAACCTGCATAGGAATAGGATGACAGGGCCCAGCAGCTGCTGGGGCTGGATCTGGGATGAGCGCGCTGACTTTTAATAACAATACATGAGCATATATACATAGCGCAAACACATAGCATTACATTGCAGTAGGCGTAGCAGTGGGTGGAGCAGAAGGCGTGACGCGTAGCAGTCGCGAAAGATAAGAGTAAAAAGAGGTGTAACTGGGCGTATACATAGACATGTGGTGCAGACGTAACAGGATATGTCATGAATGGGGCGGAAACCATGGAGGGGGCTACCTAAGGAGCCGGGACCTCTAACCTAATGGTGCGCGCAAACTGGCAATGACGTGTTACGAGGAGAAACTGGGGGCTATGAACTCTGTGCTAGGAGCAGAGACTAAAGTCTGGAGGGTCGGAGCGACATGTACCTAAACCTTATCTAGTATCTAATGTTTAGGGAACATGTTGATATAAACTAGAAGTCATGAGGGGAAAAGCTAACTGACTCTAAGACTGGAGCATGCATTTATTCTACATATAGTGCGTGATGAAGAATATTAAATGACCATTAAATACAGTATTTCTCTTAATATGGAGCCGCATAGGCTAGACAATGACGGAAACTATTGATGCAGTTCAGTAGTTTAGGAATGCAGAGAAGGAGGACTAAACTGATAACTGGAATCATAACATATTCTTGGCAGACTCAGAGGCAGAGCCAAGCTGCACCGGGCACTGCGAGGCAGGAAGTAAGTGAAAGGTCGAGGATACAGGTGGGGGCTGGATCGCTCCTCAGCGAGGCTTCAGGAGACAGGAGCTGAATCTAGTGTCCAGGCCCTTTTGAGGCCTAGAAACGGGGACTTTATAATGAAATAACGTGCACACTGAGAAACGTGGCAACGTAGCTTTACATAGGCCTGGTATTCGTAGTATTCACGAGGACTGGAAACTGGCATACTAGAGGAGGACACAACTGTAATTGCGTCATTAATCGGACATGGGGAATAACATATGCATATTGGTCATGCACACATAACATATGATGGATGACACGTAGTGACACAGAACATGACAAAATTTACTTTTCCACAGGTTGGCCTCACTTTTAGCCCGAACGGCTGAATGGATTTGCACGAAACTTGGCAAAATTGTAGGGACTGGTAGCCCGATGTGCCTTTTGTAGGTCTCAATATATGTGCTCCAGTGGATTTTGAGAAATTAACGTTTAAAAAAAGCTATATATCTGTAACAGCGGACCGGGCAGCGCCCCGGTTCGCGGACCGGGGCGCGTACCGGAACTTCGCGTAGCGAAGCTGATTGGTTCTCCGGTGTCTGTCAACATTCTAAACAGTCCGGAGCGGCCGCCATCTTGTCTCTCGGTAGGATTGAGAGACAAGAGGAGGCCAAAACAAAGGGGGAAATAACCATAAGGGGGCATAGTAGATCCTCCCTGACCCCCTAGGTTTAATGTGGAGGCTTTAAAAGGGCCCCGCGGGGCAAAAAAAAAAAATTTTTTTTGTTTTTTTGCATGGGTAGCGCCCGGTCCGCGAACCGGTAAGCGTTCTGGGCAGCGTACTGCAATGAAAAATGAATGATAGACTTTTTAAATGCTGTATGTTAATTGATTGTTGGTTTTGTTGATTATTTTTTATTTTCTTTATTTTTTAAGCATTTTTTTTTATTGTGATTGTGTTTCATAATTTATTAAACTTTCTAACATTTCATTGTCAGAAATTTCATAATTATTATTGAATATACATTGTAGTCTCTGAGGGTGTAAAATTTCCTCATTTTCAAGGAGGTTATCTACTGCTTGTACACATTGCAGTAGTTCTTTGTCCCAAGTTTCATCGAAAAATTCAATATCATTTTCATCAATGATTTCTTGGCTGCTCTCTTGCAGGACAATTTGAAATTCAACTTTCTGTTCGCCTTCCATTTTGCCTGAAATTTAGATTAAAAAAATATATATTAGTAGAGATAGGGCACTGTTGGGATTAATTTTAGATAGGCAGTTTTTATCAGTGAATTTATCTTTGGGCAGTATATAGTATCAGAGTGGAAGTAGGAATATAAAAAAGTGTATGTGATTTAACGTAAGTAAATTCATAATTATAAAAGAGAAGCCTAACTCCATCCATAACTATAACAGAGAAGTCTATCTAAATCTATAACTACTACAGAGGGATAGTATATAAATATCAGAAAAAGTTTACCATATTAACTCATAGTGCACAATATACTTCAGTTTTAAAAATAAAAACTTACCTTTAGAAAGAAGTTGAAGGAATTAGTGAAAATACTATTGAAATGTACACCAAGAAGTAGTAGTCAAAATGGCTTTGTTTTCTTCTCTTCCTTTATATATATTCAGGTATATAACCAATGAAATGTCAGGTAAAAAAAGTAGAAAATGAAAGTAACATATTAATTGGTTGTCAATTCCAACACTTCAGATGTGTTTTGTGAAGTAATTTACCTCAGGGTATTTAGAGAGGTCTACAGGCTAAATGGCTAAATGGAATTCCAATCAAATTTGTGAAAATGGTAGGGATTGGTATGTAGTATGAGCTAATCTATATTTGGTGAAATTGTCTCCAGTGGCTTTTCTGTGAACTACTTTCCCACCTTTTTTGATGGTGCGCTTCCCAGGGAGCGACCCGGTACGCGAACCGTTGAGCGCCCCGGTTCGCGAACCTTAAGCGTTACGGGAGTCCACCATTTTGTGTTTCGGTCGAATTAAGATACAAAATGGAAACGGGGAAATGACTTAAAATGTCCTTAAGACACATGAATGTGTTTTTTTAAAGCGTTTGCAATTTTTTTGGGTCACTTTTAACATGGCTATGTGACTCAAACAGTCAAAATCTAAATTCACCATGCACAGGTGGGAGCATATTTACAAGGAATGTGCTCCATGGGGAAAGGTCTTATAATGTAATATGGGAAAAATGACATCAGAGACACTGAAATGCCTTATAGAGAAGCATACACCATTATGTCCTTGTCATAAATTTGCAAACCATTACTTTTCCCCAAAAACGATTTTCAAATCATAATTTGAAAACACTGCACATGTGGAAATGACTTAAAGTGTCCTTAATTCAAAATTTGCTATTCCTTATTTTGCGATTGCACTGAAGGATTTGCAAATTTTGCGATTCCTTAAATGTAATGTATCAAACAAAAAATATGTAAAAAATGACATTAAGGATTTGGAAACTACCACCAACTTCTAGTTTGTGGTAATTTGCGAATTCTTTTCAAAAAGCATTTTTTTCCAAAAAACAAAAGGTGCCATATGACGCCAATACATGTCCTTAGGGCATGTATGTGCGCCATATGCCCCCAAATTTCTTTTTCAGGGGTGCAGCAGGGTGTTCTTGAGACACCCCTGCACCTTTGGAAAAATTCCTAATTTGCGATGAGCTAATTGCTAATCGCAAATTGCACCTTCATTCATATGGGTATCCTGGCCCATGGAAATGAATGGGTAATTTGCAATTAGCAATTTGCTCATCGCAAATTTGGAATGGTAAAGAATCGCTATTTATTCCTTAAAATTCGCTATTTATGAAATGCAAAATAGTTTGATGGTACATATGGCGGTTCATCTGTAACAAGATAAGAAGCTTAGGGATACATTTATGATGACTGGCGCAATAAAGTGGACATTACTTACTTCATTGGTAGGCCTTTACATGTATTATCTCCTCTGTATTCTTTATCAAGCGTAACTTTAATCTGCAATCGTGAGTAGGCCTCACCATAAACAAACCTCTGGATAGGCCACACCTTATCGTCATCCTGGATTAATCATTTAAAATGGTAGAGACAGATTTATGATAGGTGTATGTCTCTTTTGCGCCACTGTGCGTCACTTTTATGATGCAGCGGCGGTGCAAAAGATTTGCTATGAGGCGACAAAATTACAAATTGATGCATTTAGGCAGATGTGTCATGGTGTAAAAAAAACGTGCAACATGAAACCGATGCAGCAGTGATGCAAAAGATGCACCATGTTGCAAGACAGGCCTCACTTGGGGTCATATGTATCAAGCTAATTACCATTCGCAAAGATCAAAATTCTGCAAATTTCAGCCTTTGCGAATGCTAATTAAACAAATGGTATGTATCAAACAAGTTTGATGCAAAATAAGGAATAGCAAAATTTGCTATTCCTTATTTTGCGATTGCACTGAAGGATTTGCAAATTTTGCGATTACTTAAATGCAATGTATCAAACTAAAAATATGTAAAAAATGACATTAAGGATTTGGAAACTACCACCAACTTCTAGTTGGTGGTAATTTGCGAATTCTTTTCAAAAAGCATGTTTTTTTAAAAAAACAAAAGGTGCCACATGACGCCAATACATGCCCTTATTATACCCTCTTCCGTCTTTTCTTCGGTAAATAGATCTATTAAACAGTATCTCTTCTTTAGTCCCTATAGCTGTCTTTCTTTTAACATCACTCTCTGTTTACTTTCCTTATACTTACTCTATCTTTTTTTTAAAAAAAATTTTTGGTTAGCTCCCGGTCCGCGTACCGGGAAGCTAACCGGGAAGCGAACCAAAAGAAATAGAGCTTGCCAGAGTACTAAACATTCTAGCAATTTTTTAATAACGGGGAGGTAGTTCTGAAAAGAACTTTTTTTAAAATATTTTTGTTGTTTTATATATTTTTTTTCTTTTTTGAACATTATTTGTTTTTTTTGTATTTTTTGAACACTTATTTGTTTTTTTTGTTTTTTTTCAAAGGGAAAGAACAGAAAGAGGCATTGAAAAAGGCTCAACAGGAGCAAAAAAAAAAATTAAAACTTGCTGCGTTTGGAGCATCGGTGTTTCTCGAAAGCCAAATTAATTAATTTCAGACTCATGTTTGCGCATGAAATTAAAGTGCCACAATATAAGCATGTCAGCTTCATATGGACAAATTTTTTTTGAATATTTGGCACTGTTTCGTTGGCCTCTCCAAATGTGAGAGAGATATCAGTAGATGTTCTTGTCACCGAAGTTGGGGGGTTCTGTTGTAGTTCACGCATCTCTGCACGACTATAGTTGTTTGGATGCCACCTCTGCATATGTCGGTGCATCGTGTGATTTCCATAACTGTATTTTTTATTAGTGCCCCGGGATAACTTTTCTTGGCAGACAAGGCACGTAGCATAGCGTGCATTGACTTTTTTCTCTCCTGGTGGAATGGAAAAAAATTGCCAGATAAAGCTAACTTTGCGATGAGATACCCGGGGTAACTCTTTGACAAATCGTGGTCCCTCTTCTTCCTCTCCGTCTTGTTCTTCCTCTTCCTCCTCTGTGTCTCCAATAAACTGTGCAGGTGGTCCTCTTTTCCTATGAGGAGATGGTGGTGGTGGTGGTGGTGGTGCAGAAGCTGAAGCTACTATTGAAGCCATTTTTTTATCAGAGCAAATGATCAGGTCTTCCTTTCTCAAAGTTGAAAGTCAGAGTGAGAAAAAAGGTGGGGGCATTCATCATTTGGGAAAAAAAATAGTTCTAAACCAATGAAAAGTGTTATTTTTAGGTCACCTGACCTAGCCTTACATCATTATGAAACCAAAAGTGAAATGAACCAATGAAAAGTTTTATTAACAAGTCACATGACCTCTCACGCTCATGTTACGCGCTGCGGAACGCGCCCCGGTTAGCTTCCGGGTCGCTGCGCTTCGCGCCTCGGTCCGCGCCCCGGGGCACTTCCGGGTGCGCTAACGCGGTACGTCACAAGACGCATTACGCGGCAACGCGATACGTCGCGCTTTCGCGACGCGCCGCGGATCGCTTCCGGGGAGCTGCGTTTCGCGCCTCGGTCCGCGCCCCGGGGCACTTCCGGGTGCGCTAACGCGGTACGTCACAAGACGCATTACGCGGCAACGCGATACCGTCACTATGTTGATTTCTTACCGGTTCGCGGACCGGGTCGCGGCATCAATTTGAGCTAACGGAAAGCTTTCCGGTTCGCGGACCGGGAGCGAAACAAAAAAAATATTTAAAAAAAATTATTAATAAACATATAAAATATATTTTTGGATTTAAAGAAGAATACATTTTACAGCTATAGATATTAGCTTTTAAAAAACCAATGAAATTCACTGAAAAAACCATAGGTTATAGACCATATATAGTTAGGAATTAGCATTTACAAAACCTTGAAAATTCACTGAAAAAACCATAGGTTATACACCATATATAGTTAGGAATTAGCATTTAAAAAACCTTGAAAATTCACTGAAAAAACCATAGGTTATAGACCATATATAGTTAGGAATTAGCATTTAAAAAACCTTATTTTACTCACACAAAACCATTGAAATTCCATATATAGTTAGTTGCACTAACTATATATCGCGCACCCGCAATCCACTGCTGATCATGTCACATATTACATCATTCATGACATGGTCAGTGACATCACTGATGACATCACTGATGACATCTCAAATGACATCACTGATGACATCACTGATGACAACATCCAGTGACTGTATGTTTCTGTAAAGTTAAAATATGTCTTACATATTGAAGAATGAGTGGATGTAGAAGTGTCTGAACAAAGGATTTAGTAGGTGCATGACTGACTGTATGAGTGAGTGATTAAATGTGTCTCACTGAGTGCATGGGTTAGTGACTAAACTGTCTTAATTTGTGCATCATTATGTCTGTTGTTCTGTAAACTGCTGCATGTGTTGATCAGTAGCTATATGATTAACTATATGGGTTATTGATTGGTTGCCCAAGTATTTGTATGGGAGACTGAGAGTGTGTATGGGTGGCTGGGAGGTGTATGACTCTCTGCATAGATGTATGGGTTCAAAAGTGCATGTGGAAACAGCTGTATGGGCGGTTGACTGTGTGCATGACTGTATTGGTGAGTGAATAGATATCTCAGTGCTACATGTCAAAGTAAGTACATATGTAAAATACAGTACATGTGAGAGTTGACATATATAAATAACTGTGCATAAGAGCCAGTGAATGTGTGAGTGGCTGTATGGATCATTGTGAACTTGTATCCAGGATTGTATAAGTGAGTAAATATGTTTTAGTATATGTTTGAATAAGTAAGGTGTGTTTAACTGTATAGTTAAGGAAATGGAGGTGTGATTGATTGTTTGCATGACTGACTAGGTGTGTGTGTAACTTCATGGATGAGTGACAATCTGCGAGTCTGTGTTTACACTGAGTGTATCTAAGGTTATATTAGAGTCTGAAGAGGTTCATCGTATTATCACATGAATGATGTCATCAGTGATGTGATCAGTAATGTCAAATGAGATGTCATCAGTGATGTCATCAGTGATGTCATTTGAGATGTCATCAGTGATGTCATCAGTGATGTCATTTGAGATGTCATCAGTGATGTCATCAGTGATGTCATTTGAGATGTCATCAGTGATGTGATCAGTAATGTCAAATGAGATGTCATCAGTGATGTCATCAGTGATGTCATTTGAGATGTCATCAGTGATGTCATCAGTTATGTCATTTGTGATGTCATCAGTGATGTCATCAGTGATGCCATTTGAGATGTCATCAGTGATGTCATCAGTGATGTCATTTGAGATGTCATCAGTGATGTCATCAGTGATGTCACTGACCATGTCATGAATGATGTAATATGTGACATGATCAGCAGTGGATTGCGGGTGCGCGATATATAGTTAGTGCAACTAACTATATATGGAATTTCAATGGTTTTGTGTGAGTAAAATAAGGTTTTTTAAATGCTAATTCCTAACTATATATGGTCTATAACCTATGGTTTTTTCAGTGAATATATATATATGTATGTATATATATATATATATATATTCACTGAACAAACCATAGGTTATAGACCATATATAGTTAGGAATTAGCATTTACAAAACCTTGAAAATTCACTGAAAAAACCATAGGTTATAGACCATATATAGTCAGGAATTAGCATTTACAAAACCTTATTTTACTCACACAAAACCATTGAAATTCCATATATAGTTAGTTGCACTAACTATATATCGCGCATCCGCAATCCACTGCTGATGATGTCACATATTACATCATTCATGACATGGTCAGTGACATCACTGATGACATCACTGATGACATCTCAAATGACATCACTGATGACATCTCACTTGACATCAATGATCACATCACTGATGATATCATTCATGTGATAATACAATGCATCTCCTCACACTCTAATATAACCTCCGTTACACCCAGTGTTAAATAGAGAGTATAATTTTTGAAACCATTGACACACCAATACTAGTTACTACATACGCACTCACTGATTCCTATGTCTACACACACATTCACTCATACAATCATTCATACATACAATCACTCATCTTTACAACACTATCATATGCACTCATACACCTATACAGACACTCACACTCTGCCACTCATCCATGGAGTTACTCACACACCTAGTCAGTCCTGAAAAGAATCAATCACACTTCCATTTTCTCATCTATACAGTTAAACACAGAACACCTTACATTTTTGAAACATATACTAACACATACTTACTCTCTTATAGAATCACTGATACAAGTACACATTGATCTGCACAGAGTCACACACCTCCCAGCCAGCCATACACACACTCAGTCTCCCATACAAATACTTGTGCAACCAATCAATAACCCATATAGCTACTTATATAGCTACTGATCAACACATGCAGCAGCTTGCACAACAACAGACATACTGATGCATACTTTCAGACAGTTTAGTCACTAACCCGTGCATTCAGTAAGATGCATTTAATCACTCACTCATACAGTCAATCACGCACCTACTAAAACCTTCATTCAGACACTTATACATCCACTCATTCTTCAATATGTAAAACATATTTAAACTTTACAGAAACACATAATCACTGGATGTTGTCATCAGTGATGTCATCAGTGATGTCACTGACCATGTCATGAATGATGTAATATGTGACATCATCAGCAGTGGATTGCGGATGCGCGATATATAGTTAGTGCAACTAACTATATATGGAATTTCAATGGTTTTGTGTGAGTAAAATAAGGTTTTGTAAATGCTAATTCCTGACTATATATGGTCTATAACCTATGGTTTTTTCAGTGAATTTTCAAGGTTTTGTAAATGCTAATTCCTAACTATATATGGTCTATAACCTATGGTTTTTTCAGTGAATTTCATTGGTTTTTTTAACAGCTAATATCTGTAGCTGTAAAATGTATTCTTCTTTAAATCCAAAAATATATTTTATATGTTTATGAATAATTTTTTTTAAAAATATTTTTTTTTCTTCGTTCCCGCTTCGCGAATCGGGAAGCTTCCCGTTAGCTGACCTTGATGCCGCGAAATAGACCGCGAGCCGGTAAACCTTTCTTTACCGCAAGTGCCGCGTTAGAAAACAACATCGTGACGCCTCCCGTCCGCATGACGTTCCACGTTGTCGCGTGATACGTCATATGACGTGCTACGTTAGCGAACTGGTACGCGAAGCGAGTGCCAAAGCGCAGGTTTCTGGAAGCAAACCGGGAGGCCCTGCAAAGCGCTTAACGTAAACACAGCAAGTCATGTGACTTGGTAATAACACTTTTCATTGGTTCATTTCACTTTTGGTTTCCTAATGATGTAAGACTAGGTCATATAATCTAAAATGAACACTTTTGATTGGTTGAGAACTCTTGTTTTTCCCAAATGATGAAAATCCCTCCTTCTTTCCTCACTCTGACTTTCATCATTGTGAGAGAAAGACCCTTTGTGATCACTGAGCAATGGCTTCTTTAGTAGCTTCAGCTGGTGCTTCCCCACCACCTCCACCACATCCAAGGAAGAGTGGACCACCTGCTCAAGTTGTAATTCAACAAGAAGAAGAAGAAGAGGAACAGGAGGACGAGCACGAAGAGAGGCAGTTTTTGCCTGAGCAGCCCAAGACGTCTCACCGGAAAGAAAACTTCATTTGGCAATTTTTTAAAATTCCCAAAGGTCAGAAAAAAGTAAATGCAAGATACGTAACTTGCCTTATATGTCAAGATAGACTGTCCAGAGGGACCGACAAAAAATACAGTTTCGGAAACTACACAATGCATCGCCATATGACTAGGTGGCATCCTAACAACTACAGTGCTGCACAGTTTCGGAACGACCTAGATAATCTCCCTATTATGGCCAGAAGATCTGTTGTACCGGAAGTAACGGGACCAGAGGGCAGGGAGATGGTGCCAAATATACAAATGAGATTTGGTGAAGTAAAACACACCTGCGTATTTTGCGATGGATTCATTTCCTACGGAGAAAGAAGCATCACTCTGATCAACAGAGCTATTGACTATCATATGCAAGTTTGTCCGAAACGCCCAAAATAATAAATACTTCTTTTTTTTGTTTTGTTGCTCCTGTTGAGCCCTTTACAATGAATCGTTTTCATTGCCCCCTCCAAGAAAAACCCAAAAAAATATAAAACTGTTCCGAAAAATTCAAAAACATTAAAAAAATGTTCAGAAAAATAAAAAAAAAAGTTCTTTTCAGAACTACCTCCCCGTTATTAAAAAATTGGTACAATATTTGGAACTGTGCCAACCTCTATTTCTCTTAGTTCGCTTCCTAGTTCGCTCGCTGGTACGCGAACTGGAAGCGAACCAAAAACAGTAAGTATAAGGGAAGGAAACACACACTTATGTTAAAAGAAAGACAGCTATAGGGGAGTAAACTAGAGATACTATTACCCATAATCCACTACTGATGATGTCACATATTACATCATTCATGACATGCTCAGTGACATCATCAGCAGAGGATTGCGGGTTTTTTGGCAACATGCCTTATCCACGGTTTAATAACGCTGCCTTTTGCTTTATATAAGTTTTCAAATTGTATGAAATATATACCAATAGGTCTTTATGAACCTTTAGGTAGTGCTTTTGTTCATGAGGTCTGGTCGCTTCCATACACATACAGATGTTTCAAAGATGATCAAGAAGTTTATCTGAATGGAGAGGAATGCACTGAGACGCCAGATCATTCACTAATGTGTAGGCACATACAGTTACACGATTCATGCAACAAACACCGACCAAATATGGCTTGCGTGTTGCAAGGCACGCCAGTTCCTGCTATCATCCCCACGTTCAAGTTGTTGGAAAATGGTAGTTATTTGATGCTCAATAATGAAGATTGTTCTGAGTTAATTAAAAGTATTCCTTTTATCGTAACAGTAAGTGAACGGGTTATTTGCTGCAGAAATGTTCTATTTCCTCCCACACATGAACATAGGGAGTTTTCAATCTGGCCACAAATACCAACCTTGGGACACGTTTCAACGGCATGACAAGAATAAGAGCTCTTTTGTCTCAGAGAGAGGTGGCCTTGAGTTCGGCCCGTGAAACTTTCGTACTTCACATAGCGAACACCCGTACACAGGTTTGCCTTTCAATTTCAGCAACATGTTTCCGACTATCTTTAACGCATCCTCCACAAAATCCCTGGCACACTTTTTTAAAGTTGTTACCAGTGGTCTCGTGACTTCATTTGAGAAAATCTTTGGAGTCATCCCTGCTCCCTTTCATTCCATTTTCTCCACTCTGGTTCGTGGATTGCATTTTTACTTGCATTACCAGCGGACGCTCTTGTGCTTTTTTACATTTTTAAATATGGATGTCCCTCCTATGCAACCTCCGACCCTGCAGCTGCTGACACTGTTCCGCAATCGCATGCTAGAATATTATGGCACAATGCCGTTGGCGATATTAAGCACGGCATATGGATTATCTTTTCGGTTCTCCTACTTCACCTGTGTCCAGCCTGTATTTCACTGCCTGACCTGTGATTTCGATTGGGCCATTGATTTGTGTCTCTGCGGACCGGTTTCTCCTGACGTCGACTTTAATCAGCTGATGACTCCTATCATTACTCACGAGTTGATTTGTCCTGGCGAAAGGATTATGGCTGTGGCATTGATGCATGGACTACTTGGTCCCTGGAATTTACTGGCGGCAGCACAGTCTTTCTTGGAACACAGCTTTCTTGAAAACCCACCGAGCTGTCCTCTGATGGTGATAGAGGATCCGGTGCTGGGAGAGCACGTATGTTCTTTTCCGCTTTTAAATTGGATGGCTGAACTGTTTTCGGATGAAGACGGTGACTTCCTGTTGGAGGCTGTTGCAGCTTATTTTGCATACACAGTTATGTCATAGACCTTTTTCATGTTTCATATGCTGAGTACTAGCATTTCATTGACAATTCATTGACTTAATTGTCAAGTTTTTATTATTTACCTTGCCTATTGGCTTAAGACTCGATAAAGTACTTGGCTGTTTTATTTTTCTTTAGCATTGAATTTTCCTAGTTTTTAATGCTTTACCTTGCGGACCGTCCACATATAAACTTGCAATCTGCTCTCATGAGATGGCACTTCTATTATCTTATTCAGTTCGTTTCCGGATCATGAGGAGGTGTCATCTAGGTCCTGGATATCTTTACACCGTGTTAAGTTAGCATGGGCTCATTACCGGTTTAAACGCCATTTTTCCTTTTTTGCAACTTCTGCACACGACATTTAGTTGTTGCTTTAGCTTTCCACCTAGTAGTTCATCGTGGTTTACATGAGAATAATATGTTATTGGTCTACTATCTGCTTTACTTGTTAAACTATATCTGTACAGCGAGTGCTAAAGTTTCAAGAACAACACGATACAGAATTGTTATGAGGTCTGATCTCCACGACTTCATACTCATAACATAAGTGCAACTTCTGCCAATTCTGGGCATGAGGCGGGTTTTATATTGCTTTGCCGAACACACATACACAACAGTTGATGCGGTTCACATGAAGAGAGAGCTGGTGTATGCTGATGTGATTCCTTCAAATCTAAGACACTAAAGTATGGACACGCCCTAAACCAACACAAAGAGACCTTCTTAGCAAATAATATAATATGTGTATTAGGGAGGGTGAGATATAAGCAGCCGCGGGCCGTGGAGGGAGTTACGGTGAGGCAGGGAGGCGGGGAGGGGGAGAAGCAGGGTGGAGCCCTCTCTACCTTGCCCCTCCCCCTCCCCGCCTCCCTGCCCCACCGTAACTCCCTCCACGGCCCGCGGCTGCTTATAAGTGTTGCTAACTCTTATTCATTTACAGCATGTTAACATACTGTCACCATTCGCTTTTTATGTACTAGTAACTATGCTGGTAATTTTGCTACTGATAATATGTGTACTTGTATTCTCCACCCTGCTTCTCCCCCTCCCCGCCTCCCTGCCTCACCGTAACTCCCTCCACGGCCCGCGGCTGCTTATAAGTGTTGCTAACTCTTATTCATTTACAGCATGTTAACATACTATCACCATTCACTTTTTATGTACTAGTAACTATGCTGGTAATTTTGCTACTGATAATATGTGTACTTTTATTATCTAAGGTACTACGCCTGAGAAGACGGCATTAGTAAATAAACATTTCAAATACACATGTGTTCTTCTTAACTCCATGTTCTGGTTTCTAAGAAATATATAACGACCGACTGTTCATGAGTTCCACGTATCCTGAGGTACTATAAGTTCATATTCTGGATTGTCTAAACATTGAGAGTTTGTTATATCCAATGTGACACTGTACCTAGCTTGCTAAATAGTTTTTGATTACTAACGTGAGTTTTGGGACACCCTAATTCGCCGAGGTTCCAATCCTCTGTCCACAGTTCTGTGTGAGAACAGAAACCCTGCGACAGGGGCACCCCCGACCCTTGCTGGACCTTCATCACACTTGCGATACAACTCCAGCAATGCGCCACCTTTACGGCACAGATACATCACGCATCTGTGCTGTTTTTGCCCCGTGATGCGCCGCATTGTAAATGCAGCACACCATAGGTGACGGAACAGCGGCACAGAATGACTAACACATCCCTGGTGATGCGCCAGTCATCATAAATCTATCCCTATGCTTCTTATCTTGTTAGAGATGAACCGCCATATGTATCATCAAAGTTATTTGCATTTCCTAAATAGCGAACTTTAAGGAATAAATAGCGATTCTTTACCATTCCTAGTTTGCGATGAGCTATTTGCTAATTAGCCGAATGTAGCCCAATGAAGCCCAATGTAGCCCAATGTAGCCCAAAGATGGCCGCCAGACACACAAAAAAACAAATGTAGCCCAAATATCAGCCAGATGTAGCCCAACTATAGCCCAGTGACAGAATGACCAATCAGCTTCGCAAACCTCCGTTACGCGAAGCGGAGCGCTGTTACAGATATATATCTTTTTTTGAACGTTAATTTCTCAAAATCCACTGGAGCACATATATTGAGACCTAGCAAAGGCACATCGGGCTACCAGTCCCTAATATTTTGCCAAGTTTCGTGCAAATCCATTCAGCCGTTCAATTATTATTTTTATTATTTTTTTTTGCCCCGCGGGGCCCTTTTAAAACCTCCACATCAAACCTAGGGGGTCAGCGAGGATCTACTATGCCCCCTTATAGTTATTTCCCCCTTTGTTTTGACCTCCTCTTGTCTCTCGATCCTACCGAGAGACAAGATGGCGGCCGCTACGGACTGTTTGGAATGTTGACAGACGCCGGAGAACCAATCAGCTTCGCTTCACAAAGCTCCGTTGCGCGAAAAGTCCGCGAACCAGAGCGCTAACCGGTCCGCTGTTACAGATATATATCTTTTTTTAAACGTTAATTTCTCAAAATCCACTGGAGCACATATATTGAGACCTACAAAAGGCACATCGGGCTACCAGTCCCTACAATTTTGCCAAGTTTCGTGCAAATCCATTCAGCCGTTCGGGCTAAAAGTGAGGCCAACCGCCCTATGGAAAACTCAATGTTAAAAACACGTTTTGGGACCCCCCTTTTTTCTCGGCCCCCACTGGACGAACCCCCCCCAAATTTTCAAGGGCTGCTCAGAAACAAAATGTGCCATTTTCCTGAAAATTTCAGCCAATTCCGTCCACAAACGCCAAAGTTATTAGACATAGAATTTTCAAAAAACCCATAGAGAAAAAATCCTAACTATATATACCTACTGGCGACCGCCAGTAGGTAATATATATGTATGTATATATATATATATATATATATATATATATATATATATATATATATATATATATAACCGACTGGCGGTCACCAGTAGGCAGGTATAGTTAGGACCAAGTTTCCATGGGAAGACCATTTTTTGTTTTGCTTATAACTTTGGCGTCGTTTGATGAATCTTAATGACATTTTCCATACTAATTCTTTATTTATATCAGCTCCTATGTTGAAAGGTTGGGGGTGATTCGTCAAGGGGGGCCAAGAAAAAGGGGGGCCCCACAATGTGTTTTCTCTATGTCAATTTCCATTGGAAAATTTAGACAGGCTACAGGTCGAACGGGTGAACTGAATTTCCCCATTTTTGGCAGGGAGAAGGGGTTCGGTCTAGAAAGCATGCTTTTCTTTATTTGGTGTAAATCCGTTCTGTAGTTTTTGAGAAACAACTAAATTTACAGATATCAATATTTGGGAATTCCCCCATCTGATTGGCTGAGGCGTTACGAGCACGAGCATGCTGCTTATTGGCTGCGAGCGTTGCGAGTGGTTGCAACTAGGCAGTGAGAAGGGCAGAATCTAGATTTATTCTTCAGGCCGGTACTCCGGCACCAATGGGGTTAAACATCGATGAAGAGATGTACACACACTTGTACATATAATCATGAGCTTCCCGCACCCTCCTGGAACTAGGTTCCGATTGTTTTTAACCATCACTAATCATGAATGCGCAATTTAGAATAATTCTGAAATCTGACTGAATATAACAGCTAAGATGTGATCACGATGTCGTTTATATCAAAATTTGAAGACTGCATTGAAAATGCTATAAATACAAAATGTTTTGATTAGGAGACCCTCTAGTTGAATTATTGAGTTACTGGCAACATACTGACGTTTGTTAACTATGAAATGTAACTAGAGTGATGTTTATTAATTTTTCATCTCTCTCTCTTTCACTATAGATTACTCCGGTACGGTGGAGCAATTGAATTACAATTATTGATTGAGCACAAAATGGAAGACACCATCTCTATCGATTTATGAGCATGAAGTGAGGGGGCAATTCTACTAGAGCAACAAACTGCCCCCCTTCTTCTTTGTTTTTGTATATTTTTTCTACTCTACTAATCTATCTTTCATAATGTTTGGGATAGAATCGATAACCTAATTAATAGAAATTGAATGAACAAATTGAGCATAGGCTGTTTTCCAAATCGATAAATTGAATTGATACCTTTGAGGGAGGACTATAGCATTTTCTATATTAGTCACATAATCACATTATATTTTGCATTTCCCTTGACTACACAAGAATGATGAAGAAATCAAACTTTGGGGTACTATACTCAGTATTAAGTGTAAATAGTTAAGAGGAACAGACAGAATAACCATGTACTACAGGGTACTATACCCACAAACCCACTTTTGATATCAGGACATTGTTGCTGTAAATGTTGAATGTCGAGAATTATACATATCACCTTGAAATTCTAAAGTGTGCTAGTAATAATATGTAATTATGTTTTGTTTAAATTAATAACACTAGACCTGTGTGATGTTGATAAAACACAGGGTCTTTTCTTGGTCATGTGACCAAGAGCCTGTGTGCTTGTTGTATTCTACCTATTGCATATTCCTATGTATGCCTTTACCTGCTTCATGCCTTCTAGTGGAATGCCTCTACACTGTGATGCACCATGGAATGTTAGGTGCTGATTGAAGATAAGCCACAGTTATGATGGGGCTGAGCTGCCTGCTGGCTGCTCCTGGTGGGGTTTGATCTAGACTACTTGACATCTTATAATAAATCTACCTGAAATACCTCAACCAATCTGGAGTCAATTACTACATTTTGATGGCGACGATATGATCTTACCTACGTGCTCAACTCAAGAAATCAAGCTTCAAGAAGGCAAGACTTTCAACTTTCCAATTTTATCAACTGTCAAGTTAGCCCCACCAGTGACCTCTGCACCGGTTGCCCTCATCAGCCTTCAAGTTGGTTCCCTGTCATCAGCGGTGGTTTCTATGAGGGTAAGAAGCCACTCCTTGTTCATGTGCTGAATTTTCAAGACAGGCTGAGCCTACCTACACTTCTGTTTTCCTGTGCCTGTTCCAGCCTCTTCTGTGAGGGTAAGCCTGTTTCTACGTGCAGTGCCACTAAACGTCTTTTCAAGCTGTTCCTACAATGTCTGCAATCAAAGTAATGTCACTGATTTTAATGACTGTTTCTCTGCGCCCTCATCATTTGGATGCATGAACTCTGTAATGTGTCTCTGCCAACTTTCACATTACCAAAGACTTTACTTTGTGCAAAGACTTTATTTTCTGCTTGCCTACATGACAGTTCTGCCTGCTTTTAACTCTGATGTGACCCTGCTTCCTGCCCAGATTAGCTCGTCCCTCACAGAGTACCAAGCAGTGTTTGTAAACTGCTAGGAATGTCTTTATTCGTAACGTCTGCTCCAGCTTCAGACATTTCAATTATAAACCCTGCGAACTTCCAAAGCAGTTCCAGTTATGTTTGTAGAGTTCAATTTTCGGTATTTTCAAGAAATGGGCACTTTCTGAAAGTATTACATCGCCTTCATGCTAAAAGTGGGGAGTCTATTTTTTGTGTGAAGCGCAGCAGTTCACTCTTTGCCCATTTTCGTGTGACTTGCGACTGCATTTCACACTCAATACCATCACGCTTACACAGCCATTGCATGTTGCATTTTTGAGTTGTGGGTCTATCTCGTTTTTTTTAACAATATTACTATTTTGACTATGACAGCATTTTTCTTTGGTTTTTCATCTTCGTGGCAACAGCAGCAGTTCAACCGCAACTGGGCATTTTAAAATATAGGCGCGTGCACACTCACCTTCATGTGTTTTTGCCTTCGTTTCTCCTTCACGTTCTCGAAGCTTTCAGGACTGCTAGTTTTCTTCTGTTCTGTTGGTGCATGGGAGCACTGTGAGCCACCCGGGCCAGGCGTCCCTAGATGTGCCTCCATCTTGGAATTGGCGGAGCAGGCAGTCAAGATTACTTTCAGTGCTGAGACTGTTAGTTAATGTGAGATGCTGCCAATCAACCTGTTCATTTAATAAAGTGTTGTTGAAGGCTGGATCTTGCCACGATCTTTCCGATGTGAAAATCACATTTTCAACTCATGTGGAGAGTTCTCATGGTGCTCATTTGCTCGTCTATCTTCGGTGGACATAATGTCAACTGCACATTACTTTCATCTGCTGCAAATTTTTGTAAATCCACGACCAAGTACAGTCATTTACTGCCTTTTATGGTATATCTCCATATTGTTGCAAACTATGCCACGCCTGTCCATTTTCCGGTGATAGGCACACAAGTGACTTTAACATCACTCTTAATTCAAAAGGTCGTCCTTTCAACTTGGACAAATAATTATATTAATAATAATAATGTGATTTATTCTTACTCTGTTTGATTCAAGCATCGATTTCAAGGTTGGCAAATCTGTAAATCTCTAAGGTCTTATTTATTACACTTTGCAGTGATTTTACAGTGTCCTTTAGGTGCATATTGAACATATTTCACATGTCTACCTGAGCACGATTTCTGTACTATTCAAAGGGAAGTTTTTATCGTGTTTTGCCATAATGTCTAGGTTATATTTTACAGAGCATTAATATTTAAGCCTAATTACATACTCTCGACATGCTAATACTCAATATTTTCTATTTGTCAATTATCGATGTACATGCATGCGTGCAGTTTACCTTTGTAGAGGATGCACACCTCATTTAACATTTCAAGTTGCGTGCATAGGTTCATTTTCTCAATTTTCTCAATTCAATTTTCAATTACTCAATTGTAAATGTACATGTATGCTTGTGGTATTCTTTCGTAGGAAATCTGCACTTCAATTTACTTATCAATTTGCATACATTCCAGTTGTTTTCCCTTGTTGGGATTACATTGTGTTGTACTGGCTTCTGTACTCACGTTATCAAATGGTCACTATCAAAAGTTCAATTTCTCAAATGTTCTAGGTTTTTCAATGTGTGACCTTCTTGAGGTTGTAAAATGTTTTTATCGCCTCTCATCAATTTCAATATTTTCAATATTAACCTTTTAGGTTTTCGATATGGGGTTTATCCCTCTAAATTTTTCAATGGTATTACCACTGAATTTGGCAGTGGAAATCTTCACTATTTTGTGAAGTTACACTCCTCAAGTTTTCAATATGTGACCTTTCATGAGGTCGTGTTAAAATGAGTGTTTCACTCTTAATTACTCACTACATTTCTTGCTGAATTGTATTTGCCCGTTATTCAAAGTGTTTACATTATAATTTTAATTACTATGTCTTCAGGGTAGTATGAAAGATCTTTTGTTATACTTTCCTCTGCTTCTCTGTTCACTTTGCTTATTTATTCAATACCTATCTCCTTTCATACTTTTCCTCCTAAGGGGTGTATCTGGAGTAGTTCTTGGGTGAATCTTTCTATTCTCTTTTTCGTTGTGTATAGAGAAGAGAAGAAGGGTACCTATTTATGTGTTTGTACCTTTTAGTATTACTCTTCTAGTCTTATTGCACTTTATGTAGTCTTTATTTTAGGTATTTATAGAAAAGGAATGTGTCTGATCTTTATTTGTGCTTTCCTTTTCTGTATTTTATATGTCTCATGCTGTACGGTGCCTTCTGCCACATCTGTCTGGCCAGTGGATGTGTCAGCGGGTATTGATTGGTACGCTTTCTCCTTCTTTTAGTTTCTATGCTCCTTTGTTCATTGTTTTGGTTTGGAAGAAAAGGAGGTATGTTGTATTCTACCTATTGCATATTCCTATGTATGCCTTTACCTGCTTCATGCCTTCTAGTGGAATGCCTCTGCACTGTGATGCACCATGGAATGTTGGGTGCTGATTGAAGATAAGCCACAGTTATAATGGGGCTGAGCTGCCTGCTGGCTGCTCCTGGTGGGGTTTGATCTAGACTATTTAATCTTATAATAAATCCATATAGAATACTTCAACTCGGCTGGACTAAATTACTACAGTGCTCGAAACGCGTCGTTTGTGCCCTAAAGAATAAAATACTTTAAACGTACCTGATCGGAGTGGCTCGTGCTTCTAGAAAATCAAGAAGAAATCTGGTGAATATATATATATATATACATATATATATATATATGTCCAACCATTGCTCCCCACGCAGCCCCGAGGAGCATTTAAGCGGCACACCCAAAACTGAAGAAATCTCCTTTAATCCGATTTGCAGCCAGGGTTTCACAAATACAGCCCAACGCGTTTCAACTTTACGTCTTGATCACGGGCATTACATAATCACGACTGCTGAGAATCCCACAGGTGAGTTCAATTAATATTGTCTCAAAGCACAATGCATCCTGGTCTCAGTAGTCACCTTCATTGGTCATTTCTTTTCATGAATCCTGTTTGGATGCAAAAAACAAAAACAATCACAGAGTTCAGTTTTGTCCCGCCTTGAGCATGAATTTTGAAGCTCAGCCGGGCCCTCTAATGTCCGTGTAGAGGTGATGCCGCTTCTGCCGGCACTGGGCTGTGCCGTGTAATATGTCCAACCATTGCTCCCCACGCAGCCCCGAGGAGCATTTAAGCGGCACACCCAAAACTGAAGAAATCTCCTTTAATCCGATTTGCAGCCAGGGTTTCACACATACAGCCCAACGCGTTTCAACTTTACGTCTTGATCACGGGCATTACATAATCACGACTGCTGAGAATCCCACAGGTGAGTTCAATTAATATTGTCTCAAAGCACAATGCATCCTGGTCTCAGTAGTCACCTTCATTGGTCATTTCTTTTCGTGAATCCTGTTTGGATGCAAAAAACAAAAACAATCACAGAGTTCAGTTTTGTCCCGCCTTGAGCATGAATTTTGAAGCTCAGCTGGGCCCTCTAATGTCCGTGTAGAGGTTATGCCGCTTCTGCCGGCACTGGGCTGTGCCTGTGGGATTCTCAGCAGTCGTGATTATGTAATGCTCCTCGGGGCTGCGTGGGGAGCAATGGTTGGACAGATTACACGGCACAAATATATATATTACCGACTGGCGGTCACCAATAGGCAGGTATAGTTAGGACCAAGTTTCCATAGGAAGAACATTTTTTGTTTTGCTTATAACTTTGGCGTCGTTTGATGAATCTTAATGACATTTTCCATACTAATTCTTTATTTATATAAGCTCCTAAGTTGAAAGGTTGGGGGTGATTCATCAAGGGGGGGTCAAGAAAAAGGGGGGCCCCACAACGTGTTTTCTCTATGTCAATTTCCATTGGAAAATTTAGACAAGGCTACAGGTCGAACGGGTGAACTGAATTTCCCCAAATTTGGCAGGGAGAAGGGGTTCGGTCTAGAAAGCATGCTTTTCTTTATTTGGTATAAATCCGTTCTGTAGTTTTTGAGAAACATCTAAATTTACAGATATCGATATTTGGGAATTCTGCCATCTGATTGGCTGAGGCGTTACGAACATGAGCATGCTGCTTATTGGCTGCGAGCAGTGCGAGTGGTTGCAACTAGGAAGTGTTGGCAGCCATTTTGTGATTTCGTTGAAACGAGTAAGGGGAAAAAAGGGTGAAAAGAGTAGAGGATAGGAGTACTGTAACCTCTGTGGGTGAGTGTGAAGCGAAGTAGTCACTCCTACCGGTCTGAAAGTGCGGTGTTGCTCAGAGTGATATGGTGCTGAGATGAGATGCTGCTACACTCGGGTATGAAACCGAGAGCCTAAACCATGAGCTCATTGCTCTAAAGTGATGTGCTCTGGTCTTTGTAGCATTCGTGTGCATGTAGTGTTAGTAGGCGTTCATACCATACATGGAGTGAGAAGCGAAGTGTTGACCCCTACCGTGCGTTTATATTATATCGGAAGTAGGAAGCGAAGTAATCACGCCTACCGGTGTGAAGACTCGAGGATCAAACCAAGATGATTGCTGTAAAACAATGGGCTCTGGGCGCTGTAGCATACTGGCCACTGTAGTATAACTGTGTAAGTAGTGTTAGTATGTGTTTATACCATACAGGGAGTGGGAAGCGAACTACTCACCCCTACTGGTCTGAAGACTCTGGGATTAAATCGTGAGCCTAAACCGTGAGCTCATTGCTGTAAAGTGATGTGCTCCGGGCACTGTAGCATACCTGTGGAAGTAGTGTAGCTTGCGTTTATACAATACAGGGAGTGGGAAGCGAACCACTCACCCCTACCGGTCTCAAGAGTCACGGATGAAACCATGAGCTCATTGCTATAAAGTGATGTGCTCTGTGTAGTATTTCAATGTAAGTCATAGTAGAATGTTACTATGTAATGCTACTAGAATGTAGGTATGTAATGTTAGAATGTAGGGCTGTCATGAGAGGAATCTTGGGGAGTTTGTACATAGTGCTGGAGAAGACGGTTGCCTTGCTGTCTGCTCCTGTTGATGGCTGTTTTAAGCTGTCTTGTTTTCCTGCAATAAATCTACTTATCAGATCCACTGCTGTCTGCCTCTTCACTACATAAATTTGGAGACGAGCTGGAGAAGGTGAAAAGAAGACAGCAGTCACCAATATTTTGAGCTTCCTTGCGTTCTGCTGAAGACCCGTTTTCTTCGTGAAGCTGTTTCTACTCATCCCAGGGTCGTCGGCTCATCAAACTATGTCATCCGACCTCTGGTAGGATTGATATTATTTAATTTTGGGCTTCCTCTGCCTCTTCACTACACTCTGGTCACTGTACTACACGTGTGCAAGTATGCGTTTATACTAATTCTGTAGTTATGCAGTAACCAATGCATCATGGCCCTAGGGAGTGCCACCTCCTAGGCACAGCTCATACAATGTCCAGGGGTGTGCATCCGTGGGACATTTATATTTGCTACTACAGGGCGGGTGCATGGCTTCCACCCTGTGATAGCAAATCCTTATTTGCCTTGTTTCTAGCGAGATTCGGAAAACCTCGACACGCTTAAATAAAGTGGATCCGGATAGTAGAAATGGAGAAAATAAATGAAGTGGGGTCTCACCCGTTCATTTAAATGATCCCCCGGGTGGGTAACGTTCCGGGGCCAATCCTACTATTATATTGCTGGTTCTCTGCAGCACTGGGGAACTTAATCTCACATGTAAATTAGGTGCAGGAGGATACAGAGATGTTTCGCAGCCTAGCGGACCGCCACATCACCGAGTATTGTTTACTAATTGTTCGGGCAGCTTCGAGGCCAACTCAAGTCCAGGGGTTGCCACCCTTCGGGGCTTTACTTAAATATGCAGGGTGGGCCTCGCCAGTCCCTGAAGCCTCGGTGGCCCTAGGCAGTGCCTTATTGGTTTTGTAATCATACAGGCAGTACTCATGGTGTTATAAAGTGATACACTCATAGAACCCTTGCAGTTGTAGAATTACCCAGGCTTCATTTATGCAACAGTCTGTTGGTTTATATTTGGTAGATGCACCGCAAAATTACAATTATTTTCCCTCATAACCTCCGACTTTCACAATAAACTACAGACAAGTGTTGTCAGAAAAAGAAGACCCATACACTCACTTATTTATTGGTAAAAAAAATAACCTTTCTTAAAACGACACGAATAAATGGAAATGCAGCTTATTTGAACAAACAAAAGTATAACATGAAATAAGTGGGTGGGACTTCTCCGGAAGCAGCATACAAAAGCTGCAAGACAAAAGAGAAACATAAGCATGTGTGCCATGTCCAAGAGAAAAAGAAAGGTAGTCTGAATAAAAGGAAGAAAGTGAGAATGTGACAGAGAGCGAGTGGGTGGAAGGGAGAAGGGGAGGGAGAGTCAAAAGAACAGAGGGATAAGGAGACAGAACATAGACCTACTGCACCAAGCCCTCACTGTTCACCTCCCGTCACCCGTGTGTCTGGGACGCTGGGGTCCACGAGAAAGAGTGCCGTCCAGCAAGTCCTTAAAATGAAACAGAGATATGAATGAGGCCAGAAATTACATTATTATCTACGGCAACATTGCTTGCCTGCACCTGTATACCCAGGATGCTGCACCCCAGCCCCTTCCCCCGCACTGTGCTCAATTGCAGATCCTGCACCCTGAGGCTTCACTGCTCACATGACACCACCGGTGTGCCCAACGACGTGCTGGTGTGAGCTCAGACTCCAGGGTGCCTCTCTCAGTGTGGCACTGCAGGTCTCCGGTCGGGAACGATGACTTGATACCACGATGGAAGGCGTCAGAATGCCCAGGGCATCATTACGGGTGAGCTCCCGCTCCACCCATTTTGGCGCAACTAACTCAGTGTCTGAAAAGGAAGAAATAATATAATGCTGGAAAAGTCTTGCAGTAAATTAAGGTTTATTTCAAGATTAATAGAGAACACCAGTTGAGTGCATCCTTCCTTCTTGAAGTACGATCTATCAACTGTTAGTGGTAATTGTGGTTCAAAGAGGAGTTGGAGCGCACGAGAATACACAAGGTTAAATAATAATATGTTATACCAACGTTCACATACAAAGGAACAGAGCGCATGCTAGCAGCATTATGTGCACGTGTAATGCAGTGGCGCAAGTCTGTGTGCATGTATACTTAGTAATCAGCTCACTACAGTGCCCCGAAAGCCAACGCCATGTGTCTGTAGGGCAGCGCTGCCCGCTGGCTCAAGCCTACAGTACAGTCCAGCAGGTCCTTAAAATGAGACAGAGATGTGACTGAATGAGGTCAGAGATCACATCATTACGCACAGCAACATCGCTTGTTCTCACCTGCGTACTAAGTCTGATGTACCCCACCCCTCTGGCAGCACCATGCTCAATTGCAGCCCCGGTGCACCCAGGCCGCATTGCTCACCTGCTGTCATTGTTGTGTGTCCAAACACGACGGCCAGCAGGGTTCACAATTCAGATCCAGTTTTGATTGCAAGGATGGTGTACATCTCATGGATCCCTTTTTTTTCTTGCGCATTGTGATATGCGAGGTGGATGCGGCCATATCACCTGAGGCAGTGTGGAAGCACTGGGACATGTGGTGTCATCGTTATCCTATTTATACATATGCAAAGTGGGCTAGGCCTGTGTACGCCAGGACAGCGTAGGCGTGTGAATAATTATTCCGGGGACCTGGGCGTTGTTCAGTTCCTGCCTGGCCAGGAAATGTACTTATGTGTGTGTCCCTGTTGCAGTTTTGACATCGCAGAATGCCCAATTTACATTAATGTAGCATGTACCAGGAGGGCGGCAACAATCTCTAATGAGATGCTGTCCGAAAGCATTGAATTGCCAACATCACATGTCGTTGTCAAGCTTGTGGATATGCGCAGACACGCATGTCAATGGTGTGCGGTATTATTGAAAGTGTTTCTATTGCGAAGCGCACACATGTGAATGAGCTTGGATGGAGGCAGGATCAGGAGAGCGGCTACGTCATACACAGTGATAACGCTCATTACAGTCAAGCAATGCATGTCAAACGTGAATTTGAAAGTCTCACAGATGACACATTCTTATACTGGTAAAGCCTGATAACAGAGCATACAGCAACACAAATCTACACATTACTCTTTACTGTTTGTCACATGTGATCTAGGATGTGCACTCTGCCTTTGGCTGATGACACCCCTTCGAGCCACCAATACCCAGGCCGAAAGGCAGAACAATAATGTGCACACACACACACACACACAGGGGGCATCGTGTAACACACATTTGTTTTTTGATGTAACATTTCAGATGCATGGCCATCACACGTGGAAGGCTAATGTACAGACCATGAATATTGATCAAGATGATCGTTGCATGTTGTGTGTAGTATAAGATATGTGTACACAGCAAAAACCTTTTCATGAAAGCTCTCTAAGCAGATGAGGTGTCTCTCATCAAACGCTGTAGAGAGAAGGAGTAAAATGGGTGGGGTCCTCCAACAGTTCGAATGGGAAATGTTATAAACCAATCAAATCGTACAAGTGCCTTGAGACCCTTGCGGGTGAGTAGTGCGCTATACAAGTATCAATTTACAATCAAATGCTTTTTTTAAGGCCACATGGCAATCGCGCACCGAACACGCAAGGAGGCCGCATCCGACGAGATTTTGAGAACATTTATTCATCATAATATAAGTTTATTACAGTTAGAAATATATAAATGTTTAAAATATTTTAGATTATTGCTTGCTCTTTTAGACACTTTAAACTTATTTAGATATAGTTTTGAGACATAAGAAAAATGAGGGAATGGTGTACCCGGCGTGATACCATACGTCTATGACATAACACAGGGCCTGGCAGCGTGCACTCGTCGCATACGCAATGCGGTGCGGGCGCAACCCCATATGTACATGATGTAACGCGTGGCTTGGTACTGCGTACCCATAGCATACCAAAGTAGCAGCTGGCATGACCTCATACGTACATGATGTTACGCGGGACGCGGTGCCATGAACCTGTGGGATACGAAATGCGCATCATTTATTAGTTTAGGAATATGGCGGATAGGATTCTCGTGCTGAGGGAGCTTGGTACACTACCGGTACGGGACTCCAGTTTTCGGAAAAAAAATATATATACATTTTTCTTTTCAAGCTAGAAAACATTACCTAATTTTTAAAGTAAAAAAAAGGATAATAGAGTTCCAAAATATTACAAAAAAAATAGAAAAAGTATACGTTTTATAAATATTAAAATATTAAATTAACATTTAAAAAACCTTCGAAATTCACAGAAAAAAACATAGGTTTTACAGATGTTATAGATAGGAATTAGCATTTAAAAAACCTTTGAAAGTCACTGAAAAAACCATAGGTTTTACAGACGTTATAGTTAGGAATTAGCATTTTAAAAACATTTGAAATTCAGTAAAAAAACAGGTTTCAGGGACGTTATAGTTAGTTTGATATTTGACTCATATAAAACCAGAGAAAATAGCCTGTTATAGTTAGTAGAGCTAACTATAACTTGCTTGCCCGCAATGCACTGCTGATGACGTCACACATTACATCACTCATGACATGGTCAGTGACATCACTGATGACATCTCAAACGTCCCTGAAACCTATGTTTATTTACTGAATTTCAAAGGTTTTTTAAACACTAATTCCCAACTATAACGTCTTTAAAACCTATGTTTTTTTCAGTGAATTTCTAAGGTTTTTTAAATGCTAATTCCTAACTATAACCTGCCTGAAACCTATATTTTTTCAGTGAATTTCAAAGGTTTTTTAAATGATAATTCCTAAATATATTGTTAATTAAGCATATCTGTTTTTTTCTATCTTGTTTAATTATCATCCTGTTCTCAGCGTAGTAAAAACTGCAAATATTACCTCTCTTCAATGTATTCCTTCCTCCAAGAAAATCGCTACAAACCAGAACCACAAGTAACATTAATAATATACAAACTAGGCATACTCGTAGAAAAGAAACAAAAAAACACCACTTCCCATACTTTCATCAACAAACCAAATCTACAATGCTACCTAAAAAAACTGGCGATAGTTCCATTTACCACTAACAACTTAATATCAACATTTAACTAGTGTAAGTAGTCGACTATGTACTGTGTGAATTACATCCAACTCACACCCATATCTAAAGACAAATATGTAATAGAGGTACTAATTATGCACTTCCAACACCCAACAAAATCACAACACCTAGCGCCACCACCACTACAACGACCCCTCCTGACCCCTCCCCCTCTACTACCTCACAGGCATCACAAAACAGGACAACGGACCTTCCCAAAATAATATATCCCCTCTACAGCACACTAGCTCAATGTTCAGAAATGTGGCAACTAATTATGTATAAGGGAGGAAACACGCACATCAACAATAATGTACACAATGCTAACACTTCCGGTGATATGCTATACACAACTCACTATATAAACCAAAAACGTTTCCGTGTGTAGATATACTATTGATACGTGTAGTGTACTGCACAGTGGACGCAACAATATTATCTCAGACTCTGGGGAATATCTTGGTCATGTAGCTGTGTTGTCTCCCCCCCTTGAAGTAGAAGGGGAATGGGCTGGTCCAACGTACGCAACTCCAGGGTAAGAGTATAAATATTTTGCCTACGGCTTGGGTGTGGTTCACTTCTGCAAAGAGAAAAGACTCTGCCACAGCGAAGGTTCTCACCCTGCCACATGGCTGCCTCCATGAGTACGTGCCTCCTCGATACAGGCTCATTGCGAACTCAGGGCAACAGCACCACAGACTTATGTCTGTTTCGACTACTGCCTTCGATCTACACTGCGGACAGCAGGGTTCACAACTTAAATTCAGCTTTGGATCTACACTATGGACAGCATTGAAGTTAGCCTTGATTTATGTAAGGCAGAGACAATTGTACTCTATGTCCTCAGACTTTGCTAAAATAAGTGACAACATTTATTCATCGATATCTGTGCTGACTACTGCCTCCTTTCTACAGCACGTTCAGTAGAGTTTACAACTTGATACCAGTTTCCCATTAGCTCTACAGACAACATTGAATTCAGTCTCGATTTATCTAAGGCAGAGACAATTGTACTCAGTCCTCAGATTTTGTTAAAGGATGCAACAAAAAACATTCCTCAATGTCTGTACTGACTACTGCCTTCGATCTACACTGCGGTCAGTAGAGTTTACAACTTGATACCAGTTTCGTATCAGCACTACAGACAAAATTGAATTCAGTCTCGATTTCTTTAAGGAAGAGACAAGTGTACTCGGTCCTCAGATTTTGTTAAAGTATGAGACAAAAAAATATGCCTCGATGTTTGTGTTGATTACTGCCTTAGATCTACACTACGGACAGCAGGGTTAACAACTTGAATTCAGCTTTGCATCTACACTACGTACAGTAGGGAATTCAGCCTTGATTTATTTAATGCATAGACAATTGTACTGTATGTGTTCAGATTTTGTTAAAATAAGTGACAAAAACCATTCATCGATACTGTGCTGACTACTGCCTTCGATTTACAGTGCAGACAGCAGGGTTCACAACTTGAATTCAGCTTTGGATCTATACTATGGACAGCATGAAATTTAGCCTTGATTTTTTTAAGGTAGAGATAATTGTACTTTATGTCCTCAGATTTTGTTAAAGGATACGACAAAATAAATTCTTGATGTATGTGCTGACTACTGCCTTCGATCTACAGTGTGAGGGCTCACGATTCAGGTGGAATGGTGATTGCACATGACGCATTCCATTAGGCAAGAGACATTGTACCAGTGCGACCCGCCCGAACCACCAATCATCGCAGGGTGCGCACACGCTGAGTTCTTCAGGTACCACTAACTCACTGCACCACAAGTCTCCCCATGGGTATATTAAGGCAGGATTCACTAGGTAAAAAACATTGCTCCCAGTGTGGCCTGCCCGGACCACGCATCATCGCAGGTTACGTACATGCTCAGTACTAAAGGTACTACTAACTCAGTGCACCATAATTCATCGCCACTTGGCCGTATTCAGGCAGAATTCAACAGACAAAAGACATTGGTCCGAATGCGGCCCCCCCATTGACCACGCATAATCGCATTGTACGTACAAGCTCAACGCCAAAGATATTACTAACTCAGTGCACTATAAATCATCGCAAAGAAGAGTGAACAGTTTTATGTCAGCAATGAGGCATACTATCACTTTTAAATGGAATTCATGCAGAATTCAATCGACAAAATACATTACTCCAATTACTGTCCCCCCCGACCATGCATCATCGTAGGGTACGTACACGCTAAGCGCCAAAGGTACTACTAGCTCAGTGCACCAAAAATCATCGCCGCATGGCCTTACTAAGGCAGAATTCACAAGTCAAAAAACATTACTATCAGTACGGCCTGCCCGGAGCACGCATTATCGCATGCTCCACAGAACCTTGTTGTTTCAGGTGCCAATAACTCAGTGCAAACCAAACTAAGTATAACACCTATCAAACCTACACCATATCCCTTTTAGTAGCCTTTCTCCAAAAACTTCTTTTATATCACTTATAGATTTAGTTGAATAATAAAATTCAAGCTGCAAGTGCAAAGGCACACTTAATGACAGTCTACACTGCGGACAGCACAGGTCACAATTTGAACTATAATGTCCCTGAAACATACATATTTCGACAATGTATTCCATACATGTTTCATCTGTTATTCCATTCGTGATTACACATGATGCAGTCCAGCCTAAGTTCTACACTGCGGACAGCAGGGTTTACAACTTGAATTCAGCTTTGCATCTACACTACAGACAGTAGGGAATTCAGCCTTGATTTACCTAATGCAGAGACAATTATACTGTATGTATTCAGATTTTGTTAAAAATAAGTGAAAAAAGCATTCTTCTATAACTGTTCTAACTACTGTCTTCCATGTACACTGCGGACAGTAGGGTTTACAACTTGAATTCAGCTTTGGATCTATACTACAGACAGCATTGAATTCAGCTCGATTTATTTCAAACAGAGACAAAAAATACTCCTGTGGCACTGCTAGTATGTGCAAGCACCTTCAATCCCTGCATCCTGTGAACTATGCTCACAAAGAAAGTAGAAGACTGCGTCAAAATATACCCCCACCACCGACAATACCAAGTACCTCTGGGGCATCACCTTCAACATCGCCACCAGACATAGGTCCCCATTTTGAGATAGTTAGAATGCACTGCGTGAAGTGCAATCGTTTAATTTGTTATGGGGAGCAAGCAGGAGACCTAGTTTGCAGAGCAGTTGATAACTATCAATGGTAGTTTTTTTCCCCTCAAAGTTCATGCAGTCCAGTACGCAACAGTCAATGCTTTGAGTGCAACCCGTTCAGACCACGCATCATTGCAGGGTGAGCACACGCTAAACACCAGATGTACCACTAACTCAGTGCACCATAAACAATCGCCACGTGGCCTTATTAAGGCAAAAATCAGTAGTCAAAAGATATTCTCACCAGTCTTAAAGTCTCTTAATTGGCTGCCCTATGAAGCTCGATTCCAGTTCAAGATTATCATTGTAGCGCAAAAAGCCCTGCACGACAACACCCCCAGGTACCTAGCACAAAAGCTTGGATTATCATGTGGCGAGAGAGCCTCAAGGAGCGCTAACAACTTCCTTCTGAAACCATGTATCATGAATAAAAAGAGAACTTGTCGTCGAGCCTTCTCAGGTGTGGCACCAAAGATCTGGAACTCTCTCCCACCGGAATTACTCAGAATATCATCAATTACTGCTTTCAAACTTGAAGCCAAAAGTTTCCTAATAAACACATTTTTACCTTAATTTGGCATTGCCACCTGTAGAAGCCTGTTATTGACCTGTTAATCCCATTACTCGCTGTGTATCTTTTGCTAGTGTTTATTGTGACTATAACTGTTTGGTATTCTTATCCGATTCCGTACTTGAGTTTTATTCTCCCTCTCTTCGCGCTGTGTATCACTTGTCTGTGATTGTTGTGACTACAACCGTTCTTCTGTAAAGCACTCTGATATGCCTCGGGATCTGGCTTGCGCTATATAAAACTTTATAAAATAAAAATAAATAAAAAATCATCGTAGTCTCCACACAAACCGCCCCTACCTCAGTGCACCACAACTAGTGAACCATTTACAAAATAATTTTCTGTGTATTATTTCACATATAGTGCTCCTACCTTTGTACAGCAGAAGTTATAAACCATTTACGATTGAATATCTGTGTATGATATCACGATTACTATTCTTCTTGTTATCAACAGCAACGTAATAAAATGGAGTCGAGCACATGTGCCCCTACCCATTCAATCATCTATCTGTGTCTGTGTATTTATTATGTTTGTAAAATGCTGCTCCTGAGCCCTACCACATTATATTGTGCTGTAAATAGCGTATGCAACCATCTTACCTCTGCCAGTAACAGAAACTTTGATTATATAACTTTCTCTCGCTCATTCTACAAATACGAACGTACAAACTGGATCATTACAATACTGCAAACAAAGTGTATAGTAAATTTATAAGTGTGTGCTATTGCTCGTTTTTTTTAGCATATTTATATAGCGCGAACTTGACCCAAAACTATATCAGCAATTTACATGAGCACCGTATTTACAGTACGTTTTCAGGCACGCGTAGATAACGTCATTTCTCTACAATAACAGGATGTGGAAGCGACTCCGAGCCTCGAACACTGATTTCCAGCACCAAATTCAACAGTATACCCGAATGACCACATACCTATATATATATATATTAGCTGCCCTTCATGTGCCAAAAACTGCAACCTAAAGTTTTCATAGCCCTGTAGTACTACAGCTACAACACTCCACCGAATGTACAACAAACATTCATATTCGCAGAAATGCGTAATGTCCACCATCTTTTATGTATGCAACTATGGATTAATGTAGGATTAGTGATTCCCCGTACCTTCCATGTTGGCCATGTTGTGGGACTTTACAGACATATGACACATTTACGTGTAAGACCCGGGTGACGGCAGCACTACAACACAGACACCCAAATCAGTTGATTTCCCATATAGCTCATGACAGAGCCACGCCCATAGCTCCAGAGTCATCGTTCACATCCTCGCGCAGCACTGCCATACGTCAGAGCAGCCCACTCCGCTTATGCTTCCAGGAAAACACAACAACGCTACATGGCCCACATTTCCATTGTAATGATTTCTTAGTTCCTGGTCTAGTTGTCAGAACGGCACAAACCCACTCCCTCATGGCTGGTAAACATCCACACCACACCCATCCAGCACATGTGTCAAAACACACGTGACCCTACCAATAAAAAAGACGGGGCGCACGTGCTCTACGCCATTTTAGAATTGCTCTCATCACAAGCGCTGTGATGGTCCATCCTGGTGGTTCAGACGCGCATGTAGGCCTGAACTACCAAACAGGGGGCCCACCACCACGTGTGTGGCCTCTTTGGTCACTGAGTTAGTGGTACCAAAAGGACTGAGCGGGTGAGGAACCTGCGATGAAGATAGGTGCAAGAGTATGTCCTTTGCTATAGTGAGATTAAGACTCAGCAGCAAATGTGAGACTTCTTGGCGGCAGAGCGGTACTGCATGATGTAGAACGTACCCTGTCCGTGAAAAGGTGAGCAGTGAGGCCTGGGTGCGCAGTGGAGGGAGTAGATGGCATGTAGCAGACTGGATACAAAAAGGTGACGCAGCGATTTAGGCGTACGCAGTTCTATATACCGCATCTTATTGCATTTGTATTTTTTTCCTATAGTAGGAAAGGTTTTATAGTCGGTCAAAAGTCCGTCGCTTGTGATGATTGAAACCACATGGATCACTGCGCACCACTTGTTTTCTATAACCAAATGGAAAACATTGCTACTCTACTAATTCTTCATAAATAGAAGACCATTAAATAAGTTGGAACTGTACAAATAGTTGTATTTTTAATGCGGAGGGAAGGTGTGTGAAAGGGCGATGTTATTCTACTCCACATTAAAATAGTAACAATTACCAATCATAACATCTTTCTTTTACTATCTTTTAGATGTAGAGCTTCAAGGTGCACTACGTCCTGGCACGTGGTGTAAGACACACCGGTGACAAAAAGGTGAGCTGCGAATATTCTTTTCAGTCACTCTCTCACTTCCTCTCTCCTCTGATAAAGAAAAGACACACAATCTTATCTTCCTTTTTATCAAACAGGTTGTGTTTCACAAATTGGCATTCCCCCCAACACCTCCAAAGCTCAACGTTTGAGGATTCTGCAATGATGCGTGGCCATCGTAACAACGGATAAGAAGGCTGCTTCGACACGTGGTGGACCCTCTTTGAATCACTCCATTGGCACAAAGTGAGCAAAGAAACTTGTTTCCGAAGCAACAAGAAGTCACCTGTGGGCGGAGAGACTGGATAGTGTACAGCAAGTTGACTGCGTACGAATGTACAATTACCTCCGGGCAGTGGAAGTGTATAGGTTGCAACAGTCTGGGCGCACAAGAAAGAACACTCATCTCCGGACACTGGGAGTCAATGGGGTGCAACAGTCTGGGTACGCAGTAATGAGAACTCACCGCTATGCAGTGGGAGTGCATGGGTATAGTACTCTGGGAGAAAAAGTGTGCACAGACACCTCCTTGCAGTGGAAGTTGATGTAATACAGTATCCTGATCCTGAGTGTCCAAAGGCATAACGCAGAAATATACATGCGCAGTTGTATGTACTCTACATTACTAACTCTATACTATCGTTCAGATCACTGCACTATGAACCGGCACGTGGTTGGATACACACCAGAGGCAAAAAGGTGAGCTACGAAGATTTTCTCCAGTATCAACACTACCTCTCCTGCTCCATCTATTAATTTCTCTCTCTCACACTTTCAATGTCGTTTTTTCTCTCTTTCTCTTTCTCCCTCTCTCTCACATTGTTTCTCTTTCTCTTTTCAAGTTATGGACGCTGCTGTCCACTCTGCACATAAATAAATCAAGGCTGAATTTAATACAGTCTGCAGTATAGAATCAAAGCAGACTTCAAGTTGTGAGCTCTGCTGAAAACAGTTTTTTCAAAAGGTAAGCAGAGCGGCCTAGCTACACAATGCCTCCAATTAAACGCGCTGCAAATAAACGATATTGTCCTGCATGAT
Organism: Lissotriton helveticus; assembly: GCF_964261635.1. Taxonomy (NCBI): domain Eukaryota; kingdom Metazoa; phylum Chordata; class Amphibia; order Caudata; family Salamandridae; genus Lissotriton; species Lissotriton helveticus. The sequence goes on from NC_136067.1 coordinate 1,351,149,952, forward strand.
GACGTGATCTCTCACCTAATTATGCCTCATCTCTGAATCATTTTAAAAACCTGCTGAACCATACTGTAGATCTGACCCAGCTGGTACTTCCCTACAGACACCTCTTCAGCACGGGCCTATGAGAGGGGTGGGATGTATCAGGCACACTGCACACGTGCGAATAAGCAATATTGCCAAGTGTTATGTTAATTTGTGATCTTTGACCAAATTCAGTCACATCTCTGTCTCATTTTAAATACCATTTATAACATAAGATAGGCCTAAGCCTACAAGCAGCGTTGCCCTGCAGACTCCTGTTGAGGGTGATTCTGTGGGCGGGGTAGGGTGCACTACCCTGAGTGTGCATGTGAGAGAAAACGATCTTGCCTTTCGTAAATATGTAATCGCTCACCTCATTCAATCACATCGATCTAATTTTAAAGACTTATTTTCATTTTGGTTTTTGCAGGTTACCAACGCTCCTACCATGGTAGTCCATCTCACATTTTGTTCATTATACTGTTATGCTAAAGTTTCGTCTCTATTTATTTGTTTTTGTTTTAATAAAAGTTAATTAAAAACAAACCTGAGTGTATACCTCTTCTTTTTCTGACATTTCACTTTTATTTAGTGTGATAATCATATGCTTAGAGAAGATTGAAAAATTAAAAAGTAGAAATTATGTTTATAACTAGAAGTATAATACTGAGGCTAACTCTTTATCAGCTCTTTACCAATGTCTGTAGCTTTGATTAACGGTTCCTATGGAACATTTTAAAAAGTCCAGCACACTTGCTGTTTGGATTAGCAACATTGTATGGTGAACTTGTGACCTGTGTGCTCAGTTAAGTGTTCCATGAACTGTTACTATGATAACAGGCAGTAAGTAGTTTGGGGGTAGGGTGGAAAGGTACTGGCTGTACAGAAGCCGTTATATTTGCCCAGGATCCTCTACATGAAAGAGGGGAAAGCAAACTGAGGTGACAGAACACCATGTAGATTACGAGCAAACGAAGTACACAACTCTTAGAATTAACCTCAAGAGAAGGCTGGAGGAATAGCCACTGACGTTACAAAACCTCATGTACAATTGGACTACTCTGTACTCAACAATGGGCAATTATTTATCGATTACAATCAGACACTGTTGCTTCACGATTCACAGTGTGCACTTCACTAAATACTTCATGCCTATTTAAATGGGAGACAGGATTGTCGACGTTCCAAAACTTAGGGGCATATTACAAGGACGGCGTTAAAATGATCGCCGCTTCAACGGCAGCAAACTACAGCTAAAACAACGATAATGGACTTCAAAATCCTTTGTTGTCTTACCGGAAGATTTTTTCAACACTGCTGTTTGCTTTGGCAGGGTGAAAGTCGAGGCTCCCGCCCTGCCATAGCAAACTTGGTTTGCATTTTGAAAGAGAGAACACGAAAGCTACTCTCTATTTTAAAATGCAAAGTAAAATGCTTTTCCCCACGGCGAGCTACATATTAGCAGGTCCCCGAGTGGAAAAGCTGACTGACACCGTAGGGACATTGGGCGTCCACCCACAGTCCCCAACGTTGAATATACGCCCATGGGATGGGATCCCGATGAAGAATAAAAATTAGTAGTAGGTGATTTTCTTTACGGTAAAATTAGGAGTCTGTAATGGGCTTATTTACAAGGACAGTGTTAAAATGTTCTGGTGTACACCTGGGCCTCTATTCGACTTCTCACGAATTCTCAAAAGCCTATTATTAAGCCCACTATGGCCACTTTAACGGCACTTTGCTAACGCTAAAGCAACGATAATTTTAACGCTGTCCTTGTAAATATGCCCCCAACATCGCGAGAAATACATCGATAATTCATGTTTGCAAGTGAAAAGCTTGTTAATATAAGACTGTGGACTTAACATATCAATCCACCTTGCATATTAAACATGCTTAAGTCTACTTCAGAACAGATGTTAGGATCCGACATAAACCTCAATTACCAAGAGTTTTGCTATTGGACCTCAAATTCAGGGCCGCCTTGTAAATACATCGCTGTTGTCATACCTCCTTCTTCCATGTTATATTGTTACAGGAACACCTACCTTGCCACCGGGAACGCCTACATTGCAATTCATTGAAGATACGAGGCGAGCCGTTACCAAACCGGCTGCTAACATGCGTTAATGCATCTTAGCGTCGCCTAGTAAATAGGGTGATATCATTTTCACTGCATTTTTTCCTTTTTTTAAAAAAAATTGTGGCGGAATGGCCCTCAACTTTGCTATGACAGAGCGGGTACCTCAACTCCTGCCCTGCCATAGCAAACAGCAGTGTCCCGAGGGTAGGCATCCAAAGACACAGCCCCTCCTGGTGGATGGTGTTCCTTAAGGCTTTCAACTGCTCCAGAATGGGGACCACGTGGCCCCCCTCCCAAAATATAAAAAGACCTGGAGGGTGGTAATCCCCGGGGCTTGGACGGACCTTTGAGCTCCCTCACCCATTTATTTTATAGCACCGAGGAATGGCGGTCCCCGGGCTACAGGGCTCCCCTGAACCCCCATCAAAACTAATATTTTAGACGCCGTGATTTGGCCCTCCCAGGTAACTAATTTTTAAACAAACACAGGAGCCCGAGCTTCATTTTTATTTATTTTACGCGGATCCATGCACCCAGCACAGATTTCTCCATATTTTTGTCCAAAGAAAAAAAAATAGTTTTGGGCCCTAGGGGTCCTTGTGGGACCCCCTAGGAAGGTCTAGAGGGTCAAAATATTTCTTACCTGCCCCCTTTATAAGTTTTGAGCACTTGTTCCACTAATTTCTAGATCCTCGCTTCTACTGAGGCACAAAATGGCTGCCAACACTTCCTCATTTCGAATGTTGACAACCACTTGACAGCCAAATAGCATTCAGCGCGTGATCGGGACGGTGCGCTTAGAGTGCACGCAGGATACGCGGATCCACCGAGGCCATAGATATATATGTACTTTTAATTGTAATTTTCTCAGGAACTACTGAATGGATTTACACCATTTAAGCAAAAGGCACGAGTCTGAACCAAGGACTACCTCTTTGCCAAATTTGGTGTAATTCCGTTCAGCAGTTCGGGCTGTAGCCACGATGAACGGTTCCAATGGAAAATTTCATTGGGAAGACACGTTTTGGGGCCCCCTTTTTTCTTGGCCCTTGCTTCATGAATCACCTGGAGACTTTTAGGATAGGAGCGGACCAGAGCGCCCCATTAGTTTTGAAAATTTCGCGAAGATTAGTCAACCGGCGCAAAAGTTATTCCAAATAGAATGTTGCGGATTTCCTATGGAAAATAGGTTCTAACTATAACTACCTACTGGCGAATGCCAGTAGGTAATATATATATATATATATATATATATATATATGCCGCTCACGTGAAGAAATCACTGCACACTCACGGGGATGTCTCAAGGTAGCTTTATTGGGCAGAGTGCTTGGATAGCTGTCAAGCACGGGAAGGATGATGAATGTCCTGTTTCGTCTTAAAGTCCTGACGCGTTTCGAGGGTGAAATCCCTCTTCCTCAGAGGACGACGAGCAGATTCCAGGATAGCCGGAAGCAGTTCCACATATATATAGATGGCACGCCCCTATTCCGGGCGGTACTGGATGCACGGTGCCTTATGGAACTTGTATTCCAGCTGAGATTGATACCGCCGATGCTCCGTTACCCGTCTGCATATATATATATATATTTCACTGAAAAAACCATAGGTTTCAGACACGTTATATCATCCATTTAGACACTTATATACCCATTTATTCTTCCATCGACCTTGAGTAAAACATATATAAAACATGTTTGATTTTCAGAAAAACACACATTCACTGGATGAAATGAAATGAAATGAAATGAATGAAATGAAATGAATTCGTACTTGTATAGCGCACTTATATCCTGAGGAATTTTGGCGCTGTACACATACCGATGTGGAACCCTTCCTGGCTTTTCCCTGTGAAATGCCTACTCCTGGGCACCCCCAAGGTGAAGCCAGGCATCCCAGCACTGTTGGGGCCGTTGTGGACATTAAGCAAGCTATTGCACAGAGTTGCAGAGTGGGACCCATGATTAGAATAGGCACCGAGGCGAGAATTATCAAGTCTGAGGAAATTGAACCCAAGACCCGCCGAGGCGGGAATTGAACACTGGTCCCGGGCCAGACCTCTGCATCATGGTCTGCCGCTCTAACCATTGAGCCACACTTCTCCACTGATGATGTCATCAGTGATGTCATCAGTGATGTCATTTGAGATGTCGATCAGTGATGTCATCAGTGATGTCACTGACCATGTCATGAGTGAGGTAATATGTGACTTCATCAGCAGAGCATTCTGGACGCGCGAGTTATAGTTAGAACTAACTATAACGGGGGAATTTCAATGGTTTTGTATGAGTGAAATGTCCAGCTAACTATAACGCCCCTGAAACCTATGGTTTTTTCAGTGAATTTCTAAGGTTTTTTAAATGCTAATTACTAACTATAACGTGCCTGAAACCTATGGTTTTTTCAGTAAATGTAAATGTTTTTTTTAAATGCTAATTTTTAACTTTAACGTGACTGAAACCTATGGTTTTTTAAGTGAATTTCAAAGGTTTTTTAAATGCTGGTTTCTAACTATGCCTACAGAGGTGGGACATGTGAAGAAAGAAGAAAAACGAACAGAAAGAAAAAAAGAAATGCAGAAAGAAGCAACAAAAGTCCTCATAGAAGAAGAAAAGTGCAGGAAGAAGGAAGACATGCAGAAAGAACAAATAAAGGAGCAGAAAGAGGTCTTGTTGCAAAATCATCCTCTACCCTCAAATTTTTCAGATGGGTACTGGTGGTAACTGACTCTGACTAACCAGTCCTAGAGCCAGTGCTATGCTAAAAGACAATTAGAATACAGTTAAATCACCTACATACACTAGTTAGCCCAATAGGTACCTCCTGTAACTGCCATTGCAGAGAGGTGTAAAAAGGGGCACGGCCTGCACCACCTCTCTGCAACGCAGCACAGTGTTGCTTACTGGAAGCACCTGGTGGGATAGTTGGCCCCCAGGGTCCATCAAGATTGAAGGGGAATTATTTCCCCAACTTAAAACGCGCCACAGGACGTGTTTGCACACGTCACCTCAGGCCCCGTCCCCTCTCCGCACCACTGTGTAAGCGAGCCCTGTGGCCGTTCTAAGTTGAGGGATTAAGTGCCCTTGAGTCCTAAGGGTCCCTATGCTCAAACTAGCCCACTAGGTACCTCCAGTAAGTGCCACAGAGCTGCGTTGCAGAGAGGTGTAAAAAGGGGCATGACCTCTGAACCACCTCTTTGTAACACAGCTCCCTGGTGCATACTGGAGATACCAGTTGGGCTAGTTGGCCCTCAGGGACCCTCAGTATTGAAAGAGAATTAATTCCCCAACTTACAACTTGCCACGGTGCGCAATTGGACAATGGTGGTGAAGGAAGGGGGCGTGGCCTGAGGTGACATGTCTACAAACATGCCCTGTGATGCGTTTTGAGTTGGAGAATTAATTCCTCTTCAATCCTGAGGGTCCCTGGGGGCCAACTAGCCCACCAGGTACCTCCACTATGCGCCAGAGAACTGTGTTGCAGAGATGTGTTCAGAGGCCACGGCCCTTTTTACAACAATCTGCAACGCAGCTCCGTGGCGCTTACTGGAGATACCTGGTGGGCTAGTTGGCCCCCAGGGACCCTCAGGATTGTAGAGGTAATAATTCCTCAACTTAAAAAAGTGCCACAGGGTGTATTTGCACACATGTCACCTCAGGCCCACCCCCTCCCTTCACCACTGTGCGAACTCACCCCGTGGTGCGTTTTAAGTTGGGGGATTAACTCCCCTTGAACCCTGAGTGTCCCTGTGGTGCGACAGAGCTGCATTGCAGAGAGGTATAAAAAGGGACGTGGCCTCAGAACTCCTCTCTGCAACGCAGCCCCCTGGCGCATACTAGAAGTTCCTAGTGGGCTAGTTGGCCTCCAGTATTCAAAGGGAATTCGTTCCCCATCTGCAAACGCGCCAGAGGGCGTATTTGCAGAGTGCTGATTGGAGGGTGCGTGTCCTCCGGCGTGATGCCGGTCTTTTTTTTTAAGAAGGGGGGCTGTGTGGCCCCCCTTCTTTTCCTAATTTATTGGCCCCATCCCCCAGCCCCCAGGGCCAACCCTTATTTATTTATTTTTTTAAATAAAAACTTTGGAAGGGGGCCGCGTGGCCCGCCTCCCGAGGCCTTAATAGACCCTGGGGATCCCATCCCCTGGGGCATGGCCTTTTTTTTAATTTTAATGTTTTTAGATGGGGGGCTCGAGCCCCCCACATAGGTTTTTATTGACATTTGTTTTTTATCAAGACCCGGTGGCGGTTCCTGGTGCTGCGGGGGGCTCATATTTTCTAAAAGCCCTGGGGTAGCGGTCCCCTGGGCTTGGGGGGCCTTTGAGCCCCCACCCATGTAATTTTGTTGCCTGGGGGTGGTGGTACCCATGCCTGGGGGGCTGGGGGGGCTGTGAGCCTCCCCTACAAATAATCTAATTAAGCCCTGGGGTGTCAGTCCCCGGGGCTTTGGGGGGCCTTTGAGCACCCCCAACCATTTCTGTTTGAAGCCCCGGGGGGTGGCGGTCCCCGGGGCTGGGGGGGCTGTTAGCCCCCCCTGCACATATTACATTAAAGCCCTGAGGGTGGCGGTCCCCAGTGCTGGGGGGCCACTCTGGGCCCCCCATTACATATTAATATTGCCCCCGGGACTTGGCCTCCCAGGGGCTTAATAGCAACGAAGCGCGGAAGACCGCGCTTTGTCTTTTTTTGTCTCGGAAGGATCCACACACACTGCGCAGATTTTGCTGATTAAAAAAAAAAATGGGGCCCTGGGGCTTCTTGTGGAACCTCCTAAGCGATTCTAGGGGGTCAGGGTGTTTCTACCCTTCCCCCTTTTGCGCTTTGCGCCTTAGCTTGACTGATTTCTTGTGCCTCGGTTCTACCGAGGCACAAGATGGCTGCCAACACTTTCTTGTTTGGAGTGTTGACTGCCAATTAGCATGAAGCTCGTGCTCGGGAGGGTGCGCGGAGGGAGCGCGGATCCTGCGCGGCCATAGATATCACTATCTTTATTCCTTAATTTCTCAAAAACTACTGAACGGATTTACACCATTTTTAAAAAGGTTGCTTTCTTAGCCAGCAGTACCATTTTTGCCTAATTTGGTGTAATTCCGTTCAGCAGTTTTTGCTATCACTCAGACTTTTTTGACCCAGCCGGTATCCTACTGCTTCTTCAGGACCATTAACGCTACATATAATGGCTCTCAATGATGATTGCTTTTAAGATATTCTAAATACAGTGATCTAACCATGACAATTTGTTGTGCGGTTTTTCTCTATCTATGTATTTGTTCTCTGAATTCTCTGGTTTGCTTCGTTATTTAAATATGCATTATATATGTATAGCAATTTGCATTGAAGAATGAGTTAATATATAAAAATTAATATTTGGATGGAGGATTTAGTAGCAGTGTAATTGACTGTTTACTTGACCAATTTATAGTGTCTCACTAAATATAGTGGATAGTGACTAAACTGTTTGAATATCTGTATCACTTTGTCAGTTGCTGTGTAAACTGGTTCTCCAGTTCGTTACTAGCTATGTGAAAGTCTGTATTAGTTATTGATTAGTTAACTGAGTATTTGTATGGGAGAGTGAATGTGTGTGTGGTTCGGTGGGGGGGTGTGACTGCCCAAAGATGTGTGAATAGTTGATTCACTAGATATATGAAGTTAAAACTACATGTTCTAACAGTTGTTTGGGTGAGTGAATATATTTATGGGTGTGGTGATGAAAAAATATATTTCTCAATGGTACATGTCCAACAAACTAGAAAAATAAAAGGCAGTGTATGTGTCAGTTGTTGTATATTAATAAGTATACATAAGACTCAATGATTGTGTGAGTGACTGTATGGATAACTTTATACTTGTAATAATGATGTTATAATTCACTAAGTATGACTTACTATCTAAATGAATAGAAGAAGTGGTGTTTGTATAAGTGTGTAGCTAAGTAAATATGTAAGTATGATCCATTGTTTGCATAAGTGAGTAGGATGACTTCATATGTGAATAGGATGTGTGCTGGTGTGTAATGTCGATTTAGGTGTATAAGTATTTTTGATAGTGTTCTATTGTTCATTGACAGCATGTATGAGTGAATCTACAGGTAAGTGATTAGATGTGTGTATACATCTATGAATCACTGAGTGGGTTTTTAGATACTTGTATTGCTGTAACAATGGATTCAAATGTGATACTCTGTATTTTACAAAGAGTGATGAAAGATTTTACTAGTGTATGAAAAGGTGTATGTGATTGTCACATGGATGATGTCATCAGTGATGTCATCAGTGATGTCATTTGAGATGTCATCAGTGATGTCACTGACCATGTCATGAATGATGTAATATGTGACATCATCAGCAGTGGATTGCGGGTGCACGAAATATAGTTAGTACAACTAACTATATAGGAGCAATTTCAATGGTTTTGTATGAGTGAAATGTCCAGCTAACTATAACACCCCTAAAACTTATAGTTTTTTGAGTGAATTTTAAAGGTTTTTTAAATGCTAATTCCTAACTATATAAGGCCTGAAACCTATGGTTTTTTCAGTGAATTTCAAAGGTTTTTTAAATGCTAATACCTAACTATATAAGGCCTGAAACCTATGGTTTTTTCAGTGAATTTGCAATGTTTTTTAAATGCTAATTCCTTACTATATAAGGCCTGAAACCTATGTTTTTTTCAGTGAATTTCAAAGGTTTTTTTAATGCTAATTCCTAACTATATAAGACCTGAAAGCCCACCAGGAATCTCTAGTATGCGCCAGGGGACTGCATTGCAGAGAGGTGTAATGAAGCCACGCCCCTTTTTACACCTCTCTGCACCGCAGCCCCCGTGCATGCTTGAAGAGGGGGAACTAATTCCCCTTGCATACTGGGAGCCCCTGGGGACAAACTAGCCCACCTTGAACCTCCAGTATGCGCAAGGGGGCTGCATTGCAGAGGTGTAATGAGGCTATGCCCCTTGTTACACCTCTCTGCAACGCAGCCCCCTGGCGCGTTTGCAGAGGGGGAACTAATTCCCCTTGCATACTGGGGGTCCCTGGGGGCCAACTAGCCCACCAGGAGCCTCCAGTATGCACCAGGGGGCTGCATTGCAGAGAGGTGTAATGAGGCCACACCCTTTTTTACACCTCTCCGCAACGCAGCCCCCGTGCATGTTTGAAGAGGGGCAACTAATTCCCCTTGCATACTGGGGGTCACTGGGGGCCAACTAGCCCACCTGGAACCTCCAGTATGCGCCAGGGGGCTGCATTGCACAGAGGTGTAATGAGGCTATGCCTCTTTTTACACCTCTCTGCAACGCAGGCCACTGCGCGTTTGCAGAGGGGGGACTAATTCCCCTTGCATACTGGGGGTCCCTGGGTCATAGCTGCCCAAACGCCGAAATTCCAAACGATTGAAAATGACTTTTCTTGAGAAACATTTGGATTTGGATTATCATGTCCTATACTTTGGAATTTTTGAAAGACTGACTTTGAGGATGCTATAAATTACTTAAGTCTGCCCGTATTGTGTGGGTAAAATTGATACCTAGTCACTTTGAATAAGAATGTACTTACGTCTCGTCTAACATTTGGAAGAAATATCTAGTTATATGACAACAGGATACCGACATAACTTGAAGAAAATAAGAACGCCCTGAAGAAGTTCTGTTGTACAGAACGAAACGTGTCAGCTGGCTGTGGTACATAAACTTAAGGAAAATAAAAGCATTTGAATATACACCAAGATTCAGCGCTTCAATAAGGACTCTAAGTGATATGATTTGATTGGTCTTATTGTGCAAGTGGTGCTGTGCCAAACTTTGGAATATTCTCCACTACTCTCTACTACTTACTCTCTACTAATCCACTACTCTCTAATACTCACTCTCTACTACTCATTCTCTACTACTCTACTACTCTCTACTACTCTCTCTCTACTACTCTATCTCTACTACTCACTCTTTTTGCTACTCACTATCTACTACTCTGTACTACTCACCCTCTACTTCTCTCTCTCTACTACTCTCTACTACTCACTCTCTACTACTCTCTACTACTCACTTTTTACTACTCACTCTCTACTACTCTCTACTACTCTCTCTCTACTAATCTCTACTACTCACTCTACTACTCACTCTCTACTACTCTCTACTATTCTCTCTCTCTGCTACTCACTCTCTACTACTCTCTACTACTCACTCTTTACTACTCTCTACTACTCACTCTCTACTGCTCTCTACTACTCACTCTACTACTTAATTTCTACTACTCTCTACTACTCACTCTCTACTACTCACTCTCTACTACTCTCTACTACTCACTCTACTATTCACTCTACTACTCTCTACTACTCACTCTCTGCTACTCTCTCTACTGCTCTCTACTACTCTCTACTACTCACTCTCTACTCTATTACTCACTCTCTTCTCTCTACCTCTCTCTACTTCTTTCTCTACTAGTCTCTACCACTCTACCTCTACCTCTCTACCTCTACCTCTCTACCTCTACACCTCTACCTCTCTACCTCTCTCTACACGCACACATATACACATATATATATGCATATATATGCATATGCATTTATGTATGTGTATATATATATCTATACATACATATATAAACATATATAATCTGCATATCTATATAAATACAATTATAAATGCATGCATACATAAACATATATGCATACATATGCATGTTATTTACATGAAAGTTTTAAAAACACTAATAAAAGCAAAGCTAAAAAGCCACCTCATTACAAACAAAATGGCTTTAACTTAAACGAGGGCGAGATCTATTGCATTTTCAATGCTTGTTTACTTTGGTTCCATCAAGAAGGCATTCAGATGTGTCACACATTTGCCATAAATTCTGAATGTTAGCACTCTAGTTGCTCATTAAATCACTGTAGTAAAGCTACTGCTCACCAGGGAAGTCTGCTGCTAATCATACTTTCTATGGCAAAATAAACCCCCTCATTTTGTTCCTTTTTAAATTAAATGTTTTCAGACTTACCACTTCATTCCAATCAAGATGGCTTCTGGTGTGCCATACTTTTGTCATAAGTAAGACTGTTAGCACTCTAGTTGTTCTTTCGAACACTCTGGGACATTCTGTCATTGGGGTATACTTGGGCTACATCTGGGTGATATTTGGGCTACATTTGGGCTCTTTTGTCTCTGGTGGCCATCTTGGGAGACTGCATGTCAGAATTTTTTAATGAAATAGACGAGGATTTGGGAAGTCACTCAAAATGTGCCCTAATTTTTCTTTCTGCAGCACTAATAATACTTTCTATGGCAAAATATGCCCCCTCATTTTGTTCCTTTTTACATTAAATATTGTAAGAGTTACCACTTTATTCCAATCAAGATGGCTTCAGGTGTGCCATACCTTTGTAATAAGTAGGACTGTTAGCGCTCTAGTTGTTCTTTAGAACACTATAGGAGCTGCAGGAGAGCACAAAGGAATCAACTGACAGTCTCTGTCCTTGTTGGATGTACATGTTTTACTGAGAATGTCAGACTTCATTCTCACATGACTGAGAAAGATAATGTGAATTTACAGAAAATATGCTTTCAGTTTAGCTTATAGATCCCCTTCCAAACCACTGTGGGAAAAGCATGAGATAATAGTTTTCTTTCAAACATGATTCATGATATCCCAGCAGAAGGCTTTTTCACATGGTAAAATCACCTTAGAACACACCACAATTCCTAAAATGAGTATGGTACCATCAACAAATGATTTATAATGTAACTAAAGTCCTAAAACCCTCTATTAACTACAATGCTTTTTAATGAGGTGCTATCATGTATATTGGTCCCAAGATGGCTGCCAACACTTCTTGGATGAAGTGCTGACAGCCAATCAGATCTCACGATGAGATGTGTGCTCCGACCAGATATATATGTGTTTTTGAAGTTAATTTTCATAAAAACCACTGGAGCAATTTTCACCAAATATAGCAAAGGCACTTCAGCGTACCAGTCCCTACAATTTTGCCAAGTTTGGTGTAATTCCATTCAGCGGTTCGGGCTGTAGCCTTGTTAGAACGTCCCATGGAAATTAACATGGGGAAAACACGTTTTGGGACCCCCCTTTTTTCTCAGCCCCCACTTCACGAATCTCCCCGAAACTTTCAGGGAAGGAGCGCAGCGGAGCTGGCCAACATTTTTGAAAATTACACGCAAATTCCTCAACCGGCGCCAAAGTTATTTCCAATTGAATGTTGCGGATTTCCTATGGTAGCTAGGTCCTAACTATATATACGAAATTAAATGAATGAAATGAAAGCAAATTTATAACGCGCAGACTCAGCCCCATGGGCATCAAGGCGCCTAACCAAAAAATACTGACATGTCCAGATGGCTAATTACTAGTAAGCTTTCTTGAAGCACCATGTTTTGAGGGCTTTTTAAAGAGGGGCAGTGAGGATAGGGACTTAAGCTCTAAGGGGAGTGCATTCCAAAGACGAGGGGCAACTGTAGAGAAAGCTCTTCCTCCCCATCTGGTCTTCTTAGTCCGAGGGATCACCAAAAGATTCTGTTGTGATGAACGTAAACATCTGCTGGGAACATAGCCAGTGAGAAGTGATCCCAACCCATCAGAAGTTCCTGCTTTCAGAGCCCTATGCACTAAACAAATGATTTTAAAAGAGATGCAGTGCTCTATAGGATGCCAGTGGAGGCTCTTTCTGGCTAGTGTAGCAGATGAAGAGCAGGGAATTTCTAGTATAAATCTTGCTGCAGCATTCTGTACTGTTTGGAGGCGCTGGATCAGTCCTTTATTGATCTCAGCATACAGTGAGTTGCAATAGTCCAATCTTGAACCGACCAACGCAACCACTGTCTGTTTCCTGGCTTGCGGGGAGAGGTAATGTACTATTCATGGGAGAATTTTAATAACTCCCCAACAGGTTGCCACCGTTCTATTGATCTGAAGGGTCATTGCCAGCGAGGTATCAAAAATGACCCCGAGGTTTCTAGCTGAATGAGAGGGGACTGGGCAGGTTCCCAAGGATTGCGACCACCATTCATTTGACCACACATCCTGGTTCCTTCCAAAGATCAGCACCTCGGTCTTATTGCCATTCAGCCTCAAGGAGTTGAGTACCATCCATTCAGAGACTGATTGCATACAACTCCTGAAGCTGAGCGCGGAGGTGCTAACCGATTGGGCCAGCGACACCATGATCTGAGTGTCGTCTGCATACGACACTACTTCCATTCCCTGCGCTTTTACTAATCTCGCTAGCAGGGCCACATAAATGTTAAATAGGGTCGGGCTTAAAGCCGACCCCTGTGGTACCCCACATTGCAGAGATTTAGCAGGGGAGAGGTATTCTCCCAGTTTGACCCTCTGTTCTCTAAGGTCTAAAAAAGAGGACAGAAGGCTCAAAGCTGGCCCCTCCACCCCTATCTCCATCAAACGAGATGTTAAAGTCGAGGGAGATAGGGTGTCGAATGCTGCGGTCAGATCGAGTAAGACCAGCAGCGTTGTCTGACCCTGGTCCACTTTCATTCTGATGTTATTTGTCACCATGTTAAGTGCAGACTCCGTACTATGGAGTTTCCTGAACCCATGCTGGGTCTGATCTAGAAACCCAGAGGAGTCCAGGAAGGCAGATAGGTGCGAGTTCAGGTGGGCCTCAAGCATTTTGGCGGGGGCAGGAAGTAAGGAGATGGGTCTGAAATTTTTTAAGATTGTGGGGTCAAGGGAGGGTTTTTTAAGCAGTGGCTTAACAATCGCTTTCTTCCAGACTGAAGGGAAAACCCCTTGCACCAGGGCGCTGTTCATTACCTCCAGTAGAGGAGGAAGCAATGTATCCCTACACTCCTTCATCACTTTGAGAGGACAGGGGTCCAAAGGAGACGAAGATTTAGTCCTGTTCAACAGTGAGTTAAGGTTATCGAGTGTGATCGGTGGGAAGTTAGAGAGAGTCTTGGTAGGATCTTTAGACCATGTTTCTAAGTTTGTGAGAGCCTGGATAGTGTGGCCCCCAAGGGATTTTTTCTGCATTTCCAGGTTGACGGAGATCTCATCGATTTTAGCATAGAAAAAAGTTGAGATCTTGTCACACAGCTCCTGCGATCCTATCACTGGGTCTGGGACTTGTAGTGAGCATAGGGAGTCCACTACCTTAAACAGCTCTTTCGATGAGGCGAGAGAGGTTGTAAGGTCAGAAAAGAATTCCTGCTTAGTCTTAATGACCGTGGCCTTATATTCACCTAACAATCGTTTATAAGTCTCTCTGTCTGTAGTGTCCCATGTTTTCCTCCATTTTCTCTCCTGTCTCCTGCACCCCTGTCTCATCAGCCTAAGTGGCTCAGTGAACCAGGGGGCGGAGGGCCTGCGCCTCGTCGAATATCGGCGTATAGCTGGAGCAAGTAGGTAATATATTCACGCTTCAAATCCTTTCTCCCGTATAGAAAAAGAGACGGCACTCACGGGGCTTCAAACAGCGGCAAGATTGTATTTATTTCAGACGCGTTTCGGAGTAACCTCCTTCGTCAAAGTTCTTTACACAGAACACTGTCGGACGCCATATTTAAAGTGCTTAGTGCAATCACATGGAAATCAACAAAGGACAATCGCGCTGAAAGCGCGCCATCTTAAAAGAGTATATCTCTGTTACTAATATATAACACATTTCAATTCATTGCAAGCGTCAAAAAACAATAAATAGGCTTGACATTTGGAATAATTGATCCGTTCACATGAAATATGTCACTTTGACCTCAATAAAGTGAAAACCTTGCCATGGATCGGCAATTGCAGCCTATGGTTAAGGCTGCACTATAAGTCCTTTGATTCCACAAATTTCGCCGTGTATCGGCTAACGTGAGAATGTTATCAAAGCACAAAAAGGGAACCAAAAAATCGAACACATTTTTTTTACAGTTGTCAGTATCAGATTTCCTCTGTAAGATTGTTAAATAAGAACATTAGTTTCCCAAATGAACAGTCAATTCCTCCCCACCATTCAGCCCATTGGGTGATTTCGTCTGCAATTCTATTATATAACGTGACTCCAGTCTTCTCAATCTTAAAACTCTATCACCTCCCCTCGAGCTCAGTGGCACATGGTCAATACTGACGTATTGTAACAGATCCCTGTCACTGCTGTGTTTAATAGCAAAATGGCGTGCTACTGGGTAAGCTAAATCTTTCTTTGTAATAGCACGCATGTGCTCCAGTATTCTCAATTTGACGCTATGTATTGTGCTCCCTATGTATCGAAGTCCACAGGGACAAATCAAGCAATACACGGCATGTGTTGTTAGACAGGTCATAAACTTGGTAATTTTCTTATTTTCTTTCTGACCTTGGATCTTATATGACAGAACCCTCTTGCTAAAGGCACAGGCCTTACATTTACCATAAGGGTAAAACCCCTATATCTCCATTAGGGTTCCTTGTCTTGAAGTTAAAGCTTCCAAGTGGCTATGTACAAGGCTGTCTTTTAACGAACGTGCCTTCCTATAGGTTATTAATGGGCCTGCTGAGATGCCATCCCCAATGATGTTGTCTGTTTTTAAAACATGCCAGTTCTTCCTCATAATGTGTCTGAGTGTTTCTGCGTCTTCTGGGTATGTGGTGATCATTCTAAATTGACCATTTGTCTTTTTGGTCGATTCTGTTTCAGTAAATCAGTTTTAGACTGTCTTCTCACTTTGGTCAGAGAGCTCCTTAGGAGTTCAGCATCATAACCCCTAGCCAGGAATCGTGTGAAGCTGCCTTGTACTGCTGAATCAAAATATCTGTCTCTCGAGCAGTTCCTAAGGAACTCCCCATAGGGAATACTATTGACTAGTTTCCTTGGGTGTCCACTTGACGCGTAAAGCGTACTGTTGCCCGCAGTTGGCTTTCTGAACAGGCCTGTAGTGACCTTGCCATCAATGATTTCTAACCTGAGATCCAAGTAGTTTGCTGCCACCAAACTAACTTCCCCAGTGAATCTCAGGTTGACTTCATTGTTGTTTAATAATGCAATGTACTCCTCCGCCTCACTGGCAATACTCCTCCATATCATAAACAAGTCGTCTATGTATCTATACCACAACACTATTTTTTCTGTCCATTGCGCGTTGCTAGGGGACCAGGCCACCTGCTCCTCCCACCAGCCCACCAACAAGTTTGCGTAGCTGGGGGCGAAGCAGGTGCCCGAGACCTGTCTGAACAATTCTCCCTGAAAGATGAAAATATTATTGAACAGACAAAATTCGATAAGTTCCAACAACATGATGTTATGCATTGCATACTTTAATGGTCTCTTGTTGAAAAAATATTTCACCGCATTCAAGCCCTGTCTGTGGTCAATACAAGTATAGAAACTTGTGATATCCAGAACTATTAGACAATATGAGGGCTGCCACTCCAAAGATTCTATATGTACCATAAAGTCAGTAGTGTCTTTGATGTACGATTTTAGTCCTAAAACAGAATCCAACAAAAAATGGTCCAAAAACTTGGAAAGATTCTCCGTTAGGCTCCCCATCGAGGTGACAATTGGTCTTCCTGGTGGCCGTGTTTGGTTCTTATGCACCTTAGGCAGGTGGTAAAAAGTAGGTAGGTATATATTTATAAAGCACACTATTGCTCAGGCTTCTTGGCGCTGAGATGAGTGCAATCCAGGAGAAGCTGACAAGTCTAAAGCTTGGTGAAGAGCCAGGTTTTTATCATTTTTCTAAAAAGAATCCTGCTCGACTGTAATCGCATCTGTACTGGGAGGGAGATCCACAGTTTAGGGGATTGAAATGAGAAACCTTTTCCTCCCCACTTGACTCTTTTTATCTTGGGGAGATGTACCTGTCCGGTGTTAGTTGACTTTAGGCAGTATGGTGGCACATATCGGGGAAATAGTGATTGTATTTCCTCCCCACCTCCTCCATATAGGGCTTTGTGCACTAGGCAGAGGGCCATAAAATCTACTTGTGGTCGAA
Organism: Lissotriton helveticus; assembly: GCF_964261635.1. Lineage (NCBI taxonomy): Eukaryota > Metazoa > Chordata > Amphibia > Caudata > Salamandridae > Lissotriton > Lissotriton helveticus. The sequence goes on from NC_136067.1 coordinate 1,351,166,970, forward strand.
CTGACAGCCAGTGGAGCTGTTTTTCTGCCAGCGGTCGTAGGATGGTGTTTATGTAGATCAAGCAATATTCGCACGGTCGCATTTTGGAGTGACTGGAGTTTAGAAAACTGCCTTGCGCCTGCTCTCAGGTATAGAGCGTTGCAATAATCTACTCTTGACAGAACTAATGCTCCGACTACCGTTTTCCTTAATGAAAAAGGAATGAAAAGAAGAATTTTATGCAACACTTTCGGCGTAAAAAAGCAGGCCGAGGATACGCGATTTATTTGTAGAGCAAGCGTTAGGTCTTTATCGATCAGGAAGCCTAGATTCCTAGCCTTGAACACAGGGACAGGACATGTTCCAGCTTCCGGGGCCACCATAGTTGGCTCCAAACTGACGGTTTCTCACCGAACACTACAATCTCAATTTTTTCTGCATTAAGTTTTACAAAATGAGTGTTCATCCATGCCATCAGTGCTGTAAGGCAATTGCGGAACCGATACGCCATCAGATCCACGCTTTGCGTGACTGACACCACTAACTGGGTGTCATCTGCATATGACACAAGAATAAGACAGTGGTTTTTTATTAAGTGGGGTGACGTACAGATTAAACATAGTAGGGGACAAGGCCGATCCCTGGGGAACTCCACATGGGAGAATGATCTTTCCTGACTGAAGTCCGTCCCAGTGAATTATTTGTTCCCTGGATGACAGGAATGATGTTGGTAAGGCTAGAGCCTTTGGTCCTAATGCAAGCCACCTTCAGCCTTCGCACCAATACCGCATGGTTTACGGTGTCGAAAGCTGCGGTTCGGTCAAGCAAAATAAGGGCGGCCCTGTCCCCTCCATCCAGCACCTTGCGGATCTCTTCTGTCGCCATAATCAGGGCTGACTCAGTAGAGTGTTGAGATCTAAAGCCATGCTGGGTAGAGTCAAGGATGTTGTTCTGATCTAGATATTCCGTCGATTCGGAGTTCATGGCTTTCTCCAAGATCTTGGAGGGTAGCGGGAGACAGGATATTGGGCGATAGTTTTTGGTCACCAGGGGATCAAGAGTGTTTTTAAAAAAAATAGGTCTGATACAGGCCTTTCTCTACCTCAATGTACCACTGAACTCATGATCTCATTTAGAAGAGGGGTCAAGGATGCACTTATCTCCTCAGGAGCCAGATGTAAAATGTAAGGAGGGCAAGGGTCAAGGGGGGAACTGGACTTGGTTAGCAGTATCAAGTCTGCCACTTGTTCTTCCTCTAGCATGGAGAACCGTGATAGACTGCACTGAGGTCTAGTGTCTTCCCGCCCCTCTATGCCATTCTCCCCCGGCACCGCAGCTGTGTTTAGGAGTTCATTATAGACCGTCTGGACTTTGTTTTGAAAGAAAACAGCCATTTTGTCCACAAAGTTTTGGTCCGGTGTAAACACGGTATCCCGCAGGCAATTTGATAGAGCAGTCACAGTTTTCAATAATTCCTTGGAGGAAATAGTAGCCTCTTAAATTTTAGAGGTAAAATATGCAGTTTTAAAAAGATTTATTGCGCTCTTATATTCCTCTAAGGCTGTGTTGTAGTCTTTCCTATGTTCTATACTGTGGTCAGATCTCCAAATATGTTCCTTCAGTCTACATTAGACTTTGATTAATCAGAGCTCAGCCATGTACCAGAGTGACAAAACTTGCCTTCTCCTACGTTGCTTAGTCACTTCCAGCGCCAGCCTACTTACTGCATGATTAAGCCAGTTTTCAAAATTATCGGCTGCCATATTAGAGTCTGCTTTAGCTGGGGGGTTCCTTGCCAGAACTGTGATCAGATCATTTTTAAAAATTAATTTCCAAGGACGTGATTTGACCAGGGAAGGTCTGTTCCTGCGACAGCTACTGGTGGCTGAGATCTCGACATTGAAATGTACTGCGGAGTGGTCTGACAATGGTACTGGACGCACACTCTTTACTTCGAATAATTGATTATTGGTGAAAATACCATCCAGAGTATAGCCTGCTTGATGCGTTGGCTCCGATATAATCTGACTTAGCCCGTAGCCAGCCGCATTATCTGTCAGGGAGGATATGTCGGAGTAATTATTTGCTTCTAAGTGAAATTTAAAATCTCCCAAAACTGTATAATAGTCAGTCTCTAAGCAAGATTCTAAAAAGGTCTGTAGAGACCTGATGAAAGCGGATATAGTCCCAGGAGTCCTATAAATAAGTAGCCCTAGGAAAAGTTCACGATTATTATTTTTGACATTGAATGATATTGCATCAGCTTCGAACGTAGGCTCTGGCACGATCCTCACCATGTAGATGGATCTGTAAATCAACGCTATCCCTACCCCTTTAGCCCCTACCCTATCTGCATGAGCTACAAAGTAACCTGTTGGCACCGCAGCGTTACAGTCTGGCTCAGAGGTACTATTAGCCCAGGTTTCGGTAAGAAACATCAGATCGGGGTTTCTAATAGAGTCAGACACTCAAGGTTGTACTTGTGTTTGATCATAGACCTTACGTTTAGTAGGATGCAGCTAATAGTATTGGGGTTCCTGTGGGAGGTTCCAAGAGTTAGTTCCTGAGACTGGGGTCCTCAATGTATTGGGGGGCATTGTTGTCCACATAGTTAAAAGGTATATCATTCTTCCTACCCCTTGTGATGTATTTGGGTTTAGTGGAAAGATTCAAAGGCGTCAGACTATATGAGTTGCATCGCCTAGGGCTGTAATTCAGTTTGTCTAACATTTTCATTGATTGAGGGCAGTCACCATGATTAAGAGAGATGAGTTCACTGTGTAGACATGCCTCATAAAAAGGGCAGGGGTCCTGGTCGCGCTCAGGGCGCCGACGGACACAGACGGGTTTGGCTTTGGTGCACCTTCGGCTTGCCTTTGGCTCGCCCGCCCGCTGAGCGGTCGCAGCATCCGGTGTTTTGTGGTAAGTGGTGGTGGGATCGGAAATCCGTGAAGCGCCTACTTACCAGGGGTGACTGAGTATCTGCTGCAATGGTGCGGTCCAACACTGTGTGGAGAGGCACTTTCATTGTAATTGTGTCTCCAGAGTTGGTGCCTTTGTATGAGGAGGCTGGAAGTAGGGGACACAAGGAGGGAAACATCCATCACAATGCAACTTTTACGACGCACTACCATTACAACGCAGGATTTACAACGCAAGTCATTACAACGACTTGTGCTGGAGGGCGCTGGAGGATAGGGAATAGTTTAATTTACTATCCAAAACCTTCCCTACTATCCACGGGGACTGGAGTTGGAATAGTAAATTAAACTATTCCACTATCCAGCACCCCCCAACGCAAGTCGTTGTAACGACTTGCGTTGTTAATCTTGCGTTGTAAAGGCATGCGTAGTAAAAGCATGCGTTGTGATGACATACATCCCACAAGGACGCTTATTCCCAGCAAATACGCTGGATTCTCCCACTGCAGCTCGTGGTATTCCACCAAAGTGCATGATGGTCCCAGTGGTTCGTGAATAGAACTGCTGACGCATCGGCACGATAAAGAGCTGCAGCTGGGCCATTCACTATTGCGGTGGGAGAAGTTCTATAAACATTACCAGGACACTCTGAGACGGACTGAGGCATTGGACAAAGGCTGATTGCCGAAACTACAATATTGCCACCAAGAAGTTACCTATTTAGGTCATCTCTTGTCGAAGGAGGGAAGGCGATTGACCCCAGAACGTATTCAAGCAATTGCACAAATGTCTGTACCATCCACACAAAGGGAGGTGCGTGCCTTTCTGGGCATTACCTCTTACTGTAAACACTGGATTCAAATTTTTCTTTGTTGGCTAAACCTCTGCTGGCACTTACTCTGAAAGACACACCCCAACATCTTCCTTGGACTGACGAATGTCAGAAGAATTTTTCTAACTGATGGGATCTAAATTTGATAACACGTTATATTGGCCTAATATATACAATATAACCTCGCAATTATAAAATCATATAATTACAGTTCACTATGATTGTATATTAACCAATGATTCACTTTTGACTCGTTTGCTCCTATTGATATGAAGGAAGCCATTTTGTTTAGTTTCTCTATGTGCAAGTGCTGTTTCCCTGAAATCACGTGATTACGCTTTCTGCTCGAAACCACAATGGCAGCCAAGCTGCCTACTATAGTTGTTAGCTTGTAGCTCAAGGAAACCCAAGGTCACATCTGCCCTTCTTGTGGGATGCGCACATTCTAGCAGAGCCCGTTCCTGTACTCCCCGGGCTACAGATAGACAGAGAGGCACCTTACTGACCTGCCCCCGGAATAGCTTAGGCCTAGGCTACTGGCAAATCAATTGTGCCTTATATGGGTATTCCTCTTGGCTTGCGGACAAGTTGTATCTTTCCTTGTAGGGTGTCATCGTGAATGCATGAAACGTATATATGCTTTGTATTTTGGACATGTAACCAGTCTCTTCTGCGCACCTCCTCAGGTCGTGTAGACTGAGGCTCCCCTGTCAGGGCTTGTATTTTGATGAATAAACGATTGAACCTTCTCCATTGCCGACTGAATTATTATAATAGATAAAGGCATATGGGCTATTGGGAAGTATAGCTCGCTAGAATAATTTTGAATCCTTCAGTTGGCGACCCCGCCGGGACTCCGCGATAGGGTCGTCCCCTCCTGTAAACAGGGGTGATGGGACAAGGAGGAGTTCTGGACGAGTTTGTGGACAGAAAGATGATCCTGATTTGAGACACCCGTTTGTGGTATGAAAACAAGCCGTTCCACCCTCGAGCCCCATATCCCTCCCAGCTACTAAAGACCCTACGCCGGAGTCCTACGGGCTTAACCCGAGAGAAGAACAGACTGTGTCGGTCTGTCTAGGTGTCGGCAGTGGAGAATTCACAATCGACCTGAGTGCACCAGGTGAGTGATATTTGTGATTGGATTGGATAAGGATCACTCAGAGAGAGTGTTTTTTTTTGGATAACAGTTGACTGTCTTTATTTAAAGGTGGCCGGGGAAGCCGGACCACGAGGGCATCTGGGGATCTGCCATTGCGGCGAAGGGGCTGCGCGGGTAGAGACCCCACATACTTGTTTGGTGAATAATTGAGACTACATCTGATGCCTTAGCAGAGTATGGCGTTGCTCGCTCGGTCGAATTCTCTCCGGGAAAGCCCTGGGAGCAACTGGGTAAGCTAAGGTTCTGGAGACGTGTCCAGATGCCCGGCCCAACCAGAACAGGACCACGGGATGGCCTGTGAGAGAGTTTGTGGTTCGCCTATCAGGTGCTCTCAGAACAGTCGAATGACTGTTCCTGTTTGTTGGGTCTTTGTTGGTCTGGAGTTCTTTTGAATCGATTCCCCGAACAGGAGTCGACGGGCTCTGTTCGTATCTGAAGACATAATTTGCCTAGATTTTGAAGAATATTTGCCTTGCACTGTTGTTACAGCACTTTATTGTGACGATTGAATGAAAACTGTATGAGTGAAAGATGAGAAGGACGCGTCCAAGTGTGTTGGTGTATTAGAATTTTTGTGAACAAAAATTGCATCATGCCTTGTTTCAGTAAAATATGTTTTGGGTGCTGCTGTCGGCGAGGTAGCCTGCCCCTCCCGAGGGTAGTCCCAGTTTTGATATGTATGTTAAACACGGGTTGCAGCCAATCCTATTTAATACCCTTTGGAATAGGTATCCGAAGAATAATTTGGAGTTGCAATGGCCTCTTACAGGGACCTTTGATGAGAAAAAGATTAATTACATACAGAATAAATTGTTTATGAAGAAGAGCCGTCAGTCTGTGTTTGACTCCTTGAACTTATGGTTGAAGGAGGCAAAAAGACGACGGATCAGAGAAGAAAAAGATTAATTACATACAGAATAAATTGTTTATGAAGAAGAGCCGTCAGTCAGTGTTTGACTCCTTGAACTTATGGTTGAAGGAGGCAAAAAGACGACGGATCAGAGAAGAAAAGTTGGGAAGGGTGAAGAGTGGACAGACGATTACCCAGAAGGCAGTAGCATACGATAAGGGAAAGGTGGAAGAAAATATTGAAAGAATGGATAGACAGTTTCGATTGGAAACAAGTAAAAGCTATGTGGCCAGACCGGAGACAGGGGATGAGTTAGAAGATTTGCTGGAAACCCGACCACCTCCCCCTTATGCTCCGCAAGGTTTGTACCCAGCCGTACTTTTGGTACAGGCAGATCAGTTGGGTGCCGCATCGAGCGCAAAAACACCGATAGGGGCGGTTGCTACGGCCCCCACTGGAGGGTCAGGACCATTTTCCCCTCCTTCTCTTCGACAAACTACCTCACCCTTAATATCCCTTCGGCCGGATGCAGCCGTCCCCTCTTCTTTGCACCCGGTGTTTCTCTCCCCTCCGACTCAGACCACTTTAGACCTCCGAAATACAGCTGGCCCAGGAGCCACCCCCAAGCGACCGTTGTCTGACATGAGTGATCAACAAGCTTACACTCGGTCGTTGTTGGGAATGGAGGAAAGGAGAGCTATTATAATTCAGGCATCCCAGTGGATGCGGAATGCTATTTATACTTTGGAAGATATCTGGAGCACCATGAAAGATTTTGAACCAGTGGCATAACAGCTGGCTTTAGAGAGCATGGCGATCCGATGGATTTCATTATGCGAACAGCATTTTGAGGAAGGACTTCCACCTCAAATATTGCGTGATATAAGGGATCACACTCATAAATTCCATCTCCAAACTGAGGAAGTGTATCAGAATGTAACAACGCTTTTGCATTATCGGGAACGATTGCATCGAAAGAGTGCCGAGTGGGGAGCTAAGGACAATACAGCTGACCATTAAGAACAGCAGCAGTTGAAAAAAATGCTAAGAAGACAAGGTAACATCTTGGGTTGTGCTTGTTCGTGTATAAGTTGAAGGTTCTGCTCAGGAGCTAGATTAGTAAGATGTGTTGTTTCTATCTTTCACAGGACTGAACCCTCCGAGGTCCTGAGGAGAATCCCCATAACTAAGGGGTTTCGAAACGCGTCGACCGGTAAACAACCTTTACAACGCAACTTTTACCACGCAGTGCCTTTACAACACAACTTTTACAACGCAAACTATTACAACGCATTGCGCTGGGGGGCGCTCTAGGATAGGGAATAGGTTTAATGTACTATCCAACACCTTCCCTACTATCCACGGGGACTGGAGTTGAAATAGTAAATTAAACAATTCACTATCCAGCGCCTAAAAGCACTATGCGTTGTAAAGGTATGCGTGGTAAAACTTGCGATGTACAGGTAGGCGTTGTAAAAGTATGCGTTGTAACGTCATACATCCGCGTCGACCTTCTTCTTTTTTGCATAAGGCCAATCTTTACGAGAAATGTTATTGTAAAATACTCAGATTGTAAATAGGTGTGATGGCCTGATCTATGATTAATGCAAATGTCATCCAAGATAATGATAAAACAATATTAGTACCCCACCATTTTGAGTAACTGGTTCTGTTGAACCTTGGTGAGGCTATTCACTTTTTTTCTAATTTTCCCCAAAAATCCCCCCTTCTTCATTATTCACTGTTTTTTCCAATTTTTGTTTGTCTACCCCTGAGAGTGAGAATTGTTGTACGATAGTTTCACAGAACAAATGATGGTTGTTTATTGAGTCTGTATGATTGATACCCGTCCAATTTTTTTCATTTTTTCTTTTTGTCTGCATTTTCTGCTTTGCATTTCACATATTTTCAAAGTTTTAAAAGATATTTCTAAAAATAGGAAACCTCTTAAAAAACGATAAAAAAATTGTTTTTGAATTTATAAAAAGATTAATACAGACACATTGTGATTGGTGTTTATGCGACAATTGTTTAAATTCATTGTGCATTGAAAATAGATGAATCTATATCGCAGTACTGGCATCTTGTTTTGTTGAGAGTGGGGAGCTCAGCACCCCATGAGAGAGGTGCATCCTCTCTTTTTCCCGGAAGTGCCCGAGATAAACGACAATGGGGGTAATATCACCAGAGCACGAGTGGACGCTAGGCTTCAGGAACAATGGGTTTACACCCCTTGAAAACGAAGCGAGGTCCTTATGCTAAAAGCCCAGCTCCCTGACCCCCGTAAGAATCCTACGGCTTATTATAAAGCATTGATCGAAGCTGCCAATTCCGCCATTATGACCATAGCTGATATTGAATTATTTTTTGGTCTCCTGATCCCAGTAGACATTTGGAGACAAATACATGATACAGACCATATTCCAGAGTTGGGAGGCACGTGGGATCAAATAAAGAATTGGGATAAGGAACGGAAACCCGGTGAGAAACCCAGGGACGAAATATTAGCAGTGCCGGATAAAATTGTTACATACATGAAGACTCTTCTCCCTCCTAGGAAAGTAGATTGGGATAAATTAACAGCGTGTAAACAGAAAAAGGATGAAAGTGTGTCCGATTTCTTTACTCGGTTTAAGAAAGTTTTCATAGATTTTAGTGGCCAGGACCTCTTGACAGAGGGAGGAATTCGATTATTTGTAAACAGATTTGTCACAAATTTGCTCCAGGAGGTTATGTCCCATCTCCAATCAGCTGAAAGTACGTGGACTACGGCTGCCCCATCCGTTATCCTTAGCATGGCCCAATAATATGAACATCGTGAAAATGAGAGTAAGGAAAAATCAGAGAAAAAGACTAAGGATCTAAAGACTAGAATACTACTGTAGCAAGTCAGTAGAGGGCACAATTCAGGACGGGGAGTGCGAGGCTCAATTCAAAGTGGCCAGATGACAGGAAGAGGTAGAGGAGGCCCTCTGAATATTGGGATAAACCAGTGTTCCTATTGTAAGGAGGAAGGACATTGGAGGGTGGATTGCCCTCTGTTGTTGGCCAGGAACAGACCTAGTAGAGGACGAGGAAGGGGTCAAGGGAATATAGATCGAAATAGCATGAGAAGGGAGGAGTCACAACATGAGGGTTCTCGTAAGAATCATTTCGATGACCCTCAGAACAGACAATACTACAGCGAGACTTATCAGGATGACAGGTATGATGAACGGGTTTATGCATGATACAGCCATGGACAGAGCGGGGGCCATATTACAGTACCAGTTGACTAAGAGGGACCTTATGTAAAAGGAGAACTGTTGGGTACATCGGGAAAGTTTTTAGTGGATACTGGGGCGATGAGTAGTTCAGTCGCCCATACACTGGTCCCAGGGGCAGCTCTGTCTGGCCAAAATAATGTATCAGTAGGATTCTCTGGAATACGGGTAGTGAGCCCCGTTTCAAAACCTCTGCCTTTTACGATAGGTCCCATCTCCATGCATACACCCTTTCTTCTAACTTCTAATTGTGGTGAAAACCTCTTAGGGTTAGACATCTTGAAGAGATTACATGCACGTATTTATTGTTCCCCTGATGGTGTTTTTCTGACAATGCAGAAACCACCTGTGACAGTGACTCAATACTTTGCTAAAAATGAGACTTTGCCCCCTGAATTCTCTACCATTCCTCGGACACTATGGGCGACAGGGGACACCAATGTTGGTCTGTTAAGAATAGCCCCTGTGTCAATAACATTGAAACCAAATGCACAGATGCCACGCATTCCTCAGTATAAGATTTCACCAGAAGGTGAACAGGCCTTGTTGCATATCATTCGTGACCTCATTGACAAGGGGGTAGTGGAAGAAACAGCTGCTAACATTTGTAATAGTCCTATTTTGCCGATTCTGAAGAAGACACCAATTGATGGCGCCCCTGATTATAAGACTGCATATCGTTTTGTGATTGACCTTTGAGCCATCAATAAAATAGTAGTCCCTCAATATCCAGTGGTACCAGATATTACAGCAATTCCCACCATGATTCCCCCTACGGCACAATATTTCTCTGTAATAGACTTAAAAAATGCTTTTTTTAGCATTCCAATTCATCCTGATAGCAGGCATATCTTCGGATTCTCATTAGGAGGCCGAAGCTTTAGATTTACGCGTGCACCCCAAGGTTATACAGAAAGTCCCAGCATATATAGCCAGGCTTTGAAGGCAGTCCTAAATTAATTAATTTTGCCTGCAGGTAATGCGATTATCCAATATGTGGATGATATTTTGGTGGCCTCCGATACAGAAGGCGGCTGCAAAGAAGCGACAGTGAAATTGTTACATCATTTGGCTGATAAAGGCAATAAAGCCTCCCTCTCCAAATTTCAATATTGTCGACAGGAAGTGACCTACCTTGGCCACTTACTGTCGAAAGCGGGGAGACGACTAACACCAGAACGAATATCTGTAATTACTAACATGTCTGTACCTCGTACCCAACGTGATGTCCGTGCTTTTCTCGGCATAACCTCTTACTGTCGCCAATGGATTCCTAATTATTCACTCTTCTCTAAACCCTTGTTGTATTTGACTACCAAAGATGTGCATGAACCCCTACCCTGGATGGATGAATGTCAAGAAGCCTTTGACTCTTTGAAATCTGCTTTGTGTTCTGCACCTGTCTTGGGTACCCCGGATTACGGGAAGCCTTTTTCACTTTATGTGCACGAGGTGGACGGTTGTTCCCTTTCAGTATTAACACAGGGTTTTGGCGGAAAACAGAGACCCTGTGCCTTCTTTTCATCAGTACTAGACATGGTCGCACAAGCCCTTCCAGGTTGTCTGAGGGCCACTGCGGCGGTAGCGGTGGCCATCCGACAATCAGAAGGTATAGTTCTGAACACAGATCTCACAGTCATGGTACCGCATGCTGTGGATATTCTGTTAAATAGAACTAAGACCCAGCACGTTACGAGTGCTCGTTTAACAGGATACAAACTAACATTGTTTGCACCCCACATTACAATTAAAAGATGTGCTACATTGAATCCAGCAACATTATTGCCTCTCCCTTCCAATGACAAAAAGGATGGTATCCATGATTGTATATTTAGAACTGAAGAGGAAACAAAAGGGCGTGTAGATCTTACCGACACCCCTTTACCAGAACCTCAAGGAGAGTTGTATGTTGATGGTTCTTGTTTTAAATTGCCAGATGGTACTGCAACAGCTGCGTATGCTATTACGACCCTGAAAACGGTGGTGGAAACCGCTAGGATTTCACATCACTCAGCCCAGGCAGCTGAACTAATAGCTTTGTTACGAGCATGTGAAATTAGTAAAGGCCTGAGAGTAAATATTTACACATACAGCCAGTACGCCTTCGGCGTTGCCCATAGCTTTGGGAGGCTGTGGAGGGAATGGGGTTTCTTTACCACGCATGGTCAGAAAATTCAACATGGTCCTTTAATTGACCGATTGTTATTTGCCTTGACACTACCAGATAAAGTTGCCATCATCAAATGCAGTGCTCACAAGAAAGTCATTGATTCTATGGGAAAGGGAAATGCTTATGCTGACTCAGTAGCCAAGGTAACAGCACAAACGAAGATGACTCCCATGTTTCCTAGTGCTTCAGCTCGGTGGGTGGCGGAAACGTCTGTGTTTGACAATACCATTGAAAGCGTAAAAGAGTTACAGAAAGAAGCTACCATAGACGAGGCACAAAGATGGGAACAGGAAGTGGGACAACTGGACAAAAACGAATGTTGGATAGATCGAACTGAGAAGCAGCGTTGGTTACTTCCTAATGCATTGGTATATGGTGTAGTGACCATTGCTCACGGTCCAGCACACATAGGAGCAAAAGGTATTTGTGCAGTGTTAGACCCAGTCTGGAATAACCCAAATATTCCCAAAATTGCAGTACATGTGTTTAAATATTGCCCTGTGTGTTTGCGTTACAACCCAGGGGGCAGAGAATCTGTCCTGAGTGGAAATTTTGCACCACCATCTTTGCCATTTGAAGTTATACAAATTGATTACATACAAATGGAGAGAGTGAACAATTTGAAATATGTATTGGTGGTGGTTTGCGCTTTTAGTAAATGGGTTGAAGCCTACCCCACCAAGGAAGCCACTGCAGTTGCAACTGCCAAAGCTTTGGTTAAAGAATATTTCCCCCAATACTGTTTGCCCCGGATTATCTGGTCTGATAACGGGACACATTTTAACTCCTTACTGGTTCAGAGTGTTTGTGATGGTTTACAAATTAAACAGAAATTTCATGCAGCCAGGCATCCCGAGTCAGCTGGTCTAGTCGAAAAATATAATGGTACATTGAAACTGAAGATGGCCAAAATTTGTGCTAGTACTGGATTAAGATGGCACGATGCCCTCCCTTTAGCATTATTGTCTCTGAGAACAACACCACACAAAAGAACGGGGTTATCACCTTATGAGGTAATCTTCGGCCATCCTGCCAATGTGTGGGGAGTCCCTAGGCCCAGGTCCTTTAAAGATATTGATTATCCTTTGATGACAGACTATTTGTATGCCTTGACTAAAGATCTGCGTTCTATTCATCAACAGGTATCCGAGACATTGCGGCCGCTACCAGAGGGTCCTGGACATCGGTTGGAACCGGGCCAGTGGGTTCTGGTGAAGAACTATCAACGGAAATCGAGTTTGGAACCGAAGTGGTCCGAACCCTACCAAATCATACTTGCCACAAGGTCGGCCGTGAAGGTGCATGGGCGCAAGCATTGGATCCACGTCAACCACCTGAAGCACCTCCCGCTCCCTTTACCCTTTGATTTGCAAAACCGCGAAGGAATCCCAAGCCAAGAAGGAGAGTCGCTTCAGAGCCTTGTACCTTTTTCAGAAGCCCGAGAAGAGGGGCAGCCAAGTGAAGCGTTGCCCCCAGGTAACAGGGCGGCGGCTCAATCAGAGGAGGCCGTTGTTTCTGGTGCATCACAGGGTTCGAATGCATTTGATGCCCTTGCAACCGAATTGTTTTCTGACCAAGAGCAACCCGGTCGCTGTAAATACGACCTGCGGCCCCGAAAACAGCGCAGTACCCAGATTCTCATGGTAGGAGGTAGGGAAAGATTTGAGTTGAGAAACATCGGATAGGCACACTGGGGTACTGAGCGAGACACTGGACTGAACCCGTTGAGAGCTTGGAACACTGTGCTAAGTAGCTCTGTTCAGAAAGAAAGACTGAATTGAGGGCTGCGGATGTTCTGCAGGAAGAAGGAAGTAGTTTGCTGTCTTTTTCTTTTGATGGATGACAAGAGTCTGCCTGTGAGGCTCTAAACGGACACAGGAAAGAAAATCCCCTCTGGTGGCGTGCGTGCTTTGTGGATACAAAGATAGTTTTGGACTTATAGAGAGGGACCGAGTTAGAATTGGACTTTTAGAGAGCATGTTTCTGTTTGCTCGATTTGCAATGGAGGATGAAAGACCACTGGCTCCTCGGCGATATGTGGATAATATGCATTTGTTTTCCGGATGGTCCACCAGAGTGAAGTGGCATTCGTTGCTTTTATTGTTATCATTACAGTAATTATGATGTGTGTATTTGTATACTTAGAGTTTCAGCACCCTGTACAGAAGCTGTTAGGAACTACTGTTGCCCCGGAAGAGCATATCTTCTATTCTTTGCCCCCTCATAAGGCAAGACATAGAGAAACCTATATGAAAAACGCTTTTATTGAAATGTTGCATCAGACTCACAGCACCACAAACAAAACGAACTGTTGGGTATGTGGGTTACTTCCCTCAGTGATGCATCAGCTTGAACTATTCATCTCCTTACCAATGTCTTATCTAGCTAGTTGTGAAGCCTGGTTTCAATTATTGTCATTGATGTATTCACACTATGTAGCTGAACCAAAGATATATACTGAAAGAGATTATGAGGCCATTTTGAAATTTATAGAACAACATCAAGGATTTGATGCAGAAGGAAATGGAGGAGAGGGCTCCTTGGACCCCAATGCTTGCATGAATGTATATACTGATTACAAGAATATTACTTGGTTACAGGAGGAAATGCAGGATTTTGAACTTTTTAATTACACTATGTATTTCCAGCATTTTAAAGAACGAAATGTTACGAATGACAAGGCACTGCCGATCCCCATTATTAATACTACCTCTCCCTTTTGCATACAAGGACGAGGTCATGTTAAGGTAGGGAAAAGCAGATGTAATTATACTTACACCTTACAGGTATATAGTACCCCTCCCATGATTACTCCCCCTGACGTCTATTTCATATGTGGTGAGAATGCATACACATGGCTCCCGAGGGGATGGGCAGGAAGGTGTTATCTCTTGTTTCGCTACCCTCCCGTTTATATTGCTCCGCCCGATTATCACAGAACTCATCAGTTGGTCCAAAAAGGGGTAGTGGCTAGTCGAAACATTAGGATCTTTGATACTGACAGTACTGTTCAGTCAGATACCTCCTTACAGCAATTCAAGGATTTTGCCAAGGGTCTCACCCCCTTTTGGGGACCTATATTCAATAGCCGTAGCATAAGACGCTTGTCCAGAATAGTTGAAAACGTAGTCCAGACCACCACTGGGATCCTAACAAACATTACCGTGGAGCTTCAGGCGACGAGGCTTGTTTCACTTCAGAACCGGATGGTTCTTGACGTCATCCTCGCAGATAGGGGCGGAGCCTGTCGTGTGATCGGCAGCTCTTGCTGTGTGTTTATTCCTTATTCAGCCCCTACCATTCATCTTGCTATACAAAAACTACATCGATTAGCCAGTGAAGCACATGTGGACAACGGCACCTGGTCCCTTAGTAGTTGGTTTTGGGGTCTTTTAGCTACTTGGGGTTGGAAAATATTCATGGTGCTTGCTGGAGCTTTTGGAGTAATATTTACGTGTTGCCTGTGTCTCCAATGTGGCCCGGCCTGCTGCTCATTCTGTGCAGCAAGGATAACATCTGGTTTTTTTTTTTTTTCTTGTCAAGCTAAAGCCGAAAAGCAGATGATCCAAAAGGAGGTGTCAGATCTTATGCAGATCGATGAAGGGGTTTTCGTAGAATTAATCTAGTTTTATTGGCTATAGTAGGCCAAAAGGGCCATCTGATGGGATCTAAATTTGATAACACGTTATATTGACCTAATATATACAATATAACCTCGCAATTATATAATCATATAATTACAGTTCACTATGATCGTATATTAACCAATGATTCACTTTTGACTCATTTGCTCCTATTGATATGACCGGAGCCATTTTGTTTCATTTCTCTATGTGCAAGTGCTGTTTCCCAGAAATCACGTGATTACGCTTTCTGCTCGAAACCACAACGGCAGCCAAGCTGCCTACTATAGTTGTTAGCTTGTAGCTCAAGGAAACCCAAGGTCACATCTGCCCTTCTTGTGGGATGCGCACATTCTAGCAGAGCACGTTCCTGTACTCCCCGGGCTACAGATAGACAGGGTGGCACCTTACTGACCTGCCCCCGGAATAGCTTAGGCCTAGGCTACTGGCAAATCAATTGTGCCTTATATGGGTATTCCTCTTGGCTTGCGGACAAGTTGTATCTTTCCTTGTAGGGTGTCATCGTGAATGCATGAAACGTATATATGCTTTGTATTTTGGACATGTAACCAGTCTCCTCTGCGCACCTCCTCGGGTCGTGTAGACTGAGGCTCCCGTGTCAGGGCTTGTATTTTGATGAATAAATGATTGAACCTTCTCCATTGCCGACTGAATTATTATAATAGATAAAGGCATATGGGCTATTGGTAAGTATAGCCCGCTAGAATAATTTTGACTCCTTCATAACTTACGTACTGCCTTGTGTTCTGCTCCTGTGTTAGGTACTCCGGATTACAGTAAGCCTTTCACACTCTATGTTCATGAAAGAGAAGGTTGTGCGTTGTCAGTTTTAACGCAACAATTTGGAGAAAACAGCGGCCATGTGCCTATTTTTCGGCTACATTGGATCCAGTAGCCAAGGCATTGCCTAGTTGTCTCAAAGCTACAGCAGCAGCAGCGATCTCCATTCGTCAATCTGCTGGATTGGTACTGGATAATAGTCTCGTTGTTATGGTACCCCATGCAGTGGATACTCTTTTGAACGGAACGAAAAAACAACATCTCACGAGTGCCCGCTTGTCGAATCACTTGCTTTGCCTACCCAGATAGCAATTGTGAAGTGTAGTGCACATAAAAGGATCACTGATGATGTGGGTCGCGGGAATGCTTTTGCAGACGAGGTAGCAAAAGAAACAGCGAGAGATACTACAAGTCGCATTTATGTTGCGGGCCCTGCAAGATCGGCCAGAGAAGGAGGAATGTGTGAGGACACAATAGAAAGTGTGAGAATGATTCAAGAAGAGGCGACAGAGAAGGAATTGAGTAAATGGAGAGAAAGTACGGGAATGTTGGACGCAACAGGGTGTTGGACGGAATTGTCAGAACACCAGCGTTGGCTGTTACCAGACGCCTATGTATTGCCTGTAGTTACTATGGCGCATGGTTCAGCCCACATCAGTGCGAAAGGGATATGCAAACTTCTGGCTCCAGTATGGCAGAATGAAGGTATCCCTAAATGTGCGGAAAATGTGGTGAAACATTGTATCGTTTGTTTGATGCATAATCCAGGAAAGGGAACCCCAACTCCGGCAGGTCATTTTGCTCCCCCTACGCATCCTTTTGAGGTATTACAAATCGATTACATTCATATGGAACGTTGCAATGCTGTAGGATAGGGAATAGTTTAATTTACTATCCAAAACCTTCTCTACTATTCATGGGGACTGGAGTTGGAATAGTAAATTAAACTATTTCACTATCCAGCACCCCCAACGCAAGTCGTTGTAACGACTTGCGTTGTAAATTCTGCGTTGTAAAGGCATGCGTAGTAAAAGCATGCGTTGTGATGACATACATCCCACAAGGACGCTTATTCCCAGCAAATACTCTGGATTCTCCCACTGCAGCTCGTGGTATTCCACCAAAGTGCATGATGGTCCCAGTGGTTCGTGAATAGAACTGCTGACGCGTCGGCACGATAAAGAGCTGCAGCTGGGCCATTCACTATTGCAGTGGGAAAAGTTCTATAAACATTACCAGGACACTCTGAGACGGACTGAGGCATTGGACAAAGGCTGATTGCCGAAACTACAATATTGCCGCCAAAAAGTTACCTATTTAGGTCATCTCTTGTCGAAGGAGGAAAGGCGATTGACCCCAGAACGTATTCAAGCAATCGCACAAATGTCTGTACCATCCACACAAAGGGAGATGCGTGCCTTTCTGGGCATTACCTCCTATTGTAGACAGTTGATTCCAAATTTTTCTTTGTTGGCTAAACCTCTGCTGGCACTTACTCTGAAAGACACACCTCAACCTCTTCCTTGGACTGACGAATGTCAGAAGAGTTTTTCTAACTTACGTACTGCCTACTGTTCTGCCCCTGTGTTAGGTACTCCGGATTACAGTAAGCCTTTCACACTCTATGTTCATGAAAGAGAAGGTTGCATGGGGTACCATAACAACGAGAGTATTATCCAATACCAATCCAGCAGATTGACGAATGGAGATCGCTGCTGCTGCTGTAGCTTTGAGACAACTAGGCAATGCCTTGGCTACTGGATCCAATGTAGCCGAAAAATAGGCACATGGCCGCTGTTTGTCTCCAAATTGTTGCGTTAAAACTGACAACGCACAACCTTCTCTTTCATGAACATAGAGTGTGAAAGGCTTACTGTAATCCGGAGTACCTAACACAGGGGCAGAACACAAGGCAGTACGTAAGTTAGAAAAACTCTTCTGACATTCGTCAGTCCAAGGAAGAGGTTGGGGTGTGTCTTTCAGAGTAAGTACCAGCAGAGGTTTAGCCAACAAAGAAAAATTTGGAATCCACTGTCTACAATAAGAGGTAATGCCCAGAAAGGCACGCACCTCCCTTTGTGTGGATGGTACAGACATTTGTGCGATTGCTTGAATACGTTCTGGGGTCAATCGCCTTCCCTTCTTCGACAAGAGATGACCTAAATAGGTAACTTCTTGGCGGCAATATTGTAGTTTCGGCAATCAGCCTTTGTCCAATGCCTCAGTCTGTCTCAGAGTGGCCTGGTAATGTTTATAGAACTTCTCCCATCGCAATAGTGAATGGCCCAGCTGCAGCTCTTTATCGTGCCGATGCGTCAGCAGTTCTATTCACAAACCACTGGGACCATCATGCACTTTGGTGGAATACCACGAGCTGCAGTGGGAGAATCCAGCGTATTTGCTGGGAATAAGCGTCCTTGTGGGATGTATGTCATCACAACGCATGCTTTTACTACGCATGCCTTTACAACGCAGGATTTACAACGCAAGACGTTACAACGACTTGCGTTGGGGGGTGCTGGATAGTGGAATAGTTTAATTTACTATTCCAACTCCAGTCCCCATGGATAGTAGGGAAGGTTTTGGATAGTAAATTAAACTATTCCCTGTCCTAAAGCATTGCAACCTTCCATATGAATGTAATCGATTTGTAATACCTCAAAATGATGCGTAGGGGGAGCAAAATGACCTGCCGGAGTTGGGGTTCCCTTTCCTGGATTATGCATCAAACAAACGATACAATGTTTCACCACATTTTCCTCACATTTAGGGATACCTTCATTCTGCCATACTGGAGCCAGAAGTTTGCATATCCCTTTCGCACTGATGTGGGCTGGACCATGCGCCATAGTAACTACAGGCAATAAATAGGCGTCTGGTAACAGCCAACACTGGTGTTCTGACAATTCTGTCCAACACCCTGTCGCGTCCAACTTTCCCGTACTTTCTCTCTATTCACTCAATTCCTTCTCTGTAGCCACTTCTTGAATCATTCTCACACTTTCTATTGTGTCCTCACACATTCCTCCTTCTCTGGCCCATCTTGCAGGGCCTGCAACATACATGCGACTTGTAGCATCTCTCGCTGTTTCTTTTGCTACCTCGTCTGCAAAAGCATTCCCGCAACCCACATCATCAGTGATCCTTTTATGTGCACTACACTTCACAATTGCTATCTTGGTAGGCAAAGCAAGTGATTCAAGAAGGTCAGTTACCACTGACCATGCTGTACCTTTGTCCCATGGGAAGTAAAGAATCCTCTTTCTTTCCACCGACGCCCAAAACTGTGAGCCACGCCAAAGGCGTACTGGCTATTGGTGTAAACATTCACTCTCTTTCCCTTAGCCAACACACACGCTCTCGTCAGGGCAATCAGCTCAGCTGCTTGGGCTGAATTCTGTCTAATGCGTGCTGTTTCCACTACTGTATACAAGGTGGTAACAGCATAGGCTGAAGTTGTCTCGCCATTCGGAAGTTTGAAACAAGACCCATCCACCAATAGGATCCCATCCGGGTCCACGAGTGGTGTATCTTTTAAGTCTATTCTGCCTTTTGTTTCCTCCTCTGTACGGAGAAAACAATCATGTTGTTCTTGGGTGTCTTTCTCTTCTGGAATGGGTAATAGTGTTGCTGGATTCAAAGTATTACATCGCTTAATGTGTATATGACTAGCCAAGAGCGTCAGCTCGTACCCAGACAAGCGGGCACTCGTGAGATGTTGTTTTTTCGTTCTGTTCAAAAGAGTATCCACTGCATGGGGTACCATAACAACGAGAGTATTATCCAGTACCAATCCAGCAGATTGAAGAATGGAGATCGCTGCTGCTGCTGTAGCTTTGAGACAACTAGGCAAAGCTTGGCTACTGGATCCAATGTAGCTGAAAAATAGGCACATGGCCGCAGTGTGTTTCCAAATTGTTGCGTTAAAACTGACAACGCACAACCTTCTCTTTCATGAACATAGAGTGTGAAAGGCTTACTGTAATCCGGAATACCTAACACAGGGGCAGAACACAAGACAGTACGTAAGTTAGAAAAACTCTTCTGACATTTGTCAGTCCAAGGAAGAGGTTGGGGTGTGTCTTTCAGAGTAAGTGCCAGCAGAGGTTTAGCCAACAAAGAAAAATTTGGAATCCACTGTCTACAATAAGAGGTAATGCCCAGAAAGGCACGCACCTCCCTTTTTTGTGGATGGTACAGACATTTGTGCGATTGCTTGAATACGTTCTGGGGTCAATCGCCTTCCCTCCTTCGACAAGAGATGACCTAAATAGGTAACTTCTTGGCGGCAAAATTATAGTTTAGAGGGTGACACCTTGTGATGCAGGTCAGACAAATGACGCAACAGTGAAACAGTCACATTTTTACAAACCTCCTCTGAATCAGCAGCAACCAACAAATCATCCACATACTGAATAAGAGTGGCACCTGGGGGCAAAGTGAAAGCATCAAGCTGAGATTTCAAAGCCTGACTATAAATGGAGGGACTCTCACAATAGCCTTGGGGTGCACGCTTGAATCGGAAACTTCAGCCTCCGAGAGAGAAGCCAAAAATATCCCTACTCTCCTCAGCAATAGGAATGCTGAAGAAAGCATTTTTGAGATCAATAACCGAGAACCAGGCAGCTGAAGCAGGTATCATTGTGAGCAAGGCAGTGATATATGGGACGACAGGAAACTGGGGTATAACAATCTTGTTAACCTCCCGAAGATCAATCACAAAATGATATACAGGAGGCTGAGAAGAATCAGTGCGTTTAAGAACAGGTAGAACAGGACTATTGCAAACATTTCCTCTTGTTTCTTCAACCACACCCTTCCGAACTAAATCATAGATGATAGCCAACAGAGCTCTTTCGCCATCGCTGGAAATTTTATACTGAGGAATGCGTGGTAATTTAACATTAGGCTTGACAGTAACCACGTAAGGTGGAATTTGGAGCAGACCAACATCATTCGGACCTGTAGCCCAAAGCGTAGCAGGAAGGGAATGTAATTCGGGTGGGAGTTGGTCCTTAGACAAATACATAGGAGAAACCAATTTCTTACCTAAAGTAAGATGTACACCACAGGGGGAACAGTACAATGTTGCATGAAGACATTTCAATAAGTACAAACCCAGCAAATTCTCGCCGCTACCAGTCGTTAAAATGAGCGGGCCTCCAAATCATAAGGACCAATTGAGAAAGGCATAGGGCAAGAAACCGGGTTACGAACTGGGGCGCCAGAGAATCCTACAGAAACGTTTGTTAATCCAGACAAAGGTGCCCCAGGGAGTTTGGAGTGAATGCTAGAACTTCTCATTGCACCAGTATCCGAAAGAAATGGCTCTGAAACACCCAATGCAACAACTTCAACATAAGGCCCATTCTGATCCACTGGAACTGATACGACTCCCTTGCTTTGTCCATGGCTGTCCTAACTAGTGTGAAATATCCTGATTCTCACTTTCAACACAATAGTCGTCATTGTAATATTGTGCAGACTGAGTATTCTGCTGGTCAAAATAATTCATGGAATTCTGAGGGGGAAAGGAACGCTGTGTCTGAGACAACGCACCTCGCCCTCTACCCCTGGCTGCTGACTGAAAACCACCACGGCCTTGCGGCCCTGGCAATCCACCATTACGTTGCAATAAACCGGACAGCTATTCTAAAAATGACCTTCCTCTTTACAATAGGCACATTGATTAGGACCTAGCAAAGGTCGCGGAACAAAGTGTTCAGGTTTCTGTAACAACCTCTGAAACTGGGGAGGCTGTTGAAATTGGCGCTGAGCAGAACGAGGGGGATAAGCCTGTTGCAAAAGAACCTTCGTTTTTAATTCTTTAGTCTTTTTCTCGAGTTTATCCTTTTCCTCCTTATCCCTATTCTCGTAATACTGAGCAGTGGCTAATATCTGGGCAGATGAAGAAACTGCCCACGAACTTTCGGAGTCTTTCAATTTATGCGATAATTCTGGAAGTACATTAAATACAAATGTATCCACGAATAATCGCTGTCCACCCTCAGTACTCATATCTTGACCACTGTGGTCGATGAACGTTTCCTCAAAACGGGTAAAGAAATCGGAGACACTCTCATCTTTCTTCTGTTTACACACAGCTAACTTATCCCAGTTAACACGTAAGGCAGGCATCATCGTTCATTTTCATTAAAGTGATGATCCTACCTGGCAATTCTGCAATCAAAGCATCGGGTTTAGCACCTCCTACTTGTGCTGCATCCGCTGCAGTTATAGCAGCCCAATTACCACCTAAAGCTTGGGCGTGGTCCTCCCTACGAATCCGAGCCCATAACGCTTGTGGGACTACATTTCCCATCAGCATATCAATATCGGCCAAATTCATGATACACGCATCAACAGTCTGGGACAGCTCTTTATAATACCCAGCGGGATTTTTACGAGGGTCCGGTAAAGACTGTTTAAGCGCCAAAGCTTCAGATCGTTTCCAGGGGGCATGTACCCATATACGCTGGAAATGAGCAGGGACAGGCGGAATATTGCCTGCCTGTGGAACTGCATCTCTCCATCCTGGAGGAACTTCTCTCATAGGATAATGTTTCACTTTCTGTCTAACTGTAGGATCAGGTTAAAAAAAAGCCTGAGAAGAAAATAAAGACCTGAAAGTGACAAGTGTCCTTACGGCGTCCTCAACCTCAGAACCCACAATAAGTCCTTTATCAAATTTAGCCTGTACGTCTAACAGACCCTGGTGAGCTAAACCCAAATCCATATCCTCCCATCCTTTGACAAGAGTGTCACACATAACATTAAAAACATATCTCTGCCTGGGCGCATCCCACTGCTGAAAGGTACTCATCATATCGTACACGCTATACTGTGGACCACTCATGATCCATTTGTGAGCAAGATTGTCCAACACAATTCGCTCGCCAGGACCGGGGAGTTGGCTACGGGATTGCCTTTGAGAAAGAGCAGGAGTCAGGTTAAAAGACCCAAAGAGGGGGGAGAAAAGGCCAGAAACAGTATCGACCAATCGTTTACGAGCTGTGGGAGAATCTGACAGTAGAACGGGAGACAAGGCATTAAGCGAAGCAGGACAGGGGCTGACAGTTACAAGAGGAACCGGGAGTAAAGGAGACTGAGGTACAGGAGTCCGAGGGACAGGAGTCGGTGGCAAAGGAGGCGGGGGTGGCAATACTGGAAGGGGCAATTGTGGAAGAGCCGGGACCAATGGCGGAACGACAGGTGGCTGGGCAAGTGGTAACAATGGGGGTGCATTAGCACCTTGTACATAGGGCGGAGGCAATCTCAACAAATGGGACAGAAGGGATCTTCGTCAAGATCCTTACTCTGTGGAGAAGTAGACAACACAGGGTAACATCTATCTATTGCCATACAATGCTGTCTTTCTGAGACTTCAATCGCCTGATCAATCTTGTTATCTTTAAACTGCTGGGCAGCCTGTATAATCGTCATACCTTTCTCTTTCTTATCTCTTTTTGCCTGCTTAATTTCTCTCTGTTTGGCTTCCTTACGCCAGAGGTGGAAAGAGTCAAACATTGCCGGCCGGGCTTTTCTTTTGAACAAAATTGTTTCTAGATTGTCTAATATGTCAGGCTCAAAGCTACCATTTTGTGGCCACTGCAGAACACCATCTTTCTTTGTGTATCGGATCCATGCCTCGTTAAAGACAATGGGGCCAACACCATGTTTCGAATAGAGCTCATAAGTGGGAGTTCCAAGCGGAGGAATTGGACAAGAGTCCTCCAGCCGGGAATCCCTATTGCAATCAAGACAACAAAATTTCCTAAACTTGCTAAGACCAGGCATCTTTAATTCACTGGTCTACTTACAAACTTCAAGGGGTTAGTGCAAATAACACAGACTCACCCCTTGGCTTCGGCTATTGCAATGGTCGAATAATAAACCTAAAAAAAAACAAAGAAGTGGGCGCTACCCACAAATACTTAACTAAGTGTTCTCTCCTGCCAACAGAGGTCCGTCTAACGTCTTGCAATTCCAGTCGTCACCAAAGGGGCCAAGGCAGGGCGGTAGTCAGGGCAGCAGTTGTCAGCAGCCGTCGGAAAGGAGTAGCCGCGCTGCAAAAGACCTTCGGTCCACTTCGACATGCAGGGGTCGCTTGATGTGGTTCGCGAATCCTCCGGAATTTTCTTGCGAGGCTCCTCACGACCCTCGGGCTGAACCGCTACTGCTGAAGCCGCCCCACGTTGGGTGCCAGTTGAAGAACCGGGCCCTATGGGCCTGGCGGCGCAGGGCACGCTTTAAATCTCTGAGTTCACTTGCCTTGTCGGACAGAGTCACGAGACACTCTGTTAGGCATAGGAAACCAGGTTTATTAGCTGCAGCTAAGCACAGTTGTCCCAGAATTACAGAGTAGGTTCTTAGGAGACTGCCACTTTTACTCCGTGGCGCACAATCTTTTATAGCACACATATTTACAACGTATACTCCCAATACATACAAGGCTAGCCAATAGGAAAAGTTGGAAAACAAGCTAACAAGTGTCCCAAATACGCCCTTCTTTCAGACTCTGTGTGTCACCCCTCCCCACAAGTTAATAAGTGCTAATGCCTACAATCCAATTTGCAGGTGGCAGGACGTACTTGTGTGCCTCAAAGGATAGTTGTGTAACAAGAGAATACAAGGAGAGAATAGCGAAGGCCAGTCGGATAAGATAAAGTAAGGAAAGAATAGGGAGAGCCAAACGGTCAGTCGAGACAGGGATCAATCAGCCTGACATGGATTAGTGGACTCGGCCAGACCCTGACATCGGATTCGTAAACAAGGGCAGGGGGTTAATTTTTAACAGAAGAGACACGTAGCAGCTGGAGAAGGCAAAAACACTCAGTTCGTCGTGCTGCCTGGGTGAGGGCAACACAAAATGGCGAGGGGACACAAAATGGCGGCCGAATATGGGACGAAGTCGAAAATCGAAGAACCTCAAGCCCCTGTGTTGGGCAGGTGCTTGAAGAGTTTGAAGATTTCATCACCGGCGTAATGTAGTAGCAGGGACCTCTTCGTCTGTTTCCCTGGTCGCGATGAAGTTGTTGAGGCGTTCTATCCATGTCCTCCACCGGGGGAGGCTGATGCGGGATCTTCCAGTTCACTGAAAGGGGGTAGAACCCCTGATGGTGCGTGCTGGAAGGGGATGCGGGCTGGTGCAACGGCGTTATTGTCGTCCACCATGGTGCCTGGCAGGGTTTGTGTTTATTTGTAAATGTCCCTACACACTTTTTTCTTCCGTTGGAGTTGCCAATGCTTGATGACTCTTTGACTCCTTGTAGATGTCAATGCCTGATGATGTGTTATGCCTCTTTTCTTTTTATTCTCCCCCCTGTGCAGTGTCCAAGTGTTGAGGGGCAGCAGGAGGGGCAGGGCAGTTCATTACGGCCGAGGCAGGCAGTGCTGGTGGGGCCCCACAGCAGCCCAGACGCCAGGCCAAAGAACTGCGGCAGGGTGACGAGGTAGGGCGTGAATCTTCGTGCACAGCATGACTCGGGCACTTCAGGCACTGGCAGCCGGTAAACTTCCTGCCAGCAGGGGGGCGAGATACCTCAAACGCGGCCGCCGGAGATGCAGGGGCTGCACGTGAGCACGGCGGACACGCGGCAGCTCAGCCAATACGTGGCGCACCTCTGCGGTGCCGCTTATGGGAGACAGACGTGCTCCTGTGCAGGGCGAGGTGCGAGCGAGGGTTGGGCCCCCTCCGCTCGTCGCCAGTGTCGTGTGCCGGCCCCGGGGGTGTACGCAGGCCGCTGCTGGGCTTACGGGGACAGCGCGGGGGTGGGAGCGCTCTTGCAGGCACACAATAACCAAACCGGTGGTATGGTCGGAAGTGACGTGCCCCGAGCGGCCGCCTTCCTTTTATTAACTCCCCGCACGCCATGCCTGGCCTGCGGATGTGGTGGATGAGAACACGGCGACCACTAGACCGCCACCTATTACACCCTGTAATGGCCCATCATCAGCTTATGATTCAGGGACTGGGTTGCAGGATCCGCCTAGGTTCCTCAGGGCCTCATATCAAAAGGGCAGCACGCCAGGAAAACTTTCTTCCACAGCCCAACAAAATGCTTTATCAAAGACCATATTTCGATAATATTCCCTCTGCTTTGCCATGAGATGGCCAGATCCAGGAACTGCATCCTCCCTTTGAAAAACAAAAAAACAAATCAAGTGATGGTTAGATTGCTTGAATTTATCCCAGATATGGGTTATTATGCAGGATTTCATTCCAGTGCATATTGTATACTCCCTGTTCCGCTCCAGGCACAGTATAGCCATATGCATATCAGGCGTGGTTCTGCTCAAGTTGGAACAGTCCAGCCCAAACTATCAGGCCAGGTCCCCTCCAGACATTAACACAAGTAACCCTAGCCGGAGGGATGGCCATATTGGTCTCATCAGTGAAGTGCAACTTAAGGCTTGTGACATAGGGGGTTTTGGCATACTCATTGCCCTTAGGTTTTACAGAGGGCCAATTCATATTTCGTAAACAGTAACCCAAAGCTTTCAGCTGCCAACCCTATTTGCAATTTCAAATTATTTTCTTAATCATCTGTTTTCTAGGATGGATCCTTTTGCGCTCAGGATTGGTTTAATGTAGCCCCAAGTGTGAGCAAAACACACCATGCCCTAGATAGTAGAGACATGAGGTGTTAAAAGAGATTTTCTCCTGGATTTGGTCACACTGTGACGTTTTTCTTGGTGCTGGGTAGAGAGTAGAAACAATACAGATACTCATCACTGTAAATCATAGACATATGCCCAACACTAGCTTAACAATTACATATTTACAAAGCACAAATGAGAATCTGTGGAAATATATAAAAATGTTGTTCTCCGTCTGTAACCCAGTAAATTTTGCTCTTGGCAGAAAATCCACAGGAGTATGTATGAAAGAAGACAGAATGGTACATACACACACAAACACAGGCACACATGCATGCACGCATGCACGCACATACACACACGCACACACACACTTTTTCAACATGTGAGAACATCACACAACTACTTCACATAAGCCATGGTATAACATGGGTGTGTCCCAACTTCTGTCTTTTAGAGCAGTAGTTTTAAATCCATTTCCAAGGTATAGCTCTACTTGCAATACTCACAAACTCATGGTTTTCAATGAATTGTGTATGGTCACTCCTCTTTGAATGCTACTTTCTGTTGCTACAATTTTGACTTCAGGTAATCTGACATTTTAGCTGATTGTCAGCATTCATGAATCTGATCTGTAGACACAAAGGCACACTACTTGTGATTCAATCATGATCAGAGAATTTCAGCTCACATATCAATTTTTGATTGCATGTGTTCAACATAGATGCGCAATATGTCTTTCTTATTTGAACCTGAATGTAAATTTGATTAATGTCCCCTCTGAAAAAATCCGCTATTGTTTTTCATTTCTTCATTTCTTCAAACCTTAGTGTAAATTGCAGTATTTATTGATAATTGTCTTAACGATATTTTTTGTATGCTGCTTTTATATTGTTAAATTGTTTTTCATATTTAGGATACAAATCCTATTTGTTATCATATATATATATTTATAAATAATTGCTTTTTTTCTGCATGCTGACCAATATTTCTACTTATTTGGAAACGTTTTTCAATAATTTCATGGATGAACTCACCCTAAACAGTTGGCTGCACCAACAGCAGTGTTCGTAGAATCCAGTCCATTCCTTAGGTTCCCAAAGCTCTTGTACAATCATGCAAAACAGTTCAGGCTTCCTGTAATTATCTGAGCTTGAGGGCAACTGCAGTGCATCCCATGGTATCAGGCACAATATTACATTAAATCATGCTGGTTTATCAGTGATCACCTGCCAATCAAGACAATAGTGTTTCCTGCGAGATAATGCAGGAGCCTCGGTATCTACGCTCTTTGTTCAGCCATAAATCCCAAACAGTCACCCTGAGCTTGAAGAGCAATAGTTAAGCAGATGGGGCCTTGTACACTTCCTTCCAAGATAGATCGGCTTAAAAAATATAAAAATAGCTCTGTTGGACTCACGAGGCAGTATGGAAGGTGGTGAGTGCAATTCTAATGAAGCCTTCCGTCTCCAAGTGTCTTGGTTCCCAACATGGCGGCACCTGAGGAATTTGTTGAAACAAGTTCCTTCCGCCCAGCCGGGCTTCATCCGATTAGACTGGGAGGTTTCTCTGGCACCTCCTACCACCAACGTCCGGGGCAGAAATCAGGAATTCCTAATTCTACTCATTTGCTGATTCTTCTCGAGGGAAAATGCAACAGAACTTGTCCACTTCTTTTCTTACTCTATTTGTTATCTCCTCGCTGATCCTCTTGTAAAGCGCTCTGATACCTCCGGGTCTAGCCAGCGCTATATAAAACTCTGCAAATAAATAAATAAATAAATAAAAAATCTCTGGACCGTGATTTATTTATTTATTTTTTGATGAATTGCTTATTTATTTATTTGTTTATCTATTAGCTCATTTAACATCTCATTGCATGTCATCTTTTGGTAATTTCAAAACGCCAAATTAATTCTGCTGATACTTAGGCTGAACTTAAAAAAATATTGCAGAAATCGATTAAGACAAAGAATCATCATAGCATGTTAGAATGTAAAATTACATAACATAACATGCACATAGGTAATCAACATTGATTTATGTATTAATTGGTGATTTGTAAAGGGCTCAAACATGTCACTAGTAACCAGGGCTTTAAGTGGGATGAAAAAACTGGAGAGTTTCTCACAGGGGAGTGGCCAATATAATTAAGGGCGTGGCTTAAAAATACTTAAGCTAAAAATCTGTGCTTAGCATAGTGCGCCGCCCAAGTTGTATTTTGCTGTTTCTGTCATTGCATCAAGATAGATGGTACAAAAAGTAACATCATACCTACAGCAAGTCACAACTATTGGCTTTGTCAATGGTTGTTAGTTGCATTAGTCTGGCGGGCGCACCCTAATTGCAGTGGTGGAACCGCCGCATGTCTGGCGGCAGTCCCGAACACTGCAACGATGGCGGGCGGACTCAGGTCCGCCCGCCATCGTAATGAGCCCCAGACTCTCTTTAAAGGATTTCCCTTCCCCTACAACTCTGCCCTGTCATGGCGTCATGGCATAACTTCACCACGAGTGAGCAGTGTGAGCATGCGCACATCGATGTGCCTGCTGTCACTGCAGTCCAGAAAAAACGGAACACCTGTGGCAGGGCACAAAATAGGGCCAGAGAGAGACCTGTTTCGAGGGCTCCTCTAAAAAACTGCCAGTACTCAGCACCATTGAGACCCGGACCACTTAAACCATCCTACTACACTGAGGACAAGGCCATATATGTAGAGTCAGGTTCTTTTTACACTGCACTCCACAGGTAGATTTTTTCTAGAATTTTTCTGTGTGGTGTCAATGAGGCTTGTTTTGTTTTACATAGGTTGCATTGGCATAACCCACTGCAAATTATGTAGACTTCTGCATTAGTCATTACTCTTAGTTGGCTGCCAGTCAATCTTTGACATCATTCCACATATAAGAAATTAAGTAAGGTTAAATAATGGTGTGCGGTTCCCAAAGTGGTGAATATACGGTATCGCTAATTATCAGAAGACCTAATGTGCTGGTAAATGGTGCCCAGAATTAAATATTTTCCTCGGGTAGGGGAAATGAGGCGACAGGTGGAATGACACAAAAGTTGCTTCTTAGACTGGAGCATTCGAATGACCGTAAGAATGACACTGATCAAAGACTAGAAGGAGTACCACTTCTCTGTACAGAGGTAAGCATGACCACGAATAGAGTCTATCCCTCAGACTGCATGGAGAAATGGAGGAAGGTTTTAACAAAACTCACTATGTCTGAAATCAAATTAGCAAAGTGCAACGTTGAGATGAAAACAATTTGGGGACAGTGGGAGATATTTATCGTGTTCCACCTAAATATCAACTCAAAATTACCATCTGAACAAATTATGGTAAAAATATCATGACTAAAAATTATTCAGAACCAAAATTTCGATGGTAAGAATATCCTTTTAAACTCCTTTACAGTTATATCGAAGTTTGAAATATGATTTACTTTATTAATGTTTTTAATTAATTTTTAAGGGACTTCGCCCTGTCTGTGCTGTCAGAGGTTGCACGTGAGGTGCTCGAGGCTGACATTACAGAGGAGGAATGGGTAACGCCTTGG
This sequence comes from Lissotriton helveticus, assembly GCF_964261635.1. Classification (NCBI taxonomy): domain Eukaryota; kingdom Metazoa; phylum Chordata; class Amphibia; order Caudata; family Salamandridae; genus Lissotriton; species Lissotriton helveticus. The sequence goes on from NC_136067.1 coordinate 1,351,196,733, forward strand.
GTTCCCTGAATTCCGGGAAGGCGCCAGGCCCCAAATGGGCTCCCAGTTGAGATCTATAAAGGGCAGGCCTCGGTTATTATACCCCCGCTCCGAAACATGCTAATGGAGGCGCCAGATCAGGGGCAACTTCCGCTGGAACAGCGGGCGGCCTTGATCGTCGTAATCTATAAATCCGGGAAGGCGCCAGACCAGTGCAGTTCCTACCGCCCTATTTCTCTTATCAATATGAAGGCCAAGGGGCTGGCCAAAGCTTTGGCTGACAGGCTGGTATCTGTCATCACTGAGTTGGTCCATGTGGACTAATAGGGATTCATGCCCCGTAGAAGCACCCGGCACAATCTTCGGAGGCTTTATGGTGTGCTCCACATGACTAGTCATCCTGAGGTTCAGCAGGCAGCGTTGATGGCACTGGATGCGACAATGGCCTTCAATAGCATCGAGTGGCCCTACCTGTTCATGGTGCTTCGCAGGCTGGGCTTTGGCCCCAATTTTTGTGGTTGGGTGCAACTACTATATGAGGCGCCCAAGGCCAGGGTGCCTGTAAACGGGGCGATATCTAGATCCTTTCAACTGCACAGGGGCACCAGGTAGGGGTGCCCCTTGTCCCCACTCCTGTTTGCCCTAGCACTGGAACCGCTGGTTTTCTGGGTCCGGAGGGACCCAATGATATTGGGCATAGCTACACCAGGGGGATGGAAAGAGCGTATTTCGCTCTATGTTGATGATATCGTTTTGTACCTCTTACGGCCGTACCACTTGATGGCACGCTTAACACACGTCTTTGAACTATTTGGGAGCTACTCATGCTACACTACTAATTGGTCCAAGTCAGTGATCTTTCCACTGTTGGGTCCCCCCCAGGGTATCGATGCGGTGTGTGGCCCCAGTGGTGAAAGAGGGTTTTAGATACCTGGGTATTTATGTTACACAGGACCAGAAGGCATTCCTAGAGAGGAATCTTGGGCCCCAGATGTGATGCCTTGGCTCTGATGTCGTGTACAATTGGGGGGGTTTACCCAAACGAAGTCAAGGGGACCTGGGTTAACTAGTAATATGAGGAAGGGGTCCCAATGAGATTGAGAACACAAAGTAAAACTGAATAAAGACAACAATCACGTAAACATGAAATTAAACCACATTGTTTTAATCACAATGGGTAAAACATAATCAATCACAACAATAGTCAAATAATTCGTGAAAGGTGGAGCAGAGCCCCAGAAGGAGGGAAAAGGGGGGAGAGCGTGATGTTGTGAGGATACAGTGATGGGAAAGGGTTGATAAGTGACAGAATAATCAGTATTTCCAACTAAATAATTTGGATGGTTACAAACTATGTACAAAAAACTGAAAACAATCCACTTTAAAATCAAGACAAATCGTACTCCAAACAGTACAGTATATGAACAGTTGGGGCGTGGAGTCGATGATTAGGGCAGGAAGTTGTCGACGTTTCGACCTGCTGTTAGGTAGGTATAATTGTGTCCTTGCAACGGGGTCTTCTTCAGGACAGGAGAATGGGGGCAGACCACCTAATTAATGTATACAAATACTGGTATTATTTGAAATTTTCTAACTGGTGGAAATAAATTGCCATCATTCGATAAGAAAAGCACAGGAACCTATTGAATATAGGAAAGGGAAGACATGCATGATTGTACATATGGTCTGGATTAGCTCCACCGTGGATAGTGGACTGTGATTAAAAGAGAGCGCGAGGAGGGTCAGTGATCCGCCGCCAGAAGGTGTATGATGGGCACGGAGTGTCTAACACGGTATAGAAAGTCCAAGTATATCGTGTGGGAGTTCACTCAAAATACGCTACATCGTGATTGTTGGGATTTGGTTCATGGAGGGCGTGCAGGAGAAAAGTGACCCGCCACCGAAAGGTTGTGTGTTAGGCACATGATGTCTAACAAGGTATACGGTCCGGTATTTGACATTACCTTCGTGAAGTCACTTTAAGGTGTAGTACCAGTCAAGGACATCGAGTCACTTTAGGGTGTAGTATCAGTCTAGGACATTGGGTTGACGTTCCTAAGGAGGGGCCGATATACTGTTGTTAGATGGCATTACTGACATACGTTTTACAATAATTTTGAGATCGAGGCGAAGGGCGCTCGGGAAACTTACCCCGTCGGAATAGTCTTTCCACGAGGGAGTAGGGGCCGGATTGAATGCCGGATGAATCTTCAAATGAGTCTGGGCGGGAATCAAGAAAAGGATAGTTATGGGGGAGTCTGGCGCTAACACGATAAAACTAAACTAAGTGCGTGAGCCCAGTATGCCCGCATGTGCAGCTTACCGGAGGCCGAGTAAATCAGGCGACGGATCCGTTTGAGTTCGCAATGGCGAGACTCTTCACAACAGTTGGAAGAGATAAATCACTATACGATTTATCCCCTTGTCTGGCTCTTCAACTTATATGTCCCTGGCAATTCCTTCTTAATCCTGTTAATTGTAGTGATCATATTATTATACTTCGTTGGTCACACGCAACTCTCTAACAACAGCCGAGTCTGTTTTCCAGCTTCACTGGGGTGTTCGGTACCACGTGACTTCGTCACCTAGGCAACATAACGAAGCAGGAACTGAGTCTCGCCATTGCGAACTCAAACGGATCCGTCGCCTGATTTACTCGGCCTCCGGTAAGCTGCACATGCGGGCATACTGGGCTCACGCACTTAGTTTAGTTTTATCGTGTTAGCGCCAGACTCCCCCATAACTATCCTTTTCTTGATTCCCGCCCAGACTCATTTGAAGATTCATCCGGCATTCAATCCGGCCCCTACTCCCTCGTGGAAAGACTATTCCGACGGGGTAAGTTTCCCGAGCGCCCTTCGCCTCGATCTCAAAATTATTGTAAAACGTATGTCAGTAATGCCATCTAACAACAGTATATCGGCCCCTCCTTAGGAACGTCAACCCGATGTCCTAGACTGATACTACACCCTAAAGTGACTCGATGTCCTTGACTGGTACTACACCTTAAAGTGACTTCACGAAGGTAATGTCAAATACCGGACCGTATACCTTGTTAGACATCATGTGCCTAACACACAACCTTTCGGTGGCGGGTCACTTTTCTCCTGCACGCCCTCCATGAACCAAATCCCAACAATCACGATGTAGCGTATTTTGAGTGAACTCCCACACGATATACTTGGACTTTCTATACCGTGTTAGACACTCCGTGCCCATCATACACCTTCTGGCGGCGGATCACTGACCCTCCTCGCGCTCTCTTTTAATCACAGTCCACTATCCACGGTGGAGCTAATCCAGACCATATGTACAATCATGCATGTCTTCCCTTTCCTATATTCAATAGGTTCCTGTGCTTTTCTTATCGAATGATGGCAATTTATTTCCACCAGTTAGAAACTTTCAAATAATACCAGTATTTGTATACATTAATTAGGTGGTCTGCCCCCATTCTCCTGTCCTGAAGAAGACCCCGTTGCAAGGACACAATTATACCTGCCTAACAGAGGGTCGAAACGTCGACAACTTCCTGCCCTAATCATCGACTCCACGCCCCAACTGTTCATATACTGTACTGTTTGGAGTATGATTTGTCTTGATTTTAAAGTGGATTGTTTTCAGTTTTTTGTACATAGTTTGTAACCATCCAAATTATTTAGTTGGAAATACTGATTATTCTGTCACTTATCAACCCTTTCCCATCACTGTATCCTCACAACATCACGCTCTCCCCCCTTTTCCCTCCTTCTGGGGCTCTGCTCCACCTTTCACGAATTATTTGACTATTGTTGTGATTGATTATGTTTTTCCATTGTGATTAAAACAATGTGGTTTAATTTCATGTTTACGTGATTGTTGTCTTTATTCAGTTTTACTTTGTGTTCTCAATCTCATTGGGACCCCTTCCTCATATTATTGGCTCTGATGTCAGCCACTGGCGTACCCTGCCGCTTTCACTTATGGGCAAGGCGGCCCTGTACAAAATGATGACATTACCGCACCTCTTATATATACTCCAGAACACCCCATATCATTTCCCTCTGACAGTCTTCAAGAAGATAGCGCAGGACGTTTGAACGCTGTTGGGGCAGGGTCGCCAAGAATAGAGGTGCATAAATTGCAGAAGGGTGTCAACGACGGTGGCCTGGCAGTCCCTGATATTAGCTCTATTACTGGGCGTCGCAGCTGCAGGTCATTAATGATTGGGTGTACTCGGATACAGAAGAGCCGGTGTATCGAGCAGATAGAGCTGTCATGAAGAAACTGTGAGCCCTTTATTCCCGAAAGTCCAGACTGGAGTGGCCAGAGCACACCAAAGTGGTGATACAGTGCTGGAGGGAGGCCAATAAGCTACTAGGTTGGGCGCGGATGCTGACTGGTAGATCTCCACTGCGGGTGGGGGACCCCCTACGTGAAGTGGCAACCCTTACGGGTTTCAAAGGGTGGAAATTGATAGGCATCGAGTACCTGGGGGATGTTTGTAAAGGCCACTCTCCCCTCACCTTTGAGATCCTCAAGCAGGAATACAACCTAAACCAGACTTAGAGCTATCAATACCTGAGGCTGGTGCACGCGCTGCGCACCCACATTCACAGTGGCACTTCTGTCCCAGAATACTCCCCATTGGAGGACCGAGTGCTACTAGACCCAATTGTTGAGAAACCAACACCGACCATCTATCGCAAGTTGATAAATAATGTACCAGACCCCCTGACGACACTCTGAGACTCATGGGTTAAAGATTTGGGGCCGATTGATGATGAGGATTGGCAGAAAGCAATCCAGAGCCCCAGAGAAATTGCGATCTGCTCCCAATTTAGATTAGTACAGCTTAAGATACTACACCGAACCATTTTCCGCGCACTCACCTTCACACATGGGCAGGATCCCAACGGTGACGTGTGTCAAGGGGTGTTAGGGAGAGGGAACTTTCCTACATATTTTATGGGAATGGCCAGAGATTGCACAGTACTGGCGCGAGGTCACTGCGCTATGACCTGGGTAATGGGAGTGACAGTTCCCCTGGATGCAAAGAGGCCATTATTAATGACTAAGAGTGACTCTGACTGGTCCAGGTATGAGGGACTATGGCTGGCTCTTGCGGCAGGGATTGTGAAGCGGAACATTGCCAGAAAGTGGGGGGCGCCTTTACCTCCGATGCTGGAGGAGTGGAGACAAGACTTCGATTGGTGCCAGCGCGCTGAAGAGCCGGTCTACAAAAGTAGGTAGGGGGTGCGCTAAGAAACGGGAAAGAATATGGGCACCCTGGTGAAAATAAAGAGGGATAAACTTGAAAAGCTGACTCGCACAGAGGGTTTTCCATACCACTTATCCTCAATCGAATGTATTATTTGTGTAATATTGTGTCCGCCTAATCGTGTAACTTTGACTATGCATACTGTACTTGAATTTCTCATGAGCTATGTTAATAAAAAATAAAAAATAAAAATAATAATAATGTTTTTAATTATGGTGCATTATTGTACAGTTTTATTTGTATATACATGTCATTGTAACATTCATATTAGTGTAATTGTCATTTTTAAAAACATTTTTTTGGGTAGTTACGATTATTGGGGATGTTGATATATGTTTTTTTAGTTTTATATTAAGTTACATTATTTCATTTTTATAATTATGTTTTATCTTTTAATATTATTTATTTGCTTGAATATTTAATCCTTTTTAAATTATAAATTACATGTTTGTTTCAGGTTGTTGGCATTATTAGGGGATTTTGTGAGTAGAGATGTTTAATAATTACATATTATTTAATGATAATTGATTCATTTGTTGATTTTGTTATATTTTAACTGTTAATTTTGTTTCGTTGTTAATTTTTTTTTTTTGGATTGATTTTGCTTCTTCCTACATTTTAAGTTCCGTTTGTGGTGTTTATTAGGTAGTTTTTTTTATAATTATGTAGTAATTAAAGTTCACTGATTAATTTGTTAACTTTTAAAAACAACTAAATAATTTTTTATTTGTTTGAATACTATATAGTTTTTTTAACTCATTTTTAGCAGCACTTAACATAGTAACACACAAAACACTAATACAAATGAACACAGCAGCTGAAATGGATACAAAGGCAGTGTGCCGAAACATGATGCCGATGCGACACCTCAGGTAGCCCCCACCAGCTGGAGGTCCAGCACCCCACATGACAATAAGAATGATCACCCTAATCAAGACTCAGAAGGTCAAACCCAGACTACCAGGCCCACTACACACCTAAATCACCAATGCACACCCCACAAGAGTGATACCGCACTCGTTGGTTCCTTTTCGCTTTAGCTAAGTAGGTCCCTGTGACAGCACTTGGGGTGACAGTGGGGTACCATCATGCACCTCAGTCACTTCACCCAGAGAATACTATATAGGTTGTGGAGTCATGTGGGACATTTTAAATTCAAGGTATGGGGGTTTATTGGGGATTGGGTGGGTATTTTGTTCTTAATAAAATATAAAAAATTAAGGGCCTCATTACAATGTTGGTCGGAAATCAAACCGCCCGACTCATTGTCGGATTTGGATCCAACCGAGTTGCGGTCGACGGTGCTGCCTGAATGATTATAATGCTTCTGAACCCCGTTCGGAAGGACTTCTATTGACTTCAATGGGAGCCTGTGTTCCAACCGACAGTACAGGCTCCTATGGGGAAAATGGGTGTCTGCGGAAAACCTTGCACCCTGTGGTGGGCACCCCATGGTGCCTGCCACAATGTGCATTGTTTTACAGGGAGGTCCCTCGGGTACCCCCTCAACCCCAAACTGGAGGACTCAGGCTGGAGGGGGTCCTGCTAGGGGCCCCCAAAGTCAGATTCGGACAGCCTTTTCATGTTGGACAAACCGAGTCAGAAAGGCTGTCAGAATTCAACACCATAATTGGTTGGTCAAAACACTGTCCGTAGAGCTGTACGCATTGCCTACGACCACCTCGGGTTCTCCGATTGCCAGTCGGAACCGATTCGGAATGACTGAATGGTTCCTCTTCCCACCTTGAGCATCATAATCGGTCGATCAGAATTGTCTCCGACCGAGTCGGGGGGATGGGTTCCAACACTGTCTAGGGGAATCCAGCTCATTGTAATGAAGCCCTAAGTGATTAATACATTGATAAGAATAAAAGGTCTGTGTTTGTGTCACAGAATATGCAGAACTAAGGAGCTCATTATGATGGCGTAACGATCACCACTGCCAGGCCGGCAGTGGCGATCGTTACGCCATTGTGTTGTGTTGAGAAATACCCCCGCCATATTATGATGGCAGTGGGTATCGCGGCAGATGCAAAGCCTATCCGCCGCTTTTCCGCCGGTCGGCAATCATTACAATTGCTGGCCGGGTGGACCTGGGCCACTAGTATGGTGAGAACGTCCGCCATATTAGGATGTGGGCGATTGATGGGCGAGGATTTGCTTTGGGGGCCTGTTGCAGGCCCCCGGGGGTGTGCAGTTCCTTGCCACGTGGTGCAGGAAAATGCTGTGCATGTTTTTTTACCATTGCGGACAGTGCTGCAGCCAGCAGCACGATCTGCAATGGTAAAAGGCCAGGATGCACATCCTAATTGGGCCGGTGGAACCGCTGCATGTCTGGCATTCGCTCTCCTCACCGTGATGATGGCGGGTGGACTGATGTCCGCCTGCCATCATAATGAGCCCCTAATTTTCCCTGATCAGAGTTTCTATGTGATTGGAGTCGGGGTCTGTCTGTTATAACGCTCATACTAACATTAATAATGTTCCACTGGACATTCAGGGTTTGCATTCTGTGCATGACCAAATGTATATTTGATGGAGCATATGAGTTCTCTCTGTGCCCTCTGTTTAGTGCTTGTGTTTTCCCTGGGTAGGAGACGAAGCTGAACAGATGGAGCTGAACAGCTGACACCACACAGCAGGTAGTGCTTCCTGGAATGCCTTCATCTGAAAAGGGCCAGTAGCACCTGGGTGAGGTCCAGTGGTACCCAACATTTAGATAGGGAAGCACTTGGATTCTCTTGAAGCATTAGGCTTCCCTGAGCCTGAGCGCCCAATGGTCAGACACCTGGTGAGTCCTCCTCTCTCTCTGATGCGCTTCTGGTGGTCAGGAGTCTTGTTAGCTGCTTGAAGCGGTAGGCAGACAAAATATTGAGTTTTAAATATCGACATACAATAATGTCGATGTTTAAATATCGAAGGGACATAATATAGAAGGTAAGTTATACCGATATGTTTAATATCGATGTTAGTAATATCTATGTTACTAATATTGATGTTACTAATATCGATGTTACTAAACTGATGTTACTAATATCTATTTTTGTATGATTTTTATGTATATTATTATGTTTTTATTATGTATTTAATTTTTATTTATGTAATTTAGGTACATTTTGTATTTTAGTTCTGTAGCGGGTTCTGGGTTTATAGGGGAATAGGGTGGGAAGTAATTTATTTATAGTAAATTAATTATTAATTATTAGGAATGATAAATTATTTTTTATTAATTGGTAAATCATTTTAATTAATTGATTAATTGATAATTATGTTCTGTAGCAGGTTATGGGTTTATAGGGGAATAGGGTGGGAAGTAATTTAATTATACTAAATTAATTATTTATATTTAGAAATTAATTTTAATAAATTGGTAATTAATTTTTATTAATGGGTCATTCATTTTAATCAATTGATTAATTGATAATTATGTTCTGTAGCGGGTTATGGGTTTATAGGGGAATAGGGTGGGAAGTAATTTAATTATACTAAATTAATTATTAATTTTTAGGAAATATACATTAATTTGTAATGAATTGGTATTTCATTTGTATTAATTGGTGATTAAATTTAATTAATTGATTATTTGATAATTATGTTCTGTAGCGGGTTATGGGTTTATAGAGAATAGGGTGGGAAGTAATTTAAATGTAATTAAGTAATAATTTATTTTAATTCATTGTTTTGTTAATTATATTATTGTTAATTAATTATTAATTTGTAAATTATTATTATTAATTGGTATTTATTATTAATTTAATTTTACTTAATTATTTATTGCTAATCATGTTTTTAATAATTATGTATTGGTATTTGTAAATAGTTTATATTTAAGTATGTTATTTTTACCTTCTACGCTATCCAATACTTTCCCAACTGTTGTATTCTCTGGAGTGGGAATAGTAATTTTTACCCCTACGTTATCCAACACTTTCCCTACTGGTGCACTCTGGAGTGGGAATAGTAATTTTTACCCCTACGCTATCCAACACTTTCCCTACTGTTGCACTCTCTGGAGTGGGAATAGTAATTTTTACCCCTACGCTATCCAACACTTTCCCTACTGTTGCACTCTCTGGATTCAGAATAGTAATTTTTAACCCTACGCTGTCCAACACTTTCCCTACTGTTGCACTCTCTGGAGTTGGAATAGTAATTTTTACCCCTACACTGTCCAACACTTTTCCTACTGTTGCTCTCGCTGGAGTGGGAATAGTAATTTTTACTTCTACTCTATCCAACACTTTCCCTACTGTTGCACTGTCTGGAGTTGGAATAGTAATACTTACCCCTACGCTATCCTACACTTTCCCTTCTGTTGCACTCTCTGGAGTGGTAATAGTAATTTTTACCCCTACGCTATCCAACACTTTCCCTACTGTTGCACTCTCTGGAGTGGGAATAGTAATTTTTACCCCTACGCTATCCAACACTTTCCCTACTGTTGCACTCTCTGGAGTGGGAATAGTAATTTTTACTCCTACGCTGTAAAATGTTTATTACATTTATAAGTATTATTTTATCTATATTACATATTTTTTTAATTAAAAAAATATATATTTTTAATAACGATATTTTTGACATCAACATTTTTTAAAAATATTTTTGGACAGTAGAATCAGCCTACACCCTTTTGATGAGGAGGGAAGCGTTTGACAATAGGCATGGCATTTCCCAGAGTCCCCTGTTATATTCCATGCCATGAGAAGGAGAGTATCATCCTGAACCAAACCAACTGGTTTAATTTGCCATGAGTGTCCGTCAGCAGGTTAGGAGCCCACTGAAGTGAGATTGGAGAATACATGGAAAGTTCTAGATGAATTGAATATAAAACTTGTGATCTTCACATTGGTTTCACCAGAATAATCTCTGCCTTTTGTTTCTGATTTGTGCTAGGAGTCTGATAATCATCGAGAAGGGGGGAAAGGTGTACCCTCGAACTTGACTCCAATCCTGCAGAAATGCATCTGATGCCTCTGCTAGTGGGTTTGTGTGCCAACTGAAGAAGCACAGTAGCTGATGGTCTAGCCACAATGCAAAGAGATCTATCTGGTATGGAACCCAATTTGAGCATTATCTTCTGGAACAGAGTTAAGTCCAGCTTGAGTCCCTCAGATGTCTGGGATTCCAGTCTGTGGTTTGGTTAAATCATCGCACTCTGCTGTCACTGATATTTGGTGTTGGTGACAATGGTTCCAAAAGTCTACTGCTAAGTCCACTAATGGCTTGATCACATTCTGCCCAGGTGACATGTTTAATGGACTCCAAATATATCATCCATCTTCAGAAGTATGGAATATGAGACTTTGCTGCCAAGCTCTTCACTGCAAAGGACCCTGCTAGGAGCTCCAAGCAGTCAATGTGTAGGGTTTGATCACTTTCTGACCATGCACCTCCTGTGGTAATATCCCCAAACTGAGCTCCCCATCTCTGCCAATTTGCATATGGCTCTGCCATTCTGGGTGTGCATGTAGTTGAGCCACCATTGGATTTCCATCCCTGCCTCTTGGGAGAGAGCCTCATTCTGGGCATAAATCAAGTCCCTCCTGAGATGCATCCTCTTCACATGTTGAAGTGTTATGTAGTGCAACATAGCCTAAAAGATGGCTTGGATGGAAGATGATAAAAGCCCTACAAACCTGGCCAGGTGCCTTAAAGAGATCTTTCTCTCTCCATCGTCTTGCGTAACTCTTTGCAGATAAAGAGCATCTTCCTCTGAGTCATTCTCAATGATAGGTGAGTGGTGTCCATCTTTAACCCGAAGTAGACCAATTTCTGGGTGGGTGTGAACTTGTACGAATCACTGAAAGAATATCGACGACCACAATATCGAGGTACCAAAATATCGGGACATAAATATCGTTGCCAATAATATCGACTTCCTATCTTCATAATGGTAAGTGCAAAAATATCGGAAACAAGATATCGTTGTCAAAAATATAGATGTAGAAAATATTGTTTTTTTAATATATAAAGAAATATTGCAAAACAAATTAAATGATACATTTAACTTAAAAAACAATATTTAGATTTATTTGTAAATGTTAACAATTATAATAAATACATTTAATTTAAAAAAAATAAACATACTTATATAAAATGTAATACATATATACTTATTTAAAAACAATGAATAAATAATATTTTAATTAATTTTAAAATGTTATAAATATATTAAACAAATATATATATATACATACACCTGTAACATAAAAATCAATACATTTTAAAAAATATTCTAAATTAAAATATTTAATATTTTTCAACCGCTTCCGTGCGTCGCCGATTCCGCCCCTGTGCTGGACATTCCAGAACAGGGTGCGGTTGTGACGGAACCGTTCCGTCATCAGCACAGCTCAGACGTGACTGATGACTGAACGGTTCTGTCACAAGCATCGAAGGGGTTAAACTGACATTATGCACTATATTGAGTGCAACAGTAGAGAAAGTTTTGGATAGCAGAGGGTAACGAATTACTATTCCCACTCGAGTGAGCTGAAATTCTCGGTTTTTATATGGTGGTATCCCCTCATCAATCACTAGCAGGTATTCTAGTCTATAGGCCTTCTGGCCCTTCTGGTTTGTTTCATGAGTCTATTTGTAATGCAGTCGCTCCGTTGGCAATGAAATATAAACATTGTCTACTATTAGGCGACTTCAATATCCATTTGGATAAACCCGACAACTCAGACTCCATTAGACTAATAAAATCCTTAGATATTGTAAAGCTGACTCAGTTTTTTCAGTCTCCAACTCGTGAGAAAGGCCACATTTGGATCAGGTTTTTTCTACATGAGATATAGAAACTACCCCTCCCCTTCCGCTTGTATGGTCGAATCATTTCCTTCTGGAGTTCACAATTAACCGAGAGTCCGTCCATCCTAACTCTCAGGGCAAGTCCCTTACGGGCAGTTTCAGACCCTTCCACCGCATTACATCAGAGGCTTTGAAGGTGGCCCTCAGTAACCATCCTATTATTCTGAGCAGAACGCTTGAGGACGACGTTGCCTGTTTGGACAACTGGCTCCAGCTTTAAGCAGCGGAACTTGCACCCCCTTCCTCCAGCTCAGGTCAGACCTTTTGTGTCTCTGCACCCTGGTTTACGCCTGCCCTCAAAACAAGCAAGAGCATTTGTAAGCGCCTAGAGAGAGCATGGCGTAAAAATTACGACATGAATGAGAAAATAGCTTACAAGCAAGCTCTTAACGCTACCACAAACGCATTCTTGAGGGGGAAAAACGTTTTTTCTCATCTAAAATCGAGGCGGCGGATATTAAAAGTAAGGAGATTTTTTAAATCTATATATATAAAAACTAATGTATGTCTGTCTGTCTGTCTGTTTGTCCTTTATGCATTAAAGTTGTTGAGCACACCCCTGCGAAGGTTTCTGGCATAATTATTTTTAAAATATCGGCTCCTCAGGGCCCTCATAATCTTTCGAATACTGATGTACGCACCAGACGGAAAAACAACAAGTCGTTTTTTTTTGTTTTTTTTCCCCCCAGTTCCAATGATTATGAAGCCATGACGCACTCTCTTCGCTCTATCACTTTCGTCCTTGTTTTTTAAGGTCAATTTGTGGTAACAGCAATGGTGGAATCTGGCTAATGGCATACACTACCCAAATAGTCCACAAGGGTTTGTGATTAACTGTGAAACTGACATGGCTGTAGGGTCCTGGAGCTTCCTCACTATGATCGACCCCCCTACCAGTCTTGCACTGAGACAGTATGTCTTTTTCTCAAATCACATTTTTCCCAGTCCACGGTACTAATGGGCCAGCCATGGTTGAGATGAGGAACAGAAAAAAAAAAAAAAAAAGTTGTGTCTCCACAAGCACTCGAATAAATAGAGAGAAATGAAACATCGTTCATCCGATCGCCATGAAACTTTGGGAAGTTGTTGAGTACACTCCTGCGAAGGTTTCTGGTATAAGAATTTTTTAACCAGACGGAAAAACAACAAATCGTGTATCCACAAGCACTCGAATAAATAAATAGAATTAAAACACCATTCATCCGATCACCATGAAACTTTGGGAAGTTGTTGAGTACACTCCCGCGAAGGTTTCTGGCATAATTGTTTTTTAAATATCGGCACCCCAGGGCCCTCATAATCTTTCGAATACTGATGTACGCACAAGACGGAAAGAAATCGTGTATCCACAAGCACTCGAATAAATAAATAGAATTAAAACAGCATTCATCCGATCGCCAGGAAACTTTGGGAAGTTGTTGAGTACACTCCCGCAAAGGTTTCTGGCATAACATTTTTTAAAATATCGGCCCCCCAGGGCCCTCATAATCTTTTGAATACTGATGTTTGCACCAGACGGAAAAACAAAAAATTGTGTATCCACAAGCACTCGAATAAATAAATAGAATTAAAACAACACTTTGAAATGTTTTCCATATTAAAATGAATAAGTTTCAATAAAAATGAGACAATGTAAATTGAATGTTATCATTACGAGTTTCCTTGAATTTCCTTTCTTCGGAGATCGCAGCAATGCGCGACGGGTAAGCTAGTAATAAAATAATTCTCCTCTCCCAGAGCGGTGGGCAGGATCTTCACTGCCTCTGCGACATGGGTGGAACACATGTCTCTATACTTTTGTGATAAAATCAAAAAAATCCAGGACACTTTCACTACCCATCCTCCAGCACCAGCTAGGGAACTTTCCTTCCCCCCGACCAATGTCCCTTCCTTCTGCAAGTTCCCCCCTTCCTTTGGTAACTTCTCTTGCTATTATGAAAGCTTTGAAGTCGGGGGCTCCTTCGGACCCTTGCCCAGCTTCCATTTTTGCTTCAATAGCTGCGACCATAAATCCAGCAGTCAATCAGATTCTAAATGCCCCCATACAGCAAGGGAAGGTCCCTATCAGATAGAAGAAGGCACTAATACTACCCCTCCTGAAGAAGCCAACTTTGGACCCAGAGTTGGTCTTTAACTATAGGCCCAAATCCCTTGTACCATTTCTCTCCAAAACATTGGTAAAATATGTTAATTGGGTCACCTCCACGTCTGTAAAAACCAACAACATACTGCACCACAGTCAGTTTGGTTTTAGACCAAATCTCAGCACTGAAAGGCACTCCTTGAAATCTCGGAGTCTATAAAGGACGTCCTGAAAAAGGGATAGATGTGCTGATATTATTGGATCTTTCGGCGGCCTTTGGTACTGTCCCTCATGACCGGCTCCTGCTGAGACTCCAGGAGTCTAGTTTCAGGGGGACGGTACTCAAATGGTTTACCTCTTTTCTATCGGACTGCCAACAAATTGTTTGGGCTCCGCCATTCTCGGCTCCCATTCCCCCGTTAAAAGTGAGAGTCCCGCAGGGCTCTATTTTTAGCCCCACATTGTTTAACATTAACATGTCCCCGCTAGCGAATCTACCTGAATCTCTGGGAGCAAAAATAGTGTTGTACGCCGACAACACACATCTGCTCTTTGCCTGCGATAAGGATGTTGATTTTAACGGCGAAGAGATCAACTACTGTTTATCGGCTGTACCTGGGACTACCAGAGTATCTTCTCACCCGCCACCAGATGGTCCAAAACGCTGCAGCCTCTGGTCCTGACATAGAATTATGACTCATCTCTGTGGTCCTGAAATGGCACTTGGGTGGGGGGGGGACAGAGTCCCAAGGGCAGCACTATCCCACAGTACTTCCTATAGCTTCAAAGTATTCATTATAAAACAATATTGCAAAGTGCTCAGATTTATGCACAATATGGGCATCATTAGGATGATGAGCGGACTAAGTCCTCAAGGTAAAAGGGACCACCCGCCATAAGGGCGGGTGTCCCGTGGGGGCAATTAGGATGCGCCCACCACAGTGGCGGGTTCATCCTGCATTCCTGGCATTGTGGCGGGCAGTGCACTCTGCAACACCCTCCACAATGCCAGGAAGGCATGTTGGGCCACAATGCCAGGAAGGCATGTTGTGCATGGAACTGCTGGGGGTACCATAGGTACCCCCCATGTGCACCCCCCACCCCCCAGAGTACCTGGAGGCCCGCAACGGGCCCCCACAGTCAATTCCCGCATGCCTTTCCGCCACGGAAATGCATCTTTCCGCACCCATCTTAATATGGCTGGCGGTGTCTAAAAGACACCGCCACCATATTAAACCCTTTTTCCGCCTGGTCAACGAGTTGACCGGGCGGAAAAGCCATGGACGGTCTTTCCGTTCTCCGTGGTCCCCCCGCCACAGTAATATGGCGGGGGAAATGGGTGGCGGCCGGGGTCGGATCACGGGCGGATCTCCACCGCCATGCGGGCGGTGGCGATCCGCCCATGATCCTAATGGGCCCCTAAGTGTTCAGAACAAATGAAGAAAATTATATTGTAAATGTTCTATTCCATATTTCTGCTAATATTCAAATGTTTTTAAACTCTGCCTGATTTTTTCGCTTTATTAACCAACATTCCATCAGTGGTGGGGATTCCTCTGCTGGTCTTCCTACGGAAGTAATGCAAAGGCAAAGGAAGGGTCGCATTAAGCATTGTTAAAAAGGCCAAGTAAGGAAAAGAAGAGAATGAAGCCAACTCATTAGACGCTATCATATACTGACATCCTCTTATGAATGCAAGTTCTTACCCTCCTGACATCAAAAAGTAATTTCGATTCATCATTTTAGAACGATTTTTAACACTATCCAGTTCAATCACTGAAAGGAAAACATTGTGCAACATGTTTCTTTACACGGAAATATGATAATAGAGATTGGAATGTCTCTACTAGTTCACTGTTAGTTTATTACACTGCCTCTAAACAGAAATGAAACATTCCCTTTCTCATTTTGTCTTCTTCAGATTTCAGTACTCAAGGCTTTATTTTAAAGGTTTGTCTTTAATCAAGTTCACATGGTTGCCCGTGTTGCCTCTGGATTATTTCACCATTCCATCCTGTCACTGGACAAAATGTAAATTAACTGGCATAACTTGCATAATTTTGGGAATCTTACATTATTCTTACTATGCAGATTTCATGTAAATATGGCTAATTGGTTGCATAATTATGTCACTGATTCTGTCACAATTATAGCTCAGGACCTCGGGAACAATGTTAACAACAAGAACACAAGAACATGGCAGGTGTGCTTTCCGAGCCCTTTTTTTAAGGCAAAAATGACTTCCTCCTAAATGATGGATTGGTATTTTAAGTAGTTAGGCATCTTTTAGCTTATTTAGCTTATTGTTCCTGAAATTTTGCATAATTATGCAGAAGCATATACAAATATTTCACCCACCCGTAGCCACTGGTAATCTTAAGCCTCTAATTTTAACTCCTTGAAAATCTCCTGGTCAGGAAGAGTATCATGATCGATCAATATCTGGTGGACTATTAAGGGTTTTGGGCCCACCCATGAATTACCATTGGTTGGCTTCATTGTCACTCTAATTTTCTTGCTTTTCATTACTGTGTGCATGTGAGCGCTTGCTGGCTTTCAGTTTGTCTCTGTGTGTAGTTTCTTTTCTGGCGCATGGACAAAGTACTGACTGATTTCTTTATATTATGTTTCTTCCACACTGCTTGTGCTTGGTGTGTGGGCCTTTCATTCATTTCTTTTGCTTGAAAAACAACATAATTATTTAGCTTTTTTTCTTGCAAAATAACTTGATTATGGGTTGGGGAGAGCTTTATAGAATCACTCTTACATCCCTTTACCTCTACCCATTCCTAGACCCTACAATCACGTTTACCTCTCTTTGCTTCTACTCAACTTCAAAATCTAAAACACACTGACCTACCTTTACCTCTACCCACCCCTGAACCCAAAATTAATCATTACTGCTTTTAATTTGACTCACTCCTAAACCCAAATTCACCTTACCTCTCCTTACCTTGAACCACCCCAAAACCCTAAAATTGTTCTTACCTCCCTTTACCTTTACCCACCTCTGAACCCTAAAATCACCCTTACCTCCTCTTGCCTCTACCCACCCCAAAACCCTTAAACCACTTTCACCACCATTCAGCTCCTCCCAGCCCCAGCGCCAAAACCTAAAATAATCATTATCTTCCCTTGCTACGAAACACCCCATAACCCTTAAATCACCCTAACCTCCCTTTACCTCGAACCAGCCTTGAAACCTAAAAGCACCATTACCTCTCTTTACCTCTACCCATCACTGATCCTTAAAAATTACCTTTAACGTTCCTCCCTTGAACCATACCCACTCCTAATCCCTAAAACCACCTTTACATTCCTTTAACTCTAGCCCAACCCTAACATCAACTGTGAATCAAAAAATTACTCGTATATCCCTTTATCTCTACCTTTCCCTGAACCCTAAAATGACCCTTAGTTTCTTTACCTCGATCCACCCATAAACACTAATGGGCTTATTTATGAGCCCCTGCTTCACTTTGAGCCACTGTTGCGTCACTTTTTGTGATGCAGTGGCGTCGTAAAATATGCGCCATGTTGCACCATATTTTACGCCATATTTACGTAGTGACGCATCTAGGCAGATGTGTCACTCTGTAAACCCCTGCGCTACATTATACCTCCGTCAGGTATAATGTATGCAGGGTGGGCGTTCTCCCACAAGAAAGGGTCGTAGGAGTGGCGCAGTGAAATCTGTAAGATTTCACTTCGCCACTTCTAGGACGCCAATGCAAAACCTTACTTGCCCCATGGCAGGAGTAAGGGTGACGCAGGCCCTTTCACATGGGGCTTGCCACATGTGAAAGGACAGATTGCTGGAGTTGTGTCTGTTTTCAGACACAACCCAGCAATGCGCCACTTTTGCGCCAACAGATACATCAGTAATGCTGGCGTATCTGTCATTCCTTGCTACATGATGCATTATACAGTAAATATGACACATCCATCATGTCGCAATGAGGGTGCACTGAGAAGTGTTGCATCGCTGCTTACACGCAGCGATGCAAACTTCTCATAAATGAGGCCCTAAATTCATGCTTACCTCCATGCATCCCAGAATCCAAAAAACAACCTTATCTCCCTTTACCTCAACCATCCCAAAACACTAAAATCACCCTTACCTTCTTTTACCCCTATCTCCCGAACCCTAAACTTACCCTTACCTCGATTTATCTCTATCTACACCTAAACACTAAAATCACGCTAACTACCCTGTACCTCTACCCACCCCTGAAACCTAAAACCGCCATGACGTGCCCTTACCTGCACCCACCACTGAACCCTTAAATCACCCTTACATCCCTTTGCCTCCACCGCCTCCGAACCCTAAAATTACCCTTATCTCCTTTTACCTCTACCTGCCACAAACCCTAAAATTACCCTAAACTCACATTACCCCTACGCACCTCTGAGCCTAAAATCACCCTTTCCACTCTTTACCTCTAACCCCTCCTGCACTATATAATCATCCTTACATCCGGTTACCTCTACCCATCTCTGAACCCTAAAATCACCCTTACCTCCCTTTACCTCTACCACCCTGAACCATAAAATCACCCTTACCTCCTTTTACTTCGACCCACTGTGAACCCTAAAGTAACCATTACCTCCCTTTACCTCTACCCACTCCAAAAAGCTAAAATCACCATTACCACCCTTTACCTCTACCAACCCCTAAATCCTAAAAATTTTGAGGGCACTGTCGGTTGTTTTAGGAATTTTGCTATGTTTGACAGGTACCACAACTGCTTTGACAGTTTTCCCCTTCCCTACCCCCACACCCTGTCTGGATATGAAAGCAGTTCCAATGTTTTATGTACATGCACTTTAGCGAGTCTCCAATGTTTTATGTACTTGCACTTTAGCGAGTCTCCAATGTGAATGTAGGATGAAGACCCAACCACTAATCTATGGAGAATACAGTTCAATAGAATCAGCAAGCAGTAACTTTATTGGGGGGATATATAATGCTTAATTATACAAAATAATAAGTGCCAGGGCCCAGATCTTTGCTCAGAAGCTGCCTCCAGTGCTGCAGAAGTTTGTGGTGCTGAATACCAATTGAGTTCCTTCCACTATTTTTTAACCCATCATCAAACACTCTCTGCCTCTTTATTTCACTCCTGCCTATTCTTTATTGTCTTTGCTTTCTAACTTTGGCTCTGTTTTCCCATCTTCCTCTTTCACCTTTTCCCCTTTTTTTCCTCTCTTTAGTTGTGGGACAAAGTGTGATGAGGAAAAATAAGTGCTGGTGCCCAAAAATAAGTACTGGTGGACCATACTGGGGATAAAGTGCGGTGATGTCAAGATGGCTTTTAAAACCTAAATAAACATCTTAAATGGAATCATGTTACACTGTCAGGCAGGTCAAGACGATTCTAGCTTTGCATAGCCATTTCTTTACGTCCCACACCATTCTGAATCAAACTTTTCTGCTTCACAGAATTTATGAATTGACTTGCTGAATATTCGACTGCAAAGACTAGCTTTGAATTTAGAGCTGCTCCCACAACTAAGACCAATGTTTAATTCTCAGCAGGGATGTGAGCTTTTTAATTGGGAAACACTATAAACACTGCTTTTAGAACACCTCAACTGTTTGGGATGCGATTTCATGTCAGCAGCCATAAGCCATAGTTGCTTCAGTTACTTAGCAATGGAAACATTTTCGATGTAAGATGTGCAACCTGAATGCAGACGGGATTAACCTTTTCTTAACCCTCCAATAGAAATCACCTTCACCTTACAGGCATTGAATTGATGGCGACGAAAATCAATCTTGTATTTATTTATTTAGTTAGTTAGTTATTAGTTTATGAATCATAATACCATGTAGACTACGAGCTAAAGCCTCTTTGGTTGCAAGACAGGCCAAATACTGATATAGAACAGGAAGAGTTATTAGCAGGAATGAAACCAAGAAGGTAAAAGTTCTGATGTGAAAGGAAAATTGATTCCACGGTTCAGAAATAGCAACAAAGATGCACTGATTACACCTCTTCTTATGACCCATGAGGTGGGAACAGGAGATGGTGGGGAAGGGGCTGCTATTTTATTCGAGGTTTTGTCGAATTATTTTGTTCCACAGGTAATTGGGAGCCTCTTTGGTCAGACTTTTATGGATGAGACAATGCATTTTGATCAAATTCTGACCTGGACAGTAAGCCCATTGTGTTTCTTGAGAGTAAGAGGGATATGATTGATTTTGGAGTCCAGCAATCATTCAATTCGCATTTTAAACAAGCTGTTTGCATTTCACTTTGTTTTGCGGTATTCCTGCAAAGAAAGGATTGCCATATTAAACCTTTATATTGATCTTTGAATTATCTATAATCTGGTGACAGCTTTGGGGAAAGAATGGTAGTGTGTATTTGAGTTGGCAGTTGGAGAGTGATTGGGGACAATATTAATGATCTCTGTTCTGAAATTCATTTCAATGTTTCACTGTTACGTACCAGCAACAGGAAGTTGGACTCACCTCAACCAGTGATAGACATGATAGATCCTTGTTCAGATGACAACTGCCAACATAGAGTAGGATTTTAACTGCAGAATTTCAAAATAACTGGAGCTATGGAGTAAAATATGCTGATCTTCAAAGGGGAAGAATGAGACCCCTGTGGGACTCCCAAGGGCAGAGAGATCAGCTCTAAAAAAAGTACCAATTTTCACCTCCCTCTAAAGAAGACACAAAAACAGCTCAGTTTAATGCCAGCTTACCTTCCTTCATGAGCCATTGTGTCCAAAATGACACAATTGTCTCCTCTCTAAAATTCCCCACACAGAACAAGCAAAAGCAGAAACACCCAATCACCTGAATTTCCAATCATTAAAAGGGGACCCTGAACATCATCTGTTTTAGTCTTAGCCCAGATCAAAAAGATTAGTTAAAGCTATCCAAGGCAGTGATGGAGCTCTAGAAATGACTGTACCTGAGCAAACAGTGCTTCTAAAATGTGTTTCAAGATGGCATGGAAAGTGGTAAGGAACCTGATGTTGAGCAGAGTCCACAAATGTAGGGTATTTTTAATAAGGAAGTTAATAAGGCTTCTCTTGACAGGTTGGCATCACAACTTCTATCAAAAATGTACTTATCATCAACATCATCATCATCTTTATTTGCAGTAAATTTGTTTGAGTAGAAACTGTACATCAATGTAATATGCAATATTATACAATGATAAAATATTACAAAATAAAACGTTAACATTTGGAATGCACTCCGTTAAGATATTCAACCAAAAGCAAATTTCAAGACTCTTCTGAAAAAAAAATTGGCAAGATGGCAATGAAAGGAATGAATATCAATTGGAGGTAATGAAATGAATGAAATTAAATTAAAGCAAATTTATAACGCGCAGACTCAGCCCGTCGGGCATCAAGGCGCCTAACCAAAGAAAAAAGAAAAAATATTTTCATGTCCAAAGAGTTGAATTACTGGTAGGCTTTCTTGAAACACCAGGCTTTTAGAGCCTTTTTAAAAAGGGGCAGAGAGGATAGGGACTTAAGTTCCAATGGAAGTGCATTCCAAAGACGCGGAGCAACTATGGAAAAGGCTCTTCCTCCCCATCTGGACTTCTTAGTCCGAGGGATCACCAACAGATTATGTTGTGATGAACGTAGACATCTGCTAGGGATATAGCCAGAGAGAAGGGATCCCAGCCCATCAGATGTTCCAGCTTTCAGAGCCCTGTGCACCAGACAAATGATTTTAAAGGAGATACGATGCTCTATAGGAAGCCAGTGGAGGCTCTTTCTGGCTAGTATCGCAGAGGAGGAGCGGGGAATGTCTAATACAAATCTTGCGGCCGCGTTCTGTACTGTTTGGAGGCACTGGATCAGTCCCTTATTGATCTCTGCATATAGTGAGTTGCAGTAATCCAATCTTGACCCGACCAGCGCAACTACTGTCTGTTTTCTAGCTTGGGGAGAAAGGTAGTGCACTATTCGTCAGAAAATTTTGATAATTCCCCAGCAAGTAGCCACCGTCCTGTTGACCTGAAGGGTCATTGCCAACGAGGTGTCAAAAATAACCCCTAAATTTCTGGCTGAATGAGAGGGGACTGGGCATGTTCCCAGGGAAGGCGGCCACCATTCATTCGACCATACATCCTGGTCCCTTCCAAAGATCAGCACCTCGGTCTTTTCGCCATTCAGCCTCAAGGAGTTGAGTATCATCCAGTCAGAGACTGATTGCATGCAACTCCTGAAGCTCGACGCAGAGGTGCTGACAGGTTGGGCCAGTGACACCATGATGTGAGTGTCGTCTGCATATGACGCTACTTCCTTACCATGTGCTTTTACTAGTCTCGCTAGTGGGGCCACATAAATGTTAAATAGGGTGGGGCTTAGAGCCGACCCCTGTGGTACCCCACATTGCAATGATGTGGCAGGGGAGAGGTATTCTCCAAGCTTGACCCTCTGTTCTCTATGATCTAAGAAAGAGGACAGAAGGCTCAAAGCGGGCCCCTCCACTCCTATCTCCCTCAAACGAGATGTTAGAATTGAGGGAGATAGGGTGTCAAATGCTGCGGTCAGATCGAGTAAAACCAGCCGCGTTGTCAGACCCTGATCCACTTTCATTCTGATGTTATTTGTCACCATAGTCAGTGCAGACTCCGTACTATGCAGCTTCCTAAACCCATGCTGGGTCTGATCTAAGAACCCAGCAGAGTCTAGGAAAGCAGACAAGTATGAATTCAAATGGATCTCAAGCATTTTGGCGGGGGCAGGAAGTAGAGATATGGGTCGGAAATTTTTTAAGATGTTGGGGTCTAAAGAGGGTTTCTTCAGTAGTGGCTTAACAATCGCTTTCTTCTAGGCTGACGGAAAAACCCCATGCAACAGGGCACTATTCATTACCTCCAACAATGGAGGAAGTAGTGTGTCCCTACACACCTTCATTACTCTAAGAGGACAGGGGTCCAGAGGGGAGGAAGATTTGGCCCTATTTAGCAGAGAGTTAAGGTTTTCAAGTGTGATCAACGGAAAGTTAGATAGAATCTTGGTAGGATCTTTATGCCAGGCTTCTGAATTGGTAAGAGCCTGAATAGTGTGATTCCCTAGGGATTGTTTCTGCGTTTCCAAATGAGAAGCAATTTCATCGATTTTAGTGTAGAAAAAGGTTGAAATCTTGTCGCAGAGCTCCTGTGATCCAATATCTGGGTCAGGAACTTGTAATGAACAGAGGGAGTCCACTACTTTGAACAGCTCCTTTGATGAGGTAAGGGAAGTAGTAAGGTCGGAGAAGTATTGTTGCTTTGTCTTAATGACTGTGGACTTATATTCCCCTAACAGTTGTTTGTGAAACTCTCTGTCCATAGTATCCCAAGATTTCCTCCATTTTCTCTCCTGTCTCCTGCACCCCTGTCTCATCAACCTAAGAGGCTCAGTGAACCAGGGGGCAGAGGGCCTACGCCTCGCTGAATATCGGCGTGTGACTGGAGCTAGGGTAACTATAGCCCCAGCGATGGAGTTGGCAAGATTTTGTGCTGCCTTCTCTGGGTCTCACGGCATGGGGACCGAACTAATGAGAGGGGCCAGAGAGTCATTGGTGATGTTTTTATAGTTCCTTTTGCCCTCTCCTTGAGTCTGACCTTTCATAGATGGATCTAAACAAGGAAGGGTCAATACTGAAGGAACTGCCAGATGGTCTGACCAGACCAACGGTTCTAGAGTGCCTGTCTTAACCCTGGGGTCGTTGGAGGTAGGAAAAAAACGAACTAAATCCTAGCAACAAAAAGAGATATATCACTACATGATTATATTCCCCTGTCCCGCCCTGCTCTTAGCCTCTGCTTCCATGCCTAAACTCACACAACAGCAGAATATTTGGCTTGATTGAATGAATGACACACAGTGAAGGACAAAACAGATGTCTTCATTTTTGTAACACAGGGACTACGTACCTCTTCCTTAGATCATTGTATCTTGGACAAAACTGAAAAAGTGCACAGAGTTTTTGAGTGATTCCTCATCACACAAGGGAAAGAAATTACATCAATCCTCAGGTCTTTACAGCAAAGGGGGGGGGTCTCCATCCTCAAAATCAAATAGAATCTTCTGTGCCCCTGGTGAGGGATGACATCAAAGCATTCTTTGAAAGACCACATAAATATTGCTTGGAGATAATTAAATCCCAAGCTAGAGTTAGCTGGTCTACCAGCCATTCAATCTCTATTATATAATATAATACAATAATTTCTCTAACCCGAATAATAAAGTGATAAACACAAAAGAATACTGTCAAAATAACAAAGAGCATTTTCAGAGGACTACATCCCAGAAAGAGTTGGTACTTCCAAGATGGATTTTTTGCACAATATAGAAAGACATTCTGGAACATCTGCTCACCTATTTCCAAGTCTCATCCAAAGCCATCTTGAACAATTGAATTAAAATAGTTGGTGTACAGCTACCATGGCAGTATAGAGTGGAAGTTTTAACACATATCTTAGATATAAACTAAGTTAATGAGATGGGTCCAGCATTAATTGGCTGGTATGATCACCTTTTTTAACCCCTTGCGTGCATCGGACAGCCACCGGCCGTCCGACGTCACGGTGGGCGTGTGCGGAGCCGTCTGAACCACGCCCATGCCTTAAATCACCCAACCCGTGGCAAAATTTTCGCCGCAGTCAAGGGGTTAAAAATTGGAATGAAGGTTGTACCCTGCCAATAACTGGGAACATTCACTGTTGTTAACATTCTATTAGGGATGACAACTAAGACAGTGTATCTAACTTACAGACGCCGCAACTCACCTGCGGTGGAACGCCGCTCACCAGAACTTTGCCTTGCCCTGCAGATTGACTACGGGGGCTGCTCCATTCTACACCCGGCTCCCTGCCTTGCGACCGGTCCCTCTCTGCCGCCGCTAGCCTCCTGACATCTGGCACGGCCGCCGAGTGAGGGGGACTACAGGTCCCAGCAGTGCTTGCGGCAGGAAGCCGCCGACGCCCTGCCCGCGCCCGGAGGCGCTCTTAAGCAGCGGGGGTCCTCGCATCGCGGGACGTGCGCGGGCGACGCCGGGCTAAGCCCGGGCAAAGGGCGGGCTCTCTGTGGCCCTCATAGGCCTGAAGAGGCTCGGCTGGGCCATCCCCCCTGGCTGCCCCTTCTCATCATCCCTGGGACCCACATCAGGTCAGTGACAAAGTACATTATAACAACTAAATAACAGCTCAGAATTATGGGGAAAAGGACACCGGCAGTACCCAGGCCAAAAGATGCGCATAAATTGGCTCACCCTACTACTATTATCACCCCACGGCCAACACTGACTGCTATTGATAAAATGCTGCAGAAGACAATTGATGTTGTTGCCACTGCCATTCAGAATACTGAGAGGCGCTTTTCACTCCCATCCAGCCTGCCCCCTCTTCTTTTGAACCAAGACAATTCAGTGGAATCTTTACTTGCTGCTTCCTACGCAGGACTTCCAGGCATAGACTCTACTGAGAACTGTATAATTGTGGATACGGCCACATCGGCCCAATTCACCCCAAGCAGCAGGTTATCATTAACACCCACCCTGCTTAGGCCTGACACGAATATCAGCCAAGATTCCTGTGCATTATTGGAAAATAACCATCTACATTTAGATGGTAATGATTCATATGTGGATTCCAACATATCAAATATCGAGAGGGACAAAAGTGATAGCATTCCTGTGAGAACACAGGGCCAAAAAGCTAAAAGAAAATTGAAGCACCTAGACACTGAGTCACCAGCAAAAACACACAGAACTAAGGGAGGGCGCAAGCGAAATCGGAGGGCTCCTGCCCCCGTAGAGCGGGAAAGGGACAAGGGAGAAGATGAAGTAATGGTAACTAAAACCCCCTCCATAGAAGCTAGTGCAGCATTAGGGAATGATGTATTCTGGGGGAGGATGGAGACATTATTGTCCACCCTCTTAGGACCAATTAATCAACAAATCCTAAACCTAGATAAGAGGCTGAGCGACGGTTTGCGCCTGAAATGGAGGGGAGTTGACAGCGGGGCCATACTAGAAAGCATAAACAGGGAACACCCCAACCTATTTACTTCTTGCTTGACCATGGATGGGAACGGCCATAGGATAATCGATGATTTCGGTAAACTGTGTTCAGCAATAAAAGCTTCTCTGTCAGCCCCATTACCCAAAGAGCAGAAAGAACCCAGGTGGTTTGACTCTGCCTGTTCACTAGCAAATAGGGAACTGCGCAGGGCATTAACCACTAAACCAAGGTGCCTAGCAGCGGTCCAGGCAGCCAGGAAATCTTATAAACTTAAGTTAGCTGAAAGGAAGGCTATATTATTAACAGAACAATGGGAATCGCTGGTTGGGAGCGCTAACCTGAAAAACAGCGGCCTCTTCTGGTCAGCCGTCAGAAAAACACGTGAAATGGGCAAACAACTAACCCCAATTAGCTGCAATATAACCAGCAACTTATGGGAGGCCCACTTCTCTCAAATATATGCTGCCCCTCCTGAAAATCCATCTAGCCTCCTCCGACAGCTCCCCGGTTTAGAAATAGATCTCCATGAGGTGGTGTTAGCCATCAAAGAGAGTCTTGGAAACAAGGCTCCAGGCCCTGATGGCCTACCCATAGATGTAATCAAGCACAGTCCAGACCTATGGGCACCAATCCCCCTCAATGTTTTTAACAGCCTACCTACAGTTCCCATGCCCACCTCTTTGGCTACTAGCATTATAGTTCCAATTTTTAAAAAAGGCGAGAGATCGGACCCAGTGAATTATCGTCCGATTTCTCTTCTGGACAACACCTTAAAAATCCTGGGACGAATAATCTATAATAGGGTCGTAAAGTGGACTGAAGATACGGGCCTATTGGACCCGTGCCAGATGGGATTCAGAAGCAGGGTGGGGACGGTCGAGCAATGCTTGAATCTGAAATTGATTATTGACAAGTATAGCATTGCCCGATAGTCCCCTATTTATCTTGCGTTCATGGATCTCTCATCCGCTTTTGACCTAGTGAATAGATCTAAGCTTTGGGCAATCCTATTGAACTATGGATTGGACGAGGCTCTTGTCAATTTCCTGGCATACCTCCACACCGACCTCAAAGCACAAGTTAGGATAGGGGTGGGCGGAGAAGTATCTGGACCCATTAACATCGGCAGAGGGGTAAGACAGGGGTGCGTTTTAGCACCCCTGCTGTTCATTATCTATATTAATGGCCTGGCTAAAGCTCTAAAGCAAGTGTCTAGTGATGTACCGACTATCCAGGGGCTCCCTTTGCCAGTTTTATTATATGCTGACGACGCGTTCTTGATGGGACGAACACCTAATGCCCTTCGCCTACTTGTTAAAGGTTTTGTGCAATACATGGAGGGCTTAGACCTGCGCGTCAATTTTAAAATATCTTTTATTATGTCGTGTGGCCCTGGGAAACGCAAACTCAATACTATACACATAGGTACAGACAAATTAGAATCTGTAACCTCATTCCCATATCTTGGTCTGGTTTTCGCTGCGAACGGCTCATGGAGTGGGCACATGGCCCACGCCATGGGCAAGTTCTCGAAAGCCAACAATTCTATTTTGAGTCTGCCCCGACCAAAGAAAATAGGTGCCACTAGAGCCATTTTAAAAATAATGAAAGCTACAGTGCCTACCAGTAGCCACATACGGGGCCAAAGTTTGGGGATTGGGAAATAGCCCCAGTATCCAGCGAGAAGAAGGACGATTCTGCAGGAAAATACTGGGTGCCCCAATTTCCTCCTCTGAATTGATTTGCCATGAGGATTTTAACCTCCCCTACGTATGCAATTTTATTAGATCTAGACCAGTTCTCTACTGGATTAGGATTTGGAGGAATAACTCTGCCGTCTTAACTCAAAACATCATAAAAGATTGTCTTAAATGTGACCACGGCATGTCAATCCCCTGGGTCGCGGGAGTTTTAAAAACACTGAGTAACGTGAACAGGGAAGACCTTTTTTCCGACCCCAGTAAGATTGAACTCAAAGATAAAATTGAGGTCAAACAAGCACTGTACGCACTTTATAGTTCAGAACGAATGGAAAGGGAAATCCTCAAACCAACTGTTGTGACCTAACAGAGAAATGATTTAAGTAGGACAAACCTTGCACAATACCTCACCCTACCTATGACCAACTGGGAGAGATCATTGCTGTTCCGGCTAAGGGCGGGCTCAATAAAAATTTTGTTGGGCTTCCCCCTTGGCTATCAGCATACAAAAGATTATAATCCATGCCCATGTGATGGTATCAGTAAACAGAATGATTTGCACTTTCTATTCTTCTGTAAATTTTATTTAAAATATATCAACTGGTTTTTAACTCCCTATTTTAAAAAACATAGACCCCTTTCATTAGGGGAGTCTTATTTAACGTTACTTTCCCTGGGTACAGATGAATTAATTTTCCGCACTAGCACTTTTTTGAGACTCATAACACGTGTACGTAAAATGATGGAAAACCCCTGAAAATAGTCTTATGAGAAATGTACTTGATTTTAATAAATCATGAATTTTACAAACTTGTTCTTGCTGTGTAAATGTATGTTTTTATTGTGGTACTTTTATGAATTTTATGAAATTCGAATAAAGGTCTTTTGAACTTGAACTTGAACAGTGTATCTAACTTGCACAAGTCATTAGGGGAGCCATCGGGACCAAGGACCAGATGTACGACCACCCAATTTGTGACTCCCAAATTGTGTCGCAGTAGTGTTCCCTGTTCACAAAGAGGAAGGGGTCCCATGGGGACCCCTTACCATTTGCGACTGTTTTGCGACCGCAATTGCAAAACATTGGTACATGGCGTTGCTGTCGCTATTAGGAAGCTAAAGCCACTTCCTAATAGCGAGTCGCAAAACCTATTTAGCAAGTTGCAAATAAATTGTGACTCACTAAATAGGCTTTGTACATGGCCCATGAGGTTTTTGCATGCGCAAACAGTTGGCAAACCCGTTTGCGCATGCAAAAGTGGGTCGTACATCTGGCCCCTAGAGACTGTTGAAGTTTCTGATGAAATAAGTTCTGCTTCACCAACAATGATTGGTGGCACAGACTTAGGTGATTGCAGTACATGACATATGACGTCTGGTTCACAAGATAATGCTATTGGAGGGCCAGAAGTTAAGTATATGGGAGAGCATTGGGGCATCCAATGTATGATCACATCAGGAGAAAGTGAATAGCTTTTTATGCTGCATAGACAAAAACACTACAATTCTCAGCTATTGTAGTTTCATAGCCAATTCACTATCCTCTCATGCATTATAAGCTGTTGTTTTCTTTTTTTTGAAGCAAGTCTTTATATTAAAGTTTCACTTGAGCCATTTCCCCTAAAAGACTACATGGAGCAGTAGATTAAGAATGAAGAGTCATCCATGTTTCCTTTAGCACTAGCCTAAACCTTGCCAAGCCAAGGATAAGCTGGATTCTTTGCTGCAACTACATTGTGGGGTGATGCCAAATCTATCAACCAGTGTTTAAGTGGACATATCCCAGCCTGATAAGAATGCATTTTTCCCAGTGGTGACAGTTCAAACCATAAGAATGTCTAAGGTGTATGCAGTATACTCTTTGTTAACATATTATCATTACAATTCTGTCCAATGAAGCCCACTTCAGAATAGAGATAGATTACTCCCACCTATAATATTGGCTGTACAGTGGGCTTTTTCTCCTACTTCTTTGGGAAGATCCAAAACAGTTGCTTGTGACTGGTTTCTGGCTTCTTTAAAGCCACATGAGACTTCTAAGATTGCCAACTTGCTTCAATGCCTAAAGGTTTACAGAGAAGTAATTGATGATACTACTGACTTTAGGTGCCTTTCGGTTGACATTTACCAAAATATCTGAAGGGCGTTTTCCATGCATAGAGCAATAACCTTAACTCAGGTAAAAGTCGACCTAAGCCAACCCTGCTTTACTCAGACTTGAATACGGAATCATGTTTTGAACCTTACAGATATTCCAGTAAAAAGCAGGTAACTTTTCTAATAAAGTCTGTAAGGACTGCATTTTGACTCTATGTATAATCGTTACTTTAAATTTAGTTTAGGTTGTATCGACGGGCTGGAGGCCAATTCAGGTTTTAAACACAAGCACTCCTGATAAACCATTTAATTGAATGGTAATGTTGTAAATATTAAATAGAAGGCTGCCCAGTGTAAATTTAATCTGAGTTTTTATAAGTACCTAAAGTAATTTGAGGTTTTTAGATCAATTTCACTATTTTGAACTTTGAGATTCAGATCTACCAAAGTTACAAACCCTCCTTTAGGGCAAGCTGTAATTCTCCAGGAACCCAGAATAAAGGTTGCCTTTTAAGCCTAGTAGGTGAATGTTAGGAAATAGACTATGAAGCTGAAGGGTCTCTGCATGGGGAACCAGTTGAGGGCGGCCAATGGCCGAACATTGTCGGACAGGATGGGTAAGAAAACTGATGATAATGGTGTTAGGACAAGTAATATAGATTATCTACTTGTTCCCCTTAAGTTGTGGCACACTCTTGTTGGTATGGAGGTAATACCCCGCATCGAGAGTGACCACAACCCCCTGACTGCGCTGTTCAGACTGGGCATAGATAAAGTGGACGAAGAGACTCGGGGATTTATACCCCCTGAGCTAGTTATAACAACTGATGAGCGCCACCTTAAGTGGTGCCAAGTTGCAGAGCATCCCAAAATAATGATTGACATCGAGATAGATCTGGATGGTGTGCTGGCAACTATGGAGGTTGATATAACGCACGGGTCTTGTATAAAACTTTCATGGAAGCCCATGATACATTTTTCACAAAACTAAAAACACACTTTTGTAAACCTAGTCTAGGCAATAGAGTTCGAACTTGTAAAACTGAGAGTTGGTATAATGGTACCTGTAGACAAGCTAGGGGGGAGCTGGGCCAAGCATTAAAAACTAAGGAATCTAGCAAAGTAAAGGTGGCCCGTGCTATTTATAGGCACAAACAGTTTATTGCTAAAAAAGCATGGGAAGAGAGCAGGTGGCAGGACCTTACGGTGGAATGTGTGTCCAAAAACCCAAAATCCTTTTGGGATATTTTTAAATGGGACAGGGGTGGGCGTCATGAGAGCCCACAGAATAATGTTGCTCAGAACTCATGGACTGATTATTTTAGACCACAGTACGCCAAAAGTGAAGTTGGCGAGAGTGAGGGGATTTTTGCCCATACTTTGTATAAGGAGGCCGTCTTCACTGTAAGTGAAGTAGACAGGGCATTGGATGTAGTAACTGAGGGACTTGCCCCAGGCATGGATTGTGTCCCTGCTGATCTGTTTTTAAATGATAAAAACAGATGGCGGTTGTATATTATGTATCTTGCAAATGCCATAGCTCGAGGGATGGAGGTCCCCCAATCTTGGAAAGGTGCTGAAATAGTGCCTGTTTACAAAAAAGGGGACAAGTCGTTAGCAGGCAATTACAGGCCTATTAGCCTGATCGACTCCATCCAACAAACCATGGGCCGTCTGGTATTGGGAAAAATCCAGACCTGGATGGATGAAGAAAGCATCTTGAGTTACCTCCAGGCTGGCTTTCGACCCAGGACCAGTACGATAGACCAGGTCTTCCGGTTCATTATCCTTTATTGGCGCTCTGTGGTATTGGAGAAAGGCACTTTATATCCCGTATTTGTTGATTTAAGGGCGGCTTTCGACCTGGTCCCACGTCATAAGCTGTGGCGAGTCCTGGATGAGCTAGGGATGGCCCCTGAGTTGTTGAGTTTGATCGTCCGCTTACATGAGGATACGTTCGTTTGGGTTCGGTGGGGACGATGGGGCGAGGTTACGGAAACCTTCCCTGTTGAGCGGGGAGTGCGGCAAGGTTGCGTCATGGCGCCTACCTTGTTCTCGCTCTTCGTGAACGGGGTGGCTGACTTCCTCTCCCTGGTCTCGACCGATGCCCCTGTGATGGTTGGTAAGCGAGTCCCTATCCTCATGTTCGCGGACGACACCTTGATAGTCTAAAAAACGCCACGTGGGCTCCAGTGTGCCCTGCGGCGCTTTGAAGATTTTTGATTGGACCGGGGCTTAGAAATAAATACAGCTAAAACAAAGTTTATGGTCCTTACCGAACATAAACTGGCCAGGCTTGCTAAACCTTTCAGAGGGAGCATATTTATGAATAAATCCCCGCTTGAGCGGATTGACGCCTCTACATATTTGGAGATATACGGGATGAAGGTGTTAAGTTCGGCCCTTTATGGGGCTGAACTTTGGGGGTTTGAAGATTTATGAAATTTGACGCTAGCGGAAAATAAGTTTTTGAGAAAAGCGACTAGCGTTCCGCAAAGCACCCCCTTGACGCCATTAATGTGGGATCTGGGAAAAAAAGCTGTCCAAGATCTTGCTTCACTACGGCCGCTATTGTATTGGCGTAGGATATGGACCACGGAGGAACTACAGCATTATGCATTGGGCCTCAAGGAAATAACTGCTAAAGATTCCTTCCATAAAATACATTGGCTGAAGGCCATTAGGTCCTTGCTATCAGCCTGGGAATGGGTGAATTGTGGAATGATCCCGCAAATGCGTTATTCCCTTCTAAAAAAAATTTGAAGGCTAAACATTGGGAGATGGTTAACTCAAAAGCATGCATAAAGGGTTTTTCTTCCCATCTAACAGGTCGTTTTCTCGAATTTAAGGCACAACCAAAGCTGGAATCATACTGGGATGCCATAGAGAAACAGTGTGACCGAAAACTCTATTTTCAACTGAGAGTAGGCACCCTTCCAATAAGGTCATTCACAGCGAAACGGGCAGGAGAAAACGACAATGATAAATGCCCTAGGTGCAGGGACGAACAAGAATCCACAAGTCATCTATTGTTCTTTTGTCCCTTATATGCCGCTCCTTGATCAATGTGGGTGAAACCTATCTGCAAACTAATAGGCACCCGCAGACACGAAGAGGCATTAAGAATTTTATGTACCGACCCCAGTCTCCCAATTGCTTTAGCTGTGGCTAAGTTCCTAAAATGGGCTTGGGAAATTCGGCTAAATCAGTTACGGCAGTAAAATGGAGGATTTTATATTCCTTCACTCAAATTAGTTGCGGAAAAGAGGGGATGTATTCTTTTAACTGAGCTCTGAGTAATTTTACCCTGGACTGTATATACTGATGAGTTTTAAGGATATAAGATATTCGACATAGTCTCTTGAAGTTTAATCATGTTTTAAATATTTATTGTATAAATTTTAATGGATTTTTATATTGAAAATGTGTATTTTATGTATTGCTTTTATGACTTAACTGTCGAATAAAGTTTATGAATGAAATAGACTATGTTTCCTGCAAACAACACATTTTGAAAGAAGAAATAAATGATTGCAAATAACATCACAGCTTCACACTAACCCAGATGATATTCCATATAACGACCTTAAATTGATTATGTCCGACCTTGGGATGGAAATGTTTGCAGCACTAGACTATCATGATACTGTACAGGATGCTAAACAATCAGCAGAAATGGAAAGAAGCCCAGCATCATGCTAATATGAAGGATGGGTCAAGGGAAGATCTTGAGGTGTACAAAGTTTAGGTATTATCAATACAGGAGCTTGGTGGACTAAAACATCCAGAGTCATATACATTTCAATTACAGGCACCAATATAGGCATGCTATATTAGCAAATAGATGATAGGTTATTATAGAATACCCTCTGGAACAGATATTTAAAAAATAAGAACTTCTTCCAATGTTTTTTTAACACAGCTTCTCAAATCATATGACATGCAAGAAAATGCCTCCATAGTCAACAGCCCTCCAAAGATATATTGTGAATAAAATGAATAAGTTGAGAATTCAAATTGGTGCCACAGGATTTCCATGAAGCACTAGATATGCCTTCTTACATTGTTGAAAAGAAGAATGTCCGCTGCACTCCAGGGTATAACTAGGTAGTATGCAGGGTATTCAAGGAAAGTTAATTCTCTTAGGGTGATCAGGATACTACCCCTGCTGTCCAGGAAGGGCGAAAAAGTAAATCACAATGCGGAACCTTGTAGGCACAAGGTGGATAACCTGATCACTCCTGTGTGCTAGTAAAGCAAAATATTTTTCAAAATGTAGTTGAATATTCCAAAGTTTAATTCACTTTGTATTCATTCCTTTGAGTCCATGTGTATTTACACTTTTCAAAAAATGATTGTGGTTTCCAAACACATCAATATTCACGACTTGATAATGTTCAAAATGTTCAGAAATTCAAAAGATTCTCATCATGTACATTGCTTAAATCCCCAATGCATTTCGAGGTTATCCACCTTGTTCTTACATTGTTGACCATTTACCTTGATGTGCATCATCCCAAAAATAAACATGTCCACTTGGACAGCTAAATTCAGGAGAGCAAACAGCCTTTTAGATAGAATATTCAGCCATAGTCTACTTAAAGATTGTATTTTTAATTAAGGTTTACCAGTTCATGAACTCAGAGCTGCAGCAATATTTCTATAGGAACTCTTGTGAGTTCCTATACTTATGCCAATGATAAACTTTATTTTGGGTACAGCCCTGCTTAATGTTAGATTGTTGCCTAAAAACGCATTAGGAAAAACAAAGTATTTAATTGTTCATAAACTTGAATAATTGTTATTAATGAAATATAAAGATACTCCACTACCTGATTTTGTTTAGGTGGCTCCCATTGCTTATAAGACTCATCATGTAGACTGTGTTGGTAAAATTGGGGGCAGTGTTACTCCCTTGTTTTGTGAGTATCTTTCTTTTCCCACAATAGGCATGAATCACTTTCTGAAGCATTATGAATCCACTGCCTAATGTCAATACTCCTTTAGCTGTTTGTCATCTCTCTTTTTTTTCAGGTCTGGAAGGGAGTCCTTGACACTTCTTCACAATGCCCCTCTGATAAAGATGAAGAAAAACAGGTAAGGAACTTGCTTGTCCCCTTTAATAAAGAAAAAAACCACAGTGTGCCCCAAATCACCTGTGCGGGAGGGAAACACAACCAGTGTGGGAGAAAAGAAGAGGAAAGGGGAAAAACCAAGGCAAAAGATAAGCGTGCCTTTCAGAGATAGGATAACTTTCGTAGCCCACCTCGTGTGCTAACTCACACACTCAGAATGATGAGGAAAGCAAAAAAAATATCAGTCAAGCCTCCTGACTAAAAGAAGAGAAAGCGAGTACAAGTTTATTTCTATTTGCCTACTTATGCTCTGGAGAGCTTATAAATGGGCAAGGATTTTCCACTACTGCAAAAGACTATGGGCAACTGAACAGGATGGAAGATCCATCTGCAAAGGAGAGGTTTATCCGCAATAAGATAAGTACCTCAGTCTGATCCAGAACTTTGATATTTTTTTGTTTTCTTTATTTTTTCTCTTTTGTGCCTTTTTTACCATGAGAGAAGCACCGCTAGTAATTAAGTTCCTGCTGTACCCGGCTGTAAGGTTAGTGTTAACCATCCTCTGTGAGCACGACAGAGTGAGTACCCACGGTAACATACGGCCCGAACGATGGATACTAACACCATTCTTACATCACTGTTAGAAACATTAACAGCCCTAAGGATGGAGGTTGATGCGTTCAGAGGTGAAAACCTATAATTGCGAAACGAAATGAGCACCATGAGAAAGGAGGTGGCAGGATTGTCTCACTCTAGTCCCTCGGGGACGCGAGTCTCAGTACATTAGAAATTGGACACTGCCTCCTCCTGCTTCTCATGATTCTGATATGGGGCAAACAACACATACATTTGGAAGTAGTACGGGTCCTGCTACTATACAGGTCATACAGCCCATACAAATACCCTTGGCCCCTCAGGAAAGATTCTTTGGGGATCGAAAGAAATTTGGCATATTTTTAGGGCAATGTAAATTGTATTTTATGTGCAAACCTGCAGTGTTTCCTACTGACCAGGCTAAAACGGCCTTTGCGATGTCCTATCTAGGGGGTAACACAGCCAGCTGGTCTTTTCCCCTTAATTGAAAGAGACGACCCTGCCTTGCGTAATTTTGACACCTTTTGTGAAGAAATGCGCAAACTATTCGATAGAAAGGCACATTTGCTCTCACTAGATAGGGAATTATTCACACTCAAACAAGGCAACCAGGATTTATTGTCCTATATTACAACCTTCAATAGACTCATAGCTGAGACCGACTAGCCTATGGACAAACGAACATCGCTGTATTATCAGGGATTGAGAAGAGAATTAAAAGATGTATTGGCACAAGTAGTGCACATGCCAACCACATGTAACAAACTCATTGATCTTACCGTGCAACTAGACCATAGGCTACAGGAAAGAAAAGGAGACAAACAGCATATCGAAGCCAGATATGTACCCCTTCGTCCCAGTGCAATTGCGGAAGGACCCTCCACGGGTACGGAGGGGACAGAACCCATGCAAATTAGTGGCATAAGAGGGCCATTAAGTTCGGACGAAAGAGAGAGAAGGAGGAAACAACGGCTCTGTATGTATTGTGGAAAACCGGAGCACTTTATTAAGGACTGCAAGGCAAAAACTAAAACGCCGTTTAAAGAATTCTGTGGGATACAGAAAGTCCCCGTGACGGATTAACTACAAGAGGATTCGGAAAAAACTAGAACGCCCAAGCAAGTCCCAGACCCCTTGTTTGAGGCCTCAGGAGGAAGAGGTCTGCCCAGTGGTAGTAAACACCGTTCATAATTCCGTGGCACATATGAATGTGTGTGTTACGTTGGATATACCCGGGTCCGGATTCGTGCTTGTACATGCCTTGTTAGATTCAGGGGCTACGAGCAACTTTATAGACCAAAGTTGCACACAGGAAATAGGAATGCCCTGTATCAAGAAAAAGGTCCCAGAACCAGTAAAAGCAGTGGATGGTACAGAACTAACTTCAGGTCCTATAAGATATCATACTCAGCAAATTCAAATGCAGTTGGGCTAGAATCATTTTGAGTTTATCCACTTTGAATTGATAGATGCCCCCCATTTTACACTCATTTTGGGCATGCCATGGCTCACTCTACACGATCCCTTGGTATAATGGGCAGTACAAATAGTTACATTGAATTCCACATACTGCAAGGAACATTGTACCCAAGCGAGATTACAAGAAGACTCACAAAAGACAAACCCTGCGGAACTGCTCGCCTGTAGTTGTTTTACCCAACGGAATATCAGACAGTCTTCAGTGAGCAAGAAGCAAGTAAGCTGCCTCCACATAGGGCATATGATTGTGTAATAGATCTGGAACCAGGAGCCAGCAGTCCTTGTAGCTTATGCCCTAACCGAAGTAGAAACCGTTTATTTGCAACAATATTTGGAGAAATTACTGGCTAATGGTTTCATTCGCCCTTCATCTTCCCCGGCCTCCTCGCCTCTTTTCTTTATACCAAAACGTGAAGTGGGTCTAAGGGCTTGTATTGATTATAGGGCAATCAATCGAGTCACCAAGAAGAATAGATATCCCCTTCCATTAATACCTGTCTTATTGGATCAATTGAAAGGGGCTACTGTTTTTACCAAACTAGACCTCCGTGGAGCGTATCATCTGGTGAGAGTGTGGCAGGAGGATGAATGGAAGACAGCCTTTAGGACCAAATTCGGTCTATACGAATATCAGGTGATGCCTTTCGGACTATGCAATGCCCCTGCCGCATTCCAATACTTCATGGATGAGATATTGAGGGGATTATTGGATGTGTCATGTATCATGTATATTGACGACATCCTTGTGTATTCAACCTCAATGGAAGAACATATACCACATGCAGTGGCAGTACTGGAAAGGCTACAGCAATACTCACTGTATGCGACATTGGAAAAGTGCCTTTTCCATACCTCCGAAGTAGAGTTCCTGGGTTATGTCATTGGCCCCAATGGACTCTGTATGGAGAAAAAGAAGACTCAAGTCATCATGGAGTGGAAATCCCCTTCCTGTGTGAAAGCTCTGCAAACGTTTTTAGGGTTTGTGAACTTCTATAGAAGATTTATACGAAAATTCTCCTGTATTATATAACCCTTGACATTTCTTCCATGGAAAGGAGCTACCTTTGAGTGGATGGCGGCAGCAGAAGAAGCATTCTGGAAGCTGAAATTGTGTTTTACCAGTGCTCCAGTTCTGAGACATCCAGATGTTTCTCAACCATACATACTAGAGACGGATGCCTCTTATTATGCCTTAGGCGGAATCCTTTCTCAAAGACACCCAGACAAAGGCCAGCTGCATCCTATAGCCTTTTTCTCTAAGAAGTTGACCAGTTGTGAGGTAAATTACAGCATTACCGATAAAGAACTGTTGGCCATTAAGCGCTCTTGTGAAGAGTGGAGACATCATCTACTGGGGGCTAGATATACAGTGGAAATATATACAGATCATTGTAACCTGTGTTCCTGAAGAGTGCTCGAGCCCTTACACCTCGGCAACTAAGATGGTCTCTGTTTCTTGCTGACTATGACTTTGTGATTAAATACAGACCAGGATCACAAAACGGGAAGGCAGACGCTCTCTCTAGACCTTTGCCCACTCTGACTGGCAACAAAGTCTATGTGGAAGAACCGCCCTGCATACTACAGAAGGCTTCCTTTCCAACAAAGACAGTGGTGTTAACCACCACTCATAACTTCCTGAATGAGGTTAAGAAACAAACTGGTAGTATTGATAAAAATGCATGGGTCCAGGAAGAAGCATTACATCGAGCCATAAAAGATGAAATGCTGTTCCATGATGACCGTTTGTTTGTTCTTGAAGGTCCAGTCCAGCAACAAGTCCTACAGTGGACACACGACTCAACCCTAGGAGGACATATGGGAATGCAGAAAACATTGCAAACCTTGTCTCGTTAGTTTTGGTGGGAGTCACTCCTAAGAGACACTGTGAGGTACATTTCGGAATGTTCCATTTGCTCTCAAGCCAAAGCACAACATGAACGACCCAGGGGCTTACTCAGGCCTATACCCACACCTTTGCTCCTCGGCACACAGTGTCCATGGATTTCATCGTGGGAATGCCAACTAGCTCTGCGTACGAAACCATATTGGTAGTAATAGATCATCTGACAAAAATGGGTCATTTTGTTGCTCTTGCTAAATTGCCCACTTCAGCAGGATTGGACACTGTTTTCTTGCAACATATAGTGAGACTACACAGAATTCCATCAGTCATCATCACGGACAGAGGAACCCAATTCACCTCCAGATTCTGGAAGGCACTGTGTGCAATTATGAAGATTGATGCTTGTCTATCAACAAGCTATCATCCACAAAGACGACAAAACAGAAAGATTAAATCAAACGTTAGAGCAATACTTGAGGTGTTTTAAACTGTTACAGGAAGACGACTGGAGCAAGCACTTGTGGACTGCTGAGTTCGCCTACAATAACGCTGATCATACATCTCTCGGATGTTCCCCTTTTTATTGTCTCAACGGCTTCCCTCCCAATATCCTACCTTTTGAAAGTCCTGTGGCCTCTACTCACCCCTCTATCCAAGATCACCATGCAAATCTTAAGCTAGTATTGGAGAAGGCCAAACACACCTAGAAGAGGCATGAACACGAGATAAGCTACATGCAGATAAGAAGAGAACAGTGGAACCCTTCTACATAATAGGAGATAGGGTATGGCTTAGCACGAAACATTTAGAACTCAAGGGGAACAACAGGCTGCAACCTAAGTTTTTAGGGCCCTATGCCGTAGAGCAGATCATAAATCCCCACAGCTAGGACGCTAACTCTACCTCCTGCTTGGCGCATCCCCCTGTGTTTCATGTTTCCCTCCTGAGACCCTGTCTTCAGGGTACACGATTGCCAATACGACCACAGCCCGTAGACATAGATGGGGACAGGAAATACGAAGTACAGGGTATCCTGGATTCCAAATACATCAGAAGGAGAGTTTATTATGTCATTAAGTGGAAAGCGTATGGCCCAGAGGAACGTTCTTTGGAGCAGCTGCTAGTCATATTCCTGGACACCAGTGCAGAAGAAGGATAGACGAGCAACCCAGTGTGATGCCACTGCACCACTCTATTTACCTAAAAGCAGTTGTGAGTGGCCACCGAGCACAGCCACCACATCGGGGTATTTCAATTTACCCGCACCACAACCACCGTAGCCGCCACTGCCACTGCTGCCGTAAGGAAAAAATAACAGCTCCGCTTGTGCTCTTGGCTCGCCGTACTCGGAAGCATGGTAGGTAGAAGATGGCAAGCGCTATCATGCCCACATGCTATCATGACTGAGGATTGGCCATGGGGAAGAGGGGAGCACCAGGGGGCTGCGGTATCAGCTGGGGAGGTCGGCAGGAGGCATCCTCCAAAGCGGACTCAATCCGCCATCTTCCTTTTGTTCCCTCTGTCAGTAGTTGTATTGGTCTGTGAATGGGTTTGTTAATGGTTGTGTGGGTATTTAAGCGGGTGTTTGAGAAATTGTATGGTAGTGTTAGTGGATGTGTGAGTGGTTCTGTAGATGATGGCATCAGAGATGTCATTTGAGATGTCATCCCTGATGTCATGAGTGATGTCACTGATCATGTCATGAGTGATGTAATATGTGAGGTCATAAGCAGTGTATTACAGGGGCGTAAGTTATAATTAGCTCAGGTAAATTCAACTTCTGAATTTCTATGGTTTTGTACGAATGAAATCTGAGCCTAACTCTAACGTCTCTGTAACCTTTGGTTTTTTCAGTGAGATGACAGCCCTTATACTCCATACAGTGGTACATAGTAAATACTGTTGTTCAGATGTGAGTGATCCCTGCCTCTGTTGGAGGAAGTATTAGGGTGTGGGGTGATGTAGAAGAGCATGTACGAGTGCATGAGATCAGCGAGGAGGCGCGACAACATAAACACCATGACTAATATGGCAGCATCAGTATGTGCTGCAAGACAACAGAGGTTGGCAACTATAGTTAGTAATATTGGGACACAGAGTGATATGACTGTGGGAGCAGTGACAATCAATGGGGACAGTATTTATTATAAATTCAATTCGGATTTATTTCGGCTCAATGGTCATGAAAGCACATAAAACACATTGTTCAATATAAAGTATAAATAGTTAAAAGCATAAATATGATTAACATACAGTTCATTACAATGATCATAAAAGTTGCAAATGCAGCAGATTTTTAATGATTAAAAAACTGTTAGTTATTAGGCACAATATAGCAGAGGAGGAGGAAATATAGCAGGAAAGTCAAGCATTAAGATTCAATACTGGGTGTAGGAAATACAGAGTATCACATCACTGCATCTACCATGGGTAGGTACCCAAGTGGTACGTAGAACTTTGCCCTAACTTTCCACATAGCCAATAAATAACACATCAGTGCAAAAAGTAATGGCTTATTGAGATCAGATATAAGTATTGCTAAGTCAATTTTATTTTCTCAACTGCCTAGAGAACAGCACAGGGGTAATATTCAGCATTACCTGCTGCTATCATATTCCGAGCAGAAAAATAAGAATTGATCTATGCTCTCCATGGGAGCACTACACGCCGGGCCCCGCCTCTCATCCACACAGCCTAATTTAGCCCATCTAGCTGCGAAAGACTGAGGAGGAGTGAAAGACTAAGGAGGAAGGGTCCAGTAGCGTAACTGTAAGAACAAGAGCCTGGCCAAAGGATGTTCCATCTCAACCATAAAAGTGTCTCTGCTATAAACATCCTTAACTGCAAGAAATGCATTAGTCAGAGAACCTCTGGTTTCCTGAGAGCTTACTGCAAGGTGTTTTTAGAGATCCTGCTGACTCATTTGTGAAACATGTGAAACATCTGCCTTATGGCCTCAAGACCCTAGAGAAACTGAAAAAACAGAGCTGACTAAATGGTGGGAGAGGGAGTCCCTCCAAAAATATATAATCAATCAATCAATCATTACATTTATAGAGCGCACTACTCACCCGTAAGGGTCTCAAGGCGCTGAAGGGAGGTGGGGTGCTGCTACTGCTCGAAGAGCCAGGTCTTGAGGTGTTTCCTGAAGGTGAGGTGGTCCTGGGTCAGTTGTAGGTGGGTAGGGAGGGAGTTCCACGTCTTGGCCGCCAGGTAGGAGAATGATCTTCCTCCGGTGGTGGTTCTGTGGATCCGTGGGACGGTGGCGAGGGTGAGGCTGGCAGACCAGAGTTTACGGGTTTGGAGTGTGGAACGTGAGGCGGTTGTTGAGGTATTCGGGGCCAATGTCGTGGAGCGCTTTGTGTGCGTGGGTTTACAAGTCAGCAGAGTGCCAAGGTGTCTCTGTATCCTAACTATGCATAGCTATTCTAAAATGTTGAAAGAATGGGCGGAACATAACACAAACAGTTCAGCCGGAATTAAGTGAATTTTGATAAAATATCCCCAAATAGATGGAACAGAGTAATGATGGAGATGAAAGAAATAGGAGAAATAATTGAGAAACATGAAAATAAAGAATTGGTGCAACCATTGAACAAAACAATGTCAGTAAAGAATGAATGCAGCGGAAGAAAGCATCATCCAGAAGAAAGCCTGAAAAGGTAACCGTGATAAAGTGGATTATGAATCAGGTAAAATATATACTTTGGCAGGAGGTTTGATAACTTGAGAAAACAAAGATGAGGGGACAATAGGAAGATTCAACATGAACCAGTACCAAGTAATACAAACACAGAAGCAAGCTCGGACACTTACTACGATGAAGGAAGAAGAAGGGGAGGGCATACTTCATTGCAAGATGAATTAGATTTTTTTTTTTAATGGACTGAAGATCTAATCACAGACCTTGAAGAGGAGATGCAAGACAAAGAGGAAGAGGCAGAGGACACAAAGAAGAGGTGGTCAAGGAAAAAGAAAATGCAGGAGAGAGCAATTGGAAAGTGACTAGGAGCAACAGGAAATATTGAATGACAACTCCAAAATGGTAATCAATCTGACAGACATGGACTTAATGCAAGAAGATCACAGAAACCTAACTCTTTGACCCTCATACTGCCAGACAAAAAAATTTAATTATGCAGAGAGCAGGATAGATCTGTTCAAATATACTAGAAGATTGAAACTTTTAAAACTGCATAAAATTAAGGAAACCAAATACCCCAGACCTACTAGTTTTAGCACTGAAGGCACTAGTAGTATCTTAGTGGTAGATGACATAGCAGTTGTGCAAGAACTACTAGAGCTTTAATGTAATGATACAAGTGAGAAGGAACAAGAGAATGTGGTTGAAATATTGGAGAGAGAAGGGATCTGGGTCTTGGAAGAGGGAGGTTCCTCTTTGAAACCCACATCTAGAATAATGCCACCTACAATCAATGATGGAATTGATCAGTTTACCAAATTAGTCACTAAAGAACTAAGGCAGATGAGAATTACTAATAGAAAATATGCATATAACAGAGACAAAATCTATAAGATCACGAAGGAGAAACTAGCTAAGAACCCTGAAGTGATCATTCAGGGCTCCAATAAAGGAGGGAATATTGTCCTCTGGTTGAAGAAAGCATACACGACAGAAGCATATAGTAAACTCATAGACACCACATGCTATAAGAAAGTGGACATGACACATTTATAAAAAAAACAGAAAAATAATTTAATGGCATGCTTTCGAAATGGATAACTGAGGGCTAATTAGTAATGATGAGTACAGCTACCTTAAAATAGAAGAACCTAAGCTTCTGATATTCTACATGATCCCAACGATACATAAAGATGCAAAGAAACCCCAAGGTAGGCTAAATATAGCAGCACAGGAAGGGCTATTTGAGAGTGTATCAAAATATATTGACAAATTCCTGAGACCTTTTGTGGAGAAGTTACCTTCATATATAAAGGATATAACAGAATTCTTGAAACAAATGCTTGACATAAAGTTGGAAGAGGACATGATCCTTATGACAATGGACATAACATTCTTTTATACCAGCATCAACCATGAAGATGGGTTAAAGACCGCAGAATAATTTCTTAAGTGTATGCATGTAATATTTTACAAACATAGTATGATGTTACTGGAGATGATGCGTTGGTGTTTGAAACACAATATATTTTAGTTTAACCACTGACATTTATGCAGCAAGGCGTGGGACTGTGATGGGAACATGTTTTGCCATGAGTTTTGCCAATCACCATAAGGACTGGTAGGAGGACCAAGTCGTGAATATTCATCCCCTAGACAAATGGAGCATCCACATTTCCTTATGGCTGCGTTTCATAGATGGCATATTTGTTTTATCGAGAGGATAGCAAAGACACAGCAAAGGCTTTTGTCACAGAGATTAATTCTAACTCTTTGAATCTTAAATTCACCAGTCATATTAGTAACAAAGTAGTAGAATTTTAAGATGTTTAGGTGGAGCTGAAGGAGAAGAAATTAGTCACCACTTTTATTTAAGAAACCTAGTGCGGGGAATAGCCCCTACATGCGAACAGCTTCCTCCATCAGCCTTTAAAGGTGAACATACCTTATAGTGAATTTTTAGAAACACAGAGGATATGTAATACAGATCAAAGTTATAAGGAAGTGAACAATGA
Source organism: Lissotriton helveticus (assembly GCF_964261635.1). Lineage (NCBI taxonomy): Eukaryota > Metazoa > Chordata > Amphibia > Caudata > Salamandridae > Lissotriton > Lissotriton helveticus. The sequence goes on from NC_136067.1 coordinate 1,351,241,313, forward strand.
CATTGCAATGAGGTTTAAGGAGCGGGGTACAGAATACAAATACTCACAGAAGCTAGTAACAGAACAGAGAAGGTAAAGAGAGAGAGTATTCTGTTTAAAAACAAGGGTAAGAATGACAAAGGTAAGACAGAGCAGAGGTTCATCACAACCTACAGTGATTCACATCAAAGAGTAAGAAAAAATCCTGCATGAGCATTGGCATCTTTTGAGAAGTGACCGAATAAAAGGAGAGGATATACCTTGGAAACCCTTGATGATATTCACAAAATGGGAATTTATGGGAGATAAGTTGGTAAGAAGTGATGTAAGAATAGAGAAAAGTAATTGGCTAAAAATTTCATATGGTGCAATAAGTGCAAGGTGTGTAAGAATAGTGAAAATCTGACGGTTGATACATTTTGGAAGGGAGACTCAAAAGATTAAGGGATATTTCACCTGCAGAAGTGAATTTGTAGTATACATTCTCAAATGTATAAAGCAATAGGAGGGTGTCAGATGATGAAGTCAAAGCGGTACAAAAGGGGGTGGTGATGGACGGAGCATCTGAGCCAATCAAACACTCACACCCAGTCAAAAGATCTGGGTTTGATCCATCACCGTTCTTTAGCCCACTCTGCCACCCCAGTTCAGACATGGCTATATGCAAATCAGTCTGACCCTGTGCCTCATGGGAACAGTCCAGCCCGAAGTGCCAAGCCAGGTCCTCCCTGAACTGGAAACAAGCATCCTAGGACCGGTTTTGGGGTTTAACCCCTCTTCAGCCAGGATAGCTTTAGAAGTCAAAGCAATCTTATTGTTTAAAGAGCTTTATTCATATTCTTCATTCATTTTTCAATACAATTCCTTGTTACAACAAAACAGCTCAGCCAACGCGTCTTGTTCCTAACCGTGGGAACTTCGTCAGGGCTGAAAACCAATTAACATGAAATTCTAATCAAAAACATAAACACAACTCAATGACATGTGTGGACACAAACCACATATTAACCAACACAGGACATACACAATCTTCCTTTTTATTAAAAAAATAATAATAGTAATAATAATTTTGTTAATCTAATGGTGGCTAGAGTTCCCACCATATACCATCCGGGTCCCAGGATGGTAATGAATAGTCGGTGAGGATAGCTGTCAAAAATCCCCATCGAGCACACAAGGTAAAGTCAACATGTGCACACTGTGAAAAAGATATTCGTGGGAGAGAAGCACAAATGCAAAACAAAGGCCATCCACACACAACATATTATATTATACAATGTAACAAAAAAACACCTGACTCGACAGAAAAGAAAATTATAAGTGAAACACATAGTAATGAACACATAATAGACACCACTAAAATGTATCTAACCAATTTGTACAATACACACAGACCACATACGAAAGTCCAAACATTGAACCCACTAAGTAAAAGTCTGAAGTGAATAGATATATACAGTGACGTGATCCATCCTCAAACTTGATTAAAAAAATTAAAAGTGAGATTGTTTATTTTTTAATATTTATTTTTTATTTATTTTAAATTATAAATGTATAAACTTCCTATTGTGTAATGTGAAGTCCATAGCTACTAGAATAGATTGGAAGGGTGAACAAAGTATATGGAACAGAGCAAGGGAAAAAGAAACAAGAAAAAAAAGGGGAAAAAAAGAAGAAAACCAAGACCAGCAGTCTGGGCGGCGGGTTCATAATATTCTCACCTTGTATTCTCACCTTGAAAAGTAGTGTAGACAAGTGCAGTCTTCAAAAGCAAAATGAATACTCCTATATCAGATCCAAAGCGTTAGAGTAGGTTTATTTCCTCAGTGCATCGTCATGCCCATTGTTGAAGACCTGGTATAAATAATGCCTGTTAGGAACTTGTTAGAACTCAACATAGCCAGACGTATTGCTAAGCACAAAGAGGATATTGTAAAGCTACCACTGTCACCGTGTTACCCATGCATGAGCGCTCATATGTGATACTCTCCATAGAGAAGAATCAATACCCTGCATTGTACACAACAGCTTTGAGACATAGTGCATCATTCCATAGAGCGAACTCCAATAAGCACATGTACGTGTAAAGCAGTTCCTAACACCCGTAGTACTAAAAAATGTATATAGCCAATAGGATGCGTCTAATATGCAAATGGCAGCATTGTCAAACAAACTGTCCCGGTCTGCCTATAGCGCTGAAATAAAGTCACACTGCCACTGTGAGTAAAAACGTATATCCTCCGATGCCTGTATAAGGCATCGAGCCCCCTTGCTCCTACTTGTAACGAGCATTGGGTCAAAACAGTAACAATGCGGCCCCGTATAGTGAGCATTGAGTCACAGGGAGTAAATATCGGCCTCCGGCCCCCATGCAAATGACGTAAGTATTACCTACAGCAGATGTAATGGCACAATCTTCATGCCCTCCAAATGCGGGAAAGAGCCTCCTATCTCCAAGTCAGTATCAGGCAAAAGCTGATACCTACATCAGGCATCCTGTCTCCCCAATGCAACCATAATAGTATTCTAATGCCAAACCAACACCGTCCCTCAGTCCGTCCTTACTATAATAGGTAAAGCGTATTTCTTCAGTGGTCACCGCACCGATATCCAGAAAGCTGTTGGTTGCCTCGGCCGACCCTTTTGAAGTGAAATCCCGTGCCACATTGCCAATCCACGAGCCAGTCAGCTCGCGAGGATGCACTTCATTGTCCCCGCTGATCTCAGTGCTTATCGCCAATGCAGCTAGCCCGCTTGCAAGTGGGTAGTGATCCTCGCCATATTGGAAATGGCAATTCATCTAGCCCGATGATACCAAAATTGCCACTTTACAATATTCCATAAATCTTCAGAGAGAAATATAGCAAGCCAGCCTCCCCATGGGGCAATTCAAATTCAGTAAGTGAGCGCAAAATGAGGGAAATCAGTATACAGCCAAATTATGAATTGTCCTTAGACTAAGTGCAATCTCAGCATATAGGCAGCATATGTCGAAGATGAAGAAAAAGGGGCTTGTAAAAGGAGGTCACAAATACCATGTACATAGGGCTTCGAGACGAGGTCTCTAGCGCCATTGCCAGTGAACAACAAACGTCGCCATCTTGGAGTTGGCAAAATAAAGAAAAAATGATGTACATAGCATTATTCTTAATCGGCTGTATATAGGCTCTTAGTTAGAACCTCATATGTCCCGGATAGCAAGAAGGAACTACATCCAGAGGTCACACCTACCCTGTTATCAAAGCGATGATTAACAGCGGAACATGTCTGGCCAGGTTCACACATAAAAACATCTGATAATAGATAGCTTATTTCACTAATTCAAAATTGTCAAACAATGTGTAAGCTCCCAGTTGTAATCACATCTTACCAGGATGGTGCAAAGGGGCTATTGCTGGTGGTAAAATTATACCTAATTATCAGAATATTGATTATCTGTGGAGCCTAGAAGGTAAAGCTCCCACATATAGAGTCTGATCTCATAGCGGAAAGATTATATTATTTATACCAATTTCCCAAGGGTATAGGTCCCTCAATAACCAAATGACCTATACTTCACATATCGTATCGCATGAGGACAGGAATAATAAGAATGAGCAGACAGAACAGTGGTGAAGGGTAGAGGGCAGCATACATTGCGGTGATGAAAGAAAAAGAAAAAACAATTGATTCACACAAAATATGAATCACACAGAATACAGCAAGACTGTAGCATTTGTGGTCATTCCTTACAGATATCTGTTTGCATAGCAGCACCCCGGCCCCATGTTAATGTAAGAAGTGGTGCATTTCATTATCCATATTATGGCCTTGGTCAGTTGCATGCAGGCGACAAATCCTCTTCGCCTAACATTGCCTTAGGAGAAGCTCCCTATTGCCTCCTACTGTACAGGTGACTACCTGATCTATCCCGTGGAACCAGAACCCAGATTCCTTGGAGTGAGACGTCATATAGTGTTCCGCCAAAGGATATCCACGGTCACCATTGATAATAGCCCTCTGATGCTCTTGGATACGCAGTTTAAGGCTTCTTTTGGTACTACCAACGTAAATCTTATTGCATCCACATCCCACTAAATACACAACAAAGGCAGCAGTGCAGTTAATGAAATGTTTTATCACATATTTACGGGGACTATTGTACCCAAATTCCTTGATCTTGTGTACCACATATGCGCAGATGTTGCAGGAGTTACATGTATAGAAACCAAGTGGTTTCCCAGGAAGCCAGGTGTCCTTCTGTCATGTTTATGTGACATAGCTTGGGCACAATTCATTTCTAAGTGTAATGCCCCTTTTGTACGTGATGGAGAGGTTTGACCTTATGCAATCCTACATGCTAGGAATCTCCTGCAGCAAGTGCCAGTTCCTCTTGAAGAGTCTAGAAATGTTGTCAATATATGTGGTATTCTGTGTGAGGAATCTGATGTTATTAGTATGTCCCTCCATCCTCTTTGCCTTGTTGTTATCTCTCAGTGTGGCTTCCCTTTCCAACTTCAGTGCCCTCGTTTCAGCTATATTCAAAGTCCTGTGTAAGTAAGTAATATTTTATTGTACAGTTAATAAAAACCATTACAAAAAACCAGCAGCGATAAAAACAATTAAAAATGGAAGATATCTGTAGCAGCCTAAATGTTAGTTCTTGTGAGAAGTTAAAAACACCAATAAAAGGAAGATAGCTTCGCTTAAACAGTACTGAGAATTAAAGTTTAAAAGAAAGGAAGGAAAGTTTTTTTGGGGATGAATGATTGTCCGTCACTAAGGCATTGCTGCAGTTCCTCTGGGGCGATTTCTTGTGGTTAACCTAGCCTCTTTTCCATTTCGTAGAGCGTTGCGGACCTCACTCCATTTTCGAAGGAATACTGTTCTTTGTCCCCATATGCTCGAGCCTTTTGGGAGCTCTGTCTGTGTTTATGCCAGTTAGTCAACTGTGCCTCTATGTGGATCGAGTGTTTTATGCTCCAAGGGTCGGGAAGATACGGTTTCTTTGTCCATTTGTTCTTACTTTATATTGATTCTGGCTTCTACGGCTTTGATATATTTTGCCAGTCGAGAGGCCATTTGGACTTCATCGCCTGAAAAGCAAGCCAGAACTGCTTGCCTGCAGGACCTGATCCCTTTTTTGTTGAACAGTGGTCTCAGCAGGTTCCTGCACTCTGTCTGCAGCGCCTTGCAGATTGTAATGAGATGTGTGATGTTTTCCTCATCGTTCCCGCACAGGCGGCATTTTGCTGGTTTTGGAGGTCGCAGCCAAGGGGCCATGTGGTCTGCGGAGGGCAGTACTCCTAGCCGGTGTTTTAGGAATGCCTCTTTTGTTTTTTTTGGTGAAGCTGGTCAAAAGATACGGTTGTGGTGCAAGCTTTTTGTAAGTGTGTACAGTTAGCCAGCCGTGTGCTCGCTCCGTCAGTGAGGCTTTATCCTGTAAGAGAGATTATTTTCTGACGACATTGTTTACTGTTTTTTAAAGCCTGCCAAGGTCCCTTGAAGATCCCACAGTTGTCGCGCCCCCAATTGCTTTATCGAGTCCTCCAGAAAAAGCCTTGCTGGGCTATTGTCTTTGCTCTGAAGTTCTTTCCAGAGTAGTGCGTTCAGGGTATTTGCCTCTCCCCTACTGATTTTGTACCAGCTTTTGAGGTAAGCTCCCTTGCGCGACAGCTCTTCTTTTACCAACCCGATTTCGAGTCAAATTTGCGCCGGTGAGGTATATCGCGGAAGTCCAAGAATCATGCGCATCGCTCTTGTTATTGTTCCGTTTACTGTTTCAGCGTTCCTGCCTCTCATTGCTTCACTTCCATAGGTGATGGATGGGATCAGTTTGACTTGGATCAGCTTTATTAGTGGGGAGAGGTTTGGCCCAGCAATTTTGCTTTTCAACTTTCTTAAAGATACAGCTGTCATTAGGCCTCTCTTTTTTAATTCCTCTCGTTGTGGTGTGAAACTTCCCCTGTTGTCTATGATTACTCCTAGATAGCGATATTTGTTTGTGATTTCCAATTTCTTTTCGTCCAGAAACCAACTGTGTGTTGATTTCTTTTTGCAATGGTTAAGGCACATGACTTTTGTTTTGTCATAGTTGATGCTAAGTTTGTTTAGTTTGGAGTATTGCGCGGTGATGTCGAGGAGCCGCTGTAGGCCTATCAGGGTCCGGCTAATTAGCACTAGGTCGTCCGCATAAAATAGGTTGGACAGCTGGAAACCTCCTAGTTTAGGTGCGTGAAAGTTGTTTTCGTATAGTGTGGTTGATAATTCGGCCATAAAGAAATTGAATAGAGTTGGCGCTAACACGCATCCTTGATTTACTCCTGTACTAGTTGGGATTTTCTTGGTTAGGAAGTCTCCTGCTCCTAATTTTACCTGAACCCAAGTATCACTGTGCAGAAGAATTAGTTGGTTGAGCAGTGTTGTAGGAATTTGCATTCTCTTTAGTTTTTTCCACAGGAGATTTCTATTTATGTGGTCGAAGGCGGAGCTGTAGTCGATAAAGCACAGATATAAAGATTGTTTTGCCTCTAGCGTTGTATCAATGAGAAGTGAAAGGGCTAATATGTTGGTGGTCGTCCCCATGTTTCTCCTAAAGCCTGTTTGATTGAGTGGTATTGCTGAATTTTCATCCGCCCATGATGTTAGCTCTTGAAGTAAGAGGCCAGCATAGTATTTTGCCTCATTGTCGAGTAGGGCTATGAGGCGGTAGCTTCTTGGGTCATTTCGGTCTCCTTTTTTGAATATTGGAGAGATAATTGCATCTCTCCATGAGTGTGGGATTATTGAAGCCTGCCATATATTTTCAAACATTGGTTTAAGGACAGCAGCCCAGTATTCTGGTTCTTGTTTGAATACGATTGGGGGTATGCCATTTGGGCCAGGTGCTCCCTCTCTTTTCCCTTTTGAGATCCTATTACATATTTGTTGGTTCGTGATTAATAGTTCCTCGTCACCTGCTCTGGATTCTTGGGGCGAGGGCTTCTGTTCTTTACAGCTAGGTTTAGTGATACAAGATTTTTTCCGCAGTTCCTGGGGGTCATTGAAGTGTGAACTGAGGTAAGATGTCCAAGCTTCTTCCGTCACGTGGGATTCGATCCCCTGGCTTCGTTCACTAATCAGGCTGTTGATCTTTTGCCAGAACTGTGCGCTGTTATTTGTTTTCACGACGTATAGGTGTTTTCCCCAAAAGGCCTCTTCTGCGTCTTTTTTTAGTTGCCATAATAGTTTCCTGCGGCTGCCTTTTAGCTGTATCAGTGCTCGGCGAGCGGTGGGATCTGTTTTTACTCTCCGCAAAGTATTGTTAATCTGCGTCTTCAACCTTTTTAGCCGTGTATCATTTCTGAAGTTGTAGATGCTCTTGTGTTTCGCGGCATAGCCCTTTCCGTCTGGCTTTATGTTTCTAGTTTTTTTTCCGGCTGTGTCTCTCAGATTTTTTGTAAAAGCCTCCCGGCATGTAATTACGCTTGGGGATGCGGATTGTGCCTCTTCTAGCACTTGTTTCGCTTGTAATAGGAGGTTTTTTGGGTCTTTGGTTTTACACTTTATCCGTCTTTCATTTGTTGTGAAGTCCGTGCCTAGTTTGCTGACGCCTGGAGGACTTGGTATTGCTGCTGCATCTATTGTAGTTTCCTGGGGGAGGTGATCGCTGAGGTCCGTTGTGCGAATGTGGAAATCTCTTACCCTTTCGTACAGACTGCGAGAGAAGAATGTGAAGTCAATTGTGGAGCTTGCCGTTGTGCTGTGGAATGTTGCAGATTGTGGGCGATCTCCGGGAAATCTGCCATTAAGTGCCCTGAAGCCCAGCTCTTCAAATTTGACCAGCAGACTCCTGGCGGTTTTCGTACTTCTGCCTCCCGAAGTGCGATCTTGATGATTCTGCTCCCAGGCAAACGGATCCTCCTCTTCGGTGCTTTCAGAAACCGAGATGCCGAGCATATTTAGGTTAAAGTCCCCTGTGATGATTATGCTGTTCGTGTTCTCAGATTTTATTATTTTTGCAACTTCTTCCTTCAGCTGTTGTGCTCCCTTGATTTTCTCCCTCGAATGCAAGTAGAGGTTTATTAAGATTATGTCTTCTTTTTTATTCTGTTCACGAAGTGACAGTCTCAAGGCTTGCATTGCATTTGGGGGGGTTAGCTTGTACGCCAGTGGTACTGTTTTAGCTATCAATTGTATTGCACTGTATGTTGCAAGACCTCCTTTCTTATGTCCAAACGGCGAGCTCTGCGTGGGCGGAACGCAGTTCAGATTGAATCCCGACAGTGCCGGAGGGGAATCTGACCAGGTTGCTTGCAGTGAGATGATGGCGAATCTTTGCAGGTAGATATTTAGTTCTGCTTCCGAGAACTTGTCTCCTAAGCCATTGATGTTCCAAGAGCATAAGCTGACAGTACTAAATATTTTTTCTGTTTTTGCCTTGCTTTGTCATTGATTTGTATCTTTTGTATTTATAGTCCTTGATAGCCAGCTCCAGTTATACTCGGGCGGATTGTCGATGTCCGATGTTCTCTTGTAGGACTGTTCTTGATGGCCTAGGTTCTCGGGTGTTTTGCTTCGAGCCTCTCTTAAAACTGTGTTCTGGTGTGATTGTTCCTTTGCTCTTATCCTCAGCTGGCTGACAAGTAATAAAGGATCGGGGTATCTTGGTTTCGAGAAAGGTTGTAGTTTTATTCCCCAGGAGTCGAACTTTGCTTTTTCTTTTAGTAGTCTCTCCGGGAATTCTGCTGTGGCCCATACAGTTTTTGTTGATTCTACTCTGAGTGTTCCCGATGGTTCTGTAAATTCTACTGATTCCAGGTCCCTAGATGTAATACCTTTGAGGCTATCTATGGTTTTCAGTAGTCGTAGGATGTTCCTCCTGTTTAGGATGTCCATTGGGCCCCTAGATTGATACTCTGGATGGAATGTTATTGAGGTCATACCAGTTTGCCCCATGTCCTGTGTCCGACTGTTGTCTACGTTGTCGATTGAATCCCTCGCTTGGCCTTGAAGATCCTCCGCCCCTACTATATGTCGTTTGTCAACCATTTTACAACTTTGCGTCGGTTTTTGTCTGGCCGTACTTGCTGAGGTCGATCCGCACAGCTCGGGGCTTTCTCCAGGTTGTGTAATTTCCTTTATCTGAAGAGGATTTTTGGAATATTCTCGGTCTTGAGGTGGGCTACTTTCATTGTTTTCCTTATCAGTTGAGATTGTGACTTCCTGTAGATTGTGCCCCCTATCAGTTGAGTTTGGGGCTTCTTGCAAGTTATACCCCCTTTCGGTGTCATAGCTTTTGGCCTTCTGCCTTGCTTGTGGTGGATTGGGCATTACTTTCACGCTTTTGGAAGGAGGGCTATCTGTAGGCCTTCCTTCTGATGGCGGGTTTCTTTCGGGTTTTGTTTCCCTTGGTTGGTTTTTATTTGGGGTATTGCGCTCGAAGTCTGTTGCGTCGCTCATCTCGCTCATCTCAGTCGGCCTATCTTGTGATATGTTGGCTGTTGCTTTCTCTCTAGTGGGGCCCTTGCACCATCCTATCACTGCTGGTGTTATCTTTTGGTTTCTTCCCTTCCTTTTCTGTTTTCTTCCCACTTTTCCTTGTTGATGGTGGGCCGGCGCTCCGTCTTTTTGACGTGTTTTTTCAATTTGCGCTATGCTCTCTGTTAGAGGGGTTTGGGGTCCTTTGTGTTTTTGTCTATTGTTAGCCGGTGCATTCTTTTCATTTGCTTTTCCCAGGGGCGAGAGCGGATCTGGGGTTGACTTTTGCTTCTCCTGGGATGGGGGCGGTGGTCCTATGTGCGTGGGCAATGCCGTTTCGTATCTATTGTTGGCGGAATTACTAGGCCGGTTGTTTTTTACTGCGTCCCTAATGTCCGAGAGGAGGTTGTCCATTGCTGTTGGTAGTGTCGCCAGTTTGTCCACAATTGAGATACAGGAGCAATTGGATTGTATTAATTGGGTCTCAGCTTGCGCCTTTTTTACCATGCCGTTCAGCTCTGATAGCTTACCGTCAATATTATTTACGAATATTGACAGGGAGTTGAGGACAGAGAGTTGTAGGTCCATCTTATCCGACTGGTATTGAATGGCGTTTACCGATAGTTGCATTGTATGCAGGAGGGAGGCCCAAATGTCTTCCTTTGCCTTTGATGATTCCGTCCCCGGGATTTTGCTGATGGTTTTCTCTGGTGAGTCCCTCTTTGAGACCGAGGGATAAGATGCTACCAGTTCTTCCCACTCTTCCGGGGTGAGGTACGAGGATTCAAGGTCCGTTGTCCTTGATGGTGTAGGTGCTCTGTTGGATTGTAGGGTGGATACAGAAGATTGGCCTAGAGGTTCTGTTTCGGTCGGTTTGGAGCGGCGCCTTTGCCCTGCACCCTCCTCTTGCTTCTCAGGTTTGTCATGTTTTTCGCGTTGTGGGACATTGGGGTGGGGTGCGCATAGACCCTGGGCTCTTGCATCCTGCGAAGTTGTGTTGTTTGGTTGCCTAGCTGTGTCTAAGTCTGCCCTTGTTATGGGTTCCCTCAGATCCCTGAGTTTGTGCCTTACTAGCCTGTCCGCTGATGTTGTCACTGTGTGAGTGAAGGCTGGTATTTCTCCTTGTATTGGTATGTCGGCATTCTGCGTGAATTCGATCTTCTGCCAGTCATCCTGCAAGGATGAGACCTGAGGTCCCCTGTTTGCTGCCCCGGCTGGTCCGCCCGGTCCCTTGTGGCTTCCCGGTGAGCATCCAGATGAGCCTTGCCTTCTCATCTTGGCTGCTGAGCATTCGAGGTATTCCTCCTCAGTACAGTTATTGTAATTGTTGTGTTTTGTTATGTTTGGGAAGGGTGTGGTACTCCTTTCCTTGCTGTCTGTTATTGAGGTGTTAAAGTTTGGGATTGCCCTTCGGTCCGCTATGGTGTGTTCCTCCGTATGGACTTCGGTGATTCTGTTTATGTTTCGGTTTGTTTTTGTACTTGGGTCACCCCAGTCCTGTCTTTCTCCCGTGGCCTGGGCCTGTGCTGGTTGGTCTCCGGGAGGCCCCTTGCTCTCTTCGCCTCTGGCAGCCGATGTACCCTCCACTGAGCTGTATTCGCTTTTTTTGTAGTCCATTTTGATCATCTCCTCCTTCGCCGGAGGTTCTTGTTTTGAGGGGGATGTTCTGTTTGTTTTGGTTGGTTGGAGTGGTGATCGTAAATTGCTTGCATTGGCGCTGTTTAGATAGAGAGCCGTGCTGGGATCTTTGATAAATGAGAATTTTGTGTAGATTTTTGGTTGAAAGCCCGTTTTGCTCCCTAACGGGCTATGTGAGCATTGACGCACTTTAGTGTCCCCATGGCTGATATGAAGGGGGGAAATCAGAGGGAGTTCACCCTCTTCCTCTCCAATCTTTCCCTTGTCCTTCCCGTTCTCATTTCCCTCGTTGCAGACGTCCATTAGGTTCTTTTTAGAGTTATTCTTTTGCTTCCTTAGTCTTTTGGGGGGGTTTGTTGGCACCGAGTAGTTCCTTGTCTTCCCGGACCTCATTTCACTGCTTTCCTTTCTTTTTCTTGTTTTTTATTTTCTATCGCTTATTGCTTCTTTTGGTCCCCTTTTTTTGTATCCTTTTAAGACCTTTGCCCTTTGTCTTTTATCCTTGTCCTTTGTTTCCTTCGTATTCGCTCACTCTGTTGCCTTTGGAGGCACCTTGGAGATGCCTTGGTGTTGATAGGAGGTTTTTCCTTAGTTCCCTAGTTGATTAGTTTTTGTTTAGCTGGTATTGGTTGTTTGGTTCCTTGGTTGCTCCCTTGTTTCCAGCTTAATTAATTCATTAAATCGGTTGAATGTCCTAGGGAGTGGTGTTTGGGGTGGTAGGCGAGGTTCGAGCACAGGAGGGAGTGAGCACTGAGTGAGCACTGAGTCGAAGCTCCCTCCTGCTTTGCCCGGCTTGACCGGCCTTTTTCCCAGCTCGCCGGTCTATCCTGTTGCAGTACGGTGGGGCAGAAGGGAAACGAAATGGTGAGCGGTGCGCAGGGCAGGGAACCGTGAGCAAACTCACCCGCCCGCGCTCACCTCACTCACTGCTGCCCACCCCTCCTCTCGCCCCCAGGTGCTGCAGATTTCAGGCGCTGGGCCAGACCGCGAGATTGTGCAAAACAGACGTAAACAGAGGTAAAAGGAGGCAGGGAGGCAGGGAGGACCGGAGCGAAGCGGGAAGGCACGGCCGCGGGCAGGGGTCCACTCACAAGCTCACCTGCTCGCCGCCAGCCCCACTGCTCCTCTTCCTTCCTCTTGCGCCGAGTTTCCAGGTGTCAGGTGCCGGTTTCCACTCTAGCTCGGGCTTTTCGGAGCTTTAGGTGGGGCTGGGGGTGGAGGTGGGGGCTCCTTGCCTTGCCTTGTTCCTTGCCTCGTCCTTGCCTCATCCTTGGTCCTCGCAGCCTCCCGGCTCGCTACTCTCCGCTCACAGGATCACTGGTCAATAGCGCCTGTGGTCATATCCCCTTTCCCGGAATCTCTTCTTCACATCCTGAATGTTTCTATCAAAGTTGTTATTCTCACTACAATTGCATCTAATTCTCACCATTTCACCAAACGGTAGGTTCTTAATTACCGATAGAGCGTGTGCACTAGTTGCAAGTCGTACTGCATTGCAAGATGTTGCCTTTCTAAAGAGAGTGATGTGTACTGCAAAATCCTTTACAGAAAAATGAAGGTCTAGATAATTAATTTTCTCTTTATGAAAATTATGAGTTTTATGTTGTAGGCATTGTCATTCAGATAATGGAAGTACTCTGAAAGGGAGTCCGCGGTGCCTGACCAAAGACAGATAATGTCATCAATGTTCATCAATGTACTTCCCCTAAAAGACTATGTGTTGAGTCCAGGAAGAGGCATGTCCCTCTTATACCAAGCCACCGTGAATAGGCAGGCATAGAAGAGAGTAAATCGGGAGCCCATGGCTGTCCTGTGTGTCTGTCGGTAGCAGGTGCCATCGTCCGCTTCCCTGATAACAATGCTGTCATCCCCCCGTAATCTGACCAATGCCTTTCGTTCACCCAGGGACAGATTGGTTTGTAGTGAGGACCCACACCTTCCAGGGACTTCCAGTTTAGAAAGACCCTCAGTGATTTTGTCATAGAATGTATCTATATTGCGATATATGATGTGGAAGGGATAAATTTGGATTTCGCCCGTTGTCCACTATCAATAGTAAGGTTTTCCACCATGTCCATTTCATTTAACATCAATGTTTTCATTTTCCCCAATCAAAAGTGGGCACTGTACATTTTTTACATCAGCATTTGTGTGGGACATGGGGGTAAATTCAACATTAGATACAGTCGTAGTTGGTACTCTTGCATGAAAAAAACTTTTAATTTTAGGGATCTAACAAATTTGAAAGGATTGACATGCATGTTAACAAGATCCCAATCCTGCGTAGGGCAGAAATTCAGAACTTTTCGTAAAGCACTCAATTCGTCAGCATCGAGGGACCTTTCAGAGAGATTGATAATTTTCAAGTCCTGCCACAAACCCGACAATCCCCCAGTAGCCTCATGTGTTTCTGTTGTTACTGTTGCTGTGTCTTTTTGGATCATGTGGTCATTCTCACATTCCCTCCAGCCCCACTTCCTTTGCCGCCTTTGTGTCTCCTGCCCCCAGTCCTGTTTTTAAAAAAATCTTTTTTCCGTTGTTTGCCACTTATTCTCAATTTAGCCAGCTCTCTTTGGAAAAATGACATTCCTCCCCTAAAGTGACGGTGGTAGCTTTACAATATCCTCTTTGTTCTTAGCAATACGTCTGGTTAGGTTGAGTTCTAACAAATTCCTAACAAGCATTACTTACAGCAGGTATTCAACAATGGGCATGATGATGCACTGAGGAAATAAACCTACTCTGACGCTTTGAATCTGAAATACAAGTATTAATTTTGCTTTTGAAGACTGCAATTGTCTATTCTACTTTATAAGGTGAGAATACTACAAGCCATGGGATACTCAGAAATGTATATCACCAGCCGCCCAGGCTGCTGTCCTCGGTTTTCTTCTTTTTTTTCTCCTTTTTTTTCTTGTTTATTTTTCCCTTGCTCTGTTCCTTATACTTTGTTCACCCCTCCAACTATTAGAGTAACTATGGACTTCACATTACACAATAGGAAATGTATGAATTTATCATATAAAATAAATAAAAAATATATATTAAAAGTTAAACAATGTCACTTTTAATCTTTTATTCAAGTTTGAGGATGGGTCACATCACTGTATTTATCTATTCACTTGAGACTTTTGCTTAGTATGTTGAATGTTTGGACTTTCTTATGTGGGCTGTGTATATTGTACAAATTGGTTTGATACATTTTAGTGGTGTTTATTATGTGTTCATTAGTATGTGTTTCACTTATAATTTTCTTTTCTGTCAAGTCAGATGTATTTTTGTTACTTTGTATGATATAATATGTCATATGTGGATGTCCTTTGTTGTGCATGTGTGCTTCTCTCCCACGAATATCTTTTTCACAATGTGCACATGTTGACTTTACCTTGTGTGCTCGGTGGGGATTTTTGACAGCTATCCCCACCGACTATTCATTACCATCCTGGGACTCGGATGTTATATAGTGGGAACTCTAGCCACAATTAGATTAACAAAATTATTCTTATTATTTTTCATAAAAGGCAAGAATGTGTATGTCCTCTGTCAGTTATTATGTAGTTTGTTTTCACACATGTCGTTGAGTTGTGTATATATTTTTTGATTAGACTTTCATGTTAATTGGTTTTCAGCCCAGAAGAAGTTCCCACGGCGGGGAAAGAAACGCGTTGGCTGAACTGTTTTGTTGTAACAAGGAATTGCATTGAAAAATGAAGAAAGAATATGAATAAATGTCTTTGAAACTATAAGATTGTCTGGACTTCATCACCTGACGTACCTCTATTGCTTTATGGACTATAGATCTGGAACACAGGGGCGCCATACAACAGCCGGTGATGGATTGATTGTGCGTGGGACAATTTACTAAAAACCAAACTAGTGTGAGGTGCAGATTAGAAAGTCCGCCGTTGGGCTCTTTTCTATTGACATTCTCAAATGGAGTTGCCTGAACATGTGTGTTGGGAGCAGAACCCTACAGGTACATAAGAGAATACTGCAATACTTAAGGGCCATAAAGAACTTTGAAAATGTGTGGCTAGGCACTACCAAGGAATGCATTGATGAGACGAAAAGACCTAAAATACAGTGTGATTGATGGTGTGAAGAGTGATGAGAGAAGAGGAAACAGAGGGAAAAAAATAGGATTTTGGAATCTAGGTATATCTTATCACTAGACAGTAAAGAACCTAGGAGACTGAACCATGAAGAAGAAATGTATGTACATTTATAGAGGGAGGACCTCGAAAAACAGATCATCTGTACATTAAGTTCCTCCCAACCGTTTATTGATTTTTGAATTTTTAGAGTATCTGTATCTCACGACCCAGTAACTTGCGTAACACAGGTTTGCCATTTTTCTAGAGAGATATAACCTTTATTTTATATGGATTTATTTACAGGGTAGTCAAAGTAATGTGAACAAAGAACTGACGTTTTTTAAGAATGTTTGGAGCGCGTATACAGGAAGGACTGCAAAGCTCTGCTATAATTGAAAGACATTGGGTTAGGGCCTTAAGCTCTATAGGGCAGAATTAATTTAAGTATTTTGTGTATTATTCAAATAGAATCCCTAGAGTTGCAAGTAACAGTCCACTGGCTCTAGATTGAAATGAATAATTCCACAAGTCAGATAAATTATTGGTAAGGTTCATGTTACTACATATGTGACTTTGATGTTTATTACTCAAATGCATAATGGAATACGAGAAATGTAATTTTGAGATGTATCAAGCATGGCACACTTTTTTGTTAGATTATGTTGATTTTTCCAGTTTTTGCCATGAGGTAAAGAGAAACCGTGTATCTTTTCTATAGCACTCATGACGTTAAAGCACATGTCATGTGACTAAAAAAATGTACGGAAAATGTCCGTGAGTTGCCAATCCGCATTTAGGAGACCATTTGCTGTAGATGTAGTTGAATAAAACACATCTTACCTGCCACGGAGTGCAGAAATCTCATATTTGTAACTGTAAAGAGTAGTGTGCATATATGTGTGTGTGTATATATATATATATATATATATATATATATATATATATTACCTACTGGCGGTCGCCAGTAGGTATATATAGTTAGGATTTTTTCTCTATGGGTTTTTTGAAAATTCTATGTCTAATAACTTTGGCGTTTGTGGACGGAATTGGCTGAAATTTTCAGGAAAATGGCACATTTTGTTTCTGAGCAGCCCTTGAAAATTTGGGGGGGGTTCGTCCAGTGGGGGCCGAGAAAAAAGGGGGGTCCCAAAACGTGTTTTTAACATTGAGTTTTCCATAGGGCGGTTGGCCTCACTTTTAGCCCGAACGGCTGAATGGATTTGCACGAAACTTGGCAAAATTGTAGGGACTGGTAGCCCGATGTGCCTTTTGTAGGTCTCAATATATGTGCTCCAGTGGATTTTGAGAAATTAACGTTTAAAAAAAGATATATATCTGTAACAGCGGACCGGTTAGCGCTCTGGTTCGCGGACTTTTCGCGCAACGGAGCTTTGTGAAGCGAAGCTGATTGGTTCTCCGGCGTCTGTCAACATTCCAAACAGTCCGTAGCGGCCGCCATCTTGTCTCTCGGTAGGATCGAGAGACAAGAGGAGGCGAAAGCGAAGGGGCAAATGACCATAAGGGGGAATAGTAGATCCTCGCTGACCCCCTAGGTTTGATGTGGAGGTTTTAAAAGGGCCCCGCGGGGCAAAAAAAAATAATAATAATAATAATCGAACGGCTGAATGGATTTGCATGAAACTTGGTAAAATATTAGGGACTGGTAGCCCGATGTGCCTTTGCTAGGTCTCAATATATGTGCTCCAGTGGATTTTGAGAAATTAACGTTCAAAAAAAGATATATATCTGTAACAGCGCTCCGCTTCGCGTACTTTTCGCGTTACGGAGCTTTGCGAAGCTGATTGGTTCTCCGGCGTCTGTCAACATTCCAAACAGTCCGTAGCGGCCGCCATCTTGTCTCTCGGTAGGATTGAGAGACAAGAGGAGGCCAAAGTGAAGGGGGAAATGACCATAAGGGGGCATAGTAGATCCTTCCTGACCTCTTAGGTTTGATGTACCATTTTGCCAAGTTTGGTGTAATTCCGTTCAGCCATTCAGGCTGTAGACGTATGTAAATGTCCTATGGAAAATTGCATGGGGAAAACACATTTGAAAGTGTTGAAATTTAGAACCAATTAAAATGTTACTTTGGTTTTGTATTTGTGTGTGATGAAAGTTAATTGGTTATGTATATATGTCAAATGAGAGGAAACCACAGCCATTTTGCGATACTACTGTCTGAGGTACATTTGTGAGGAATTTTTGGTGGTGAATTTCTGGTGTTTGATTTACACAGTACTAACACTTCTGCTACTTTTAAAAAGGTGAGTTGTTAATTTGTAAGGGGAACTATGTTGTACACTTGAAGATAATTTGAAAAATGTTTTCTGTTATTTATTTGCAGTCCTTCTGTTATACTAAATACTTGATGAAGTTAGTTTTATATTATGTATTACTAAAAACGATAAATGAAAGTGATTATTTTTTTCTGCAATTTACAGCAAGCAATTTCAAAATAAAATGGCTCACAATGAAGAGACCGTGGCAATTTCTTTTGAATTGTCCACTACATTGATTGAAATTGAGAGCACCAATAATGAAATATTGTCACAAGGAGGACATGACTTGTATGATTCCATTAGATTGATTGAAATGGACAGCACCAAGAATGAAATATTGTCACAAGGAGATGACTTGAATGATTCCACTACATTGATTGAAATTGAGAGCACCAATAATGAAATATTGTCACAAGGAGGAGATGGCTTGTATGATTCCATTAGATTGATTGAAATGGACAGCACCAATAATGAAATATTGTCACAAGGAGGAGATGACTTGAATGATTCCACTACATTGATTGAAATTGAGAGCACCAATAATGAAATATTGTCACGAGGAGATGACTTGAATGATTCCACTACATTGATTGAAATGGACAGCACCAATAATGAAATATTGTCAGAAGGAGGAGATGACTTGAATGATTTTTTTGATCAATCTCTTGATGGCGAATTTATCGAGTGTTTGGAGACCATAGAGTTACAAGAATCATCATTGCAGACTTTTAATGAGGAGATTCCAGATGAGATGATTGAAGAGGAAATTACTGATGAGGACATGTTACTAGTTGTTTCAAATTTAGAAAATTCTGAAGAATAAATTTATATTTAGAAATCAAAAATTGTTTGAGACATTATTTATTTTTATTTTTAATTTATGAGGTTGTAGCGAAGTGATTGTAGTATAAAATGAGACTTATAGTATAGAGTGCAACATTTTTATGTTACATGGTAAGTTTACTCATATTTACTTCCCTTCTGCCACTATATTATCTCCAATGTGTATTTGACATGTCTTCTTCATCTCCGGCCTCCTTTCTCTCACTGTGTGTCTCCGATGCATCTTATCGCTGGTATTTTGTGTAATTACAGAAGAGAGTAAAATAAAATAGTTCGGAACGTGAAAAGGGGGCAAAGTAGAGTACTCCTCACCCCCTAGGCCTTTTTAGGCGGTCCCAAAAGGATCAGTTTCTGCTTTCCTGAGAGATTATGGTATGAGTTCCATATACCACAATAACTTGCATTACAACATGCAAGATATCTATCTCCTATTACCAACTTTTGGAGATATTCGCGCTAAGCGCGAATATCTCCAAAAAGTAACACCTGCCCTGAGCAGTTCTTAGCCATGTTATCCAATGGGAGGTGGATAACATGGCTAAGAGTATTAGCTCGGTAATGCATGAATATCGCTGAGTTTTTAGCGATATTCATGCATTGCGGCCGTTTATTATCGCATTTGCGATAAACCTTGATAATAGTAAGGTTTATCTTCGATAATTTCTGACGATGCTTAGTGGTAAAAAATTGGTTGGTAAGCATCGTTAGCGATAAATATCGCTTAACTTTGGTAATATGCCCCAACGTCTGTTAACGTTCGATTCGAAGGAAATGAGGAAGTGTTGAAAAACATTGTCTGCGCCATCTTGCCTTTTTTGAAATGCCACACTTTTGTCGTGCACGGCAGCCATTTTAGATGTCTTGACCAGACCCACTCTCTGCACGCTGTCGATTCGTAGCATGGCTCCTCACCCTCGCAAGCATCTTCCCCAGGCACTGGTCACCCCCGCTCTCTGTCTTATGCATGGGCAATAAACCTCCCCCCATCTGCGCTGCTCTTCCCTGAGAATCACACTGTGCCCGCCCGACACCTCCCTTTCGCCCTATTCACTACCGCACCCTGTGACACTCCTCTTCCTCTGTGTCCGATTGTCCAGGCTATCAGCTAGCCCTGCAGATGTAGTTTATGGCCCCAGCTGTAAAGAATCACCCCTCTTCAAAGGAGTTATAGTAGATCAAGGCCCACACCCGATGAGATCCGTCACACCACACGTGTTCCTACTATCTGAAAACTATCCTGTATTGTGATTGGGGAGGGGACCGAGCCTGAAGCGGAAGATTCCAGGAATGACTCTTTGTACATCAAAGTTTTTACAATTATGTGTCACATAAAAAATATATAGCACTCCAACAAAGTAGTAGGAATATAAAACTTTAATAACATATAAATATATACAACAAAACAAAAACAGTAATAGATTTATTGAAATTGACAGCACCAATAATGAAATATTCTTGTCAGTAGCGGTCTGTTGTGCGAATAGTTCCAAGGCAGCAGAACGCGCTGAAATCTGGATGTCACGAAGGTGATGTCTAGCAAGTTGCCGCCCAGCAAATAACGGCGTGGGGCGCCGCGGGGGTGAGTGAGTCCAGTAGGCACCACAGCTATTCTTACCGGCATTGCAGAATTACTGCTGGGGACAATGCCTGTGCTGGAGCAGGGTCACAGCAGAAACAAAAAGGATTCTGTTGAAGATGTTGTTGGTTTTCAATTTGAAAACAGTTCTGGTGTCAACTGCTATGCTAATGTAGTGGTTAATGTTTTGTTTTCTCTAGAAAATGTAAAAGAGGGGGAGGCAGTCCAAAGTTCCGTTAAAAGGGCAAAGGAAAGGATCGGTGGTTTGAACTATCAGTCAAAAAGGGGAGGGGGTGCAACAATTTTTCCTACCGGGTCACACTGTGCTTTCACCGGAAGTGAGGTCTGCAGGATTCTAGTAATTCAAAGTGAGGCTGGCGCCGACGTCCCGCGGATACAGTTTCGTCACTCCACGGGTGATCATGGCAGTCATTCCCCATCGGGGGTCGGAGACTCCCGCGGCTCCTCTAGAATCTTCAAGGTCGTGGAGGACTACGGTGGTGGAGTCAACCAGTGACCGGGCCATTTCTTTATGCTGGGCCCGCTCTTGCCAGGTCGACCGCCATTTTGAGAGTTCGGTAGCTACTGGCGATCGCGGGGTCAAATGAGCGGACGGGCTCCACCCTGCCGGGCGAGACGTTGCAGCATGGCCACAGTGGAAGAACTCTTTTCCGGGCGCCTGGACCGCTGAGGGTGCAGCTGGGAAGCCTCCACTGGGGAGGCGGGAGAGGCCTGTTCGCACCGTCTCTCCCTCCCAGTGCACCCCACGGCGTCTCGCTTGAGATTTGTTATGGCCGGACCAGGCGATGAGGACGAGGGGGGGGGGTCGGAGGCATGTGCAAGACATCCCCCCCCAGGGTTGTTGCAGCAATTATACAAGAAAGAAGAAGTGTCCCGTCCGTCTTCGGGCCGGGCTTCCGGTAGATGTCGGCCGGACGCCCCTGGCTCTGGCCCCATGAACGGGTTTCTTGGTTTATCGGCTGCAGCCGGATTCCGTCGGTCTCGGCCCCCCGACCGTTGGTGGCCGGACCGGAAGAGCATGTGGCGGGACTACCTGCAACTCTCAAGGGCCACCGCGGCCGGACTGGGAGAGAGAGGGGAGGGTCGAGGAGACATTCCCCCCCCCTGCAACTGTTCAGCGTTGTAAAGGCAATTCCCTGGCCGGGTCCCGTTGGTCTCGGCCTCTCCTCCGGCTACACCCTACGTTAGGATCTCCGAGGCGTGGCAGCAGGACCTGCCTTATATGGGCTGCTCCCGGCTGGGCGTAGCCGGAACCCTGCCCCACCTTGGAAGTTTCCAGAGTGGGGGCGGATGTTCTACTGACTTGCATTTTCCCTAGTCTATCGATTTTTTTGGCGTGGCAGGCGGTGGGACAGCGAGGGGTGATTTGGTTTCTCTTACTGTTTTTCTGGTCTCTCACCACTGGCATATTTTAACGTTTTCTTGTTTCTAGGACATTAATAGGTTTTATCATTACGTTATGTTATCGTTTCTTTGTTCGTTGTTTAATAAAAGTTCATGTTCATCAGTGGCCTACTGATTTTCGTTTTCCTATTCTTTTCTTTCCAGGTTGTTTCATGCTAAAGTTTCTGTTAACAGGATACAGTGATCACTTCGTTATTATTGCATATGTCCTTTTCACTAGGGGTGCTCTCTGGTCGGGCCAGATGACGTATGTCTAGTAAATGGTCCGGGTGAAACAGGTGCATCAATCAGTGGGGAGTAGATAGGCATGACAGATTACAACGGGGGAGAAAGGTCCGCATTACGTACCCTTTCACTACTTGCAAAGATTTTCCTACGTTTATTTGCAAACAGGGAATACCTCCAAAAAGAACTAATTCCCAAACAGTCAATGTTCGGACAATCAATCAATCAATGAGGAATGAAATAGGTACGACGTGTTAAAGGCTTGCGTTACCTACCCTTCACTATCTGCAAAGGGAGAGAGAATATTCCTATTCTTCCTCGTTTGCAGGTAGAGAAGATCCTTAAGAGAATTAACATCGAACAATTCAATGCTCGATTGAAACAATCAACAAGGGGTACTGTGAACACAAATGAACGCCGCTTATGTACATACGCATTGCTATTTTCAACAGGTTGTTCATAATGTTTCTATTTTAGCGAGGTCAAAAAGAGATCCCATTAGTGGCCTACTGATTTTGCTCGATTCCTTTTGTTTTTTTACACGATTTTTCGCTATCTGCAAAGACTAAACAGAGTATTGCGACTCTGTGCTTGTTTGTAAATAGAGAATGAACCAAAGAGAACAATCAATCAAATGGAGAGAGAAGCAGGCACGACGGATTACAAAGGGGGCAAAGGGCTGCGTTAACTACCCTTCACTATCTGCAAAGAGAGAGTACTCCTAATAGAAATGAGGGGTGGGGGGCAGCATTCAAAGCAGATCAGTGTGCATAAACACGAAAATGTTTTTACTTACCACGTACTTGACATTCGACAGCTTATGATATTTGCTATTAAAAAACCATTGAAATTCACTGAAAAAACCATAGGTTATAGACCATATATAGTTAGGAATTAGCATTTACAAAACCTTGAAAATTCACTGAAAAAACCATAGGTTATAGACCATATATAGTTAGGAATTAGCATTTAAAAAACCTTATTTTACTCACACAAAACCATTGAAATTCCATATATAGTTAGTTGCACTAACTATATATGGCGCACCCGCAATCCACTGCTGATCATGTCACATATTACATCATTCATGACATGGTCAGTGACATCACTGATGACATCACTGATGACATCTCAAATGACATCACTGATGACATCTCATTTGACATCATTCTTGTGCTAATACGATAAACCTCTTCAGACTCTAATATAACCTTAGATACACTCAGTGTATACAGACACTCACACACTGCCACTCATCCATGGAGTTACTCACACACCCAGTCAGTCATGCAAAGAAACAATCTCACCTCCATTTCTTCAACTATACAGTTAAACACACCTTACTTATTGAAACATATACTAACACATATTTACTCTCTTATACAATCCCTGATACAAGTTCACAATGATCGATACAACCACTCACTCATTCAGTGGCTCTCATGCACAGTTATTTATATATGCCAACTCTCACATGTACTGTGTTTTACATATGTACTTACTATGACATGTAGCATTGAGATATCCATTCACTCATCAATACACTCATGCACACAGTCAACTGCCCATGTAGCTGTTTCCACATGCACTCTTGAACTCATACACCTAGTGAATAAACTGCTCACACATCTATGCATAGAGTCTCACACCTTCCAGCCACCCCCACACAAACTCAATCTCCCATAGAAATACTTGGGCAACCAATTAATAACACATATAGCCTCTCGTATAGCTAATGATCAACACATGCAGCAGTTTACAGAACAACAGACATAATGATGCACAAATTAAGACAGTTTAGTCACTAACCCATGCATTCAGTGAGACACATTTAATCACTCACTCATACAGTCAGTCATGCACCTACTAAATCCTTCATCCAGACACTTATACATCCACTCAAGACATATTTTAACTTTACAGAAAAATACAGTCACTGGATGTTGTCATCAGTGATGTCATTTGAGATGTCATCAGTGATGTCATCAGTGATGTCACTGACCATGTCATGAATGATGTAATATGTGACATGATCAGCAGTGGATTGCGGGTGCGCCATATATAGTTAGTGCAACTAACTATATATGGAATTTCAATGGTTTTGTGTGAGTAAAATAAGGTTTTTTAAATGCTAATTCCTAACTATATATGGTCTATAACCTATGGTTTTTTCAGTGAATTTTCAAGGTTTTGTAAATGCTAATTCCTAACTATATATGGTCTATAACCTATGGTTTTTTCAGTGAATATATATATATATATATAGATAGATAGATAGATAGATAGATAGATAGATAGATAGATAGATAGATAGATAGATAGATAGATAGATAGATAGATAGATAGATAGATAGATAGATAGATAGATAGATATATTACCTACTGGCGGTCGCCAGTAGGTAGTTATAGTTAGGATTGGCTACATAGGAAATCCGCAACATTCTATTGGGAATAACTCTGGCGCCGGTTGAGGAATTTGTGTGTAATTTTCCAAAATTTTGGCCAGCTCCGCTGCGCTCCTTCCCTGAAAGTTTCAGGGGGATTCGTGAAGTGGGGGCCAAGAAAAAAGGGGGTCCCAAAACGTGTTTTCCCCATGTTAATTTCCATTGGACCGCTGAACGGAATTACGCCAAACTTGGCAAAATTGTAGGGACTGGTACGCAGATGTGCCTTTGCTATATTTGCTGAAAATTGCTCCAGTGGTTTTTACGAAAATTAACTTCAAAAACACATATATATCTATATGCGCGCTTCGAGCGCTTACAGGTACACGTACCGGGGAGCGCACCCGGCGCGCTACGGAAGTGCGCGAGCGGAAAGCTGATTGGCTGTCGGGTGTCTGTCAACATTCTAAACAGTTCGGAGAGTCCGCCATCTTGTGTCTCGGTAGAATCGAGACACAAGAGGTGAAAAAGAAATGGGGAAATAATTAAAGGGGGCAGAGTAGAGACCCCCTGACCCCTAGGTTTTCTGAGGGGGGCCTAGAAGGACCTTGAAGGGCAAAAAACCTTTTTTTTTAAATTTTCGCGGGGTAAGCGCTGGCTGCGCTCCCGGGTACGCTCTCCGGTACGCGCACACTGAGCGCACCACGGGGAAAAACAGTGTAAAAAAATTGAGTAAAAAAATAATGTAGAGTGTTTAGAGGTAAGTTAGCTCTGAAAAGAGCTGTTGTGTTAAGTGGGTGTTTTTTGTACCTACAAGTAGGTATCAATACAGAGTCTTATATTCAAGAGGAAAACTCTATTCCCCTCATTTGTAAAATGCACACCATCTCTCCTATAGATGTCTTGCATGTTGTAACGCAAGTTGTTGTGGTAAATGGAACCCATACCATAGTCTCGGAGGAAAGCAGAAACAGATTTATTTACATGTTTCCTTGCTTTCTCAATCTGTGGACAAAATTGGTTGGACCAGTTCCATTTTTGCCTTTGGCATATGTTAGAAAATACCAAGGCAGTGTTTGGAAAAAGTGACATCAATTGCCCAAAGATGTCCTTTAAAAGCATTTCCAGACCTACCCCAGTCAAAGTGCCTAAGTCATTTCCACCACAGTGCACAATTATAAGGTCAGGGTGTGGTAAATGCATAAAGGACTTTACCAATGGTATCAATTGGTGACTCCTCAATCCTCTCCGTCCAATCCATACAATGTCCACATTTGGTAAATCAAGATTGTAAATACCTCTGTTAGCTGTGTATTTTTGACTCCAGTGGACATAGCTAATACCCACAAACCAGACTTTTGTCATTTTGAAGGTAGATGTGCTTCTAGTTAGATGAGTTGTGGAAATGAAATGGCAGGTTGATTATGAAAAAAAGTGGTTGTGAATCAGTGCAGTTGAATAACGATAATTGATTGGAGCTTTGTTAAAAATCTCCACTGAAAATTAGGGTGCATGCTTTTTTTTTGTAAGAAGTCATTTCAATGGTTGAGAAAAAGTAATTTAAAGAAACATTGCATTTCATTAGCTAGTAGATTGAGAGGTCATACAGCCTTGAAGGATTGTTTTGCAACATAGTATGATGAACTTGTGAACTGTGTGCTGGTTTAAGAGGGAGTTACCATGGTTACAGGGTAAATGGGCACTGGGGGGATGGGTGAATGTTATGTGAGTTTCAAAGTCTTGAAATGTACAACCAATTAAAATGTGCAGTTTGGTTTTGAATTTGTGTGGGAACAATTTGTATTGGCTATGTACAAGAATATGGGTCTAAAATGAGGAAGAATCTGTACCATTATTGAAAGGCTCCAGTGAAGGAGGAATTGTTCAGAGATTCTGCTTAAGAAAATCTGTTGAGTGTGACTGACACTGTTTTACATGTTTCAAAGCATTTTTAAAGGTAAGTAATGATTATTTTAAAAAAGATAGAGAGCTTAAAGATTTTTGACAAGTACCACAGTGAGTGTCTGTTTGAATTAAGGAATTATATTTTTACCTTTTTCCATAATGTTAGCTGTGTTTTGATAAGGTAGACTTCTTTATAAATTGTTTTTTTATGTTTGGATTCAATGTTGGTTTAGAAATTGTGTAATGATTTCATTGGACTTGTAAATATGCTCTTTTTTTAAGCACCTTTTGCAACCTTTAGTATGGGTGGAAGCAGTGAATGTATGGAGCGGGATATGAATAGCAGATAGAAAACCATATGAAATGGTGTGGGAGATGCATAAAGTATTTCAGTAATGGTATCAATTGAGATGGAATATAAGATGAAGAGGGGCATATTTACAAGACTCTTGCACAATGTTTGACATGGGTGCAAGCAGAAAATGCATGCAGAATAATAAAATTGGCACCCAGACTAACATTTAGATTTTATGGCAAATGTGTGACACATCTGAATGCCTTCTTGCTGGAGCCAAAGTAAACAAGCATTGAAAATGCAATAGATTTGGTGTGATGTTAGGCACATGTCCACCATATTACATGTAATCTACCATCTCTTTCTCTGCAAGCAGTATGGTTGTCTCTGCTCATATTATTTCAAAGTATGTACAGGCCAAAAACAAACCACCTATATATAGACAAGACATAAAAATTAATTAGTTAATCGTTTTTGACAGAGAGGAAAACACATGTAATGTAAATGAGCCTTTTGTTGTATACTGGTGTTTATATTGTTTACTTATTGTAATTGATGTGTAATATGTTTTTAGTGGTCTATAATATGTTATTTTTTCTGTACTATTGATTATAATCATCTATACAAACAAACTAAAAGATGCCGTCTAAAGAAAGAAGAGAAAAAATTCCTAAAAGAAAATTAAGGACTAAGGAAAAAGAAAATCAACAAACAACCAAAATAAAATCTTCAGAGAAAAAGAAAAATGCTCCTGGTAAGCAAACTAAAAATTTTATCAGGAAGATATTAAAATGCCAAGAATTTTTTTTTTAGAAAGAACAATGAAATACCTGTAATTTCAAAGAAAACAGGATGTCCTTCTAAAAATGTTAGATCTGTACAAGGAGATGATATTTTGCATACCAAACGAAGAAGCAAGCAATTTTCTGAAATACGTAGACAAATGTTTTACAACAGAATAGTATAACATTTATAAAAAAATGTAAAAAGGTATAAAAAAAGACAGCTTTTTACAGGAAAAAAAAAAGTTAAGATTGTGGATGAAGCATTTAAAGTGAAAAATAAATTGTTTAGTTTAGTAATGAATAGAATTCGTACACTTGATAAAGTAATCAATGTGTTCAAATCAAAATGTAAGTGGAGGAGAGTAATTAATCGAACTAATTTCTGTGATGTTTTTTCTGGAGAATGGAAGCATAGTTCAAGTTCTGAGCCATTTTTTAATGAAGAAAGTTACTTTCAGGATAATGATTTAGTGCATGCAGTTGACACCAGTGGTCGAGCATATGAGGTGAAGGACGGTTGTCCGGTTGAAAAAGAAGAGATTGTGCCTAGAAATACAGAAGAGGTGTTAGCTGATGAAGTTTTAGAGAGATGTCCTAAGGCTCCAGTATATACATGGAATTGTAGTAGTATTTGTAGTGTCCGAAAGGAATCAATTGATTTGTTTCGCACTTTCTTACGGACATATAGTAAGAAAAGTGTGAAACAAAAAATTAAAATTTTACAAGAGTTAGATCCTTGTAGAGTGAGAGAAAAAACAGGTTTGCAAGGGCATTCACTGGCTTGTCTTTCAAGAAAGGTATGTTAGAGTGTTTTTCACCATTTTAGGATGTTAGCAGTGCATCATAATAAAGTGAGGAAATTAGTGAGAAGGTTGTACTATGCAAAAAGTCCAGCACTTAAACTAAAACAGTTAAACAATGCTCTTTTGCATGGAACTGAATTAGATGTCAAAAACATTTGTGATGAAATTGAGTTTTATTACTTTGGTGAAAAAGAGGTTAGTGCAGAAATTGATACAGTAATAGAAGGTAATGTAGAAGAGAATGTAGAGATTTTAAGTACAGAAAAATTTGAAAATGAAATTATAAAGTTTAAAGTGAATTCAAGTGAAAGGCCTAATTGTTCTTGTGTTTGTTGTCGACGGACTCATTATAAGCATCAGACTAGATTAGTGGATTTATATGTAAAAAGCGAAAAGATATATAATAATGAGTGGAAGGATTTTGCAACTTATTTGTTGGTTGAAAATTGTTTTGATTTGGGCTCTGATCAACATATTTGTACATATTGCTATAATAAATTAAATGAAAACAAAATGCCTGCTAGAGCTGTTCATAATAATTTGGAGTTGGTAGACATTCCTTCTGAATTGATGGATTTAAATACCTATGAGTCTATTCTGATTCAATGTGTGCATCCTTTTCAGTCTATTGTTTGCATGGAGCCTAAGACAGGGAAATTGCCTCCTTCAGATTTACAGAGAGGATTAAAGGGAAGAGTTGTTTATTTGACTCTAGATTTTAAGAAAAATATTGATACAATTGGTGTTGAAAAAATAGAAGAGGAACCTCTGGTTATTCTAGTTAATGGTGTTCCGACAAAAAGTAAGAAAATCTGGCAAGAATTAGTGGATGTTAGGAAAGTCAAAAAGGCAACGTTGTATCTGGTAAAAAATAATCAGTACTATAAAAATGTGTATGTGGGAGAAGAGGAAACAACTGTACAAGACGACACTGATGTCTCTGCTGGACAAATAGAAAAAGTTGATGTCTCTAGAAGTGAAGAAATTTACGAACATTATAGTGTTCATCCATTGCATTCCAAAGAAGTAATGGGGAATGCTATTGACTTGTTTCAGATGAAAAAAGCAGAAGGAAGTCCCATTAGTGTATGGGAAGAAAGTTTAGAAGCTCGTTGTTTTCCACAGTTATTTCCAACATGTGAAGGTGGACGATATGATGACCGACCTGTTCAAATTCCTGCATCTGAATACCGGACTCCATTCCATATTTGTTCCATCTACTGTTTGAGAGTGACTTGTCTGGACTTTCCTATGCAGTAAACCATATACTAAAAAGTGGAGCACATCTACAAAATGTTTCGGCAAGGGATTTTATGGATAAAGTCAAACTGCAAGACAGTGTTTTGGAATCTCAGCTAATTAATCTCATGGCATGTCAGCGTGGTACTAACGAGTATTGGTACCGTCGTCATGGGGAATTTAAATGTATGCTAAGAAACTTAGGAACTCCTACATGGTTCCTCACTCTTAGCTGTGCTGAGTATGCTTGGGAAGACTTACTTGAATTTCTACGAGAGGCAAATAAAAACATTCAAAATATTGAATACAAGACACCTGGAGAAATGTGCTCTTTGGATCCAGTTAATGTATGCAGGTATTTCAATCATAGGTTTGAA
This sequence comes from Lissotriton helveticus, assembly GCF_964261635.1. Taxonomy (NCBI): domain Eukaryota; kingdom Metazoa; phylum Chordata; class Amphibia; order Caudata; family Salamandridae; genus Lissotriton; species Lissotriton helveticus. The sequence continues at coordinate 1,351,270,598 of NC_136067.1, forward strand.
GCTATGATGTCTTTTATTACAAACAAAAAAAATCCTCCGCTTGGAGAGGTGTTGGATTTCTTTTGGAGAAAGGAGTATCAAGCAAGAGGTGCTCCTCATATACATATGCTGCTATGGATTAAAGATGCACCTAAATTTGGAACAGATTCAGATGAGAAAGTGATGAGTTTCATTGAGCAGTATTCTACATGTGCTGTTCCGAAAAGTACAGAAGAAAACAATTTAAGACACCAAGTTTTACGTTTTCAAAGTCATCGTTGTGGGAGATACTGTCGTCGAAAATACAAATCCAAGGACAAATTCTATACGAAATGTCATTTTGCATTTCCACGTCCAGTAACATTGAAAGGAAGAGTGAACAATTTTATGTCTTCTCTGCGACATACTGTGACAAGGAAATCACCCAAAAATACATACAACCTAAGAAGAAATGAGGAATCCAAATTTATAAATGACTACAACCCAGTCATTTTGTCCATGTGGAATGCTAACATGGATATTCAATATGTGGCTGACAACTCTATTGCTGTGGCTCGATATGTGACGTCTTACATCACAAAATCAGAAAAATCGGAACTGAAGGAAATGTGGGAGGAAATTTCACATGAAAAGAGTCTAAGCAAGAAATTATACAGTTACAGTCTAAAGATGTTGTCGCATTGAGAAATTGGAGCGTATGAATGTTCTGATCGGTTATCATCAGCAAGTCTATATGCCAAATCTAGAACCATCATTTGGGTGAGTCTAGGTCTTGCTGCAACACGAAACCGAGTTTTGAAATCTGTACAAGAAATAGAGTATTTGGCGGAGAAAGAACCAGACAGTACAGATATTTTGAAGACAAACATGTTGGATACATACTATCCAAATAGAAGTACTCACCTTGAGAACGCTTGTCTCTATGAAGTTCTGCAAACCTACATTTTTAAAAATAACGTCACAGAAGACATCAATAAAGGTGTATATGCTGTAATTGGATGTGAAGGCTGTGTAGTAAAACAAAAAAAGGCCATTTAATTAATCATCGAAAATTGAGTTGTGATTCTCCAGACAAAAGGGAATGTTATTACTTAGCTCTTTTGCAACTCTTTAAGCCTTGGCGTAGAGAAGAGGAACTACTTGGCGATTTTCTTACTTATGAAGATTTGTTCAATGCAACCAAGGATACGATAGAATGTCCTGTTTTTTCTAATTATCTGCAAATGTTGAACGAGGAAATACAGCAAGAAGCTACAATTGCAGCAGAGATTGCTAGAGACAGTTCTCAAGATAGTCAGAGTTCTGCTTCATTGAGTCAGGATCCACTAGGAGGACCAATTATACAAAATGAAGCTGCCACTGCCATGGATGAAGTTGAAAGAGCCATGGAACAAGCTCAGGAGGATGGAGTTGACTTAGAAGATTTGGAAAAAGAACTAAACGTTGAGCAGAGACAAATATATGATCAAGTCACACAACAAATTGAGCATGGTTTATCTCATGAGAAAAAAGAGTGATCATGTACATCATTTGTACGTATCCGACTGTTTGTGAGTGGAGAATCAGGAACTGGGAAAAGTTTCCTGATTAAAGCGATTGCAACATATTTGCAGAAAACAACGGAGTCATCGCTCTCTTGTGTTGTTACTGCTCCAACTGGGTTGGCAGCACACAACATTAAAGGGATTACTTTACATCGCTTATTGATGCTGCCAGTGGAGCATGATAACAAATTACAATACCACAAGCTATCTGGAGAAGCTTGTTGTGAAGTTTCAAGAGTCCTAAAGAAAATGAAACTTCTTATCATTGATGAAGTAGGCATGGTATCAAATGTAATTCTTGCTTTTGTGCATTTAAGAATGCAAGAAACTCTTAAAACAGACTATGACGTGTTATTTGGAGGCAAACACATGATTGTTTTTGGAGATCTACTGCAACTAACTCCAGTGAAAGGACAGCCAGTGTTTAAAATGCTTACGCATGAAGATACCAGGAAGTGCTTAGGAAGCATTGGAAATGTTAACATATGGCTAAATTTCAAATATGCAGAACTACTTCAAAATATGCGACAGGCAAAGGATGAAGATTATAAAAATATTCTACTAGATGTAAGAATTGGGAAACTAACTGAGCATGGCAAAGAAGCTTTACATGTACGATTAATTTCAAATTTGTTTCCAAAGGAAAATATTCTCCCAGAGAATATTTTTAAGAAAGTTCCTGAAAACAAATCTGTCATATGCTTGATGCCAACTCTGCAAGAATGTTCAATCGTCAACACCAAAATGTTAAAGTTGGAAAATCAAGAAATTGTGAAACTGGAAGCTATTGATAAAATAGAACATGAAGGAGAAACTATTATTTTGTCAGAAAAGTTGAAATCAAAATTAGATTCTTTAGAGAAGATAATATCTAAAACTGCTGGTATGGAAAAGACTCTGTATGCATCTTTAAATTGTCGTATAATTTTACGACGTAATTTACATGTGGAAAGAGGTTTAGTAAATGGAGCAATGGGTTATGTTGTGGATTTTGTGAATTACCGAAATAGAGATGGAATTGAAATTATAAAAATTAAATTTGATGGTATTGAAGAAGTACAACAAATCAGTCGTTGTTCTGCTCGTTTTTTGCTAGTGAAATATTTATATGTGCGCAGAAAACAGTTTCCTGTTTCTTTGGCATATGCAGTAACTATTCATAAATCTCAAGGTTTAAGTGTTGATAGTGCTTTGGTGAATATTGGAAATTCTGTGTTCAAGGAGGGTATGGCATATGTTGCTTTATCTCGAGTCAGAACTTTATCTGGATTGTACTTGATTGATTTTGATGAGACAAAGGTTAATGCAGATCTAAATTGTGTAAAAGAATATAATAGGTTAAGAAGAGAGTATGCTCCAAATTTACCTCAATATCCTCAGTTGGAAAAGCTTGTGGTAGGCCGAAAAAGAAGAAATGAGAAAAATTGTTGTGAAGTTGTAGCAAAAAGAAAAAAAGTAGATGAAACAGTAATTGTAAGCAGAAAGGAAATGGATTCAGTTAAAGATGTTGTTGGATTTCAATTTGAAAATAGTTCTGGTGTCAACTGCTATGCTAATGTAGTGGTTAATGTTGTTTTTTTTTCTCCAAACTGTAAAAGAACAGATTGCTGAAAATCGTGATCAAACACTTTGTTGTTTATTAAATTCTGTATTAGAGAAATGTAGCAATGATAGAACAAAAATACAAAGTGTTTCTGAAATTCGAAAGGTTTTAGACATATGTTCTGGTCTAAATCAATTTTCACAGAATATTCAGCAAGATTGTCAGGAATTTCTAATGTATATGCTAGTTGTTTTGCAAGATGAAGGAGTAGATGCAGAAAATCTTTTTGGCCTTTCCTATAAATGGCAACATGACTGTGACAATTGCTCCTTTTCAAGTAGTACTACAGTAGACACTGAAAGATTTATATATTTGACTTTACCAGACTGCAAATCAGTGTCTTTTAATCATCTAGTTAGAGCAGCAAATCAAAACATGGTCTGTAGTCAATGTAAACCTGAAATGCTATCAACTTTATTTTTAATAAGATATGGACAGTATGTTATTTTAATGTTCCAACTATGTAGACCTGATGGAACTAAATTGACAACATTAATTAAAAATGTTGTGGCTTCTCAATTATCAATTTCAGAAGAACCTTTACAACTGCAGCAATTATTTACCATGTTGGTCCTTCAACAACATCAGGACATTACACATGTCATTTAAAATGTCAAAAAGGTTGGAAGCTCTGTAATGATACTCAATTGACTTTCAAACAACGTTTGCCTTCTGACTTACTAAATTCTTACCTAGTGTTCTTACAACCGAAATTTTAGGGAAGGTAATTGGCCTATGAAGATTGCAGCAGTTAATATAACTTAGTTTGCTCTTCAAAATTACTTTCTGAGTGAGAGTGATGAAGATAATAAAAAACATGTAGTTCTCATAGAGATAGTATATGTTTATCATATAGTGTGTGCTGTGAGTATTATAGAAATTATTTATAAAAATAAGCTAGAGGTGGAAGTAAAACTCTTGTTTCATAATGTAAAAGATGTTGGAGCTTTTCTTTCAGAAAGTCGGGTAAATGAGACATTAAGAATACTCTGGACTAATTTCCATAGAAAAGGACTTTCCATATGCTATTAGGCCTCGTGGAAAAGTGGATGGATCAAAAGTGAGTTTAGATATGGTTTTTAAAATTTTACAATATTTAAGAAATTATTCAATGGGTTTTTTAAACACAATCATTTTGATTGTGTTTTTTTTGCCCGCTGTTATCTGATGAGTACTATTGAAGTCACTGTTTTAAGTGAAATTCAATATATTCTGAGAACAGCAAAAATAAACCATTTAACATGATGTTGAAATTATTATTAAATATATATTACTTTCCCATTCTCTTATGCTCACTCACCTATTTCCACCCTCTATCACTCCTCTAACTCACCCTCACTGGCCTTTTTTCACTCTCCCTCACCTCCCTTCCCATATTCCACTTTCCTCACTTATTCTTATTAACCACTCCTTCACTGCCCTTTCCCTCTCTCCCATTCACTACTTTCCAGCTGTCAGTCACTCTACTTCACTCCCCTTCCCGTTGTTTTTTTTCTTTGTTTCCTCAATAATTCCCCTTCTCTCACTCACCTTATTACACTTCACTCACTCCTTCTCTCACTACCTCTGTCCTCTCACATCCTCACTCCCTGTCTCTTAGCTTCAGTCTTTCAATCCTGGTACTCTCTCGCTCCTCTTCCATCACCCACACTCCCTTACTTATCTTACTTTGTCTCTTGTATTCTAAAATATATATTATAAATAATCAATTTTTGTTGTCTTTCACAGATATAGATTTTAATGGAAATATGATATTAAATTTACATTACTTATAAGGTAAGTTTCATGTACAATATTTATTTTCACTATACTGTTTTCCATAACCTCACTACTCGTCTTTGATACTCCCACACCTCTGTTCCCTTATTGCGCTTGCCTCACTTATTCTGAACCCCCACGTTTACTCTCTTTTTTCACATTTTTCTCTTACACTCACCTTCTTTCAGGCCTTCTCCTTTATTTTCTTTCCTCTCTCTTCTCTTACTTCATTGTTTTATTTTTTTCCTTCTTTTACTCTCCTTACTCCACTTCCCTGACTCCGTCTCTTTCTTTCTCTGTCTTCTTACTTCTACACTCCCCTTCCCTCAATCTCTTTCTGTTAACCTCATTCTCTCCATCCCCTTAGTCTCTCACTTCTCTTCTGTCACGCTCACTGCCTATAACTCAGCTATACTCCCACACTCACCTTCTGTCAGACCTTCTCCTTTAGTTTGCTTCCTCTCTCTTTCCTTCCTTTGCTCCTTCACTCTTTTCTCTTCCCTTACTTTCTTATTCCACTGTTCTAACTCCTTCTCTTACTCCTTCTGTCCTCTTATTTGTACACTCCCCTTCCCTCATTCTCTCTCTTTTAGCCTCATTCTCTCTGTCCTCTTAGTCTCTCACTCCTTTTCTATCACGCTCACTCCCTATAACTCAGGCATACTCCTACACTCACCTTCTTTCAGACCTTCTCCTTTACTTCCCTTCCTCTCTTTTCCCATCCTTCACTCCTTACCTCTTTTCCCTTCCCTTACTCCTCTTTCTGCAGTTCAGTAACTGCTTCTGTCAATCCCTCTGTTCTCTAACTTACTCACTCCCCTTTTCTCACTCTCTCTGTGTTACCCCCATTCTCTCCGTCCTGTCAGTCTCTCACTCCTCTTCTATCATGCTCACTCCCTATTACTGAGCCATACTCCCACACCCATCTTCTTTCAGACCTTCTCCTTTACTTTCCTTCCTCTCTCTTCCCATCATTCGCTCTTTCACTGTTTTCCCTTCCCTTACTCTCCTTAATCCACTTCACTAATTCCTTGTCTTACTCCCTCTATCCTCTTACTTCTACACTCCCCTTACCTCATTCTCTCTCTGTTAGCCTCATTCTCTCTGTCTCTTTAGTCTCTCACTCCTCTTCTGTCACGATCACTCCCTATAACTTAGTTATACTCACACACTCACCTTCTTTCAATCCCCCTACTTCACTTCCCTTCCCCTCTCATCCCTTTTTTTGCTCCCTCACTCATTTTCCTTTCCTCTCTCACTAAAATTAGGACTGGGGACGGCAGCGGTGGTTCTCTAATGCTCGAACAATGATCATAATACTTTGTTCTCCGTAACAAAGTAGGGCATCACAATGTTTGCATTTGATGGAGGCCTCATTAAAAACAGGCTGAATATTTGGGATCAGCTGCTCTGGTCGCCCCCTCACCAATGCAGTTGTTCCTCCAGTTGAAGTAAAGGCATCATCTCTTGGAGCCTCTCGTGCCAGAGCCCTGACACTCTCCCGGGCATAGTTCTGGGGGTGCCTCCTCTGGACGTGCCAAATCATAGTGGAATTACCAAAACTGTACTTCCTTCTGGGGTCTCCTCTGGAAAGTACAGTATGGGAGATCTTGCACTCCACCTTTGGTGCATTACATTTCACTGTCTTCTGAAAGTACACAAAATGGCGGCGATAGTGTACATTAGAGAGAGACAGTAAGAGAAAGAAGGCATGAGATGAAGAAGAGATGTGAAATGCACATTGGAGAAAATATAGTGGGAGAAGGGAAGTAACTGTGAGTAAACTTACTAAGTAACACAGAAATGTTGCACTCTATACTATAAGTCTCACTTTATACCACAATCATTTCACTACTATCTCATAAATTACAAATAGAATAATAAAAAATGTCTCAAACAATTTATAATTTCTAAATATAAATTTATTCTTCAGAATTTTTATAATTTAGAAGAACTTCTAACATTAACTGATCAGGAATCTCCTCATCAGAAGTCTCCATACATGAGTCCTGGAACTCAATATAGTCCAAATGTTCGATTAATTCAGCATCTAAAGTCTCATCATTAAAATCCCCCATTCCATCTCCTCTCAAAAAAAGGTCTTCTTCATGGATAGTGTTATCAACAGGATCATTCAAGACCTCAATAAAACTCGCCTCAACAAAAGTCGCAGAAATTTCAAAATTAATAACAACATTGTCCTCATTAAGATCCATATTCTTTTCAAATTTCTTGCTGTAAATTGCAGAAAAAAAATCACTTTAATTTATCCTTTTTAGTAATAGATAATATAAAACTAGCTTTATCAAGTATTAAATTCCCCTTACAAATTAACAACTCACCTTTTAGAAAGCAGTAGAAGAGTTAGTACTGTGTAAATTTCACACCAGAAATAGAACACCAAAAATTCCTCACAAATGTTGCTCAAAAGAGTACTATCACAAAATGGCTGTGTTTCCCTCTCATTTTTCATGTATATTCATGTAGAAAACCAATGAAACTTCATCACACACAAATTCAAAACCAAAGAAACATTTTAATTGGTTCTTAATTTCAAAAGCTAATTGGCTCTTGGGTGTCTGTAAACATTCTAAATGGTCTGCATATCCGCCATCTTGTGACTCTGAAGAACAGAGACACAAGAGGTGAAAAATAAAAGTGGAAAACGTTGATAGGGGGCAGGGTAGAGACACCCTGCCCCCTTATGTTTTATCAGGGGGGCCTAGGAGGACTCCGAAGGGCAAAAAAAGTTTTAGTTTTTTTTTTTATTTCACGGAGTAAGCTCAGGGTGCGCGCACATGGGCACTTACCGGTACGCGTACCCTGAGGGCACCACGGGGAAAAACAGTGTAAAAAATTAGAGTGAAAAAAATAATTTAAAGTGCTTAGAGTGCTGTTCCCTTACTCCGGTTCCCTCACTACCCTTCATTCCCTATCCTTCATTCCCCTTCCCTTTACTTTCATCCCAAAGTCACCTTCTCTTAGTACCTCTGCTTCAGTCCTGTTCCCCTCTGTTCCCTTTCTTCGCTCCCTCACTCATTGCCCTTCCCTCACTCACCTTACTCCGCTTCACTCACTCCTTCTGTCACTCCCTCTGTCCTGTCACATCCTCATTCTCCTTCCCTCACTCCCTTTGTCTTAGCCTCACTCCCTCTGTCCCCTCACTCTCTCAGTCCCCTTTCCTCATGCTCACTCCTTTTAACTCTCCCACACTCTCTTACTTATGTTTCTTTGCTCCCTCACTCAGTCCCCTTCTCTCACTCTTTCCATTATTCCCTCTGTCTCCTCACTCTTTCAGTCCCCTAGTCTCATTCTCACTTGCCTTTATCCACCCTCTATCACCCCTCTTTACTCATCCTCACTGCCGTTCTCTCACCCTCCCTCACTCCTGTTCCCTTACTCTGGTTCCCTCACTACCCCTCATTCCCTATCCTTCATTCCCCTTCCCCTTACTTTCATCCCCCAGTCACCTTCTCTTAGTACCTCTGCTTCAGTCCTGTTCCCCTCTGTTCCCTTTCTTCGCTCCCTCACTCATTGCCCTTCCCTCACTCACCTTACTTCACGTCACTCACTCCTTCTCTCACTCCGTCTGTCCTTTCACATCCTCACCCCCCTTCCCTCACTCTCTGTCTCTTAGCCTCACTCCCTCCGTCCCCTCACTCTCTCAGTCCCCTTTCCTCAGGCCTACTCCGGCTATGCCATGGTTTTCCGAGGAGTTGTTTCAACTTAAACTCCAATGCAAGCGGGCCGAGCGCATGTGGAGAAAGAACTATCTGGATTCAGATCGGGCTCTCTACAAACAGGCCCTGTCCATCTATAAAGCACAGATTAAATGTGCGAAGGCCAGGTTTCTGGAAGAATCCTTGCGGGTGGCAGTAAATAAATCACAGACCTTGTTTAAGATCGTGAAGGATCTGTCATGCCCTGCTAGTGCGATCAACACCATCTCCGCTTCTCAGTCTCTATGCGATTTATTGGCACAGGCTTTTGAGGATAAAATCGCAGCCATTCTGAACAATCTTGGCGTAACATCTAGCGGTAATCCTCAGAGACGTACGGAATCGCACCCCGGGCTTACTATAGACACCACCCCCAGCACCACCACGTTGGATTGTTTTCCTTCTCCAACTCTCGAGGAATACTGTTCCCTGGCCAACAGTGTGTCGTCGGGATCACCTTTGGATCCACTTCCGCGTAAACATTGGAAGCTTTTTCAGGAAGAACTCTTCCCCCCACTGTTTGCCATTTGTGATCAGTCCCTGGTCTCAGCACGAGTACCAGACTGCTGGAAACTCGCCGTGGTATCCCCTCTCCTTAAAAAGCCCACCTTGGACCCGGCTAGCCCCGCAAATTATCGACCCATCTCCTTGCTCCCGTTTCCAATAAAGATTCTGGAAAAGTGGGTCACAAAACATCTGTCTAAATATCTGGAGATTGGGTCCTGTTTGGATGAGGTGCAATTTGGGTTTAGACCGGCCCATGGGACGGAATCAGCGCTGGTGACTGTGCTAGACGATCTTAGGACGCGAGCCGATCATGGAAGAGCAGCCTTTTTAGTGCTGCTCGACATGTCGGCCGCGTTCGACACTGTCAGTCACGCAATTCTGATTAACAGACTAGAGGAAGTAGGGGTGACAGGCCTTGCACTGCAGTGGTTGACATCATACCTTGGAAACCGTCACTAGGTAGTGGCTTTGCCACCGTTTAAATCTAACATCAGAAGAGTGGCGCAAGGTGTTCCACAAGGGTCGGCCATCAGCCCTATCCTCTTTAACCTGTACCTGCGGCCCCTGGTTGCGCTGATTAGATCTTTCGGCATAGCGGTGACGAACTACGCAGATGACACTCAACTTGTCTTCTCACTTGAGGGCAAGGAAGCAGTGGCACTTGACACCTTCCACCGCTGCATGCTCGCAACTGCGGACTGGCTAAACCAGAACTCGCTGCAGTTTAACAGCTCTAAGACAGAAGTCTTACACTGCACTACTGACCGCGTCCCTAGACCTCTCCCGCCGGATTTTTGGCCATCCTCCTTTCAAAGCACGACTGTGTCTACCACCTCGGTCCGTAACCTGAGAGTGATGTTTGGGTCCAATTTCCAACTGGACGCAGCAGTCAATAAAACAGTGAGCACTTGCATGGGTCTGCTTCGTATGTTGAGAAAGGTCCTCCCGATGTTTCCTATGGACAGTAGGCCAGAGGTGGTGAGGAGCATCATCGTAAGTCGCCTGGACTACTGCAATGCTGTAAACTTAGCCCGCTCCCATGTTTAGGGTGTGAGGGAGCTATTTTTAAGCTTCTGCTAGCCCCCAATTATACCTTTTCAGGCGCCCTTGTCTACCGTCCGCCAGGGCCAGTATCTAACTGGCAAGCTGCCTTGTTGGATCTGCTTACCCCGCTGGTAATGAAGGCGGCCAACTTTACAATCATTGGCGATCTAAATGTGCACTTGGATAATGCCAACTGTACAATCGCAACTGACTTTATCTCTGATTTTGCCTCCCTCAATTTAATCTTGAAAAATACTGGACCCACGCATCGTGCAGGGCACTTATTGGATCCCATTTTCTCCAATATCCTGGATATGATTACATTCCCTGCCCTTCCCATCCCATGGTCTGATCACTTCCTAGTAAAATTTTCCATTCGAACTAATTTAGGAAAAAACTAAAATATATCAACTATCGCTCAATATATTAGGAAGTGGAAAAAACTGGACATTAATACTTTAAATACCTTTCTTGAAATTAATGGCTGGATGCAGGATAATTTTCTTAAGCTTAACGGCGAGAAAACGGAGCTAATTATTCTTGGAAAAATAGAGAGGCCTGGGGACCACAACATTGGCCATCTGAAATGGGCCCTCCTCCTATACCTGTTTCACAGGCACGTAACTTGGGAGTCATCATTGACGAATCTTTAGATATGCACCAGCAAGCCGTTAAGACTTCTGCTACATGTTTTGCAGTCTTAAAATGGCTAAAGAAGATCTGCTGGATGCTCCCTGATGGCACCAAAAAAACTGTCATCAATGCCTTGATTACTTCAAGGCTAGATTATAGTAATGTGCTGTACCTAGGGGCAAAGAAAGCTACAATTAGAAGGCTGCAATTAGTACAAAACGCAGCGGCGAGACTTCTTTTCAAAATCCCTATGTCCTGCCCCACTACTAAATACATCCGTGACCTTCATTGGTTGAAAATTGAAAATAGGATTAGGTTCAAATCCCTATGCTTTATGCACAAAATTTCAACTGGAACTGCTCCTAAATATCTGCGGAACCTTGTGCATCCTGACTTACCTTCGAGAGTTCTTAGATCAGCAACCGCTAATAATTTCATTATTCCCAAAATCAAATTATCACGGATGGGGGGAAGATCCTTTGCCTTCTTAGGCCCATCCCTCTGGAACAAGAGGCCTCATTCCTTACGTTCGGAAGTCAGCCATGTGAAGTTTAGGAAAGCATTAAAAACGTGGCTTTTTAACATCTGATATTGACTGGCAAAATACGCATTTCTGAATTACTAGCGCCGGGAAACCCCTTGGTGGGTAGCTGTAGCGCTATACAAATAAAATAAATAAAATAAATTAAATAAATAAAATGCTCTTTTTCTTGGCGCACCAGCTTCCTTGATAGGAAAACTGCAACGGGTGCAGAATCTTGCAGCCAAATTAGCGCTTGCTCGCCGCCGTCTCGACTCTTCATCCCAGGCATTAAGAGACCTTCATTGGTTACCGATCCTTCAACGGATCGATTTTAAATCTCTATGTATTGTATTCAGGGCCCTTCACGGACGAGGCCCAGTGCCACTCCAGAACATGTTTCATTGGTATATTCCGTCTAGATCCCTTCGCTCGGCTTCTGCCTACCTAGCTGTGGTGCCTAAAGTTCTGAGATCGCGGTTGGGCGGTCGATCTTTCAGCTTTACGGCAGCCAGATTATGGAACACTCTCCCGCTAGGACTGAGAAGTATGAATGATCTTGTCTCTTTTAAGAAAAATTTAAAAACACATCTCTTTCCTAGGGTTGCATCCTTTTAGTTTTCAAACAGCAGGGTGCGCAGCAGGATCCTTTCAGTCAAAGCGCCAGGATACCCGTGGGGTGACAGATACGCGCTATAAAAGATTACCAATACATACATACATACATACAATACATGCTCACTCCCTTTAATTCTCCCACACTCCCTTACTTACCTTTCTTTGGTTCCTCACTCAGTACCCTTCTCTCACTCTTTCCTCCACTCCCTCTGTTTCCTCACTCTCTCACTCCGCTAGTCTCACTCTCACTTGCCTTTATCCACCCTCTATCACCCCTCTTTACTCATCCTCACTGCCGTTCTCCCACCCTCCCTCACTCCTGTTCCCTTACTCCGGTTCCCTCACTACCCCTCATTCTCCATCCTTCATTCCCCTTCCCCTTACTTTTATCCCCCAGTCACCTTCTCTTACTACCTCTGCTTCAGTCCTGTTCCCCTCTGTTCCCTTCCTTCGCTCCTTCACTCATTGCCCTTCCCTCACTCACCTTACTCCGCTTCACTCACTCCTTCTGTCACTCCCTCTGTCCTGTCACATCCTCATTCTCCTTCCCTCACTCCCTTTGTCTTAGCCTCACTCCCTCTGTCCCCTCACTCTCTCAGTCCCCTTTCCTCATGCTCACTCCTTTTAACTCTCCCAGACTCTCTTACTTATGTTTCTTTGCTCCCTCACTCAGTCCCCTTCTCTCACTCTTTCCTTTATTCCCTCTGTTTCCCCACTCTTTCAATGCCCAAGTCTCATTCTCACTTGCCTTTATCCACCCTCTATCACCCCTCTTTACTCATCCTCACTGCCGTTCTCTCACCCTCCCTCGCTCCTGTTCCCTTACTCCAGTTCCCTCACTACCCCTCATTCTCCATCCTTCATTCCCCTTCCCCTTACTTTTATCCCCCAGTCACCTTCTCTTACTACCTCTGCTTCAGTCCTGTTCCCCTCTGTTCCCTTCCTTCGCTCCCTTACTCATTGCCCTTCACTCACTCACCTTATTGCACTTCACTCACTCCTTATCTCACTCCCTCTGTCCTCTCACATCCTCACTCCCCTTTCCTCACTCCCTCTCTCTTAGCCTCACTCCCTCTGTCCCCTCACTGTCACTTCCCTTCAATTACCCTCACTCATCTTCAAACACTGACTGTTATCAACTCACTCTCAATCAGTCCACCTTCCTTCTCCCTCACTCCCCTTGCCTTACTCTCAGTCCCATTACTTTATCATCCGTCACCCTCTTTCTCTCAATATCAATCCCCTTTTTTCACCTTGACTCCTTTCTTTCCGTCACTCCCTGTCACTCTCCTTCGTTATCTCCACTTCAACTCACTCTTGTTTACAACTCACCTTCTCTCACTCGTCTTCTGCCACTTGATCCCTCTTTCACTTTCTCCACTTCATTCACTCATTTTATTCATTCATTTATTCAGTACACATTCTCTGAAAAAAAGAATTGTAAAATATGTAAAGAATACAGCTCTTTTTTGAGAATTGGAGGTTGTTCTGAAAATAACTTTTTTTTTTTAATACTTTTTTATAACGATTTTATATTTTTTTGTATTTTTTTCAGGGGAAAAACAAAAACAGGGATTCCAAAACTGCTCAACAGGAGCAAAAAAAAGGTGAAAAATTAGGGACGGGGAGGGCAGCGGTATTCCTGTCTCTTCATAGCAATGAGTTCAACGCTCTGCTCCCCATAACAGAGCAGTTCATCACAGTCCACGCATAGAAATGTTATGCCTGCAAAGACCGGCTGCACGTTAGGGACCATTTTTCCATGTGATGTTCCCGAAGCTGTTGCTCCACCAGTGGAGGTACTGCCGCCATCTCTTGGTGCATTCCGTGCCAGGTCCCTGACACTTTCCCTGGCAAAGTTATTTGGGTGTCTTCTCTGGACATGCCTAATTAAAGTGGCATTTCCAAAGCTATATTTCCTATTAGGATTGCCTCTGGATAAAGTAGTGCCACATATCTTTCAGGTTACCTTAGGAGCATTAACGTTTTTTTTCCCTTCAGGGATGGAAAAAAACTTCCAAATGAAGTGGTCCTTTGTTTTGTGGTGAGGAGGGTCCTCAGGCAAAAAACCTTCAGAATCACTGCTGGATGACTCCCTTGCAGCCATTGCTGTAGATCAGAAAACTTTGACAAGCAGATAATGCACAGAACACCTCTTGCTCTCTCCAAGTACAAAGCAATAGTGAGAGAAATGGGTGGGTTTCTCAATATTTGGAGAAAAAAAAATGTTCTGAACCAATGAAAAGTGTTATTTTAAGGTCACATGGCTTGACGCGCTTACGCGACGCTCTCCGGAGCGCTTCCAGGGCGCTTACGCGGCACGTACGTGGGCGCTTCCTGGAGCGCTTCCGGGGGCGCTTACGCGGCGTGTAGCAGTGACGTGTTGCTCGTTTTTCGGGAATGCATTTAAAGTTCAAATACGGTTCTTAAATATTATAAATATTACTTTTATATATTATTATTTACTTTTAATACATAAATTTTAAAAAAATTCGATCGCGATGGGGCGTCTCGCTGCGCGTACCGGTGCGCGCGCCGGTACGCGTACCGTGAGCGCAACCGGTGCACAAATAATAAAAAAAACATATATATGAAAAACATGTAAAAAATAGTTTTTTACAAATATAGAATTAGGAAATAATTTGAAAAAAATAAATAAATTAATAGATATAATAATTACCTATCATTAAAAAACAATATTGCACTTAAAAATTGTAGTTTTCAAACTCGTTAAAGTTACGAATTAGCTTTTTAAAAAAGTTGCAAATTCACTGAAAAAACCATAGGTTTCACACACGTTATAGTTAGGAATTAGCATTTAAAAAACCTTTGAAATTCACTGAAAAAAACATAGGTTTCACAAACGTTATAGTTAGGAATTAGCATTTAAAAAACCTTTGAAATTCACTGAAAAAATCATAGGTTTCACACTCGTTATAGTTAGGAATTAGCATTTAAAAAACCTTTGAAATTCACTGAAAAAACCATAGGTTTCACACCAGTTATAGTTAGCTGAACATTTTACTCATACAAAACCATTGAAATTCCCATGTTATAGTTAGTTGGACTCACTATAACTCGCGCGCCCGCAATCCACTGCTGATGATGTCACATATTACATCATTCATGACATGGTCAGTGACATCACTGATGACATCACTGATGACATCTCAAATGACATCACTGATGACATCTCAAATGACATCACTGATGACATCACTGATGACATCATCCAGTGAATGTGTGTTTCTGAAAAGTAAAAATATGTTTTAGATATTGAAGAATGAGTGGATGTATGAGTGTCTGGATGAAGGATTTAGTAGGTGCGTGACTGACTGTATGAGTGAGTGATTAAATGTTTCTTACTGAATGCATTGGTTAGTGACTAATCTGTCTGAATGTGTGCATCAGTATGTCTGTTGTTGTGTAAGCTGCTGCATGTGTTGATCAGTAGCTATATGAGTGGCTATATGGGTTATTGATTGTTTGCCCAAGTCTTTGTATTTGAGGGTGAGTGTGTGTGTGGGTGGCTGGGAGGTATGTGACTCTGTGCATAGATGTGTGAGCAGTTGATTCACTTGGTATATGGGTTCAAGAGTGCATGTGGAAAGAGCTGTATGGGTGGTTGACTGAGTGCATGGGTGTGTTGGTGAGTGAATGGATATCTCAGTGCTACATGTCCAAGTAAGTACATATGTAAAACACAGAGCATGTGAGAGTTGGCATATATAAATGACTATACATGAGAGCCTGTGATTGCGTAAGTGACTGTACGGATCAATGTGTACTTGTATCAGTGATTGTAAAATAGAGTAAGTATGTGTTAGTCTATGTTTGAATAAGTAAGGTTTTGTGTGTATAACTGTATAGATGAGGAAATGGGAGTGTGATTGATTCTTTGCATGACTGACTAGGTGTGTGAGTAACTCCATGAATGAGTGGCAGTGTGTGAGTTTCTGTATAGGTGTATGAGTTCATATAATAGTGTTGTATTGATGAGTGACTGTATGTATGAGTGATTGTATGGGTGAATGAGTGGATGTGTGTGTAGACATAGGAATCAGTGAGTGCGTATGCAGTAACTGGTATTGGTGTGTCAATGGTTTCTGGAATTGTAGTCTGTATTTAACACTGGATGTATTAAAGGTTAGATTAGAGTGTGAGGAGGTGCATCATATTATCACATGAATGATGTCATCAGTGATGTCATCAGTGATGTCATTTGAGATGTCATCAGTGATGTCATCAGTGATGTCATTTGAGATGTCATCAGTGATGTCACTGACCATGTCATGAATGATGTAATATGTGACATCATCAGCAGTGGATTGCGGCTGCGCGAGTTATAGTGAGTCCAACTAACTATAACGTGGGAATTTCAATGGTTTTGTATGAGTAAAATGTTCAGCTAACTATAACTGGTGTGAAATCTATGTTTTTTTCAGTGAATATATACATATATACATATATATATATATATATATATATATATTGTCTCACACTCCACTCCAATTAGGCTAGAAAAATGACCAGCACAGCCATATCGATGTAATTTCTTTTAATTCAAGCCCCTAACCCCCACAACAGACGCGTTTCGCCAACAGGCTTCGTCAGTGTTCAAAAAAAAAAAAAAAATATATATATATATATATATATATATATATATATATACATGAGTAGGTAATATATCTACCTATCTATTTATATATATTTTGTTTTTCGAATAACTTTGGCGTCACTGGATGAATCTTCATGAAATTTTCTAAAATCTTCACCTTTTTGTTCAACTGCTGTATTGAAAGTTTTGTGGTGACCCGTCAAACAGGGTCTAAGAAAAACGGGGGGTCCTAAAATGTGTTTTCTCAATGTTATGTCTAAAGGGATTTTTCTTTTTTTTTTAACACAACTACATCCCGAACCGCTGAACGGAATTGCACCAAATGTGGCAAAAACTTAGATGTTGGTCCTGAAAGTGTGCTTTTTGTGATTTGGTGTAAATACGTTCAGTAGTTTCAAAGACATTCAAGTTGAAAAAATATAGATATATGGGAGCAAACAAAACAACTGGTAGCCAGGAATAGACAGGGCGCACTACCACAATGATAAGGTTTAAATTACAAGCAGATAATTACAAAGTGCTTCTACGGGTGTAAAAAGGGATTGGCTACCAGGCTTACCCACAATCCCCATAATAGGGATATAAATTACAGAGAAAAGCTTTTCCTCCCTGACCAATAACAGTAATACGTAATGTATATATTCAATTTTTGGAAAGTTAAATGCAAAGTACAAATAGTCATCAATATAGAGTAGGTCAAAGTTCATTCAACGATCCATGATAGCTGTTGTCCAAAGTAAATTCTTCCAGTCGTTCTTGTCCAAAAGTTCATTTATTCAATTCTGGTAGTGCAAATGTTCAAAGGTAATCAATATCCAACAATCAGCCAAAACAGCCTACACGTGTTTCGTCAAGCATAAATCCGTGCAGTTGACTTCATCAGGGCTGTAAAGAACATATGTTTCATTACAAATACGAACCAAATTGTTAATTAATTCTTCAACAAGACATAATAATATTAACCTCACTTATAGGTAAAGTGAATATACCAAAAAATTTGCGATATAAGAAGATAAGTCAAATAAAAGATAGTAGAACAACACCCAAAGAGTAACTCGAAAGAATAATTCTAAGGATACAGCAAGTCACCAGGGTTAAGAAATCCACCTTAGAGCACAACTCCACCAACATAAAGTCTTAAGATCATATATAATAATTCACCTTCATAAACACCAAAGAGATATTGTCCTTAATATTCTAGTTACTCCACTAGCATTAGGCCTGAACTCTAAAATAAATATATAAAATAATAAAAATTGACAAATTGCAATATTCAGCAACTCTTCGTGTCGCCTCTACCGCGAATATAGGCGGGGTTGATTTTATCAAACTCATTCCAAGTACCATGCAAGGCAGTAAGTACTAACTATTATAACTCTCACCTAGGTTATCATTACATGCAGTACTCCTAATAGTCAATTAGCGTCTTAATACTGATTCTGTTAGAAGACGAAAAAATAAAAGAAATGTAAAGACACTCATATTTAAGGAAGTACAAAAACAACATATATTGGGCAATGTGTTTGAGAGCCACAATATACGACTCAAAGCCAACTAGTGTATCTATAATCAACTCACCAAGAATTACTGATCAAATATCCTGATCAGCAATATATCGTCGTAAAATTACGGTCAAATGTTATGGTCAGCACTTCTGCGAGCAAACCAAAAATAAGATAAGGGGTAAATGTACATATGAGTCAAGAGTCCTATGAATATCTCAAAAGCAGTCCCCGTGCTATTCTTTACATTAACCCCTTGACCGCGGCGAAAATTCCGCCGCGGTGCGGGTGATTTATGGCGTGGGCGTGGTTCGGACGGCCCCCGGCCGTCGTCCGCACACGCCCACCGTGACGTCGCTCGGCCGCCGGCCGTCCGACGCATGGAAGGGGTTAAGATTTACATCAATGTATTCTTCCACAATTTAGCAACCGCGTGCCTAGAAAGCAAATATCAAGTTTCAAGCTTAATAGCGCCAAAACTATCCACTAAAGCACAAAAACTAAAACTGCAATTTGGATATTTATTTAAGACCTTATGTCCAGAACCTGCCCTCACATATAGAGGATACTAAACATATTCTGAATCTAATGAACAATATAGTATGGGAACCTGGAATGATTCTAGCTACCCTCGATGTAGTGGCCTTATATTCAAATATTGACCACAATTTGGGATTATGTGCACTTGAAAGTTTCTTGCATGAAAGGCCTTCTGAATTGTATAATCATACAGTGATGTTACTGGAAATGACGAAAATGGTACTTGAAAATAATATTTTCTTGTATGATGATAAATGGTACAGACAAAAGCTTGCAACTGTGATGGGTTCCAGATTCGCTCCGTCTTTTGCTAACCTCTTTATGGGGTGGTTTGAGGCGGAGTGGATCTGGGGCGCCAGGGGCAGAAATTGGATTGACCATATATATTACTGGGGACGTTGTATTGATGACTGCCTACTTATTTGGAGAGGTACAGTTGATGAAATCCAAGAATTTTTTGCCTACTTGAACTCAAATGATGTGAATGTTCAATTTACTACCACATATGACAAGGAATACATTGTTTTTTTAGATGTGGGGTTATTTATTGAAGAGGGCAGATTATGCAGCAGAATGTATCATAAGGAGACTAGCTGTAATTCAATTCTACATGCCATTAGTTGTCACCTTAGAAGCCAGATTAATTCTATCCCATTTGGGGAGATGGTAAGAGCACAACGTAATTGCTCTGAAGAACGTGACTTTGAGACCAATTTACACGACATATCAATAAGATTCAAAAAAAGAGGTTACAATGACAAGGTCATTAATGCAGCTAAGACCAGGGCATTGAAACTAAGAAGGGCTGAGACCTTGAAAATGAACAAGAAAGTTATTCGGACTTTTGACAGATCTGAGGTGGTCCGAATGGTTACAAACTATGGAACAGGTAGCCATAAACTGTACGGAGCGTTATGTAAATATTGGCATTTGTTAAAAAGTGATGCAGACATTTCACCACTCTTAAAAGATAAACCGAGTGTTACTTTTCGCAAAGGGACTACTTTAATGGATATTGTGAGCCCCAGTTATCCTAAACCGGCACCAATTACAAAGTGGCTAAGCCATCAACCTAATGGTTTTTTCTACTGTTGTGGCTGTAGTTCGTGCAGATGGGCTGTCAAAAAGATAACTGAGTTTGAATACAATGATACAGGTTTACACAAGATTAAATCATTCATTACGTGTGACACCACTTATGTTGTTTAAGTAATTGTGTGTTCCTGTTCTAAAATTTATGTTGGGAGCACTGACTATTCGTAGATTAAGAGACAGAATGGTAGAACATTTTCGTGCTCTCAAAAATGGTGACACTAGATATCCTATTGCAGCCCATATAGTCCAAAACTGTAATGATGATAAGGCACATGTCTTTAATTACCATGGAATTGAACATATTAAAATGGATAGAAGAGGTGGCAATAGAACCTTACAGTTGAGACGTAGAGAAGTCTTATGGATAATGAAACTGAGGGTGGTGGAAAGAGGTCTGAATTTAGATTCAGAATACCAATACTTTCTTGGCTCTTGAGTATGCGCTGGCTGGATAATACTTAATATGCAGTATATCAATATGTTTACATTTGTATGTATTATGTCATCTTAATGCATCCTATTGACACTGTTTTTTGTACCTCATACATAGGCATGATGTCTGTCTCATATGTTCAAATGTATGTGTTTTTAAACATATGAATACTTGCCTATGTCCATTTCATTGAGGATATGGTTCCCCTATTAACGGATTCTACCTTTTCTGTCTCTTCTGCATGTTAGAAAAAAATTGATATTTGGCTATGGCAAATTATATGAGAAAAACCCCTTAACGCTAACCAGTAAGACTGCGATAGCTCAACGTGTTTGCCATTGGCTGTGAATGTTGTGATTCAGGGGTTCGAGACCTTGGTAGATCATTTATAATTTTTATTTTCATTTTTGTTGCGTTTTTAATTGTTGTGATCAGACACACAGGGACTTTGAATCCGTTTATATTGAGTGAAGATTAGATTCTGATTCAATCTGGATTGAATATAGTGACTTTATTGAATCCTAGACACCCTGTGAGCAAAGAGCGAAGAGAGTAGAAAGTGAAGATGGTCTATGACTATAGTCGGTACATCACTTAGTGAATGAACTTATTTTGAACAATGGATATATATTAATTGTTTGTTATGTATAACAATTGAACAGGTACTGATTATGTTTGGATTATATGAGTTAGTTATATAAAGACAAATTAAGGAGAATGGTTTGTTAATTTCCCGTTCCAAGATGGCACTCATACTTTTGACTACTACGCTATAAACATCGAGTAAAATGGCGCCAGTTGTGCACGCCATTAGATACTGTCAGTGACCGATACGGTCTGTTGGGTGAGTACGTTTTTAGTTTACTAGATCTGGTAGTTTACTTATAATCCAATTCTAAGCGCGATAACGCAACTATTTGCGTCTCATTGAACTGATACGGAGATATTATTACTTGCAGGTACGGGACTGAGCACGTAGCGATACACTCACTGAGACCTACACGGTCCGAGGGGTGAGTTGGTCTTTATATTAGATTACAAAATATAAATTGCAGTTTTAGTTTTTGTGCTTTAGTGTATAGTTTTGGAGCTATTAAGCTTGAAACTTGATATTTGCTTTCTAGGTACGCGGTTGCTAAATTGTGGAAGAATACATTGAGGTAAATCTTAATGTAAAGAATGGCACGGGGACTGCTTTTGAGATATTCGTAGGACTCTTGACTCATATGTACATTTACCCCTTATCTTATTTTTGGTTTGCTCGCAGGAGTGCTGACCATAACATTTGACCGCAATTTTACGACGATATATTGCTGATCAGGATATTTGATCAGTAATTTTTGGTGAGTTGATTATAGATACGCTAGTTGGCTTTGAGTCGTATATTGTGGCTCTCAAACACATTGCCCAATATATGTTGTTTTTTACTTCCTTAAATATGAGTGTCTTTACATTTCTTTTATTTTTTCGTCTTCTAACAGAGTCAGTATTAAGACGCTGATTTACTATTAGGAGTACTGCATGAAATGATAACCTAGGTGAGAGTTATAATAGTTAGTACTTACTGTCTTGCATGGTATTGGAATGAGTTTGATAAAATCAACCCCGCCTATATTCACGGTAGAGGCGACACGAAGAGCTGCTGAATATTGCAATTTGTCAATTTTGATTATTTTATAAATTTATTTCAGAGTTCAGGCCTAATGCTAGTGGAGTAACTAGACTATTAAGGACGATATCTCTTTGGTGTTTATGAAGATGAAATATTATATATGATCTTAAGACTTTATCTTGTTGGAGTTGTGCACTAAGGTGGATTTCCTAACCCTGGTGACTTGCTGAATCCTTAAAATCATTCTTTCGAGTTACTATTTGGGTGTTGTTCTATTATCTTCTATTTGACTTATCTTCTTATATCGCTAATTTTTTGGTATATTCACTTTACCTATAAGTGAGGTTATTATTATTATGTCTTGTTAAAGAATTAATTAACAATTTGGTTCGTATTTGTAATGAAACATATGTTCTTTACAGCCCTGATGAAGTCAACTGCACGGATTTATGCTTGACGAAACTTGTGTAGGCTGTTTTGGCTGTTTGTTGGATATTGATTACCTTTGAACATTTGCAATACCAGAATTTAATAAATGAACTTTTGGACAAGAATGACTGGAAGAATTTACTTTGGACAACACCTATCATGGATTATTGAATGAACTTTGACTGACTCTATCTTGATGACTATTTGTACTTTGCATTTAACTTTCCAAAAATTGAATATATACATTACATATTACTGTTATTGCTCAGGGAGGAAAAGCTTTTCTTAGATATATGGGCGCACAACAGCCTACTGAGACCCTACTGAAATTGGATTGGCTGCCAACACTTCAACTAGGAAGTTCTGGCAGCCATCTTAGGACTCGACTTGATGCAGAGCCCCACAAAAGAAAAAATGTAAAAAAGAAAAGGGGGCACGGTAGGAATATATGAGGGGTTGTTTGCCCGCAAAGACCCTCTGGAGTCAAGGGGACTTCATCCCGCAGGAAGTATGTTTTCAGAGTGGTGGAGAAACGGTGCCTGGTCTCCGAAGACCTTTCAGAAATCTTGCGGTGTGGGCCTTACTGGCGGTAACAGGAGGGCTCCTTGGCTCCCAAGGACCCTCAAGAGCCAAGAGGACATCATCCCCCAACCATTAGTTTGCCAGGAGGTGTGTTTGCAGAGGGGTGGAGAAAGGGGGCTTGGCCGCCGAAGACCTTTCAGCAATATTTCTGTGTGGGCCTTACTAGAGGTAACAGGAGGGCTCCTTGGCCCCCAAAGACCCTCTAGAGCCAAGAGAACATCATCCCCCAACCATAAGTACACCAGGAGGTGTGTTTTCAGAGTGGTGGAGAAAGGGGGCGTGGCCTCCAAAGACATCTAAGCAATCGCACTGTGTGGGAGTTACTGAAGGTAACAAGAGGAGTTGTTGGCCCACAAGGAGGTCCTTGTGGGTCAACTATCCCTCCTGTTACCTCAAGTAAGTCTCACACAGCAGGAATGCTAAGAGGTCTTCAGAGGCCACACTCTCTTTCTCCACCACTCTGCAAACATGTCTCGTGGCACACTACACGTTAGAGAATGAAGTTCTCTTGGATGCTGAGGGACCTTGAGGGCCAGAAGACCCACCTGGTGCTTTCTGTAAGTCCTTCACATAGGGATTCTTGAGAGCTGGTCAGGGGCCAGGCCCCTTTCTGCACCACTCTGCAAACGCCATTACTACTTAAAAAAAATCAAATTCACTGTAAAAACTAAGGTTTACAGGAACGTTATAGTTAGGAAATGGAATTGAAAAACCTTACAAATTCACTGAAAAAAAACAAAGGCTACAGGGAGGATATAGTTAGGTTCAGGTTTCACATGTACAAAACCAGTGAAATTCAGCTAGTATAGTTAGCTGAGCTAACTATAACTTGTGCCTCCACACTGCACTGCTTATGATAGTCACATATTACATCACTCATGACATGATCAGTGACATCACTCAAGACATGACTGATGACATCTCAAATGACATCACTCATGACATCAGCCACAGAATCACTGATGCACCCACTCCTACCCCATAGAACATTTCATACACCAACTCCCACTCCCACACAACTATTCACAAACCCATTCCGAGACCCATACAAGTACTGACACACCCACTCACTGATTCATAGATCTACACACACATCCACTCACTCACCCATACAGCCACTCATACAACCACTCAGTCACTAATAAAGCCACTGACATATCCACTCATATAGCAACTCACACAGTAAGTCAGTCACCCATAGAGCTACTCACAAACCTAGTCACTCAATAATATAGTCGATCATACAGCCACATACTCACCCATACAGATACACACACACCAACTCACTCATACAGATACTTACATGTACTCACTCACCTATACAGTCACCGGCACAAGCACACACTCACCCATACAGCCACTCTCACATTTACTCACTCACCCAAACAGACACTCATATACCACATCACTCACCTATACTGCCTTATATATGAATGCAGGCACTCACCCATATGTAACTGGCACATTCACTTACTTTCCCACACAGCCATGCACCCATTCACTCATCCACACAGGCAGTCACACACCCCCTAACCCACCCACATGGATACTCAGACAATGATGCAGATACTCAGACAGCCAATCACTCACCAATACAGCCACTCACGTACCCACTCACACACCCATACAGCCATTCAGTCACCAACGGAGAGACTGATACAGACATTCACGCAACCAGTCACTTACCCTACATTCACTGAGACACCTAATCACTCACATACACAGTCAGTCACTCACCCACTGAATCACTCATACAGACACTGATGCACACACTGATTCACCAATACATGTAGGTATATATAATTAACAATCATAAATGTTTTAAAAACATTCACAGTCACCGTATGGTGTCATCATTGATGCCATTTGAGAGGTCATCGGTGAAGTCATCAGTAATGTAACTGACCATGTGAGGAGTGATGTAATATGGGAGGTCATAAGCAGTGCATTGCAGGGGATGCAAGTTACAGTTAGCTCAGCTAATTATAACTGCTGAATTTCACTGCTTTTGTATCCGTGAAACCTGAGCCCAACTAAAACGTTCCTGTAACCTTTGTTTTTTCCAGTGAATATGTATATATATATTCATTGAAAAAACCATAGGTTTCACACATGTTATAGTTAGCTGGACCTTTCACTCATACAAAACCTTTGAAATTCCCCCGTTATAGTTAGTTCAGCCAACTATAACTCGTGCGGCCGCAATGCACTGCTGATGACGTCACATATTACATCACTCATGACATGGTCAGTGACATCACTCACGACATCACTGATGACATCTCAAATGACATCACTGATGACATCATCCAAAGGTCGATGAAATATTAAATGGGTAAATAAGTGTCTAAATGGATGGTTTTTTTTGTAAAATTGATTGGCTAACTGACTTATTAAGTGTATCTTAGTGAATACATATATTAGCGAGTAACGTTTAAATATTTAAATATATGTATCAGTGTCTCACTTTGTGTATAAGTGGCTGCATGGGTTGGTGAGTAGCTACATGAGTGTGTATATGGGTTATTAGTTGTTTTTTTGAGTATCAGTATGAGTGTCTGTATGGTTTGGTGGGGGTATTACTTAGCGCATAGATGCATGAATGACTGACTCACTGTTTGTATGTGTTTTGAAGACAGCATGTGTGCAGGACTGTATGGGTGGATGAGTGTGTGTATGGGTGTGGTACTGAGTGAATGACTGTCTCAATAGTATCTTTATGAGTAACTACATATGTTTTAATCTAGTATATGTGAGTATTGATGTATATAAATGAGTATATGTGAGAGTGAGAGATTGGAAGAGTTCCTGTTTAAATAAGTATGTGTTTCTATAAGAGATTGTTTAAGAGAGTAAGTATGTGTAAGGTTCTGTAGAAGTAAGTGTGGTAGTGTGTGTATAGCTGTATATGCAAATAAATGGATGTTTGATAGTTTATTTGCATGTGTGAGTATGTGTGTGAGTAACTCTATGGATTACTGTCGGTGTGTGACAGGATGTATAGGTGTATCAGTACATATGATGAGTGAGTACATGTATGAGTGACTATATAGAACTGTTAGTGAATGAGTGGATGTGTATATTGATGGTGGAATTACTGAATAGGTTGTTGTAACTGGTATTGGTATCTCCATTTTTTTGAAAATTTTAGTTTCTATTTTTGAATGTGTGTATCAAAGGTTATATTACGCTGAGAGGAGGTCTGCCACTCTTCAACAAGGATGATGTCATCAGTGATGTCATGAGTGATGTCACTGACCATGTCATGAGTGATGTAATATGTGACGTCATCAGCTGTGCATTGCGGGCGCGCGAGTTATGGTTAGCTGATCTAACTATAACGGGGGAATTTCAAAGGTTTTGTATGGTTCAGTCCATGCCAAGATGCTACATGGGGTAATGTTTCAGTACAGATCTGTTATTGGCTCTCTAGTCCAGTGAATGAGAGTGTTGTTGGTTCACATGTCACATCCATCCTGAAGAGGAGTGTCCTTCAATGTCAGGGCTGGTTAGCCATTGCTTTAATTTGAATGTTTCTCCATTTATAGTCTCCTCTGCTTCTCTTATTTTTATATTTCTAAGATGATACTACCGTTTCCTAAGGAGGGCTAAAGGGCTGCCTATTTGCAGCGCAAATAATCTGCACTGCGCCAGAAGTTGCGCTGCCCATAGTGTATCATTATTTTACCATTTCAAATTGGCCAACACATTGTTGCTTAACGTGCGGCTATGCTGGAACTTTAAAACATCTATTGACTGTGCAATAAAAACTGCAAGACAGACTCTCACTACTATGATCTACTATGCTTACTTTCGTAATTGCAAGCATATGCCTGTTTTGTTAGGTGGCAGCATCTTTCCTTTTTTCTACTTGTATTCTTTACCTTGTGTATGTGGTTTGTTTCTTAAGAAACATTTTATTGGTTTCATCAAAAACAAACCTGGACCAACAGATACCCAACTACTTGCCACAATCCACCATGTCACAGTGAAGGTCAACTTTTCGCATTAGAATCAATTTAACATCACACTGATGATCCGTCAAGCATACACTCTGTAATACAACTCCTTCTCCTTCCCAGCTTCCTGCCCTGACCAAAAACATAATAGAATCATTTTATGCCTCTGCAGAATCCAAGGACCCCACACCCTCCCACATGGAGAAAGAACTCCGGATTAATGAACCTATCCGAAAGTCCCACCCAGATCGCAATGTCCTCCTGAGCCTTCTCATCACGCTAACACCTCCTCAAACAGACCTCTTCAGCCGCTTCCATTCAACCACATCCGCCACCCACCTTTCTTCACCCGGTGCAACTTGAGCCATGCAAGTAATTGTGACCCTTCTCTTGGCCAATAACAACAGCAAGTGCATGAACTTAAAAGCACTTTTCTGGCCTTTTGGTCTATGGACGTCGCCAAACAAGCAAACAATAGGGTTCATAGCCACAGGGATCCACATTACAGACCTCACAAGACTCAACACATTACTCCAATAGTCTTTCACCTCAGACCATGCTAAGTGCAGGCAGGAGGCACCGAGGCACAACACCTGTGACACGGCTCAGCCCTACCAGGCTCAATTCTATGCATTAATACTGGTGTGAAATATGTACGATGAAGAAGTGGAAGTGCAGGAGTTTGAGACGTGCATTACTCGACACCTGCTTCACCAGTGCACACATACGTTGCCAATGGATATCACTGAGCAGAACCCCCCTCAGGTCCTCTGCCGGGATTGAATCCCGCTTACCTTATAAAAGTGGAATATCAAGTGACGGCTCCTGCCCAACTCCAGCAGCAATCTAAAAGTAAGTGAGATGGCCAGGGCCAACCTTGCATATGTTGTTGAGTCTCTGGGTGTTTCATTGTGATTGCATCATAGGGTGACTGCAAGAATGAGTAAGTGGATGGATGAATGTATGATTGAGTGCAAAGATGACTTTCTGTATGGAAACGTATTGAGTGCCTAAAGCCATCAATGACACAAAAAGCACTTCAATTCTTGAGCCAGACTCGTTGTTGCCAATGCTTGTTAATCTAACTATTCTAGATCTCTTCTGTCAACTCTGTTATTTTACGGGCTCAGCTTTCATTTATTGCCAGACTCTAACCTTCCTTAAACATGCTAGAGATAACTCTAATCACTAGTATATGCAGTAGACCTTTGTACTCTACCATTCCTATGTGACTCTTAGAGTATATCCAGTCATATCCCTTCCCTATGTATATAGAGATAACTCTAATCACTAGTATATGCAGTAGACCTTTGTACTCTCTACCATTCCTATGTGACTCTTAGAGTATATCCATTTTTATCTCTTCCTTGAGTGACTTTACTACTTGTACATTTGCAATTTTTCTTTGTTTATATTTTCTCTGTGTATCTTTTATGTAACGCATGTAATCCTAAATCCTTATGTTTTGCAACTGGTTCTTATGTAAAGCGCTCTGACACCTTCGGGTAAAGTTCGCGCTATATAAAATGCATTAAATAAAATAAAATAAAAAAAATAAACTTGCATTTTGGCACATGGCGTGTTTTCATGATTCACACTTTCTTCTGGTTGAAGAACTCGATTAAAATAGAGAAATCGCGCACCTCTAGTCCGAATACAGCCCCATTTTCTTGTAACCGAGCTACTTAGATAGTCAGCGCAATTATGTGCATGAGGAAATTTCAGGAAGAAAAAAAGAAGCAACCAAAGCTGCTGTAAAATACGACTTCCTGTTCTTTATAAAGCACTCTGGAGTGGGACCTCATCACAAGGGCCTTGTCTGTTTTGCAGTCATAAGGAATACGAACAATTACGGCACTTGACGAAACCTATCATCAAGTGAAAGTTCTGCAGCGTCTAAATTCGGCCTTTTAAAACAAAATGACTACTTAAAAAAGTGAACACTAATTATTGCAATTGACTTGCCAAAAATAGGCTTATGCTCCACACAGTGTTTACAACCGAAAGCTTTGTTTGGCCTTTTGAAATGTTTCGTCTCATGCTGTCAAGTCAGTGTCTGTCCTGTCTGTAGATCGGGTGCTGTGTCTTTTCTTTAACCCCTAAAGTGCAGCAAAAGCGGGTTTCTTATGTCTGCTCTGCTGCAAGTATCTCTTGCCTCGTAGAGCAGGCTCTGTAGCAGGATCATAGAACCGAGAGTTACACAGAAAAGAGACCAATGTTTGAAAATGCTTTTCTATATTGTATAAAAACAGAGAAAGGCCAGCGCTTAATTTCTGCAGGTGGTTGTAGGGGGAGGGCCCCGGCACTCATTTTTGGGAACAGATGCCTAAATGATAGCATCAAACTTTTATCCTAAACATGAGTGGGAGAGGCAGGAAAGCGAGAAAATGGAAAAAGAGAAAGGAAAACAGTTACAAAAGGAGAAAGCATGGACAAAAGGAACCGAAAAGTCACATAAAGTGACAGAAATGCCAGGAGGCAAAGGAAAGAGGCGTGAGCTGGCAACCGGCATTTCTACGTTTGTATTTCTTTTTAATTATGGAAAACAACTTAAAATCAGGTATCTTGGGAGTGATTCTCCATCCTTTCAGCCTGGCCTAACAGCCAAAAAGCTGTGCATATTCACCAGTAGGAGAGTTGAAAGGGATCGCGTTTCCTAATGAACCTGATGTGCACATTTCTTTGTTCTACCATACTAATGTTTTCACATGAGTGTATTCATGTTATTACATATGGGTACTTATAGCGCTTAAACATATCAGCCATGGAATATGGGGAGGAACAGCGTTTACAATGCTGCCATTACATCGCAGGGCTATTACAACGCAGTTGTTACAACGACCTCAGTGTTAGTACGCAATACCTTTACATCGCAAGTCATTAGAACAACTTGCTGTAGGGGGAGCTAAGGTATTGGAAATACAACACCTTCCCTACCGTTGCGCAAACTGAAGTAGAAATAGTAAATAATACTAATAATAAATCCAGCTGCTCCCTACAGCAAGTCCTTCTAATAACTTGCGATGTAAAGGTATCGCGTACAAACAACGCGGTCATTGTAACAACCGCATTGTAAGAGCACGCGATGTAATAGCATGCGTTGTGACATGCTATATTCAATTAGGGTGTCCTTTTATTGATAAATAAATGCGGAAATTTACCACTTGCAAGATATTGTTTCACAAAACTCAAAATAAATTTAGATGAACACCGATCAATGGAGCCTGAAAAAATATAGATTCAAACATAAATAAAGTTGTTTTTTTTAAAAAGCCCATGAGGGAGACTCCAGAACTTGTTTGTGTGGCCTCCTGTTCATGGCAAAGGGCTGGAAAGCCTACTGGGGCGTGTTGTTGTTCTGGAATCCTTGCTCTGCTGCCAACTGCTGCTGTGCAGTGCTGGGAAGCGGGGATTGATGCGTGGTGTTACAACAAGGTCTGCTGGACCCAAGGGGGTCACGGGGCGCAGCTTGGTCGCCCAGGCGACAAGTTGTCGCCCAGGGAGGGATTTGGCTGTGGCCGCGGGCTGGGTGACTGGTGGCCGGTGGTGACTTGACTTCTTCCAGGGCCTCAGGGACTTCGTAGGGCATCCATCCTATGGCTGGGTCCACCTCACCCCCTCCGAGGGCCGGGGAGGAGCAGCAGAGGGCCCCTGTTAACCGAACTGTGTCTGCAGCGTCTTCGGCATCCTGTGTGACCTGCATAAGGACCACCTATTGCAGAGGGATAGGGTGTGCCTGAAGGGTTTTGTGGACTGTTGCTACCCTTGAGGTGGCTGTTTCTGTTGACCTTGATGGTCCCCTTGGCTGGCTCCATGCTGGAGTTTGTCGCCTGGGGTGGCTTAGGATGGCAACATTGACTCTTGCCCAAGGTTTTTCATAAAGGAGTTTCTAAGCGTCTGGCTTGTTGAGTTTTCCAGTCCTTTCACGGTTGTGTGAATGGTGCATATTTCCTGTGCATTGTGGATACTGTGTCTCTGGAGCCTTCTGGTAGATCTTTTGCATTGTGATGTCTGGGTATACATAGGGATGCAGTCTATTTTTGTGGATTGGTGCTGTTTGGGTGCTTTGCACTAGTTCCTTTGCGTATGCCTTGCTGCTCGGTGGCAGAGCCTTTTTGTCCTGGGGACTTGGTGGGTGTATTGCACGATGGGGCTATGCAGCTACACCGTGTAGAACACCCCATTTCCTCACAACTGCCCAGCAGACACTCTACTGGGATGGAAGGGGACACAGCTACATTCTTTTGGGCCCCAATCAAAGCTTACCAAAGCCATTTTATGGGGCATTGTTCCATTGTCAGCGTTGATAATATGGTGCACCTCTTCTGGAAGGATTTGATCTGGGGAAACCAAAATGACCATTACCATGGTTAAACAGGCACATGCATCACTTAGAGCCTTCACTACTGCCCCATTGATTTGGGGCAACTGCCTGTACTTCTCCATATTAAGATGCCAGTGAGCCAAAGGTTCAGTGTTCTACGTACCCAGTGATACTAAGCTGGCCTCTGTGTATCACTTGGAATGTCTAGGGAAAACTTCCCATCCCGTCCCTACACTAGCCAAACCCTTGGATTGATCATCGGCGGGTGGCTTTTTGGTGCACTCGGAATCTCCCCTCTTGTGCCTAGCCCCAGCCTTTTGAAGGGTCAAACTCTTTTCCCTGATAACACATCCACTTTGAATGGGATGTGGCTCTGCCCCCGTCATCTATTGGGAACTCTTTGGGGCTACTCTTCTTTTTATCCTTATCCCCTTCCTTCCCTGAAGGGACGGGCTGACAACTTCCCTTTGGTCATCTCCCAGGGAGATCTTAGGTACTCTAGTATAAACCCACCATTCCCTTGTCTTTCCCTATTCCCTGGGCCTAGGCAGCTCAGAGTTCACCAGATGCTGGTGAAACTTCTATGAATGACAATCTTTCTCTGTTCGGGCAGCCAAACTATGGAATTCATTACCCCTAAAATAAGATCCACGGATAACTTTCTTATATTCAGAACACTAATCAAGAGTTGGCTCTTTCCTATGTGACCACCATACTCAAACACAAATGCACAGCAAATGCCTGTGCATGTAAACATGTTTAATTTGATTACATATTTGTCCTTAGATATGTGCAGTTCCTTGTATAAACTAATATATATAGTCACTGAAAAAAACACAGGTTAGTGAGGCAAGATGGCGGTCGCTTGAGACCGCAGTGCGGGTCGCTCAGTGCTCTCGGTCACTGTGAAAAAATTGATCCTAGAATGAGCGAGGAAATGAAGAAAGGAAGAAGTCCTGAACGAAATGCTGAATAGACTACAACTGAGAGATATTAAGAAAAAGGAGAAGGTCTGTGCCGGCTCCCGCTAAGTAACAGTCGGAGATTACGAGCTGCCTTACACATAATGGTTTCAGACACCCCCTTCAAAGAACAGACGACGCAAGTAAAGAACCAAATCCCCACATTGGCTAAGGCAATACGGCTCGTTCTCATACAGCACTACTGTCAGTTTACAAGGAGACATCGAAGCTGCTGCCTGTCCTACCTGAACTGCTCTGTGAGATCGGATGCAGAGTCGAAGTCCGATTTGAAGTCGGAGCCAAGAGAGCCGAGTGTGCCAAGTGACCGCGACTGCTGCGAGGGTATGGCACCGAAGAATGCTGCTTCGGCAGCGGCTGCAGCGAAGACGAGAGCAACGCGACTTGCTCTACGCAAAAATATGGAGGCTTCGGTCAGGGGAGGAGGAGTGAAGAGTCCGGCAGCCGTGGGGACCCCTGAGAAGACGCCCGGCAAGTCAAGTGCAGCTGCTAGCGCCGTCCGGAAAGGCGGACAAAACACTCCCTCTGTGGTCGACCTCCTCCGTAAACCCCCGGGGAAGCTCCTTCCAGGTCAAGGCCTGCAGAGTCAGTCAGGAGCAGAGCGCACACCTCAGACGCCGTCAACGGAGGCTGGTTCGGCTGAATCAGCTGGAGCCACTGAAAGTGAAAGGGCTCCACACGGACGCGCACTGACAGAGGGAGGAATCCCTCAGGATAAAACAGTGAGCCGGGACAATGTCAATGCCAGTGTGGGGTGTGAGGAGAGTACGAGCAGCGTGAGTAGAAAAGCATTGGTAGCTGCAAATGCTTCAAATACCACAAATGAACTGCCTGATCCTCTTATGCAAACTAATTTGCTGACTCCTGGGCCTATAACTATCGAGAGTGTGAATGGCATCCCTAGGGGGGCAAATGCTTTAATAGCTCAATCAGACTCACGAGAAGTACCGAAGGAGGTGGATGTAGGGTTGGATATAGGGCTGGAACAACACAATATACCCCCCAATATACCACCCAAGACTAATGCACAAACAGATATTCAGCATAACATAATAAATATAATCTCTGAAATTCCCGCTGAGTCTGAAATTCACAGTCTGGAGCCTATAAACCCGGTCTCAGTTGTAGCTGAGCCTACGGAAACTCAGATTAATCAGCAGACAGAATCTCAGGCTGCTCCACATTCGGAACAAGGGGTGGCTCTCCCTGTAGAATCACGCAATCAGAGTGAAGATGAAGATGATACAGACAAGGATAAAGACAGGGATAAGGAAAGGGATAAGGACCCGAGTGATTTCTATTCCTTTTCAGACGAGCCCGGTTGGACATCAGGTTCAAATTTAAGTGACTCTAGTGACGATGAAACTAGCATTAAGGCTGTGAAAATTGCTCAAAAAATCTCACATAGACACAGAAGGAGCCAACATGATACAGATGAATTAACATGGGACTACGCAACTACAAGTAGCTTACCACCGCCAGCAGCATCAGCAAACCTATATGGCTCGACCCAACAACCGGATTTTGGAACTCCAACTGATAAATCCGCCCCTACAATTGAGACGGTGTTGCTAGCTATTGCGGCACATCGGGAAGAGACTTCTCAAGATGGGCGGAAGGCACAAGCGGAGTTACAGAAAGTCCAGGGAGTGGTTCGTAAACTCTCAAGGAAAATTACCTCGTTTAATGATCGTATGACTGAGGTAGAAGCGAGAGTGGTCGGTAATGAATCTGAGATAGCTGCAAATCGTGAGCAGATTGATAACCATGAGAAGGGGCTCTCCGATGTGATGTGGAAGCTCAAAGATATGGAGAACCGCTTACGCAGAAATAATTTGAGAGTCCTAGGTATTCCTGAAGGAGCAGAGGGTGTGGATGCTCGTCCCTTTTTGGTCAAACTATTTCAAGACTCCCTACCAGAACTTTCAGCCTGGAACTGGGACCTAGAGGTCCAGCGTGCACATCGAGTACCTTTCACCATGAGAAATGCCCCGAAAACCGGTGCATATCCGAGAGCTATACTTGTATATTTCGGTAATTTTATGCTGAGACAAGCAATATGGGAGAAAGCGCGTCCAGAGGCAAAAAAATCTAGCGGGCAGATAACCTATTTTGTACACCCTGACTTCTGTCATACCACAGTTGAGCGGAGGTGGCGCTTGCGCCAGCTCATAAAACCTTTTCAAGACAAGAAGCTCCAGGCATACTTAAATAATCCTGCTAGGTTGAAAGTAATTAATGGCGCCCAAACAAAGTTTTTTACCTCTGAGGTTCAGGAAAAAGAGTACTTAGATAGCCTTTCATGAGAAGGAAAAGAGGTGATTAAAAGCTTCTTTATCTGTTAGCTCACTTTACACTTTACTCTTTTACTTACAATCTTTTTCTGGTTTTTTCACTTATGGGTCTGGGACCTTATTGATAATTATTAATTGTTAGACTGAGAGCACCAGAGTGACAATGCACGCACATCACCACAGACTCTAATGGAGTCTAAATGCCTTTGTTTTTGGAGGGTGGGGGGGGAAGGGCCAAAGGGTGGGAGCGGGTGGGGAAGCAGCTGGGGGAAAAAGTCTAAAAAAGGTAATCATGCATGTAGAAGCAGAATCAGAAAAGTAAATTGCAGTGGTAACGTTAAAAATAGAGTTATGTTTGGCAATATAATAGATCAGGATTGGGGGAAAAACAAAACACAACATGGCTAGGATAAAACTATGCTCCTGAAATGTGGCTGGCCTCAATGATAGGATAAAAAGAGAATAAATGTGTGGGATAATTACACAGAATGTGTTTGATATCATATGTCTTCAAGAGACTCATATCCCTTGGGCTGAAAGGGGAGTATTAAGGGTTCCTGGATTTAAATTGTTGGGATGTACTTCTCATACTTCAAGGACTAGAGGAGTTGCTATATTTGCCAAACCATTTCTGGGTGAACCCAAACGCGTAGCTGCTGATTCTCTGGGCAGGTGGGTTATAGTGGAGCTTCAGCAGGGGATTACAATATGCTCTATTTATGCCCCAAATGAGGACGATCCTTCTATATTTTTGGATCTCGAGACGGAGTTGTCATCATGGCCTCAAGCACTTATATTTTGTGGAGATTTCAATATCTCCCTGCCAAAAATGGAATTTGCTTACAATCAATCCCGTAACAAATATACTGGCCGTAAGCCTAGAGTCTATAGCGCTCTCCTTCAATTAAAGGAAAGTTTAGGCCTGTCCGATATATGGGACCTGAAACAGCCACAAGATCCAGGATACACATACTTCTCGTGTCCTCATAAAAAATATGTCCGAATAGACTACATCTGGTTGTCTAGTAACAGGGTTAGTCAGGCAAGAATTTGTAAATTACCAAAGCTTATAGCGGATCATAATCCGTTAGTACTCTATACTAGTATAGATAATATGGCTAGACCTCGGACAAGCTGGACCTTTGATCGAAAACTCCTCGTTAATAGGGGATTTATTGATCACATTAAGGTATGGGCTCAAGGATTTTTTGATTGTAATAGGTATAGTTCATCTAGAAACATGGTCTGGGATTGTTTTAAGGCATCGATACGGGGTGAGACAATTAGCTACGTAGCCAGGCACAGGAAAGAGACTGCAATGTTAAATGATTTTCAGCTACAAAATTTAGCTAGAAAAGAAGAGAGGCATACTGCTATAATTGCTCAGGGTGGAGAGGATGGAGAGGGGGATTTAATTTTGAGAGAAATGACGATCCTCAAGGCAGCGATAAATAGTAAGCTAACTCAAAGGGCAGCTGAGACTTATCAATCCCACCGCAATAAGATCTATGAAACAGGAGAGAGAGTAGGGAAGCAGCTAGCACTCAGTACTCGGCAAAAACAATCTCTCAATTCAATTGTGTGTATTGAGTCAGAGGGTCAAGAATATACAACACCTGAAACAATATTAGAAGTCTTTAAAAACTTTTATAAGAAATTGTATAAAAATGAGGACTCTCTCGATCTCAATACAATCAAAAATGAAGTGGCTAGATGGGCTGCTGAATCAGGAAGTATTTCAGGGGTAGATATGGCTACTAGACAAGACCTAGAAAGGGACATAACCCTGAGTGAAGTAAGATTAGCTTTAGCAGAATTGGCCTCGGGCAAGGCAGCAGGCCCAGACAAAATTCCTCTCGAGCTTTATAAAATCTTGGATAATATTATAACTCCTATACTTCTTGATTTATTTATCAGAGTTCAAGTTAGTGGTAAACCCCCTAGATCATGGTTGGAAACGAATATTGTGGTATTTCCAAAAAAAGATAAACCTCCCAAATTGCCATCATCCTATCGACCCATCTCCCTGATCAATTCAGACTCAAAGCTGTACTCTAAGGTCTTGGCTAATCGGCTCAGGGGGACGATCGAGCGTCTGGTCTCTCCATGGCAGCATGGTTTCATTCCGGGCAAGGACACTATGGACCATACTAGACGGGTCATTGCCCTCTTTGATGCCATGGCTGTCGTGGGGGGCCGGATGTCGGTGGTCCTCCTGGATGCCGAGAAGGCCTTTGATCGGGTCTCATGGGCTTTCTTGTGGGCAGTTTTAGAGCATAATAATATGGGACCATGTCTAATGAAATCTCTAAAAGCAATGTACTTCTCACCTAGGGCCAGAGTTTTGGCAATGGGTCAGGAATCGAGTCTTTTCAATATATCCCGTGGGACTAGGCAGGGGTGCCCATGCTCCCCTATCCTCTTCGCACTGTATATAAACCCCCTCATTATAAAATTACTAAACACCGAGGCAATTAGACCAATAACTTTTGGTCCATTTGACACTAAAATATTAGCCTATGCCAACGACGTGGCGGTAGTAACATCACACCCCATGGAGGCAATAACTGAAATCGAAAGAATCACTCATGCATTTGGTCAGGTCTCGGGGTATTCCTTAAATAGGGATAAAACGATGGTTATATGTACACAAAATACCCAATTTATAGACTCTAGGAAAGTAGATAGCGCGGTATATCTGGGAGTCCGTATATCCTCTAAAATTGATGAGATTATTAAAATAAACTATGATCCATTAGTACAAAAAATAACAACAGACTTAAAGCGGATAGATGGCATACATCTCTCGATCATTGGAAGAAGCAACTTTCTTAAAATGAACATTTTACCTCGGGTTCTCTACCTGTTCCGGGCGATCCCGCTATTGGTGGACGACAAAACCATTAAGATCCTTGAATCTCAGATGAGTAAGTTTATATGGGGTTATGGGAAGATAAGGAGATCTATCCGCTTTCTCTCTCTCCCTATTATAAGAGGGGGTCTTGCAATACCTAATTTGGGATATTATATGCTTGCAGCTTTATTACATCAGATGAAGCCACTGTTTTATATAAGGCTTTTGAGAAGTGAAGTAGATGAGAGTTATATTCCCTCAATATTTGAACTAATCATCGGGGATAAGGCGAGAGGTCTTTTAGTAAAACAACTTGAATCTTCATACTACAAAAAAGTCAAATTTAAGATTATACTGAGTGTCTGGGGTATTTGGAAAAAAATTAGAAAACAACTGAATATTACTAAACACAATAAGTACACGTCGCTATGGCACTCTACCATACTGCCACCAGCTATATATGATACGATCGCCAGGAAATGGGAAACATGTGGAGTCTCGACTCTCGGTGACTTTTTGTCGCCTCCCGTTGGACAAAGATTCCAACAGTTACAATCTAAATTTTCTATCCCTAGCAATAGTGTATTCAAGTACATTCAGATCAATACGATACTGGACTTAAGGAGTGCAGATATTACATTGGAGAATATTCCTTTATTTGACTGACTACTAAGATCATCAACCAGGATTGGTACGATTTATGATGTACTAATAGACAGCCAATCTGATGATGTCGATGTGGTGGAGCAGGGTTGGTCAAGGAAATTAAATAACCCCAATGTTGATATCGATAAGATATTGTTACCGTCAACAAAATTGTTTATGTCTTCTAATTTAAAAGCACAGTTGTATAAGACCATATATGATTTATATTTTACCCCCGCTAAACTTTTCACATGGGGGAAAAGAGCTAACTCAGAGTGTCCTAGATGTGGTAAACATTCGGCACATCTAATTCATATGCTATACGAGTGTGAAAAATTATTAGTATTGAAAAAAATGATAATGGATTTCTGGCAGGAAGTGTTTAGTCATCCAGTTGCCGAATCCCCCTCCTTGTATATCTTGGGATATGATAATACACTGTCACATACCATCGAAGAAGAAGTACTACTCTTTTTGGGGTCAGCAGTGTATCGTATTATATTAACAGCGCGGTGGAAAGATACAGATCCCCCCAACTTTCAGATATGGTTATCAAGACTCTTGGGTATGTATCATCAAGAGAAAGCGATCTTTGCCTGTAAAGGGTTGAGGGCTCAAGCACGTGGTATTAAGATCTGGAAACTAATTGAGAATTGGAGCAAATATTAGAATTGCTAGTTAGAATGTGTCCACCGGTGTAAATAATATCTTGGTCTTTTTTGTTTTTTGTTTTCTTCTTGTAAATTTGTTTTTTGAGACTAAATATCGTTACTTCTGCATTTGTGAATTGCCAAATAAAAAAAGAAAAAAGAAAAAAACACAGGTTACAGGACCGTTATTGTTAGGCTGACATTTCACTCATACAAAACCAGAGAAATTCAGCTGCTATAGATAGCTGAGCTAACTATAACGTGCACCCCTGCAAAGCACTGCCGATGACATCACATATGACATGGTCTTTGACATCACTCATAACGTCACTGATGACATCTCAAATGACATTACTGATGACATCATCCAGTGATTGTGAGTGTTTCTAAAAGGTTTAAGAATGTTTATATATATATATATATATATATATATATCCTTTCTTGACTTGATCAGATACCCACTAGAGGGCAACAATAGAATGAGATATAAAATCCCCACTGCAGTTTATTCAAATCAGAATCTGTGCAAACACCCACTGGAGGGTGCGAGTTTGTGTTCAATAGCGGTGAGCTAGAATTGAAACCAATAGAGTGTGAATGTTAAATTACCAAAAGAGATATGATTAATATGCCTCTATAATGGTCTATTCAATGGAGATCGCGATATAACATAGTCATGTGCATGTTACCGCTGAACCTTTATCAAAGTATGAAATCTGAGTACTTTATAAATTGTGGCCAAATGCGTCCCTTCCAGGAAAAACTACAAGTACCATAATGCACAGGGAGGATAAACAGGATGTGATGTCACAAGTAGTTGTTAATGTTTTTTTAAAAATGTCATGAAAAAATTGTGGTTCCATGTCAGTCTCGTGAGCAAGGTCTTGGTTAAGACTGAAACGCGTAGAGTTGCTGCTGGCTGAGCTGTGATGAATAAAGAAACCTAAACCACTGATTTGGGAGTAATCACTGTGTTGAAAAATCGATTCCGGAGTGCACGAGCAAACTTCTCTACGGAGAAAAACAGGAATGCAATATATATATATATATATATATATATATATATATATATATATATATATATATATATATATATATATATATATATATATATATATATCCAACGAAAGCTGCCTGTAAAAGAAAGGGCAAACACAGGTAAGTTGAATCCGCCATTCATTTAATGGAGAAACAGCAAAAGTCAAATGCAGCGGGATGATTTCACAAATTAAAATTCAGTCCCAGCCCGATGCGTTTCGTGAACACCACTTCCTCATGGGCTCTGGGCAATGAAATTCTTACAGCGCAGCAGTTTGTTTGAAGCACTTGTATATATCAGTCAATCCCGCCATGTTGGGCGTGGCCGCCAAAGTGGCCTTCTGGGACTTGTAGTGATAAGTTTCTACCCTCAGTGGGTTGCAGCGTTGTAACCTCAATAATCCAAAATGTTACCCCAGTGGGTGGCGAAACCTTCACGTTGCTTTGCCCTTCTAAATCATGTCACTCTATCGGCACCACCTGTCCTAAGTGCCGCAGCGTCGT
This sequence comes from Lissotriton helveticus, assembly GCF_964261635.1. NCBI lineage: Eukaryota > Metazoa > Chordata > Amphibia > Caudata > Salamandridae > Lissotriton > Lissotriton helveticus. Next base: position 1,351,310,582 of record NC_136067.1, read on the forward strand.
TTGGTGCCGCAGCGGGACTGCCTCGGCAGTGTGGCCATTGTCGTGGCTAACACATCCAACGAAAGTTGCCTGTAGAAGAAAGGGCCAACACAGGTAAGTTGAATCTGCCATTCATTTATTGGAGAAACAGCAAAAGTCAAATGCAGCGGGATGATTTCACAAATTAAAATTCAGTTCCAGCCTGACGCATTTTGTGAACACCACTTCCTCATGGGCTCTGGGCAATGAAAGGCTTACAGCGCATCAGTTTATTTGAAGCACTTGTATATATCAGTCAATCCCGCCCTGTTGGGTGTGGCCGCCAAAGTGGCCTTCTGGGACTTGTAGTGATTCAAGTTTTCTACCCTCAGTGGGTTGCAGCGTTGTAACCTCAATAATCCAAGCTGTTACCCCAGTGGGTGGCGAAACCTTCACGTTGCTTTGCTTTGCTAAATCATGTATATATATATTACCAACTGGCGGTCGCCAGTAGGTAGTTATAGTTAGGACCTTATTACTATTCAAAAAGCCTTTTTTCTTTTCCCAATAACTTTGGCACCAGTTGACGAATCTTTGCGAAATTTATAAAACTAGTGGGGCGCTCCAGTCAGCTCCTATCTTTTGTGGTGATTCGGCAAGTGGGAGCCGAGAAAAAAGGGGGGTCCCAAAACGTGTTTTTTCCATGTTAATTCCCATAGGAATCTTTAGACACGGCTACAGCTTAAACTGCTGAACGGAATTACACCAAATTTGGCAAAAAGGTAGCCCTTGGTTCAGAAAGAGACCTTTTTTTAAAATGGTGTAAATCAGTTCAGTAGTTCCGGAAAAATTCAAAAAATAAAAGTCAAAATATCAATTTCCCATAGAAAACTTTAGACGCAGTTATAGCCGAAACTGCTGAACGGAATTACACCAAATTTGGTGCAAAGGTAGCCCTTGGCTCAGAAAGAGACCTTTTAAATGGTGTAAATCCATTCAGTAGTTGCTGAGAAAAGTCAAATTAACTGTTTTGATATTTAGAGGCGCGGTGGATCCGCAGACCCTCCCGACCACGAGCTTTATTCTAATTGACTGTCAACACTCCAAACCAGGAAGTGTTGGTAGCCATTTTGTGACTCGGTAGAATCGAGTCAGAAGAAAACAGGGAAACAAAGGTGAGAAAGAAGAAAAGGGGGTAGGGTAGAAATAACCTGACCCCCACGGCCTGTTCATGGTGTCCCACAAGGACCCACATGGCCCAAAAATATGTGTATATATATTTATTAAAACAGGGGAATGCGCGCTGGGTGCACGGATCCAAACGAAAAGTTTTAAAAAACAGAAGCGAGGGCTTCCTCGCTTCGTTACTTTTAACCCCCCGGGTGGGCCAGGTCCCTGACGGATTTGGTTATTGTAAAGCCCCGGGGACCACCAACTCCCTGGGGCACAAACTATAAAAATGTGCAGGTCCTTTTTGGATCCCTGAGACCAGGGGACCACCACCTTCCCGGGGCTTTGGAAAAGTTTTGAGGGGGCCGGGGCCCCCCTCCGGGAGCCTTCGATGGCCACCCCCCCAGGGCAGGCTCCTGCAGTGTCCCGGGGTGCCCAGGCCCGGGACACTGCTGTTTGCTACGGTAGGGTGTGGAGCACTTCTCCTGCCCTACCGTAGCAAACTCTGATTTGGATTTTGGAAGAGAGAGCAGGGAAACCTGCTCTCTCTTTCAGAATTCAAAGCAGAATTGCTTTTCCACACGGGGAGCTGACTGTTAGCAGCTACCCATGTAGAAAAGCAATGCCAGCTCCCGGAGGATGCGGGGATCTGGTGGGACCATGGGGGCATTGGGGCTCCCCCCAAGGTCCTTTTTATTTTAATTTTAATTTATTTAAAAGGTTTTATATAGCGCTGCTGGACCCAAGAGAATCAGAGCGCCTTACAAGGTAGGTAAACATATTAAGATACAATTGATAATGTGCAAAAAATTCATATGAGATAAAACATTGCATTAAATGAGCGAAGGGAGCAAAGAAACAGAGAGATAGTTAAGGGGAGGATGAATGTTGAAATTAAAGAGAGAGAAGGGGGTGTAGGGAAGGGGAGTGAGAATATGAAAAGAGGGAGAGGGGTTGGGTAGAGGAGTGAACAAGAGAATTTTATATTTATATTTATATTCGCCCCGGGGGATGGTGTCCCCGGGGCGAATATAAATTAATGGTAGGAGGCGGCGTTTTTAAAAAACAAATTGGAGTCGCGACCCTAGCGCAGGTCTCAGCGCTGCCCCCTAGTGTGAACACGAGGGGTGTGCGACTCCCAGCACGGCCCCCTGGTGTGAATGCGAGGGGTGCGCGACTCCCAGCGCAGCCCCCTAGTGTCAGCGTGAGGATGCGTGACTCCTAGCACGCTGGGTGCACAACTCCTGCCAAAAACATGTAAGATGTTTTTATTATTAATCTAGGTTATATGTTTGAATCTTGGGTGGCTCTGAAAGGAGCCCTTGTGTTTATTGGGAGAATTTAGTAGCTACATGTAAGTGCCGATGCAGAGTCTGAAGTTGTTGAGAAAGACTCTGTTTCCCTCATCTGTGAAATGTGCACCCTCTCTCCTGTAGGTGCCTTCCATATTAAAATGCAGATTGGTGTTGTATATTGAGCCCATTCTATGGTTTCTGAGATAAGCAGACACAGCTTTATTGACATTTTTCCTAGCTTTCTCAATTTGTGCACAAAATTGATTGGACCAGTTCCATTTCTTTCTTAGGCATATGTTAGAGTAGACAAAGGCAGTTTGGAGGAAAAGTAGCATCAATTCTGCAAAGGTGTCCTTCATTAGCATTTCCAGACCTACCCCAGTCAATGTGCCTAGGTCATTGCCACCACAGTGCACAATTATGAGGTCAGGTGCTTGGAGATGCAAAAAGGATTTAACCAATGGCATCAATTAGGGCCACTTTAATCCCCTCTGTGCAATCCAGTTAATGTCCACATTTTGCAAAGCTAGTTCTTTGTCAATACCTCTGCTTTCGGTATACCTTTTGCACCAGAAAACATAGCTGTGTCCCACAATCCACACTCTAAGCATCTTGAAGGGAAGTCTGGATGCACTGAGAAGATGTCTGTAGGTGAAGTAGGCAGTTGGTAGAATAAGATGTGTCTAAAATGGTGGATAAGATGCAGTTTTAAAAAAAGAAGAGAACTGATTGGCTGTTTAAGAACATTATAATGTGAAAAATAGGGTGAATATTTCTGTGTTTAAAAAGCATGTTTCGAATTGGTTACTAAAAAATGTTTGAAAGGTACGTTAGATAGGATAAGCTGATATTTTGGAAAGTTAAGCACACTTGCTGTTTGCATTTGCAACATTGTGTGCTGAACTTGTGACCTCTGAGTTCAGTTGAGTGTTCCATGAACTGTTACTATGGTAACAGGCATTAAGCAGAATGGGGATAGGGTTGGAAGTTATGTGTGACATTAATGTGTATTTCTTGTAAATATTAAAGTAATATGGTATTGGAGTGAGATTTCCCAAGTCAATGGTATGGTTAGAAGTAGTGTGTTATGAAAACAAAAATGAAAAAATTATTTGTAATATACTTTTGAAGTCTTGTCTGGATCCGAGGTGCCATTGCTTATGGTGCACGGTCCAGGCGCGACTCCAGAAAATTCCAGAAGCAATTTTGGTTCAATAGAGGGCAGGTAGCAAGGGTTGATATGTGTAACCAATAGAAACGTGTCTTAGAATTTGAATTAACCTGGGAGTAATGTGATTTGTTATTTACATGTATATGTGTGCAGAATGAGAGGGAAACTGCTATTTTTTGGTTTTGCTAAGAGCAGTGCACTGTATTCAGTGTATGCATAAGAAAATCTGGTGTGTGATTCAGATACTTCATAATCTATAAATTAATTTGAAAGGTGAGTTATCAATTTGTGAGGTATACTACATGCTGCCTTAGTTTTTAAACATAAAATATAATTTATAAAATGTGAAGTTAGTCATATATTTTGTAATGAAGAAGTATTTATTGCAGTTTTTTGTAATGTAATTACATGTTGTTTAATATACACTGTGTATAGTATTAGGTGTGTTTTGGAATAGGGATTGCTGATTATGACTGATTGTTTTAATGTGTGGATATGTACATTATTAGTATACTGCATATTTTTAGGTGTTGATTTTAAATTGGAAATGTATATGTCAAGTTAAGGTATTAGTGATGAGACTACTTTTAATAAGTCTGCAAAGAGGTATAGTTAAAATATGCAACGTAATTTTTGGTGTTTGGTTTCAATTTGAAGTTTGTTCTGTGAATTTATGTGGTGTAGATAGTGTTGTTGTAGAGAGACAGTCCTTTATGTTTTTCAGTGATATGGTGAGACTTATAGCATAAAAATGTAAATGGATTCTGTTTTGTATTTGATTAGGTGTAACATTAAAAGTAGTTGTAGAAAGGTAATGTAGCAGTAGAGATATATGCAGTAGTTTAATCCTATAAAGAGTTTTCTTGCAGAGGAGGTATTGTTTTGTTAGTACTGAGACACTTCTGCAATCACCCATCGAGCACCATAGACTTATGCATTCAGTGCAATAATACCAGAGTATTTATAAATTGACTATGCATTGTGTTTGCTGCACTTTAATTATTCCAGGTACTAGTTGTGTACTTATAGAAAGCCTTAGCCAGTAAAAGTACTACAGGTATGTTATTATGTGTACTATGTATGTAGATGTCTAACTAGTAATATACTATTGATACGGTTTTGTAAATACCCAGTTAGTACTCATGGAAACTAGGAATGTCCATGCACTTGTACAATTACTCAGACCTTAATAGATGTAATGGTTCAGTCAAATGTGCACAACCTGTGTGGTCCCCTAACAGCCTACTGATTCACTCCTGCAATAACTTAGGTAGTACAATTGCACTGCCCCAATCACACTGTCACTTTCTATGCACTCTTGCAATCATCCTGACAGAACCATGTGTTTGTCTAAGCACTGTGCTGAAACACAAGCACTTTTAAACTCACCCTGCTGTCAACAACCATCACTCTAACTTTGCAGTCTCTGTCCATGTACTTGTACAATGACTCAGGCCTTAATAGATGTAGTGGTACAGTCATATATGCACAACCTGTGTGGTGCGCTAACCCCCTGCAGTCTACTGATTCACTCCTGCAATAACTTAGGTAGTACTATTGCAGTGCCAAAATTACACTGTCACTCTCTATGCAGTCTTGCAATCATCCTGAAAGAACTGATTGACAGAAGTGATCGAAGAAGTGCATGGACAGACAGGAGGATTCCTCGAATGTTTGTCTAATCACTATGCTGAAACACAAGCACGTTTAAACTCACTTTGCTGTCAACCACCAGTACTTTAAGTATGCAGTCATTGTCCTGCACTTGTACAATGACTCAGGCCTTAATAGATGTAGTGGTACAGTCACATGCACAACCTGTGTGGTCCCCTAACCCCCTGCAGACTACTGATTAACTCCTGCAATAACTTAGGTAGTACAATTGCAGTGCACCAATCACACTGTCACTCTCTGTGCACTTTTGTAATCATCCTAACAGAACCATGTGTTTGTCTAATCATGGTGCTTAAACACAAGCACTTTTGAACTCACTCTGCTATCAACCACCAGCACTCTAAATATGCAGTCCCTGTCCATGTACTTGTAAAATGACTCAGGCCTTAATAGATATAGTGGTACAGTCAAATGTGCACAACCTGTATGGTGCCCTAACCCCCTGCAGACCACTGATTCACTCCTGGAATAACTTAGGTAATACTATTGCCGTGGCCCAATCACTGTGTCACTCTCTGCACATTCTTGCAATCACCCTGACAGAACCATGTGTTTTTCTAATGATGGGGTTGAAATACAAGCACTTTTAAACTTACTCTGCTGTCAACCACCAGTAATCTAAGTATGCAGCCACTGTCCTGCACTTGTACAATGACTCAGGCCTTAATAGATGTAGTGGTACAGCCAAATGTGTACAACCTGGGTGGCCCTCTACCCTCTGCAGACTACTGGTTCACTCCTGTAGTAACGTGGGTAGTACTATTGCATGTAGCCCAATCACACTGTCACTCTCTATTCACTCTTGCAATCATCCTGACAGAACCATGTGTTTGTCTAATCACTGTGCTAAAACACACGCACTTGTAAACTCATTCTGCTGTCAACCACCAGCACTCTAAGTATGCAGTCACTGTCTTGCACTTGTACAATGACTCAGGCCTTAATAGATGTAGTGGTACAGTCAAATGTGCACAACCGGTGTGGTGCCCTAATCCTCTGAAAACTACGGATTCACTCCTGCAATAACTTAGGTAGTACTATTGCAGTGCCCCAACCACACTGTCACTTGCTATGCACTCTTGCAATCATCCTGACAGAACCATGTGTTTGTCTACTGATTGTGCTGAAACACAAGCACGTATAAACTCACTCTGCTGTAAACCACCAGTACTCTAATTATGCACTCACTGTCCTGCACTTATACAATGACAAAGGCCTTAATAGATGTAGTGGTACAGTCAAATATGCACAACCTGTTTGGTGCCCTAATTCTGTGCAGACTACTGATTCACTCCTGCAATAACTTAGTTAGTACTATTGCAGTGGCCTAATCATACTGTCACTCTCTATGCACTCTTGTCATCAACCTGAGAGAACCATGTGTTTGTCTAATCACTGTGCTGAAACATAAGCAACATACTATTGATACACTCTTCTAAATACCAAGTTAGTACCCATGCAGTCGAGGAATCCTCCTGTCTGTCCCATGCACTTCTTCAATCACTTATCCACCACTATCTACTTATCCTATTATTCCGCCAATACCTAAGCACTTATAAATGAACTGTGCACTCCCTTTGCAGAATTGTCATCATTCCAATTACTAGTGATGTTCTTATAGAATGGCGTAGGCACCAACACAAGTACACATACAATATTCTGTGCACAATCCCTACAAACCTCTAAGCACATACATACTATTGGTACACTCCACTAAATACTGAAGTAGTACCCATGCAGCCTAGGATTTCTCCTGTCAGTCTCATGCACTTCCTCAATCACCCATCGAGCACTATATTCTTATCCTATCACTCCGCTAATATCGACACACTCATGGGATAGATTTACAAGCCCCCTGCACCACCAGTACATCACTTTTTGTGATGTAGTGGTGGCACTGCTGGCACCTCCATATTTACAAGGGGAGAAAAAGCCACTGTGCATGGTTTTTCCTCTCCTTGTAAATACGGCCCCTTCACACGCAGCACTTTGTGTTGAAGGTGCGTTCCATGGGTGTTGCTGTGTGTGTTCCCACACAACACCCATGGAACAATACACATCTCAAGATTTACAAGAAATCGTAAATCTGGAGATGCGTGTGAATGTTGCACCACCGTAGAGGTGGCGTAGCAAGGTGCAACGAGGAGAAATGTTTTAATTTATCCTCATTTTTTCCTCTTTCAATGCGTGCTGCATTCCACAGAATGCATTGAAGGAGGAAAATGCCTTTAGTGATTGTTTTTGTACAGGAAGGTGTGCCTTCCTCCACAAAAACCATCTCCCCACGACGCAGGCATCCTTGCACCATGGTGCAATGGTGCCTGTGCCAGTGCTTGGCTACAGTTTGTTCGTCACTGCAGAGGGAAGCACAGAGATGCAACATATTAAAATAAATATGTTGCATCTCTCTTCTTCGGAAGTGTTGCAGCGTGGTACGGTCAAAGGGCTTGCAGTGCCACACTGAAGTACTTCCTCATATATCTGCCTATATAAATTTACCATACACTACTAATGCATTCTTTCAGACAATCATACTCTACATATATATTCAACTAAACTTTCAGACATTACCATGCAATTATAGTTCTTTTTTTTAACCATATATGGTCATTCTGACCAGAACTTTTTTTTCTCTTCTTTTTTTATTTTGTATATTTTTTTTAACAATTTTGTAGTTTTGTTGGTGTTTTTTTAAAAACTGAACAAAAAAGGAACAAAGTAAACAAGTAACTTTTGGAATGAAAGATCATTTCAAAAACAAAAAACAAACCAAAAAATTACCAGCGGTGGTTTCTTTGGGCAGCATAAACAGCATCCACCAACTGCTCGCCATAAAAGATGATTTTTTTACACTTCACACAGTGCTGCTCCAGAAAGGCAAATTCCGGCCTTATGTCCATAGGAGGTATAGCTGATGACGCTCCTGAGGTGCTTGCAACTGCTGGATTTTGTGCAGCTCGCCTCATTTCCTCCCGAGCAAGATTGCGAGGATGGATTGTACGCAGATGTTTGTACATGCTGGCAGTGCCGCTTGAATACTTTTGATTGCTCCCTCTTGAGAGTACCCTCTCGCAAATTTTTCATGTCACTTTCCTTGCGATCACTTTTTTTTCACCTGCAGGAAAAGTGAAAACCTCCAGATTCTGCACTCTGTTTTGGTGGGTCTTCCTCCAACAGTTCTTCATCTGTAGATACTTGCACCTGTTGCTGCTGTCCAGATGCCATTTTCCTCCAAAAACACCCATAAAAATAGAAAGAGGTTCAAGTAGGAGTACAGATGTTTCTCTTAAGATGCTCCAACAAGAATGATTAAAATGTGTGGGGTCCTTCAATAGTTACAGTGGGAAATATTATGAACCAATCAAATGCTTTTTTTAAGGTCACTTGGGAGTCGCGCACCCAGGCTCGCACGAAGAACGCACCCGATGCTACTCCGCGAAAATATATTTAAAAATAATATTAGTTTATTTCAAGTAGAAATATATGATTTTTATGAATGCATTAGATAATTTCTTACCCTAATATGTACATTAAAGACACATACATTTCATTTTAGAATATAAAACATTTTGCTGGAGTCGCGCACCCAGAGCGCCCCAGCATGTATATGACATCACGAGGGGCCCGCCACCATGCAAGCGTCGCAAACCATAATGCGCATGTGTTGCGAATACGCGGGAGTCGCTTACCAATCGTGCACACCACGTAATATTATACGTTTATGACGTAACTGAAAAACACGCACCCGTCGCACACCAAATGTGGATCCTGCACGACTTTTCCAAAATGGCGGCTAGAATACACGTTCCCGCCGTGGTAAGTACGCTTTGGATGCGCGACTCCCAAACAATTTTGGAAAAAGAAAATAATATCAATATAATAAAATAAAACATTAAACAAAAAATAAAACAATATTTCAGTTTCTTTTTTGAAATTTTGAAAAAAATATATATTATTGTTTAATAAAGAATATATTTACAAATAAACAGTTAAAAAACTATAGAAATTCAGTACAAAAAATATAGGTATAACTACTATTATACTTAAAAATTAGCATTTAAAAAACCTTTGAAATTCACTGAAAAAACCATAGATTTCAGGGACTTTATAGTTAGAAATTAGCATTTAAAAAACCTTTGAAATTCACTGAAAAAACCATAGGTTTCAGGGACGTTAAAGTTAGAAATTATTATTTAAAAAACCTTTGAAATTCACTGAAAAAACCATAGGTTTTAGGGGTGTTATAGTTAGCTGGACGTTTCCCTCATACAAAATCATAGAAATTCCTCCGTTATAGATAGTTCTGCTAACTATAACTTGCGCGCCCACAATGCACTGCTGATGATGTCACATATTACATCATTCATGACATGGTCAGTGACATCACTGATGACATCATCCATGTGACAATGTCATACACCTCATCACACAATAGTCTTACCTTTGATCGCTCACTGTAAAATACAGAACACCATATTTGAAAATATTTACACACCAATACCCGTTTCTACATACCCACCCACAGATTCCTAAGTCTACACACACAACTACCCATTTACCCACAAAATCAATAAGACATGCTGTCACTGATCAGTAGAACACTATAAAATGCACTCATACATCTATATACAGATTGACACATCAGCAGTCATCCTAGTCGGTTATGCAGTCATCCTACTCACTCTTGAAAAGAATCAATCCCACTTACATTTACTCACCTTCACAGTTATACACACAACCCCTCATTTATTCATACACATAGAAACTCATAGTTACTATGTTATAAAATCACTATTACAATTATAAACTCATCCATACAGTCACTCTCACAATCACTGACTCTTATGTATACTTATTTATATACACCAACTCTCACGTACAATGCCTTTTATTTTTGTACTTTGTTGGAGATGTACCACTCACACATATATTCGCTCAACACACCCATAAACACACATAGTCACCCAAAGAACTGTTTCCACATGCACTCGTAAACTCATACACCTAGTCAATCAACCACTCACACATCTATGCATAGAGTCAAACACCCCCTACCAACCACACACACACACTCAGTCTCCCATACAAATAGTCAGCCAACTAATCAATAACTAATATAGACACTCATGTAGTTAGTGACCAACTGATGAAGCAGATTATACAACAACAGAGACAGTGATGCACACATTCACATAGTTTAGCTACTAACCCATGTATTTAGCAAGACACTTTTAATTACTCACTTAAACAGTCAGTCACACACCTACTAAATCCTCCATCCAGACACTTATATAGCCAATCATTCTTTAATACAGATTGGTGTGTATATATATATATATAATACATATTTAAATTTCAAACAAAACCACATTCACTGAATGATGTCATCAGTGATGTCATTTAAGATGCCATCAGTGATGTCATCAGTGATGTCACTGACCATGTCATGAATGATGTAATATGTGACATTATCAGCAGTGCATTGCGGGCGCACGAGTTATAGTTAGCAGAACTAACTATAATGGAGGAATTTCTTTGGTTTTGTATGAGTAAAATGTCCAGCTAACTATAAGACCCTAAAACCTTTGGTTTTTTCAGTGAATTTCAAAGTTTTTTTAAAATGCTACTTTCTAACTATAACATCCCTGAAACCTATGGTTATTTTCAGTGGATATATATATATATTCGGGGAAAGCCAACGCACACTGAGGCAGGTGTTAATGATTGAAGATTCCAGCGCTTCACACAGTGTTCAAAGAAGCCTCTGAAGAAATGCTCGATGAGCATAAAACGCGTCAGGCTTTCAAATTGAACTGAACTTTCTTCCCTCTTCACTACGCTGGTAACTTGCAAATAAAAACAAAGATTTTACCCACCTGTAGGCTGGCTCTTCCAAATGGGGGTAACTCTTAAGTTGGAATGTTTTACGGCCGATTCCGGTCGGGGAAGAGCCCTGCCACATGAAAGTGGTCCAAGCTGTAGTCACCTGGCGAACAGCACTAATGGCAGGAAGGTTGTGTTGCAGGCATCAATTTACAGCGCAGAGACAGTGGGACAACTTCCAGATCCACTGGGGTTTTTTATTGTTTGAATATTCAACACTGCTTGGAAGCAGCTCACTGTAGCAATATTAACGGGACTAAAAACACCAGCAGGCTGGGGGAGAGCCAACGCCCACTGAGGCAGGTGTTAATGATTGAAGATTCCGGCGCTTCACAACAGTGTTCAAAGAAGCCTGTGAAGAAATGCTCAATGAGCATGAAATGTGTCAGGATTTCAAATTGAACTGGACTTTGTCCCCTCTTCTCTACGCTGTTAACTTGCAAATACAAACAAAGATTTTACCTAGGGATGAGAGTAGCAGTGGGCAGTGAATATTATAGTATCCAATATCAAAATAATTCTACAAAGAGCTGCAGTTCAACTGGTGGTTACTAGATGCCCCTCACGAGTCAAATGCAAATGCTTGATGAAAGGGTTGCAATGCTTTTGCATTTGACTCGTGAGGGACATCTAGTAACGACTAGTGAAACTGCAGCTTAATGTAAGAATAATTTCAATGCTTTCGCATTTGACTCGTGAGGGACATCTAGTAATGACTAGTTGAACTGGAGCTCTTTGTAGAATTATTTTGACATTGGATACTATAATCACTGCCCACTGCTAATCTCATTCCATAATGCTTTGTAGGGCCTTTGGTTGGGATTGTTTTTTTGCCAATAACTGTGCTTGAGGTGGTCCTAAGAGAATGGGACCACCACCAAAGTTCAACAAGATGTGCTTTTTGTTTATGCTCTTTGTGTTCAAGGTTTCTGCTTGGTCCTCCCCCTAAGTTAGGGTGGACCCCAAAATCATCACCTCTCTCATTGCCTAATGTTTTCTTTGAAAAAGTTCACCTTTGTGAATTGGTTATATGCTTTTTAGCATGTAAAATTGCTTTATCAAAGCATCTGAAGATGGTGTTAATTTAGCTGCTAAGCTACCTGTTTAAGCACATTATTTTTGTACTATACTACGTGCAATTTGCGGAGAGCGAATTAGCACAAACTGTGTATGCTTCATTAGCGTAGCGTAGTACTATGCCCAGAGTTAGTTAGAACCTAGTTTCCTTAGGAAAAGCATTTTTAGATTTTTTTAACTTTGGTGTCGTTTGAGCAATCTTCGAGAAATTCTCCTAAAAAAAGTCTGCCCAGATCAGCTCCTATCCTAAAAGTTTGGGGGTGATACGTCAAACGGGGGCTGAGCGCAAAAAGGAGGGTCTCAAAACGTGTTTTCCCCATGGTAATTTCCATAAGGAAATTTTGGGACGGGCTACAGCCCGAACTGCTGAATGGAATTACCCCACATTTGGCAAAAAGGTAGAGCTTGGTTCAGAAAGCGACCTTTTTTTAAATGGTGTAAATCCCTTCAGTAATTGCTGAGAAATAAAAAAAATAAAAAGTTCGACATCTAGAGCAGCGGTGGACTCGCGACCCCTCCTGACCACGAGCTTCATTCCAATTGGCTGCCATGACCACGAGCTCCATTCTAATTGGTTGTCAACACTCCAAACCAGGAAGTGTTGGTAGCCATCTGGTGCCTTGGTAGAAGTGAGTCACCAGAAAATAGAGAAACAAAGATATAAAACAAGAGAAGGGGACGGGGTAGAAACACCCTGACCCCCTATCCCTATTCAGGGGGTCCCAGAAGGACCTCAAGGACCAAAAAAGTATGTATTTTTTTTATTTCAGCCCCATTTTATTTTAATGGGGCCCCCAGGTGGGCTAGGTCTCAGGGGCATTTCTTAAAAATATTAGTGGGGACATGCTGGGGCCTACACAGCCTCGGGAACCACCACCTCCCGAGGCTTCACTCATGTTGGGAGGGGGGGCCACAGGGCCCCCCGCCTGGAACCCTTGATGGTCCTGGGACCGCCACCCCCCAGGACCGGCTCCTGCAGTGTCCCGGGGTGTCCACCCACGGGATATTGCTGTTTGCTATGACAGGGTGGAAGCTGCCCCTGTCATAGCAAACTTCCTTTGGATTTTGGAAGCGAAAAAATCCAAAGCCTATTGCTTTTGCACACAGGGAGCTGCATGTCAGCAGCTCCGCTCATGGAAAAGCAATGCCGGCTCCCGTAGGAGGTGGGGAGCCGGCGGGTCTGTTGGGCATTGGAGCTCTCCCCACAGTCCCCAACAAAGAGGCCAGGCCCCAGGGCTTGGGGTCCCCAGGGCCAGAAGTGGCCTGGGAGGGGGGTCACGTGGCCCCCAGCCCTTTGAAAAAAAAGAAATATGTAGATGTGGGCATGTCTCGGGGGATGGGTTCCCTGAGGCAAATGTAAATTAATAAAAGTGAACAATTTTTATTTTTCAAAAAAAGTTTGGAGTCGCTACCCTAGAGTGGCTTTCAGCATGGTCCCCTAGTTTGAACATAAAGGGTGAGCGGTACTCTGTGCGGCCCCTAATGTGAACACAAAGGGTGCGCGGCTCTCAGCGCGGTCCCATGTGTGAATGCACTTGGTGCGCGGCCCACGAGTACTTCTCAGGTCTTTAAAACACCAAGGGGCATATTCTCAAGGACACATCGCCGTTAACAGCACTTTACCGCAGCAAAAATGGTGATAAATTTAACGCACCATTCACAAGCTGGTGCAAACAGCCCATAGCACCAGTGATAGCAGCCTCAAAAAAAAGATCAACACGGATGACCCTGGCAAATATCGCTAATGAGATGCAGACAAGGCGTTCCTGTGCAAAAAGCAGCGAACACACCACTTCGCTACTCTTTCAACCACCAGCAAGATCGGCAAAGATTATACAAAACAGGCAATAAGGTGCGTTAGCAGCAGGAAGTTTACATCTGCTCTGACCTGATGAAAAGTCGGACTACAACCTGCAAAATTAAAGGGAGCCCAGCACACCTGAACGACAACAGATGCCATGGAGCCAACGATCATGCAGCTGGGACACCCAGCAGTGCCCCAACACCCCCCACTACTAGCCCCGTGTCCGCCACCCCCCGAACCCCCCAGACAAACAAATGTGACAGCAACTTTCCAAAATCTGGAATGTAACAAATCGCTGTTGTTGCACAATTATAATAAAAAAGATGCATGTGAGGTTGGACAAATGAGAATCAAAGTCATATCTGGATTTACATATAAAACATTTTATTTAAACAAAATAACAAATAAAACTAGGTACAGCCATGGCATGTCATCCCTGGACCATTTGTGAATCACAGCCTGCAAGACAAAAAGCAAAATAAGATTGTGCCTCATGCACCCATCAAACGAGAGAGAGAGAGAGAGAGAGAGAGAGAGAAAGAGTGAGGGAGAAGAAGAGAGAGAGAAAGAAAGAAAGAGTGAGACAGGAAGACAGGAAGACAGAGAGAAACAGTGAGAGAGAGAGGAAGAGAGAGAGAAACAGTGAGAGAGAGAGGAAACGAGAGAGAAGTGAGAAAGAGTGAGACAGAGAGGAAGAGAGAGAGAAACAGAGAAAGAGTGTGAGAGAGAGAAAGGAAGAGATGGAGAGGGAGAGTGAGTGCCGACACTGCGGACAAAACCCTCACAGCTCACCTTTCTGCCACTGGTGTGTCTCCAACCACGTGCTGGGACAAACTGCAGCCCTTAAGCTCACTCATCGGAAACATAGTATAGAATTAGTAAGGGCAGAGTACATAGAACTGCACACACCTAAATCGCTATCCCGCCGCTGCACACCCAGGCTGCTGCATGCCTTCCACTCCGGCTGCCCAGAGGTGTATGCCCGCCCCTGCACACCCAGGCAGCTGTACCCCATATCCACTCTCACCACCCAGAGGTGTCTGCCCGCCCCTGCACACCCAGGCTGCTGCACCCCACCCCCTCCCGCCACCCAGAGGTGTCTACCAGCCCCTGCGCTCTCAGGCTGCAGCACACCATCCACTCCCACCGCCCATTGGTGACTACCCACAGTTGCACATACAAGCCTCCTGCTCACCTTCCGCCACTGATGTGTGTGGAAGAGGGCACAACACGTGCCAAAGCAACATCCTCAGCCATGGCGTAAACGCGGTTGAGCCGAGCTCACAATTCAAATCCGTTCTTGATTGCCAGGATGGTGTACGGAGGCCAAACATCATCGCAGGCTGCACAGCCGCTCAGTTCTAGTGGCATTAACTCAGTGGAAACCAAGTCATCACCACGTGGCGGGAAGCCTGTGTCGGGGGGGTGACAATCTATGAATCACATCCTGCAACACAAAAAGAAAGATTAGATTGTGCCTCATGCGTCCATCAAAAGATAGAGAGAGAAAGAGACAAACAGTGAGTGAGAGGAAGAGAGAGAGAAAGAAAGAAAGAAATAAAGAAAGAAAGAAAGAAAGAAAGAAAGAAAGAAAGAAAGAAAGAAAGAAAGAAAGAAAGAAAGAAACAAGGAAAGAGACAGGAAGACAGAGAGAAAGAGAGAAAGAGGGACAGAGAGAGGAAGAGAGAGAGAGAGAGAGAGAGAGGGGAAAAGAGAGAGAAGCGAGAAAGAGTGAGACAGAGAGGAAGAGAGAGAGAAACAGAGAAAACAGTGTGAGAGAGAGAAAGGAAGAGATGGAGAGGGAGATTGAGTGCCGACACTGTGGACAAAACCCTCACAACTCACCTTTCTGTCACTTTTGTGTCTCCAACCACGTGCCAGGACATACTGCAGCCCTCAAGCTCACTCATCTGAAACATAGTATAGAATCAGTAATGGCAGAGTACATACAACTGCACACGCCTAAATCGCTGTTCCGCCGCAACGCACTCAGGCTGCTGCAACCCATTCACTCCGCCGCCCATAGGTGTCTCCCTCCCCTTGTGCACCCAGGCTGCTGCACCCCATCCACTTCTGCCATCCAGAGGTGTCTGCCAGCCCCTGCGCACCCAGGCTGCTGCACCCCATCCACTCCCGCCACCCAGAGGTGGCTGCCCGCCCCTGCGCACCCAGGCTGCTGCATCCCATCCACTCCCACCGCCCAGAGGTGTCTGCCCGCCGCTATGCAAACAAGCGTCTCTTTATATTGCTTTAATTGATCATTAATTATGTTAATTATTGAGGAATTTTTTACATTTAGATGTGTGCTGTGAATTGTGTGATGTTACAGGGTAGGAAATATAAAAGATTACATTTATGTAATAATTAATTTTTTTGATTATAAATAATTTGTAATAAAAATAGTCATTTGTTCGTAAATTATTTTACATTAAAAAAATCTTTCTAGGTATTTGCTAGATCTTTTTAACATTATATTATGTTTTTATCTTTTGTAAATGTTTAATATTTATGTATATGTTTTCTTTTTTGTTTTTTTTAAATCTTTTGTGTTGTGTTGTGTTTGGGCCCATTAGGATGTAGGGCGGATCGCCACCGCCCACATGGCGGTGGCGATCCGCCCTACATCCTAGCCTGCCTGCCACCCATTTCCCCCCCCACCACATTAGTATGGCGGGGGACCGCGGCAGACGGGAAGACTGTGCACCGCTTTTCCGCTCGGTCAATGAGTTGACCGGGCGTAAAAGGGTTTCATATGGTGGCGGTGTCTGCTAGACACCGCCCGCCATCCATATCAGGATGCAGGCGGGAGGGTGCCCGCCACCACGAAAAGGCATGCGGTGTTTGTGTTTGGGGGCCCATTGCGGGCCCCCAGGATGTTGGGAGGTGGGGGTGGCACATAGGGGGTACCTATAGTACCCCCCAGCAGTTCCATGCACAACATGGCAGGCACCGCACGGTGCCTGCCATGTTGGGCATAGAAGTGCACAACATACCTTCCTGGCATTGTGGCGGGCGGTGCTGAGTGCACCGCCCGCCACAATGCCAGGAATGAAGAATGTGCCCACCACAGTGGCTGGTGCATTTTAATTGCCCACACGGGACCCCCGCCCTATGGCGGGTCCGCCCGCCATCCAAACGACCCCCCTAGTTTGGTTTTCATTTTGAATTGACTCCAATGGGAATAGTAATTTTTACCCGTCTGCTATCCACCACTTTGCCTACTATTGCACTCACTGGAGTGGGAGTAGTAATTTTTATCCCTCAACTATCTAACACTTTTCCTACTGTTGCACTCACTGGTGCGGGAATAGTAATTTTTACTCCTCTGCTATCCAAAACTTTCCCTACCATTGCACTCACTGGAGTAGGAATATTCATTTTTACCTCTCCGCTATCCAACACTTTCCCTACCGTTGCACTCACATAAGTTGGGAATAGTACGTTTTTAACCCTCAGCAATCCAACATTTTCCCTACTGTTGCACTCACTGGAGTGGGAATATTAAGTTTAACCCCTTCGCTATCCAATACTTTCCCTACTGTTCCACTCACCGGAGTGGGAATAGTAATTTTTACCCCTCCGCTATCCAACATTTTCCCTACTGTTGTACTCACTGGAGTGGAAAAAGTAAGTTTTACCTCTTTGCTATCCAGCACTTTCCCTACTGTTGCACTCACTGGAGTGCAAATAGTAATTTTTACCCCTCCGCTATCCAACACTTTCTCTACTGTTGCACTCACTGGAGTGGGAACAGTAATTTTTACCCCGCCGCTATCCAACACTTTCCCTACTGTCACTCACTCGAGTGAGAATTGTAATTTTTACCCCTCCACTATCCAACACTTTCCATACTGTTGCACTCACTGGTGTGGGAATAATCATTTTTATCCCTTCCATATCCAACACTTTCCTTACTGTTGCACTCACTGGAGCGGGAATAGTAATCTTTAAACCTCCTCTATCCAACACTTTCCCTACTGCTGCACTCACTGAAGTGGGAATAGTATGTTTTACCCCTTCGCTATCCAACATGTTCCTTACTGTTGCACTCACTGGAGTGGTAATAGTTATTTTTACCCCTCCACTATCTAACACTTTTCCTAATGCTGCACTCAACATGTATGTTTCAAGACTATTAAATATTTTAATGTGTTAATTTTATTATAATTTTTTTTGTTAGACTTTATATTACAGGTGCATGTATATATGTATCCATACTAATATTATAAAGAGAGAGCCCAAATCTTTGAGGCGGGTAATCTCAGTAACCACAGTACCAACAACAAAACCCAATACAGAGTTGGAAAGGGCAGTTGCAGCAGAAGGACATAGGCTATGCAGATGTCCACCATATACATTTTTTATTGTTTTTATTAACTTTTCAATAAACAGTGGTGTTCATCACAATCATACAGTGCAAGACATACAATTGTACGGTAGGACACCATATACATTTAAAAGGTAAAAGAACCGTGCCAGCAAAGTAGTCCCTTGTGGGCGTGTCTGCATTGTGCTATGGGCGTGGGATGGGGGCGTGACTAACGCTGGGGGCGTGTGGTACGGCCATCACATTGTGGGCTGTGGGTGTGTGTTGGGGGCGTGACAAACGCTGGGGGCGTGTGTCAGCCCTTCATGCCATGTGAGTCGTACATACAAGCGCCAATTACGTTGCTGCGCAGCATCAAGGGACACGCTGAGCGCAAAAAGGAGGGTCTCAAAACGTGTTTTCCCCATGGTAATTTCCATAGGAAATTTTGGGACGGGCTACAGCCCGAACTGCTGAATGGAATTACCCCACATTTGGCAAAAAGGTAAAGCTTGGTTCAGAAAGCGACCTTTTTTTAAATGGTGTAAATCCCTTCAGTAATTGCTGAGAAATAAAAAAAATAAAAAGTTCGACATCTAGAGCAGCGGTGGACTCGCGACCCCTCCTGACCACGAGCTTCATTCCAATTGGCTGCCATGACCACGAGCTCCATTCTAATTGATTGTCAACACTCCAAACCAGGAAGTGTTGGTAGCCATCTGGTGCCTTGGTAGAAGTGAGTCACCAGAAAATAGAGAAACAAAGATATAAAACAAGAGAAGGGGACGGGGTAGAAACACCCTGACCCCCTATCCCTATTCAGGGGGTCCCAGAAGGACCTCAAGGACCAAAAAAGTATGTATTTTTTTTTATTTCAGCCCCATTTTATTTTAATGGGGCCCCCAGGTGGGCTAGGTCTCAGGGGCATTTCTTAAAAATATTAGTGGGGGCATGCTGGGGCCTACACAGCCTCGGGAACCACCACCTCCCGAGGCTTCACTCATGTTGGGAGGGGGGGCCACAGGGCCCCCCGCCTGGAACCCTTGATGGTCCTGGGACCGCCACCCCCCAGGACCGGCTCCTGCAGTGTCCCGGGGTGTCCACCCACGGGATATTGCTGTTTGCTATGACAGGGTGGAAGCTGCCCCTGTCATAGCAAACTTGCTTTGGATTTTGGAAGCGAAAAAATCCAAAGCCTATTGCTTTTGCACACAGGGAGCTGCATGTCAGCAGCTCCGCTCATGGAAAAGCAATGCCGGCTCCCGTAGGAGGTGGGGAGCCGGCGGGTCTGTTGGGCATTGGGGCTCTCCCCACAGTCCCCAACAAAGAGGCCAGGCCCCAGGGCTTGGGGTCCCCAGGGCCAGAAGTGGCCTGGGAGGGGGGTCACGTGGCCCCCAGCCCTTTGAAGAAAAAGAAATATGTAGATGTGGGCATGTCTCGGGGGATGGGTTCCCTGAGGCAAATGTAAATTAAGAAAAGTGAACAATTTTTATTTTTCAAAAAAAGTTTGGAGTCGCTACCCTAGAGTGGCTTTCAGCATGGTCCCCTAGTTTGAACATAAAGGGTGAGCGGTACTCTGTGCGGCCCCTAATGTGAACACAAAGGGTGCGCGGCTCTCAGCGCGGTCCCATGTGTGAATGCACTTTGTGCGCGGCCCACGAGTACTTCTCAGGTCTTTAAAACACCAAGGGGCATATTCTCAAGGACACATCGCCGTTAACAGCACTTTACCGCAGCAAAAATGGTGATAAATTTAACGCACCATTCACAAGCTGGTGCAAACAGCCCATAGCACCAGTGATAGCAGCCTCAAAAAAAGATCAACACGGATGACCCTGGCAAATATCGCTAATGAGATGCAGACAAGGCGTTCCTGTGCAAAAAGCAGCGAACACACCACTTCGCTACTCTTTCAACCACCAGCAAGATCGGCAAAGATTATACAAAACAGGCAATAAGGTGCGTTAGCAGCAGGAAGTTTACATCTGCTCTGACCTGATGAAAAGTCGGACTACAACCTGCAAAATTAAAGGGAGCCCAGCACACCTGAACGACAACAGATGCCATGGAGCCAACGATCATGCAGCTGGGACACCCAGCAGTGCCCCAACACCCCCCACTACTAGCCCCGTGTCCGCCACCCCCGAAACCCCCAGACAAACAAATGTGACAGCAACTATCCAAAATCTGGAATGTAACAAATCGCTGTTGTTGCACAATTATAATAAAAAAGACGCTGTTTGCCAAACCCTGACTGGCGCTGATATTGACAGAGGGCTCCTTGAACCTACGCCTCGCGGAACCCGCTTCGCGGGTCCCGCATCGGATTGCTACGTGCCTGATTGCTCCAGGTTCACCTGTTTGGCTGTTCCTGTGGGGGCGTGTGAGGCTGCAGGGCTGCGAGCGTGAACCGGGACTCACCTTCCCAGGAGTCCCGGTCCCAGAGGCTGAGTCACCTGGCCCCGCTCTCCCTGAGCGCCCCGCCCCCACCTTCTGACAACACGGCCCACTGGACATAGGCCCATAAATATCGGAGAGCGACGCTGCGCGGGAGCGCGCGGGAGCGCCCGGGGCTAAGACCGGGCAAAGAGCGGGCCGTTTGAGGCCGTTCGAGGTCAGAGAGGACTGGACTGGCCCACCCTCTTTTGCTCGACATACCTGGAAACCGTTCCAACAACTGGGAGGTAAAGACTCACCTGTGCCCTCATGCACATATCGCCATGAACTCAAGGGTAACCCGTAGTAAGACCTCTAAAGGTGGGTCTCAAATTAGTGGCCCCATGGATGACTTTATTACCCGCACCAACATAGCCATAGATGAAGAGATATCTAAACTCCAAACCCGGGTCTCGTTAGAATTAGAAGCAGCCAGGAGAGTGTCCCAAGTCATTGCACTTTCTAAGAAATCCTCTTTAGGCCACATAGCCACCTCAGTCACCCCTGAGCGACCAGCACGCCCGCATTGCATAGTCACCCAAGCCGATGTTCATCACTCTCCGACTCCTGCTATTTTTCAACTGGCCCCAGGAAGCAATGATGAGGTAACTCCACCAACACCACATAGTGTGTACAATCCTGTCCCCATAGTACCCCCTCCGACTAATTTGTTTAATATTAATTCTAGTGGCAAGCAACCAAAGAGGAAACGCAATTCTCGCTCTGCCTATTTCCGCAAAAAAGCGAAAATTGCTGTTCCCAAAGATCTGCCAATGACTAATGTCGCAGCAACTAATGCTGGTGCGGAGTGTACACTTAACACCCAGTCATCTAATGAGGGACAGGGGAAGAGTTCATCTATCCCACCTATTAACACCCCAGTAGGTGAGGACCTTGATGTGGATGGACTAGGTAAAAATAACAAAGATTTTATAGAGATGGTATGGGAGACACTTAAAAAACTCCTGTCACCCCTAGACCTCAGACTATCAAGGATAGAAAATAATTTGCTAGAAATGGAGAAAAGCATTATTGCTCTGGCCACGCTTGGGTTGAAAAGTCTCGAAAACCAGGGCATCACAGTAGCTGACCCAATGACACAAACTAGTGTATCTCAAACTAATTATACCCCCCCTTCAGTATCACCCACTATAAAGCCCGTCCCCAAACCAAGGACTGTCACGGTGGAGCAAGCTAGCGCTAAACCAAAGGCTCACCCACGGGGCTCCTTGCGATACCCAGCACACTCCAAACCTGAAATGCCTAATAGACCCATTCCCAGTGAAACCCAGGTCCCCCCAGCTAAGGACAACTTTAGAGGTGGCTACATTGACCTCCCTGATATCAAACAAAAAGGAGGGAAGAGGATAAAGAGTCCATTCGTTTCCCCTTAACTAGTAACTGATTTCCAAGCTGGTGTGACCCCGGCTGTTGACAGCCGGGGGCAGAGTCAGCACAAGGCTCACAGATTGATGCCGCATGGAGAAAATCCAGAAGCGACTCTGATACCCTGTTGGATACCTAACTTCAGAAAACACCAGCTTGGAAATTCCATTGTGTGATCTTCACCATACACATAAAGGGTGTATGTGCTATACATATCTATTTTTGTTTGTATGTTTTTCTGTTTATGTCCTGACGAAAGCTCCACTGACCCTCTGTGGGCTCGACGAGCTGAAACATGTCGACTTTTTTCAATAATGATATGGTAGTTTAGTAACTCAACTACCTCAATATCTCAATTTCGTTTTTAATAGTAGTGACCAGTCAATTTTTTATATTAAAAGCCAAGTTCCTCTGGCTGAGTCATTATATTTTAGATTTCCTTTTTTCATTTCTGGACACTTCTGCATTCACCAGAAGTAGCCTCGGGTGAGGCAGGCATACTGCACGTTAATCGTTGACCCTATGACGATGCCAAGACTCCTGATGGGGCGGATGAAAAGATATACCGCTATAACAACTCCAGGATGTCTATGAGGGTTTTCGATCAAAACTAATGGTTTTTTTGCAGATACCAGTGTCCGTTCTCTTTTGATTATCAGTTACATTGACCTCCCCCCAGAGGCCAATGATTATGTGGTTGTGTTGACGGGTGTTCCTAAGATAGGCAATGGCCAACTTGAAAATCATTGGTCGTTGAAAAATAAAATAATGCATTGGTTAAATGTAAACAGACCAATCCCTAATGGCAGAAGAAGCCGCGTATTGATGGTTCGCAGAACTCCCTGGGTAGGTCCAACGATGAAATCGAGTCCAGGGGATTGCATAGTGGTGACCTTCGAAGATCCTCACACGGCGCACCACATTTGCTCTTGGCCTGGTAATGATGACTCTCTAGTTATACCTAAACCACTGTCCTTCTTTTACCCTCCCCGACCAAGCTGCAACCAGGGGGATAATTGGACATCGATCCATCACCATCCATGGCTGAGTAATTCCCGGGGCCATAAGAAAACCCTCCCACATTGGAATGGCCTCTCTACCTACAATAGATTTGGGAGCTTAGAAGAGGTGGATTGACTCCCTGTGCAACCAGCCAGACAACCCCGAAGGGGAATTTTGACATCACAGGGGCATCATCCCAAGGCTTGTCCTGCTCTCGAGCCTGTAGCAAGCCGAGTAGGACGATTAAACAGCTCATTGCCTGACGGGGAGCCATCTACATCAAATTCAACAGAAAATCCTGGCAAGGAAGATTGGACACACTCATTCTGTATGATCTCTCCTGTACCTACCTCTACTGAAATATCAGGGACTACTTGCTGTGGCCCCTATGTGACTTCCTACCACCAGCAAACTGAGCTATCTGTGAGGTCTCCTAATTTTGTGGCCACGACTGTCTCTCCATTGCCTACTGTCTCTCCCAATGCTTCTCCACCCAGTGACTGTGTTCTAAAAATCCTATGTTGGAATGCGGCTGGGCTCGGTCGTAACTTTGACATCCCCGAATGGAACGATTTTCTGGAACCCTACCACATTTGCCTTCTTCAGGAAACCTGGTGTTTAGAACCAAGACATAGAGTGGGGTTCTCTACTTTCTTCATCCCCGCCGCTCAGCGACAAGGTTCTAAAGGTCGCCCTTCTGGCGGCCTTATCATATGGGTCAGTATTACACTAGGCCTCAGCATAAAAGAAAGGTCTACCCAGTCACCAGATTTACAGTGGCTAACGATTAACCACAAAGGGGGAAGAAACATGGAACTATTTAATATTTACCTAAGGGGTGCTAAAGGCGGTGTATCCCACCTACCTTCTACAGGCCTAAACCGCAATTTGACTGCCTGCAGCGCTGACTCTTATATAATTCTTGCAGGCGACTTCAATTGCTGTTTCGAGCCGCTGGCTAGAGAAGACATTTTGGACACTTTTGAGGAGGATACCAGGAGAGGCATCCCGATTCTGAACCTTGATCCGATCCCCAAATGGTCACAAAACGCAATAGAGATCAATGCTCTTTGCATGGAGCATAACTTGAGATCGACAAACGGTCGATCCAAATCTGACTACACGGGTGCCCACACATACAACAGACCAGGCCATTCTTCAAGAATTGACTTTATCATGCTCAACTTCAACCTCTGGCCATACCACCAAGACATGGAGGTTATAGTGTCGGGTGACAGCGATCACAACCCTCTCTCGCTAACCATTACCCCTCCCTGGCAGGTTGGAAGTCATGGCACATCTGATTACAAGTGGAAATCTTCTCATGAATTAGCCCCCACAAACTGTAGTAGGCGCTTGAAGTGGGCGAAAGTTTCAGCAGACGAAACAAGGATGGCCCAAGCCGGGACTATTTTGGCAGGAGTGGAGCCTCGGATAGACACTTTAAGTCCCACTGGTAAAAAGATCCTACCCATATTCACCGAGACTATAATGGCACTGAGCGACTTATTTGTTGTTCCCCAATCCACTCGTAGGGGTCCCCCGAACATTCTCCCCAAACAGACAGACAAGTGGTACACTGCCAAATGTCGTGCAGCTAAAAGGGAACTTGTTGCCACACTAAAGTCTAAAGACACAGTTAATATTAGGGCTGCGAGAAAATCTTATAAAAAAATCATATCTGAAGCCAAGCAGGATTATGATTCTAATTTTTGGGGAGACCTAGTAGAGGCCAGCACTAGGAAGGATGCTAAGAGGTTTTGGGACCTATTAAGAGCCAGGGAAAAGCCCGCTGACCACCAGCTAACTTGTAACATTTCAGGGGATGTATGGTTTAATCATTTTTCGAAATTGTACTCCGTTCCTTCAGGTGCGACCCAGTTAGCTTGTCCACCTCTGGGCTCACTTCCTAATCCTTTAACTGACCTCCCATGTCATGATGGTCTATTTACCAGTTTGGAAGTAGAGAGAGCAATTCGATGTATTGTCTCAAACAAAGCGGCAGGTCCTGACGGAATCCCAGGAGACCTAATTAAGAATTACCCTCCTTTTTGGAGCAGACTAATTGCCTCCCTCTTGAACGAGGTATTGTTGGGCGGGGTTTTTCCTGACTCGTGGAGGGGCGCTGAAGTCGTACCTATTTTTAAAAAAGGCTCCAGGGACGACCCAGCGAATTATCGACCCATTAGTTTATTGGATTCATCCCAGAAGGTAGCAGGAAAGGTGGTATTGGGTAGGATTATTCAGTGGGCCAATGAAAACCAGATTTTGTCGGATCTTCAAGCAGGCTTCAGAACAGGAACAGGCACAATCGAGCAGACGTTCCGCTTTCTAATGATCTATTGGAAAGTGGTGGTGCTGGGAGGGGGCAGTCTGTACTTAATTTTTATTGACTTGCGGACTGCTTTCGACCTAGTACCACGAACACTTTTATGGAACGTCCTCGATGGGTTAGGCCTCCCCCCCTATTTGCTGTCCTTGCTCGTAAAATTTCATGTCAGGAATTTTGCCCAAATCAGATGGGGCACACAGGGAGAGAAAACACCTCGTATCCCCGTGGACAGGGGCGTCCGCCAAGGGTGTGTGCTTGCCCCCACTCTGTTTTCTCTTTATATTAACGGAGTGGTGGAGCATCTCCTCCAACAGCCATCAGATGCACCCACCCTGGCTGGAAGGAAAGTCCCAACGCTCCTGTTCGCGGACGATACCCTCCTTATCTCGAAATCACCTATGGGCATCCAATCGTTGCTTTGCAGCTTCAAGGACTTCTGTGATGAAAGGGGTTTGGCTATAAACATAGGAAAAACCAAGTTTTTGGTTCTTAACCCACCCAAAAAGTCTGTTTTTCCACCGGCCTTAGATTCCGTCCCACTTGATCGAGTCAAAGAATTTGACTACCTAGGTATACGTATTAGTGATACCATGAGCTGGAAGGCACACCACCAAAAGGTGTTTCTGGCTCACAAAAGGGTGGCAGGTGCATTGCTCAAGGAACAGCGTGCCTCATCATTAAAACCAATTGGGGCCCCCCTAGATATTTATAGGGCAAGGGTTGTGAGCGCGGCACTATATGGTGCCGAACTGTGGGGCACACATAGAGCTGATACTCTGGCCCATCTTGAGAACAACTTCCACAAAGACCTTATGGGCTTGCCCCACAGCACACCAACAATCCCACTGCTGCTTGATGCAGGTACCCGGGCAATATGCGATCAAGCGAAATTACGCCCGCTTCTCCTATGGTCCAGAATTTGGAATGTGCAAGAACTTAGCAGTTATGCAGAAGCCTTAAATGATATTATGTCCCTGCCAGGCTCTCATAAGATCATCTGGCTTAGGGAGGTTAAAAAGCTGCTTTACAAATTAGGACTAGGAGAGGCCTGGGTCAACAAATCTGCACCCCCAAAACAACAGCTAAAGAAGGCCTACTGGGCATGGGTAGACATTGAGAGGGTCCGTAGCACAAATCATTGTAAATCCGTAGCCTTGTTTTTGTCAATCAAGGAGATCCCGTATAGGGAACCTTATCTAGACACTATTCAGAACTCATGGGACCGATCATTGTACATTAAGTTTAGGGTGGGGGTGCTTCCATTGTGTGAGTTTACCTCTACTTGGAAACCGCCCGCCCAAACCGTACCCTACTGCCCCTTTTGTGTTCTAAGGGTAGAATCTGTGTCCCATGTGTTGTTCGAGTGTAGTGTCTACGCAGCCCCGAGACAGAGGTGGTTGAAGCCCCTCTGCAGGTGTTTGGGAACCCGTTCTCATTTGGAAGCCCTACGTATACTACGTACAGATGCTAGACCCCTCTTTTCTACCTGTATGGCAACATTTTTCGGTTGGGCCTGGCGTTTAAGAACTGCAAAAAAACTATTAATCCAGTGAATGAGCCTCCCTGCCCAATATGCTGCTCTGTATATAATATGTTTTTAATGTTGATGATTGTTGATAAAATTGTTTTTAAAGATGTAAGAAACGCTTTTATGATATGTTTTTATCGAATAAAGCTATTACTACTACTAAAATAAAAAAGATGCATGTGAGGTTGGACAAATGAGAATCAAAGTCATATCTGGATTTACATATAAAACATTTTATTTAAACAAAATAACAAATACAACTAGGTACAGCCATGGCATGTCATTCCTGGACCATTTGTGAATCACAGCCTGCAACACAAAAAGCAAAATAAGATTGTGCCTCATGCACCCATCAAATGAGAGAGAGAGAGAGAGAGAGAGAGAGAGAGAGAGAGAGAGAGAGAAAGAGTGAGGGAGAAGAAGAGAGAGAGAAAGAAAGAAAGAGTGAGACAGGAAGACAGAGAGAAACAGTGAGAGAGAGAGGAAGAGAGAGAGAGAAAGAGTGAGAGAGAGAGGAAACGAGAGAGAAGTGAGAAAGAGTGAGACAGAGAGGAAGAGAGAGAGAAACAGAGAAAGAGTGTGAGAGAGAGAAAGGAAGAGATGGAGAGGGAGAGTGAGTGCCGACACTGCGGACAAAACCCTCACAGCTCACCTTTCTGCCACTGGTGTGTCTCCAACCACGTGCTGGGACAAACTGCAGCCCTTAAGCTCACTCATCGGAAACATAGTATAGAATTAGTAAGGGCAGAGTACATAGAACTGCACACACCTAAATCGCTATCCCGCCGCTGCACACCCAGGCTGCTGTATGCCTTCCACTCCGGCTGCCCAGAGGTGTATGCCCGCCCCTGCACACCCAGGCAGCTGTACCCCATATCCACTCTCACCACCCAGAGGTGTCTGCCCGCCCCTGCACACCCAGGCTGCTGCACCCCACCCCCTCCCGCCACCCAGAGGTGTCTACCAGCCCCTGCGCTCTCAGGCTGCAGCACACCATCCACTCCCACCGCCCATTGGTGACTGCCCACAGTTGCACATACAAGCCTCCTGCTCACCTTCCGCCACTGATGTGTGTGGAAGAGGGCACAACACGTGCCAAAGCAACATCCTCAGCCATGGCGTAAACGCGGTTGAGCCGAGCTCACAATTCAAATCCGTTCTTGATTGCCAGGATGGTGTACGGAGGCCAAACATCATCGCAGGCTGCACAGCCGCTCAGTTCTAGTGGCATTAACTCAGTGGAAACCAAGTCATCACCACGTGGCGGGAAGCCTGTGTCGTGGGGGTGACAATCTATGAATCACATCCTGCAACACAAAAAGAAAGATTAGATTGTGCCTCATGCGTCCATCAAAAGATAGAGAGAGAAAGAGACAAACAGTGAGTGAGAGGAAGAGAGAGAGGAAGAGAGAGAGAAAGAAAGAAAGAAAGAAAGAAAGAAAGAAAGAAAGAAAGAAAGAAAGAAAGAAAGAAACAAAGAAACAAAGAAAGAAACAAAGAAAGAGACAGGAAGACAGAGAGAAAGAGAGAAAGAGGGACAGAGAGAGGAAGAGAGAGAGAGAGAGAGAGAGAGGGGAAAAGAGAGAGAAGCGAGAAAGAGTGAGACAGAGAGGAAGAGAGAGAGAAACAGAGAAAACAGTGTGAGAGAGAGAAAGGAAGAGATGGAGAGGGAGATTGAGTGCCGACACTGCGGACAAAACCCTCACAACTCACCTTTCTGCCACTTTTGTGTCTCCAACCAGGTGCCAGGACATACTGCAGCCCTCAAGCTCACTCATCTGAAACATAGTATAGAATCAGTAATGGCAGAGTACATACAACTGCACACGCCTAAATCGCTGTTCCGCCGCAACGCACTCAGGCTGCTGCAACCCATTCACTCCGCCGCCCATAGGTATCTCCCTCCCCTTGTGCACCCAGGCTGCTGCACCCCATCCACTTCTGCCATCCAGAGGTGTCTGCCAGCCCCTGCGCACCCAGGCTGCTGCACCCCATCCACTCCCGCCACCCAGAGGTGGCTGCCCGCCCCTGCGCACCCAGGCTGCTGCATCCCATCCACTCCCACCGCCCAGAGGTGTCTGCCCGCCGCTATGCAAACAAGCGTCTCTTTATATTGCTTTAATTGATCATTAATTATGTTAATTATTGAGGAATTTTTTACATTTAGATGTGTGCTGTGAATTGTGTGGTGTTACAGGGTAGGAAATATAAAAGATTACATTTATGTAATAATTAATTTTTTTGATTATAAATAATTTGTAATAAAAATAGTCATTTGTTCGTAAATTATTTTACATAAAAAAAATCTTTCTAGGTATTTGCTAGATCTTTTTAACATTATATTATGTTTTTACCTTTTGTAAATGTTTAATATTTATGTATATGTTTTCTTTTTTGTTTTTTTTAAATCTTTTGTGTTGTGTTGTGTTTGGGCCCATTAGGATGTAGGGCGGATCGCCACCGCCCACATGGCGGTGGCGATCCGCCCTACATCCTAGCCTGCCTGCCACCCATTTCCCCCCCCACCACATAAGTATGGCGGGGGACCGCGGCAGACGGGAAGACTGTGCACCGCTTTTCCGCTCGGTCAATGAGTTGACCGGGCGTAAAAGGCTTTCATATGGTGGCGGTGTCTGCTAGACACCGCCCGCCATCCATATCAGGATGCAGGCGGGAGGGTGCCCGCCACCACAAAAAGGCATGCGGTGTTTGTGTTTGGGGGCCCATTGCGGGCCCCCAGGATGTTGGGAGGTGGGGGTGGCACATGGGGGGTACCTATAGTACCCCCCAGCAGTTCCATGCACAACATGGCAGGCACCGCACGGTGCCTGCCATGTTGGGCATAGAAGTGCACAACATACCTTCCTGGCATTGTGGCGGGCGGTGCTGAGTGCACCGCCCGCCACAATGCCAGGAATGAAGAATGTGCCCACCACAGTGGCTGGTGCATTTTAATTGCCCACACGGGACCCCCGCCCTATGGCGGGTCCGCCCGCCATCCTAACGACCCCCCTAGTTTGGTTTTCATTTTGAATTGACTCCAATGGGAATAGTAATTTTTACCCGTCTGCTATCCACCACTTTGCCTACTATTGCACTCACTGGAGTGGGAGTAGTAATTTTTATCCCTCAACTATCTAACACTTTTCCTACTGTTGCACTCACTGGTGCGGGAATAGTAATTTTTACTCCTCTGCTATCCAAAACTTTCCCTACCA
This sequence comes from Lissotriton helveticus, assembly GCF_964261635.1. NCBI lineage: Eukaryota > Metazoa > Chordata > Amphibia > Caudata > Salamandridae > Lissotriton > Lissotriton helveticus. The sequence continues at coordinate 1,351,340,822 of NC_136067.1, forward strand.
TTGCACTCACTGGAGTAGGAATATTCATTTTTACCTCTCCGCTATCCAACACTTTCCCTACCGTTGCACTCACATAAGTTGGGAATAGTACGTTTTTAACCCTCAGCAATCCAACATTTTCCCTACTGTTGCACTCACTGGAGTGGGAATATTAAGTTTAACCCCTTCGCTATCCAATACTTTCCCTACTGTTCCACTCACCGGAGTGGGAATAGTAATTTTTACCCCTCCGCTATCCAACATTTTCCCTACTGTTGTACTCACTGGAGTGGAAAAAGTAAGTTTTACCTCTTCGCTATCCAGCACTTTCCCTACTGTTGCACTCACTGGAGTGCAAATAGTAATTTTTACCCCTCCGCTATCCAACACTTTCTCTACTGTTGCACTCACTGGAGTGGGAACAGTAATTTTTACCCCGCCGCTATCCAACACTTTCCCTACTGTCACTCACTCGAGTGAGAATTGTAATTTTTACCCCTCCACTATCCAACACTTTCCATACTGTTGCACTCACTGGTGTGGGAATAATCATTTTTATCCCTTCCATATCCAACACTTTCCTTACTGTTGCACTCACTGGAGCGGGAATAGTAATCTTTAAACCTCCTCTATCCAACACTTTCCCTACTGCTGCACTCACTGAAGTGGGAATAGTATGTTTTACCCCTTCGCTATCCAACATGTTCCTTACTGTTGCACTCACTGGAGTGGTAATAGTTATTTTTACCCCTCCACTATCTAACACTTTTCCTAATGCTGCACTCAACATGTATGTTTCAAGACTATTAAATATTTTAATGTGTTAATTTTATTATAATTTTTTTTGTTAGACTTTATATTACAGGTGCATGTATATATGTATCCATACTAATATTATAAAGAGAGAGCCCAAATCTTTGAGGCGGGTAATCTCAGTAACCACAGTACCAACAACAAAACCCAATACAGAGTTGGAAAGGGCAGTTGCAGCAGAAGGACATAGGCTATGCAGACGGCCACCATATACATTTTTTTTATTGTTTTTATTAACTTTTCAATAAACAGTGGTGTTCATCACAATCATACAGTGCAAGACATACAATTGTACCGTAGGACACCATATACATTTAAAAGGTAAAAGAACCGTGCCAGCAAAGTAGTCCCTTGTGGGCGTGTCTGCATTGTGCTATGGGCGTGGGCTGGGGGCGTGACTAACGCTGGGGGCGTGTGGTACGGCCATCACATTGTGGGCTGTGGGCGTGTGTTGGGGGCGTGACAAACGCTGGGGGCGTGTGTCAGCCCTTCATGCCATGTGAGTCGTACATACAAGCGCCAATTACGTTGCTGCGCAGCATCAAGGGACACGCTGGGGGTGTGACACGCTGGGGGCATGAGAAACGCTGGGAGCGTGTGTCTGGACTTCATGCCATGTGAACGCAATTGCGCTGCATCAAGGGGCACGCTGGGGGCGTGAGAAACGTTGGGGGCGTTTGCTACGTTCCGCCCTTCATACCATGTGGGTCGTACATTAATCAGAAGATCGTCTGCTATGGCCGTGTGCTGGGAGCATGACAAACGCGTTCCGCTGGCGGCCTGGTAAGTAACATTACTGCAGCCTCTCCTGCGCGCTGTTACTGAACTCTCTCATTCAACGAAATTAGATGCGCCTGCTACCATCAACCAGGGCTCTAGCCGGGCTCAGGCGGCGGATCCGTACACTAATTACACGCGCCTGATAACATCAACCAGGGCTGCAGCTGGGCCTCAAGCGGGGGAACACGCGCCTGCTAACATCAAACAGGCCTGCATCTGGGCCTCAATCAGGGGAACACGCAAATGAACGAGTCTGCGGGGACAATTACTGCAGCCTCTCCTATTTGCTGTCACTGAAGTCTCTCATTAAATGGATTTACCTGCGGTTGATAACTCTCTCATTCAACGTCATTACACGCGCCTGCTAACATCAACCAGGGCTGCAGCTGGCCCTTCTCCATCCCTATTCTAATGAAACAAAAAATGTTGTCTACAGCGAGATTTTAAAATAAATTGCCCTTGCCAAATACACACATTCTATTTCATACCCGGACAATGTCGGGACGGGCTGCTAGTATATATATATATATTTATTTGTCAATTTGTATATATTTTAAAATTTAAAAATAAATTAAAATTTATAATTTATTTGTTTTAAAGTATATATATATATATATATATATATATATATATATATATATATATATATATATATATATATATATATATATATATATATATATATATATATATATATATATATATTACCTACTGGCGGTCGCCAGTAGGTATATATAGTTAGGATTTTTTCTCTATGGGTTTTTTGAAAATTCTATGTCTAATAACTTTGGCGTTTGTGGACGGAATTGGCTGAAATTTTCAGGAAAATGGCACATTTTGTTTCTGAGCAGCCCTTGAAAATTTGGGGGGGGTTCGTCCAGTGGGGGCCGAGAAAAAAGGGGGGTCCCAAAACGTGTTTTTAACATTGAGTTTTCCATAGGGCGGTTGGCCTCACTTTTAGCCCGAACGGCTGAATGGATTTGCACGAAACTTGGCAAAATTGTAGGGACTGGTAGCCCGATGTGCCTTTTGTAGGTCTCAATATATGTGCTCCAGTGGATTTTGAGAAATTAACGTTTAAAAAAAGATATATATCTGTAACAGCGGACCGGGCAGCGTCCCAGGACGCGTACTTTTCGCGCAACGGAGCTTTGTGAAGCGAAGCTGATTGGTTCTCCGGCGTCTGTCAACATTCCAAACAGTCCGTAGCGGCCGCCATCTTGTCTCTCGGTAGGATCGAGAGACAAGAGGAGGTCAAAACAAAGGGGGAAATAACTATAAGGGGGCATAGTAGATCCTCGCTGACCCCCTAGGTTTGATGTGGAGGTTTTAAAAGGGCCCCGCGGGGCAAAAAAAAATAATAATAATAATAATCGAACGGCTGAATGGATTTGCACGAAACTTGGCAAAATTGTAGGGACTGGTAGCCCGATGTGCCTTTGCTAGGTCTCAATATATGTGCTTCAGTGGATTTTGAGAAATTAACGTTCAAAAAAAGATATATATCTGTAACAGCGCACCGCTTCGCGTACTTTTCGCGTTACGGAGCTTTGCGAAGCGAAGCTGATTGGCTCTCCGGTGTCTGTAAACATTCCAAACAGTACGTAGCGGCCGCCATCTTGTCTCTCGGTAGGATCGAGAGACAAGAGGAGGCCAAAGCGAAGGGGCAAATGACCATAAGGGGGCATAGTAGATCCTCGCTGACCCCCTAGGTTTGATGTGGAGGTTTTAAAAGGGCCCCGCGGGGCCAAAAAAAAAATAATAATAATAATCGAACGGCTGATGACCATAAGGGGGCATAGTAGATCCTCGCTGACCCCCTAGGTTTGATGTGGAGGTTTTAAAAGGGCCCCGCGGGGCAAAAAAAAATAATAATAATAATAATCGAACGGCTGAATGGATTTGCACGAAACTTGGTAAAATATTAGGGACTGGTAGCCCGATGTGCCTTTGCTATGTCTCAATATATGTGCTTCAGTGCATTTTGAGAAATTAACGTTCAAAAACAAGATATATATCTGTAACAGCGCTCCGCTTCGCGGAGATAAAATTATATGTGTATTACCTAGCTGTTGCTAACACCAGTTAGCGACGGCTAGTAGGAGATAGCGACCATCTTGGGTCCCACTTTGCATGTGAGTGATATTTATCACTAATGACATGCAAAGTGGGCATGCCAAGATGTTAGCGACTGGAAACAGTCGCTAACATCGCTATCTCCTATTATCAACTTTTGGAAATATTCGAGATAAGCGCGAATATCTCCAAAAAGTAACAGCTGCCCTGAGCAGTTCTTAGCCATGTTATCCAATGGGAGGTGGATAACATGGCTAAGAGCATTAGCTCGGTAATGCATGAATATCGCGGAGTTTTCAGCGACATTAATGCATTGCGCTCGTTTTTTATCGTATTTGCGATAAACCTTGATAATAGCAAGGTTTATCTGCGATAATTTCTGACGGTAAAAAAATCTTTGCAATGCATCGTTAGGGATAAATATCGCTTAACTTTGGTAATATGCCCCAACGTCTGTTAACGTTCGATTCGAAGGAAATCAGGAATTGTTGAAAAACATTGTGTGCGCCATCTTGTCTTTTTTCAAATGCCACACTTTTGTCGTGCACGGCAGCCATTTTAGATGCCTTGACCAGATCCACTCTGTGAACGCTGTCGATCCTTACCATGGCTCCCCACCCTCGCAAGCATCTCCCCCAGGCAGTGGTCACCCCCGCTCTCTGTTTTATGCATGGGTAATAAACCTCCCCCCATCTGCGCTGTTCTTCCCTGAGAATCACACCCTGTGCCCGCCCGACACCTCCCTTTCGCCCTATTCACTACCGCACCCTCTGACACTCCTTTTCCTCTGTGTCCGATTGTCCAGGCCGGTCCTAGGCTATCAGCTAGCCCTGCAGATGTAGTTTATGGCCACAGCTGTAAAGAATCACCCGTCTTCAAAGGAGTTATAGTAGATCAAGGCCCACACTCGATGAGATCCGTCACAGCAGAAGCGTTGCTATTATCTGAAAACCATCCTGTATTGTGATTGGGGAGGGGACCGAGCGTGAAGCGGAAGATTCCAGGGATGACTCTTTGTACATCAAAGTTTTTACAATTATGTGTCACATTAAAAATATATAGCACTCCGACAAAGTAGTAAGATTATAAAACTTTAATAATTTATAAATATATACAAGAAAACAAAAATAGTAATAACATATAAACATTTTTAGAGAAAAACAACGAAGTAGCGGTCGGCTGTGCGAATAGTCCCAACGCAGCACAACGTCCAGATTTCCGGCGTGGGGCGTCGCGGGGGGTGGGTGATCAGTAGCAAACTGTTGTGCGAATAGTTCCAAGGCAGCAGAACGCGCCGAAATCTAGATGACACAAAAGTGATGTCTAGTAAGTTGCCACCCAGCAAATAACGGCGTGGGGCGTCGCGGGGGGTGGGTCATCAGTAGCAAACTGTTGTGCGAATAGTTCCAAGGCAGCAGAACGCGCCGAAATCTAGATGACACAAAAGTGATGTCTAGTAAGTTGCCACCCAGCAAATAACGGCGTGGGGCGTCGCGGGGGGTGGGTCATCAGTAGCAAACTGTTGTGCGAATAGTTCCAAGGCAGCAGAACGATGGCACCAAGGTGATGTCCAGTAAGTTGCCGCACTGGTTTTGGTATCCTACAATGCTGCTCCGAATAACGGCGTGGAGCGCCCCGGGGGAGGCGGCGTGAACGGGCCTCTCCAGGTGGAGTCTCGTCTGTTGTAGTGGGGCGCCCCTTTACCGTTTCAGTTGCCATTCCGTCCGCTTTTGGTCCACTGTGTCAAAATCCGCCATTCAGCTGAGTTGCGCCCACTCTTGCGGTGCAGCGATAGGCGGCTGTCACAGGACTCTCAAAATGGCGGCAGGCTGTTTCCTTTTTGGGCCTGGTCCACTGAAATGGCCCTGGGACACCTTGGAAATCGGACGCTTGTCTGCTAGGTCTTGGACCCCATTCTCGAAAGCGTCCCCTCCGCCTTGAGAATTCATCAAAAGTTTTGGGGGCCCCGACTCCTGCAGGCTTCTGGTGGGGAGCGGCTGCCATGATTGCTCGCGGAATGACCACGACGGAGCTACGAGATGGTGGTGCTCTCATGGTGACGCCAGCTTCAGTCTGAAACATCCAGAAACAAGGTGGGGCTTTCATCGTTTGGGGGGAAAAAAAAGTTTTCATCCAATGAAAAGTGTTGTTTTTAGGTCATATGATCAAGCCTTCCATCATTAGGAAACCAAAAGTAAAATGAACCAATGAAAAGTTTTATAAACAAGTCACATGACCTGTTATGCGGCATAGGGTATAAAATGCGGAGAAAATACGTTGGCACGTGAGGCGGTGTCAGTAGCGGACCGATGTGCGAATAGGCCGAAGGCAATACAACGCGCCAAGATCCGGATGGCATCGAGGTGGTGTCATAGTTGAGAGTTCTGAGCAGCGGTTGTAACACTGTCTGAAGCTTATTTGCAGCTGCTGCAGCTTCACTACGCGCGAAGATCCGGATGGCACCGAGGTGGTGTGTAGGAAGTTGCCGCACTGGTGTGGCCATCCTACAATGCTGAAAGTCGGCGTGGGGCGCCCCGTTGGCCTGTGAGTTTGCGTCAGTAGCGGACCGATGTGCGAATAGGCCGAAGGCAGCACAACGCGCCAAGATCCGGATGGCACCGAGGTGGTGTCTAGTAAGTTGTCGCACTTCTGTGGCCATCCTACAATGTTGAAAGTCGGCGTGGGGCGCCCCGTTGGCCTGTGAGATGGTGTCAGTAGCGGACTGATGTGTGAATGGGGCCAAAGGCAGCGCAACAATATTTTCTACTATATTTCCGGTGTAGAAGAGACCACAAGGCGCTGAGATGCCAAGATCCGGATGGCACCGAGGTGGTGTCTTGCAAGTTGTGGTACTGGTGTGGCCATCCTACAATGCTGAAAGTCGGCGTGGGGCGCCCCGTTGGCCTGTGAGATGGCGTCAGTAGCGGACCGATGTGCGAATAGGCCGAAGGCAGCACAACAATATTTTCTGACTGACACCACAAGGCGCTGAGATGCCAAGATCCGGATGGCACCGAGGTGATGTCTAAGTTGCGGACTGGTGTGCGAATGGGGCCAAAGGCAGCGTAACAATATTTTTTGTATGGAAGATACCACTAGGCGTTGAGATGCCAAGATTCGGATGGCACTGAGGTGATGTCTAGCAAGTTGGTGTGGTCATCCTACAATGCTGAAACTCGGCGTGGGTCACCCCATTAGCCTGTGAGATGGCGTCAGTAGCGGACCGATGTGCGAATAGGCCGAAGGCAGCACAACGCGCCAAGATCCGGATGTCACCGTGGTGGTTTCATAGTTGAGAGGCACTTCATCTGCAGTGGGGCGCCGAGATCCGGATGGCACCGAGGTGATGTCTAGCAAGTTGCTGTACTTGTGTGGTCATCCTACAATGCTGAAACTCGGCGTGGGTCGCCCCATTAGCCTGTGAGATAGCAGTTCTTTGGATTTGGGCCTGGCTCGTCTGCTGTAGTGGGGCGCCCCTTTACCGTTTCAGTTGCCATTCAGCTGAGTTTCGGCTGCTCTTGATGCTACAGCGACAGGCGGCTGCAACAGGACTCTCAAAATGGCGGCCTGTTCTTTGGATTTGGGCCTGGTCCACTAAAATGGCCCTGGGACACCTTAGAACTCGGACGCTCGATTTTTTTTTCCTTTCCTGTACATGCAAAAAAAGGTAAATGCCCGGTACGTTACACGCTTCATCTGCCACGATGAACTCTCTAGAGGAACCGAAAAAAAATATAGTTGTGGTAACTATACCATGCATCGTCATATGGAGAGGTGGCAACAATTAATTATAGTGCTGCATAAAAGAGAGATTTGGAGGAGAACCCCTGACCTGCTAGTACATTCATCAAAGAAGTGGCACTGAGAGCTTCAGAGGCAAGGGAAACGGTCCCAAATATTTAGAAGAACTTTGGAAAGATTAAAATGACATGTTTAGATTGTGGCAAATTTATTTCATGTGGACATCTGAGTGTTACTCTAATAAATACAGCATATGAACATCATCATAGTCGATGGTTGGTAGAGACATTTTGACTATATCCTGGACCTGCCCGTCCTCGCCCAAAATGGCGTCAGAATAAATGGGACTCGTAACTCCTTGTTGTGTACTGGTTGCAGAACCTTGAAATCACGAGATACGTATGCAGTTTTGAAGCACATGGCGGGCGGGGACGAGAATTGATTGAATATTTCGACATCCCTATTGATATTAAGTTCTGATGTGTTATTGATTACTGTACTGTTGAAAGTTCGAATTAACGTCACCCATGGTACTTGCCCGCAAATGTATATCTAGATAATTTTATTGTAACTGGCCCTGTCGTATTTTAATTATAAAATGTACGTCCACCGATTCCGTAACTGTTAGACACCTTAGTTCTTGCAACCTAATGGCCCGCCCGTTACGTTCCTCTACAGTGTAAATGTCTATTTATCATATACGATTACAGTTTGCTCCGTGGCCGGCCCACGTGGTTATAGGCTCGTATTTGTATAATGAAATTTTCACAATAAAGGTTTTTAAAAGAAAACATGGTAGTAGTATATACATTGGTAAAGTTTTTAATAATAGTCACTGTTTTAGAATCATTAAAAGGCAAGTGAAATAAAGCAGACCAATTACATGAAGGGTAAAAGGTATAATACGAAGGAACGCAGTAAAGATAAATGGTCAAGGGCTGTTGTGTTTTCTATTCCTGCAACATAAAGTGATCGATAAGAATCTCATATTCAGGCGTATCGGCGACTAAGACAGCAGGTCGACCCTCTTTTGCTCAACGGCTCCGTCATGGGACGAAGAAACGCTCTTTTTCTCGAAAAAAGAATATATTTTACTTGCAGGACAGTTGTAAAATTTCCGGGAAAGTACATTAGCCTGGAACATTATAACATATATTTAAGAAAAAATAATGTTCGGAAGTAATGAAAAGCGTAATTTTTAGGTCATATGATCAAGCCTTTCATCATTACAATAAGAAAAGTAAAATGAACCAATGAAAAGTTTTATTAACAAGTCACATGACTTGTTATGCTTACGTTACGCGCTGCGCGCCCCGGATGACTTCCGGATGCGCTAACGCGGCGCGTCATATGACGCATTACGCGACAACGCAGGTACAGAATATAGTCAAAATGTCTCCACCAACCAGGGGTCGGAACACAACCCCTTTCAGCAGGCTAAATAGTTCTGTTAAATGACAACAGAAGGGACAGGCAACAAGAACCATCAGTCAAAGAGGGGAGGGCTAGTTCTTCTCTACCGGGTTACATTGGGGCGCTACCGGAACTGATCGAATTGGTAGTCTACAGTGTTTCTGGATGTTTCAGACTGAAGCTGGGGTTAGCATGAGAGCAGCACCATTTCGTAGCTCCGTCGTGGTCATTCCGCAACCAATCATGGCAGCCGTTCTTTATCGTTATTTTGGGCGGGGTGGGTGGCGGAGCAGAGCTGTTTTGCAGCCATCATTGTGTGGAGTTCAGTTCATCTCACTAGTTTTGTATTTGTCATGAGGGGTTGTTCCTAATGTTTCTATTTTAGCGAGGTCAAAAAGAGATCCCATTAGTGGCCTACTGATTTTGCTCGATTCCTTTTCTTTTTTTTTACACGATTTTTCGTTATCTGCAAAGACTAAACAGAGTATTGCGACTCTGTGTTTGTTTGTAAATAGAGAATGAACCAAAGAGAACTAATTCTAAAACAGTAAATACTTGGATAACAATGAATCAAATGGAGAGAGAAGCAGGCACGACGGATTACAATGGGGGCAAAGACCTGCGTTAACTACCTTTCACTATCTGCAAAGAGAGAGTACTCCTAATAGAAATGAGGGGGGGGGGCACCATTCAAAGCAGATCAGTGTGCATAAACACGAAAATGTTTTCACTTACCACGTACTTGACATTCGACAGCTTATGATATTTGCTATTAAAAAACCATTGAAATTCACTGAAAAAACCATAGGTTATAGACCATATATAGTTAGGAATTAGCATTTACAAAACCTTGAAAATTCACTGAAAAAACCATAGGTTATAGACCATATATAGTTAGGAATTAGCATTTAAAAAACCTTATTTTACTCACACAAAACCATTGAAATTCCATATATAGTTAGTTGCACTAACTATATATCGCGCACCTGCAATCCACTGCTGATGATGTCACATATTACATCATTCATGACATGGTCAGTGACATCACTGATGACATCACTGATGACATCTCAAATGACATCACTGATGACATCACTGATGACAACATCCAGTGACTGTATGTTTCTGTAAAGTTAAAATGTGTCTTACATATTGAAGAATGAGTGGAAGTATAAGTGTCTGGACAAAGGATTTAGTAGGTGCATGACTGAATGCATGAGTGAGTGATTAAATGTGTCTCACTGAGTGCATGGGTTAGTGACTAAAGTGTCTTAATTTGTGCATCATTATGTCTGTTGTTCTGTAAACTGCTGCATGTTTTGATCAGTAGCTATATGATTAACTATATGGGTTACTGATTGATTGTCCAAGTATTTGTATGGGAGACTGAGTGTGTGTGTGGCTGGCTGGGAGGTGTGTGACTCTGTGCAGATCAATGTGTACTTGTATCAATGATTGTATAACAAGGTAAGTATGTGTTAGTATATGTTTGAAAATGTAAGGTGCTCTATGTTTAACTGTATAGACAAGAAAATGGAAGTGTCATTGATTCTTTACAGGACTGACTAGGTGTGTGAGTAACTCCATGGATGAGTGGCAGACTGTGAGTGTCTGTATAGGTGTATGAGTGCATATGATAGTGTTGTAAAGATGAGTGATTGTATGTATGAATGATAGTATGGGTGAATGAGTGAAGGTGTGTGTAGACGTAGGAATCAGTGAGTGCGTATGTAGTAACTAGTATTGGTGTGTCAATGGTTTCAAAAATTATATTCTGTATTTAACACTGGGTGAAACAGAGGTTATATTAAAATGTGAGGAGATGCATTGTATTGTCACATGAATGATATCATCAGTGATGTGGTCATTGATGTCAAATGAGATGTCATCAGTGATGTCATCAGTGATGTCATTTGAGATGTCATCAGTGATGTCATCAGTGATGTCACTGACCATGTCATGAATGATGTAATATGTGACATCATCAGCAGTGGATTGCAGGTGCGCGATATATAGTTAGTGCAACTAACTATATATGGAATTTCAATGGTTTTGTGTGAGTAAAATAAGGTTTTTTAAATGCTAATTCCTAACTATATATGGTCTATAACCTATGGTTTTTTCAGTGAATTTTCAAGGTTTTGTAAATGCTAATTCCTAACTATATATGGTCTATAACCTATGGTTTTTTCAGTGAATATATATATATATATATATATATACACTCCACCTTTGCCAGTAAGAGCGATGCTGCTGTCGTGAGCGGTCCAGGTAAGGTCACTGGCCAACCTTAAAATTCTCTCCAAATACCTCTCGCATTAAGAAGCAAACCTGGACACTCAGCGTATGCAGTAATCCTTTATTCTTGACAGGAAAAAGTCGACGCGTTTCACCTTTACGGCTTGTTCACGTTCTTAATGCGAGAGGTATTTGGAGAGAATATATATATATATATATATATAACATTTTATAAATGTTTGTTAAAGTTTTTTTTATTAAATGTATTTCTTATATTTGCTAAAATGTATAATAATATATGAAACATTATTTATTACATATAATAAATCAATAATTTGTACATCGATATTTTTTACATCGATATTTTTTCAACATTTTGCTACTTACCATTATAAATAGAAGATGTTGATATTTTTTACAGCGATATTCATGACTCGATATTTGTGTATAGGGATATTTTGGGAGACGGTATTCTATCAGTGAACTACCACTGCCATGTTGGTACTCTTACTGCCCATGATAATCTGATATGCCTCCTGCACAGACTGAAGTACTTCCGGGAGGTATACCAGTTGTCCTCCCAGCTGGATTTGCAGACTTCAGTGGCATCCAGATAGATAAGGCAGTTGTCCTCTAGTCAGGACCTACTTTGCATTCCTCTGGAAGGCAGCAGGAACATTCTTGGGCCCTACATAACATGGCATAGAGTCTTTAGGAAAGTGTTTTTTGCTGCCCGACTCCTCTGCCACTCACTGTATTCTTGCTTCCATCATATGTAATGTAATGTAAGGTACACTTGTAACACGCGGCTGTCACCCAAAGGGTATCCTGCCGCTTGTACTTGGTGTTGGGGCCTGCTGGTATTCAGAAACCTGCATCATGCTCTATTCTTAGTCAACACTTTTCACTCTTCCAAAACTAAACTTTTCTAGTTTTCCTATAAACCGTAGGCAGCCAGATTTAGTGGCAAATCTGCAGCCAACTTTCTGCATTACATATCCAGGCTCTTTGCCTCTAGTTTACTTGGAGACATACTGCAGGCAAAGATGCTGATTCCTGCTCTAAATGGCACAAGAAAAAAAAAAGGGAGTGAAAATGTTTGTCCTCCGGGTCTTCCTTTTCTTCAACCAGAGTAAAATGTGCTCATAATACTTGGGATTCTGAAATCCCTGTATACACACCAATGTCTAATTTCTTTATAATTGGCTACCAATTATATGCTGTTTAAAACAACGAAAACGAAGCATTGCTCTTCTTTCTTGTATATTTTTCTGTTTACAGTGAATAAGCAGGAATAACATCTTTTCTTTTGCAATCCTTAGATAATTTTGGAAAAGTTAGAATCTTTCTGCATGTTTCTACAACACATTCCAAGCTACTTCAAATATATATGTTTTTAAACTGGCTTGCATTGAACTATTTATAATATCTTTAAAAAACAAATATCTAACTGGTTTAATTTTGCTGTAGAGATTCCATTTTTATTTTTCATGTGTGCAAACATGCTCTCTCTTTCGAGTGAAAGAGCTATGCACCAAGATGTTAAGTGGTTTGTGGGAAAGGTGATGATGGGACCATGTATCATATGTAAGTAAGGGTTAAAGTACTCCCTGTTGTACATTATAAAGAAGTCATCTAAGAGGTCCATAAACGTATAAAAGAACTCAGCCTTCGTCCTCCCTCCTATATGTGGTTACGTAACTCCTCAGTGACTAGCAGTATCTTTATAATGAATGGCAGGGGGTACTTTATCCCTTACATACACATGTATTTATATAGGCACATTTTATTCAAGTTGAAGAAAAAGAAGGCCCAGAGGATGAGAATCTTCCCTCCACCTGCCTTGCAGAAGGCAAATCTAGAGGCCTGTGCTGGCTTCTTGTGGATAATTTTTGTGAAAGTGCTTTCAAGCACGTGGCAAGAAAACTTTTGTAAAAATGGTTAAGGCGGTCATTCAGCAATTGCTTTACATTTTATAAAGAAATACAAAGTGTGGCTTTCTTTCTAAAATACAAAAACACAACGATCCTGGTGCATAAGAAGTTTTCTCCCTGTGTGTTTGGGACATGGATCACTTTTCCCACCCAGGTGGGATCTAAATAGTGAAGTCATTCTAAGACATTGGCCTGGTGACTCTGTTGTGGATGGACTATCAGCAGACAGTTCTTCAAGGTAGGACTGGCCCATTGTATGATCAGGCAGTGCCTGATTGGCTGGCAGTAGCGGTCGGCAGTAGGTGTTTCTGTAGGGCGGTGACGTGGGCAGGGGGAGGGGCAGGGTAGGGGGAAATAATGTATGGATTACGGAGTTTTACAGGTAAGTAAACATTTAAATAAATAAAACAAATTTTGTTGCGCGCACTGCATCACCAATTTGACTCATTTGGATCTTTTTTACCCTAGAAATAGCCAAAACAGCAAAAGCTAAGAGATAGGATGTGAAAGACTACCTTCAATTACAGTGTGCTCAAAATTCTCTGGCCATGGAACCTCACATGTTTTGTTAAACCAGCTGATGTTCTTCGTTTTCCCTTGAAGATTTCCCTGAGATGGTTGGTTGTGGGCTTAGTTTCCTGTTTAAACACGATAAGGTACTGCAGCTCAAGATTAGGTACATAAGGTATTGCTATCTTATTTTTGTAGTTTTTTTATAGCGCAACCTCCAACAGAAGGTATTGGGGCACTTTACACGAGGACCAGTTAGTTTACACAAGGACCCATTCTTAATATATGGATACATTTCAAGGTACGGGGAGATTAAGTATTTTGCCCAGAATCACAGGATGTTGAGCTGACGTTGAAACTCGAATCTGGTTTCTGGAGAGGTGTAAAAATGACTCCACCAGTATTGCATATTTAAAATATCCTCGAGAACTAATGAAATATGTGTGTGTTTACAGATGTAACTGATAGAAATGTGGTTCTTATGTATTAATATTTCATGAAAAATGTCTACTAATGTGTTCAAGGATAAGTGGTATAATGAGCTGTTTACTAAAAGAATATTAATTATTGCTGTGTCAATTACTAAAGCATATGTTGAAACTTCGATTTATTTGTGTGTAGGGAAGTTCACATAATGTAACCTGTGCACATGTTATTAACCTAATTTATGGGCCTGAGATGTAATTGAATTTAAGCTCGCATTCGAGTTAACATTTGAATCCATACTTCTTTCTTGCAGTAGAAATGTTGCATGTATTTTGTGTTCCCACTGCAGGTGGACAAGACTTTACTAGTAGAGAGGAAAGGGCTCTTGTTCTTAGTAGACAGTGAGGCATGTGAAGCTGCAACTGGTAAGAAGAAATGAGATAACAAGATGGGAGGCAGGCTCTCAAGGGAGAACGAGACGAGACCAAGGAAGGCTGGAGTAACGATTCATGAGAACGTCAAGGTGGTGGAAAGAAACCAGTATGTGCTGATAGCACGGAAATTTACTGAGTACAGTTTGTGGGCCGTCCTTTGGCTGTAACTGATGTTATAATGCAATATATGGATGGATAGTGGGCATTCTGACTTAGGACATCTTGAGGTTCAGACTACTGCTTTGCTTAGTGTGGCTTTGTGCTACTTGACCAGTGTTGGAGTTTCTTCTACAGAGGACTCTGACAGCCGACACCTTTCTAATTTTGCTTTAGTTTAAATCCCTGCTTTAGGTTAAGGGATGTCACCTGAGGTTAATGTAGGGACGGAAATTTACTGAGTACAGTTTGTGGGCCGTCCTTTGGCTGTAACTGATGTTATAATGCAATATATGGATGGATAGTGGGCATTCTGACTTAGGACACCTTGAGGTTCAGACTACTGCTTTGCTTAGTGTGGCTTTATGCTACTTGACCAGTGTTGGAGTTTCTTCTACAGAGGACTTTGACAGCCGACACCTTTCTAATTTTGCTTTAGTTTAAATCCCTGCTTTAGGTTAAGGGTTGTCACCTGAGGATAATGTAGGGACAGATATAGAATCTATGCTACTTTTGATGACAAATTGTTGCAATCTAACACAAAATTCAATTTCCTTATTTTGTACATAGCGATAATTGAGTTAGCTGTTTACTTTTATATAATATAGGGTGAATTGCTTAAGAAGATTTTGTTTCCTATTGTTTGTTTTGTATTTCTATATGATAATGCTCAGCCTACTATATATTAAACTGTTTCTGAGTCTGAATTTGGAATAAACTTACTAATTTGAGACTTGGGGCCTCATTAGGATGGCGGGCGGGCTTTGCCCGCCCGCCACCCTATCAGAAAACGGGACCGCCCGCCTTAAGGGCGGGGGTCCCGGGGGTGCCATTAGGATGTGCCCGCCATAGTGGCGGGCACATCCTGTATTCTCAGCATTGTGGTGGGCGGTGCTCTCTGCACCGCCCGCCACAATGCTGACAATACATCACAGCATTTTCATTTCCAAAGCGGCAGGCACCGCGCGGTGCCTGCCGCTTTAGAAATGAAAATGACCCGTGTGCACCCCCCACTCACCTTCTTTCTGGGGGCCCACAGGGGGCCCCCAGAGTGAAGACTGCCTGCCTTTCTGTGGCGGCATTGCCGCCACGGAAAGGCATTGCACTTTTGCCATTGTAATATGGCTGGCGGTGTCTCATAGACACCGCCCCCATATTCAACATTTTCCGCCCCAGCCGCAAGGCGGCCGGGGCGGAAAAGTGGCGGGCGGTGTTTTCTTCCGCCGTGGTCCCCCCGCCATACTAATATGGCGGGGGGAATTCAGGGAAGGATGTCGGGCGGATTGCCTCCGCCACCCTGGCGGCGGCAATCCGCCCGACATCCTAATGGGCCCCTTGGTGTCAAACTGAGTTATTGTGTGACCAAAAATGTCTACATTGTATTTGGAGATTGAAAAGAAAGTGTTTCCTATACCTCTCATGTCGCACAAAAAAATCATCGACTAAGTGTCACTGCTTAAGTGGGCCCAGGCTCCATCATTTCCCAGATCCAAAGTCGGAGGCTCTAGCCGTAACGCGTTGTCATATCCTCTCGCCTTAAGCCTGTGCAAGCTGTAGCACCCGTATAAATCCTTGATAAACTGTATAACATAGAGGGGATTCGTCTCGTTACTCACCTAGCTATGGCTTCCATTTTATTTTTAACCTCCGTCATTTTCTCATGAAAAAATGAGCACGGAAGCATGGCATACAAAAACATTAAACAACTACTGCCTTTCTGGGCGCTGAGTTGTATCACTTCCTGTACTCAAAACTTTACAGACGCCCTACTGCTCACCGACTTTCCTAAAATCCATGTGCGATGTGCACCACCGTGGCCTCTAAAACAGGAACTGCTGCCAAGACATCTATTTTGGCGGTAATTACTGTCTTCTGCTCACTGCCATGAAAACATGCTTCATCGTTCATTAATCTCCTCTTTTGTTTGCCCATGTGCTGATTGCCATCATGATTAAGAGGTTTCTAGCTCTCAGCCTATCCGTTTTGTAATTTATCAGTTCTCTCTAATTACAGCTCCCCGTGAAGAAGACGAAAGCGGAAATAAGTGCCGAACAGACAGTGTGGAAATGAAATATTCTGCAACCCTGGGATTTGTTTTCGTTTCGCGCCAGTGTTGTTTCCCGCGGTTCCTTCCCCATTCAGCCCAACCCCAATTTGGATGCAGCCGTTTCCTTCCCATATGACCACTGTAATGTTTGTTTTCCTCCCAAAAATATTCTGCTATTTTTTTGGGGTGCTTTTTATAATCAGTTTAGTACTGTGTCGCTGGCTTTCCCTGACTTAAGAAAAGAATAGTAATTTTAGATCTAATAGTGCTGCACACTGATAGATTAGCAAAACCAGTGACGTAATGCAAAATGATTTCTCACAAAAGAAGGGCGATTTTAATTCAGCTTCGCCTAGTATGCTTTTTCTAATTTTTGTGTTTTTTTTAATCTCTGTTTTCCAATTCTGGTTTTAGGGTTTGGTTTTATTTCGCTATTACTTGCTGCTCTGGTTTAGGTGTGTGGTGGTATTTTCCTGTTTTATTGTCGTAATATGGTATTTTTCATTATTTCCTTACTTTGTCACTGGCCTACGGTTAAACAAAAAAATATCAAATTATCAGCTTGCATAGGTTATGAATTTGGTGTAATGACAAATCAGTAATTCCAGCCTGCTTTGGTTTGCGCTTGTAATATGCATGGATACTGCAACTCTACTATAGTTTGTCCCTAGAGTCCCTTATTTGTCAAGCTGGTCTCTTGAGTTGTCTGATCACTCTTTCATCTGCACTGAAGTTGAAAACTTTAACAGTGAGTTTGAATTAGTCTTGGGGTGCGGGCGGAGATGTCACTGAGCTCACCAAAACGCATGCATTTCGGGCCAATAATTATACATGGATGTTGACCCTCATTGGTTAAAATCACAGCATATTTGTGCCTCCCTAATTCACGTGTGATGCCCAGTGTTTTAAATGGGCAAGAACTCTCAGGCACTCAGGGCCTCATTTATGAGAAATGACGCATCGCTGCGTGGGGGGCAGGCGCAAGATTTTGACGCAACAGCGTCCTGAAAGTGACGCCGTGACATCTCATAGATTTCACTGCGTCACTATTACGAGGCTTTTTGCGGGGGAACGCCCCCTCTGCATACATTATACCTTACGCAGGTATAATGTAGCGCAGGGGTTTACAAAGTGACGCATCTGCTTAGATGCGTCACTTTGTAAATAGTGCGCAACAGGAGGCATGTTTTACTCCGCCGATGCGTCACAAAAAGTGACGCATCGGAAGCGCAAAACTGACGCAAGGCCTCATAAATGAGGCCCCCAGTACCTACACTTGGAAGGGATAGTACCTGCACTGCTCAGCACTGCTCCAATGCTTACAGTCAGTCAATTAGGGGTTGGTAAAGCCCAACTACTCATCCGTGAGGGTCTCAAGGCGCTGGGTGGAAAGGGGGCGGCTCCGGTGAGTGCCGGGGTCATCAAAAAGCCAGGTCTTGAGGTCCTTCCTGAACTGGGGCAGTGTGGGCGATTGCCGGATGTGGAGGGGGAGGGTGTTCCAGGCTTTAGTTGCGAGGTAGGAGAAGGGCTTTCCTCCCATTCTAATGGGAGAGTACCTTCAAATCTCAGCAGCAAACAGCTACTCTGCAACAAAGAGTACCTGCACTTCTATATTTTAATTCAAAGCACAGGGTATGGCAGTAGTCAAGTAGGCAGCTGATGTTGACTCCTTCAGAAACGTTATAAGAACCAGTGAAAGTATTGCTTCCTACTACATCAGGAGAATGAGAAAATTGTGTTTAAAACACTTAAGCTGGAACGTAAACAATTTCAGGACCTTTATATTTATACAGTGTAGCTGACTGCTACACCTTGAAAATGTGATGATCTATTATATTTTTTTGGTCATTTTTTAATCCAATACTGCACAACTATCTTTAAATTCACAGTGTAAATAATTGTTATTAAATTTTGTATATTGCAATGTTCTAAACAAACTGCAATTCTGAATGATTCTGCGATTATACAAATATGTCCTGTTTGTGAAACTCAAAGAAAGATTTTTAATTTACCCAAAGGTATCTGTAAAAGAAAAGCTCTCCAGCATAACTTGAAAATATGAGAATACGAGGAATACAATATGAAGCTCAGCAATATATGTATCATTTTCTACATGTACAAGATCTCATCTGTGGATGTGGTGCATAACATAGGAATAAATAACTAAAGAATCAAAGTGGGAATCGTAGACAGGCAAATATGGCAATTCATAAATGACGTATTTCAACTTCTAGAGAAGCAAAAAAAGTGTAAATATTTATCAAATTCCAAAATATGCTGCTCACAGTATATGTGTTTATTATTTCATTTATTTTTTTAGGTTTGACCTGTATGGCTTATGCAACATTCACAACTAACATACTGTAGTCTACATTTACTTCAAAGGACTTTGGGTCAGCTTCCTTCAGCCCTAGGCTTGTTTTGCTCCGTTGGCTTATTTTGCTGCTGCAATTGAAATTTCACCCTGGCCTAGTCTTCCGTCTAAGCAGGACTTTTTCTGTGTCCCAAATGGCCAACTCAGGCTTACTTGAAGACTCTTCAGAATTGTTTCTCTCAAGGTGGCCTTTGTAAAAAAAAGCTGTCAGGAATGGTTCCATCACGCCTACCTGGATAATGAACTACAACTCCCATAATTCCCTATTGAGTGGGAGGTACTTAAGGGAGATAGGCGATGGGGCGGATGCGCGTAATGTTGTTCAGTTTCCTGTGTGATGAGTTGCGGTGGCTTTCTTCCTAAGCCCTGCGGTGTTCCTTGAAGCTTTCCGGACGGAGAGTGTATTCTGTAACCAACTAATTTGGTAAGACGCTGTTTGATCCGGAGCGCTGTGTGTCCGCTGGGCCACGCGCTGCCGTACAGTTCCTTCGTCTTTAGTTAGTGCGGAGTGAGGTGTGTCGGCCGACCACTCGCTGCCGTACACATTTCATTTTGACATAAGAGCGGAGCGCTGTGTGTCCGCTGGGCCATACGCTGCTGTGTCTTCCTTGGTTGTTTCTCTTCATCCGTTTCAGCGGAGTGCAGTGTGTCCGCTGGGCCACGCACTGCCGTTTATTCCTTCGTGTTCATTTGGATATTTAGCGAAGAGCCTTCTTGGCTGCTCGTACTCTCTTGGCTGGATTGAGAGTGGTTACTTTCGTCCGTAACTTTGAGGGGCAGCGGAGCACTGTAGTGACAGATAACTATGTGTTACAGTGCGCCTAAATGACAATGGATATTAATCAGAGAGGGTGATGAGACTTCCCACTCTCTACTGTTTCATATGTTCAGTCTCCTTTTCTGGGATCTGTGGTTCTTGCTTATTCCTCGTGTCATTGATATCATTGGAACACTGTGAGAAATCTCGTGGCTGAATTCCTGTTACCATTTCATCAGAGAGTTATGGGAGTTCATCTGCCTTATTAACACTGCTCTTTAGTAGTAGTTTATTCTTCAGACATGCTTCATTGAATTATCGTTGATTGCCTTATGGTATGTGAAGACATTTTGCACCTAGGGAATGGTTAAGTGTGATTGAAGGGTTGCAATATATTTACCTGTATGCCTTCTGTGTTTACAGATTTAGTTCTGATGACAAGAACTATATTGGATTCTCTGGTGTTTAAGAGTTCCCTAAGACACACTACAGGTATAGCTGTTTCTAGTGAGACCATATGAGAGTAGATATATATGTATGCCGTTTCTATAACATTGTGTTTGTGTTTGTGTTGTTTCAGATCCTTTTCCCTGCTGTTCCCTTCCCTTCCCTTTTTTCCCTCGCCTGATGGTTCGAACACCCTGTGTTTCTACTTCAGGGTGTTGGTAACATCTGGAGGTAGACCCTTATTAGCAATGACTGGATCCTGCGGAGCATATCTGACAAAAGCAAGGTCAAATCACTAATCAATAGGCAGGAAATTGGATGAGAGAGAACAGTGGAGCGTCATTTATTTGGTGGGCTAACAGCAAATACAAGCATTGGCAACACCAATAGTTTTGACAATGGCACCTAAGTGTTATCAAAAACAATAAAAAACACCTGATACATTACAGACGAATTAAAAAACATTGCTGTATGAACACAATGCAGGAACAAAAAACAGAATTAAATGTGTGATGTCAGTACAATTTTCAGATGTAAAGAAGTCCTCCCTGAATTCCAATGGAGGTGGGTGGATACAAACAGCCAATTGAAAGAAGTTGAAACACATTCTACAGTGGGTGGTTCCAAGAAGCAATTGACAATGTGTTCAGCTAATGGTTAAAGGTTCTGGAGCCAAAGAAGACAAAAGCTGAAGGACATTGAACCAAAGCCCTTTAGAGTTTGTATGGAATACAATATGTTTCCTGTGAATGGCGCAAGTGCCATTACACGTTAAACCTTAAAAAGGAACTGTGGTTTAGAGGGTTTAAGGAAGCCTAAGCTAAATAATTTAGGCTTGCAAAGTAAAATAGGTCTCTTTTTAAGAGTGGAGTCCTCTACCTTCCACTGATAACCCACTTAGCATCCTCATAGTAGCCCAGATTTACATCGAAAAACCTCTAGACTGGTACTATGTCAGGTCTATAAATAAACATTAATTTTGAGAAAAAAACAGAAGTGCCTCAGTTTTGGAAGATAAAGGTGCTGCACATAGAGGGTATTGTGGCAAGTTTGGGGTAACATGCATGGATTATTCACTATGAAGCCCTTGAATGCTTTCATTGGTGATATTGGTGGAAGTTGATGTAGTATATTCATTTATCTCTCAAGGTTGTTGCCATGACACGGTCCAGTTAACGAGTGCTTCATACATATTGGATAACATAACAAGAGGTGCAAGGTAGACTTTTCTTTCAAGTTGGTATCAATCAATAAATTAAGGATATAAGTTATGCAAATCACCTGTGAGGGTCTCAAGGTGCTGGAGTAGCTAGCTGATTCGTGGTGATCTGCTCATTTGAACAGCTAGGTCTTGAGTCCTTTCCTCAATTGCCAGAGTGATGAGCTGGCTCTGGTAAGGGAGGGGACTTGTGACAGCATGAGGATGAGCTGGGTGTTGTCCGCATAGGAGATGATGCTGAGTCTGTGAGATCTGATGGTGTTGGTCAGAGGGGTCATGTACGTGTTGAAGAGGGTGGGGCTAAGTGATGATCCTTCGGGGGACAGCAAATAATATTCTTGTGTTCCAAGGTGAACGGTGGGAGACAGATTCTCTGGGTTCTTCCGGTGAGGTATGAAGCAATCCATTCGACGGTGTCTTCATTGATTCTGATGTAGTTGAGTCTGTTGATCAGGATGTGATGGGAAACAGTGTCGAAGGAGGCTGACAGGCCGTTAAGGATGAGGGCTGCCATTTAGTTATGGTTAAGGAGGGCTCTGATGTTGTCGATGGCTGTGATCAGGGCTGTCTCGGTGCTGTGGCTGGATCAGAATCTGGATTGAGAGGGGTCCAGGAGGTTTTCGTGTTCTAGGTGTTTGGTGAATTGCTGGTTGCTTGCCTTCTCAAGAACCTTCACTGGAAAGGGGAGCAGGGACTAGTCCAGTAGTCCTTCGATTCTGCTGGGTCGGCGCTGGTTTCTTCAGGAGGGGCCTTACTTGAGCATGTTTCGAGTCCTCAGGGAAGGAGGCCGTGGTGATGGAACTGTTCAGTACTTTCTTCAGCCCATTGCTAATCGTCTTCCTCCTGAGGTTGAAGATGTGATGAGGCCAGAGGTCCATGGGTGTGCAAAAGTGCACAGATTTCATGATGGAGATTGTGGCTTGCGTTGTGAGAGGGTCTCAATGGGTGAGCAGGTGTTCGGGGTTTGTGTTCATGGTTGTGAGCAGGCTGATGCTGTCAGCGGTGGAGAGTTGGGTTTGAAGTTTTTGTAGATGACTAAGGTCTTGTCATGGAAGAAGTCCACCAGGGTTTTACACAGTTCTTGGGAGGGTGTGATGTCATTCTCGTCGGCTGCAGGGTTTAAGATCTCTTTCACAATGGCAAAGATCTCCATGCTGAAGTATGTGCTGATTTCTATATAGTCTGCTAGGGCATTCTTTTATGTTTCTTTCAGGAGGTGTTGCTACTATTTGTGAGCACTGTTTTGAAGGTGGGATGATCTTGTATGTCTGTGCTGGTGTCCCACTTCGTTTTCAGTTGCCGGCAGTTGCATTTGGTGGATTTCAGATCCTGGGTGAATCAGCTGGCTTTTCTGGTTGGCCCTTTGGATTTGGCTGGATTGTTGGGGATGATTGTGTCAGCGCATTCTGTGATCCATTGGGAGAAGTTCTTCGCACCATGATTTGGGTTGGATGCTGTGTCTTGGAGGTGGGATTAAAGTCTGTCCTACTATTAATAAACAAGAGGTTGTGCTAAAAATTAAAAACAATGTAACAGGGCTTGACGAATTGTGTGAAGCAAGTAACAGTTTGAGTTTAAATCACCAAGGGAGTTATCATGCCTCCAGAGCTTGGAAACAACAGGGGAAAGTATAGATTGAACATGACATTTGAAGGTAAACAAAAAGGTAAGTGATTTGGGGCCTCCGAGATCAAATGACCTATTAACAGATAAGAAATGAGACCCGGTGAAAGAGAGAGCAAAGGAAATGTTGAAGCAGTCTGTGAAAGACACAAATATACAAATAAGTGAAAAACAAAAGGCTGTGGTAACACCGTTTGTCATGCTATATCATTTAACTGTCATACAGCAAATCATTATTCACACACGGCTGCTTGGCACTATATAAACATAGCTGTTTATTTTGCATCTCTAGTAAACTGATGTGCCTGTCATTTTGAGTTCAATTAGAAATTCTTTCTGCATAAATGAACCCTAAACTGTGAAGGAGTATCCTGGCCAACATCTAATTGCTTTTCTCTGGAATTTCAGCCCACCTCCATATGGGAAAAATCTAGAAATCATTCTGTCTCTAGAATAATACAACAAGCTATGCAAAAACCTCATAAATACTACATAATATTGCTCAAGGGAAAGCACACTTGTATAGTTAATGACAGAGGACATGGGTCATTACATCTACTGTTCAAGTTCAAGTTCAAAGACCTTTATTCGAATTTCATAAAATTCATAAAAGCACAGAATACATTTCAATCGTCCCAAAAACTCTTTTTAAAGCAATTTACAATGTCAAAAATTTTAAAACTATACAGTTTTCATATGACAAATTTCATGGGGTTTCCATCATTTTCCTGGCGCGAATTGTCAGTTTCAAGAAAGTGCTTGTGCGGAAGACCAATTCATCAGTGTCCAAAGAAAGCAGCATTATATACGAATCCGATAAAGAAAGGGGTCTTCGTTTTCTAAAATATGATAATAAAAACCATTTATTATATTTTATATAAAACTTACAGAAGAATAGAAAATGCAAATCATTTTGCGTGCTCATTCCATCACAAGGGCAGGGTTTAAGATATGATGACTGATAAAGACCCAATGGGAAACATAATAAAATTTTTACTGTGCCAGCCCTTAAGCGAAACAACAACGATCTTTCCCATTTGGTCATGGGCAGGGTAAGATATAATGGGGATGGTTGCCTGGTCAATTTGTTACCCATGTAGGTCACAACTGATGATTTGAGTAATTCAATTCCCATTCTTTCCGAGTTGTAAAGTGCGTATAATGCTTGTTTTATCTCACTTTTGTGTTTAGGGACTATTCTAGATGGATCAGAAAAAAGATCTCCCCTGCCTGCTGCACGCAGGGATTTAAAAACTCCCGCGAGCCAGGGGATTACTGGTCCTTTGTCGCAGCTCAGACAATCATTAATAATATCCTGCGTTAGGGCGGCAGAACTATTTTTCCAGATTCTAAGCCAGAATAGAGCTGGTCTAGACCTAATAAAATCACATGTGTAGGGCAGATTTAATTCCTGATGACAAATGTATTCAGATGATGAGATTGGGGCACCCAGGACTTTTCTGCAGAAGCGGTTTTCTTCTCTCTGGATGCCGGGGAACTTACCCAAGCCCCAAACCTCTGCCCCATATGTGACTACTGGTACGCACTGTAATTTAAAAATCTTTAAAATACCCATAGTGCCGCCTGTTTTCTTCGGACGAGGCAGGCTCAAGATGGAATTTATGGTTTTTGAGAGCTTGCCCGTGGAGTGGGCCAAGTGCCCACTCCACGAGCTGCTCGCAGCAAAAACCATTCCCAGATATGGGAACATGCTCACGGAGTCTAACTTATCAGGCCTCACATGTATGGTTTTGAGCTTCCGTTTCCCAGGACCACATGGCATAATAAAAGATTTTTTTTTAATTCACACGTAAGTCTAGGGCCTCCATATATTGTACAAAGGTTTTAACAAGTAGACATAATGTGTTTGGGGTGCGGCCCATAAGGACCGCATCGTCTGCATATAGGAGGACCGGTAGTGGTTGCCCCTTAATCATCGGACTATCTGATGTCACCTTTTTTAGGCAATCGCTTAGTCCGTTAATATAAATAATAAAAAGCAGGGGGGCTAAAACGCACCCCTGTCTGACCCCTCTTCCTACTTTAATTGCACTGGAGACTTCCCCACCCTTCCCTATTCGAACTTGTGCTTTAAGGTCGGTGTGGAGATAGGCCAAGAAATTTACAAGGGTTTCATCCAATCCATAATTCAGAAGAATGGGCCATAATTTAGCCCTATTGACTAGGTCGAATGCGGATGAAAGATCCATGAATGCGAGGTAAATCGGGGAGGATCGGGCAAGGTTGTACTTATCGATCACTAATTTCAGATTCAAACACTGCTCGACCGTGCCCACCCTACTTCTGAACCCCATCTGACAGGGGTCCAATAATCCATAGTCTTCTGTCCACTCCAACACCCTGTTATAGAGAACTCACCCCAGGATCTTTAAGGTGTTATCTAAGAGCGATATTGGTCTATAATTGGACGGGTCGGCTCTATCGCCCTTATTGGTCTATAATTGGTCGGGTCGGCTCTATCGCCCATTACATCTACTGGTGAAACTGTGGGTTGGGGTAGAGGTATAACCCACTTGACTATGGGAATGTGATTTACAACGGTGCGCCGGCCTATCTGATCCGTCGGCTCCAACTGATCCAAAATCAGGCGGCCCGCCTGATATATGGACTCCCTAGGTCTAACCATGTAACCCCTCTGTTACAGTCTTTGCATTGGCTTCCAGTGAGGGAGAGGGCGCTCTTTAAGCTGGGCTGCATTACCTACCAGGCCAGGACAGGGACTGCCCCCGCCTTCCTCTGTGAAGCCATCTCTCCCTATCTTCCGACCAGAGCGCTCCGTTCTACCCACCAGGCTCTCTTATCAGTCCCCTGTTTTAATTCACTCCCTCTTACACTAAGGACTTCATCTTCCTATTTGGTATTTCGTAAATTATTGAAGACCTTCCTGTTTTCTAGATCTGCAATAGCCTAGTCCCTTTCTCGCCTCCACTGATTCACAGCTATTTTAGCGCCATGAAACCGTTTCCGGTATAAGCGCGCTCTACAAATACATTAAAATTCAAATTCAAATTCACTTCAGTTAGACCATTTTTAGCTCCAAGTAACAGGTAACCAATCCATGGAAAAAGCCTCCCTTAGACCATAAGTGACAGCAGGTTTAGAAAAGACAAGAGAACAGTCTTTAAGTGTAGTTCTCAGGACATTGACAAAATACAAATGGACATATCTGAAATAGAATCGGGATTTAATTTTTATACATGTTTTTCCATAAACAATCATTAAATCTGTCTTAAACTCAAGTACCATGCATATAACAATCAATTGCATATAATAAGTTACATTCATTGATATTTTTTAAAAGCTTTGCTCCTTGGTGGCTGTGATCTCATATTAAAATATGCAATAGTCACTTTCTCTATAAAAGCTCTGAGCTTTCCCAAGTAGAACAAGCAATTACAAAGCTGCAGGTCTCACCTATGAGAGCTACTGGTTTTGGCAATTAATTTTAGACATGATGACAGCAGCAAAAGAATAACTTAAAATAATTATTAAAAGAATGCTATGATATGACGAGCACTAACATACTTCAAGCACGCACATAACATACATTTAAAAGCATTTATTACATTACCTCAGCTGCCAGATATGGTCAAATTCCAACTAATCTTAATCCATTTATTTTATTATATTAATAGTGAATATGATAATGTTAACTATTGGTGTATTAAAAAAAACAGAGTGTAAAAAAATTGCAGGCGGATCTTCAACTGACGTCCATAGAGACAAACTGCCCATTTGTTCCTGGCAAAGATGTTGCCACATCTGAGGCCATATGCTACAAAAGCAGTGCCAGGGATTTGCAAGGACAGATGCGACCCCTGGTGACCCCTAAATTACATGTAAAAATATCTGTCCCTGAAAGCGTATGCAGTCTGACCATCCCACAAGTAGCTAAGCAGTTTTTGGGAAAAGCCACACCTTGCCTTACATCCTTGTTTAATGACACACACTTGTTTGAATTCCACATGAGCAGTGCTCGGCCTCTTGTCGCACCAGACCGCCTCCTTTCTCTAAACCTGCGGTGCTGTTCAAACTGAAACTGAAAAAAGTGAAATGTGACGGCCCTGTTGCAAAAATGAGCACTGAGAGACAACACCAGGAATCTTAGTGTCTGTTTAAAATCAATACCATTAATGGAACTGATAGAGCGCGCGAGGCCACCCGACCAATAGTTTCGCCGTTTCCGGCTTCAGGGCCCATATACTTTTTAAATCACCATATACATCGATCAGGTGACTTCACGAGCTCTACCAAGTTGGTGTGTGTGTGTTCCCTGCTACCAATTTTCGGTGCACCCGACTTACCATCCACCGATGCGGGTGCCTAATGACCACAATGAATCAGGGAGCTAGCTGTAAAGGAAAGGCAGTAAAATACAAATCCAACCAATAACACTCAAATACTGTTTAAATGACCACGGACAACTGGAAGTTTTAAAATGTTTATCTAAAGTTCATTATTTTCTTGCATGAGGTACAATAAAACAAGGCAATCAATAACCAAGATAACGTAAATTATATATGCATAAAGAAATAATGACAGAGTAATCATCAAGGTACTAATAAAATGTAACGAGAAAAGATACTATGCAAGTCAGTATTATCTAAACAGGGATACCCTAAGTGTGGGTGACTATAGGAGAGCTTATAATGAATAACACGCTTCACTTAAGGTGAAGGGGCCTTTGAACAATCTAGGCAACGAAGTTCTAGACCATATCAGGAAATGACACACTGCTATGCAAAATATAATTTCTAACAAATGAGAAGACATAGGAATAAACTTATGGAAAATATAAATGACTTTCAATAGTTGCAGAAAGGCATGGAAAATATCACATGTCCAATGTTGAACTTTATTAAAGCCAAAGTTAGAAATTCAGAAGGTGCAAGAATTTAAGAATTTTCAGAGCAATATTTACCTAGAAAGGTGTGGAAACCAAACCCTGGCCACGGGTCAGTTAAGGACAGGAAACCCTCAAGGAAGGATACCCCCTCAAAGGACAGCAGGTGCAGAATGGACACCCAGGACAGGACAGGATACCCTCGGAATAGGAATCAGGACAGGACCCTCAGGACAGGACAGCAAACCCTCAGGACAGGACCCTCTTCAGGACAGAACCGGAACCCACAGTTCGGAAGCAACGCCTGCGCTCCACCCGCTCTGCAGCTATCGATCAAGACCCCGATTGGGTCAGCGAACTCCCAGCAAAGTGCTTCGCCAGCACTTTAAGGTTCAGTAGAACCTCAGTCTATGGTCAAATTCGGACAGAGTGCTTCGCAGCGCTCTGTATCTTCAGTCACCTATTGAGTGCGTTGGGTCAGTGACAGGTCAGCTAAACCAGACAAGTCGGACGGTTCACTAGGTGAACCCAGGGTAGATATACAGTTTGGGAACAGTGTACCACCCCCCAATGTTGCAAAGTGTCAGAATCCCTCAATTTCGATTGGTCCTAAGGTAGGATTTGGGTAACACACCAATCACAATACACGATTTGAAGCCTTCATTAACATATTTGGGTACCGCCTAGCAGGTTTGGGGTTCTCATGAGAACTGTGCAGAATATTAACATTGTAACACATGAGGAGCAACATTCGCCGTTCTCGTAGCGCAGAGGTGGCTTTCCCAGGCGCATCTTGACTGTGGCTGCCAGCTGGCTGAGTTCCACTGTCCAAAGTGGCCACTTTTCAATGCTCCCTGGTCATGCGCAGAAGAGACCGTCAATATGGCTCCCAATCAGTTTGGACCCCCATTCCCCGCGGTACATGAAAAGTAAGCGAAAACAAATTAATACATAATAATGTCATTATGAAAACACATCACAGGGTTTGTACTTTTAACTCATCATCAATAAATAAACTTATTGCATCTAAATGTTAGCTACATTGATACGGGCACAAGAGCAGTGGCACGAGCAGTACCACATGATAAGCACAGCTATGAATTACGCATGCGCATAACTTTCCCTCCACTTCTGCAGACGCGTCAGGACACGTGAGTGTGGCTGACGCATGCGCAGTAACTGAAATACAAGCGGCGGCCATATTAGAGGACACGGATTAAATTCATTAGAAATACACATAGGCAAGCTTCGGGAACTTTGCTTAAACAAAATAAATGTTAGTAAAACATACTTTTTGTTACCTTATTACACATAAACGAGGTTCTTGACTTCGGCAAGCCGCAAAATATGCGAAGCTTTGCTTCATCAATCCCCTCTTTGATGATATTTACTATCATCACAAATTATAATGGAACCAGATGCCAACTTTCTTTCATACTTTATAAAGTTCTATTTCTTCCAGCAGCCGTTCTAACTTTTCTCTCTCAGTTTTAGCAGGGTGAGAAGTCTTCACCTTTTTGTATATCTGATCATTCACTTCCTCTAATTCAATCTCATCCACACTTCGTTTCACTCCTCTTGCATTTACCTCGTGCTTTTTGGTGCGCTTGCGGTATTTACAGCATAAGAAAATGGAAAGTATAATAAGACCTATAATACCAATTGGCATCAGAATTTTGAATAATAAGCTTTTTCCTATGCTAGCAAGCCAATGACCTACATTTGAGAGACCATCTACCAGTCTCTTCCAGGCACTATCAACCTCGAGTGGTTTGAGTTCCTTTGCTAATGTACACTTTTATCCGGAATATAAGTGCAACAATGTTGCGCCTTCAACATCCGGCAGACTCCGCCCTCTTTCGCTAATAAGGTGTCAAGAGCAAGTCGATTTTGTAAAACCATTGATCTGATCGCAACCATTTCGGTATTGACCAGCAGAAATCCATGAGCTGTTTCAGTAGACAGCACATCTACTATAGTAGACAATTTGCAAATTCTGTGAGTGTTCAGAACCACTCCCACTCCAGGTATCAGTGCACTGAAAATACTACCCATAATTTCACCTATACTTTCTCTTTTACTACGCACTAAGCCATTAGTATCTTCATTGCTTCCAGCTTTTCCATTCACATGGTATATTTTCGGGAAGACAATGCCAAAGTAGCAGCTTCCATACCAGTGATCCGGCAATTTGAAATAAGCCTTGTCCCCACAAATATAATAAATTCCAGGAAACACAGGCTCTGACCCATTTTTGAAACCCCAACCTCCAATTACCTTGTAATTATGTTCGCATTCACTGGAACCAATGAAAACATTATTATAATAGCTAGTCTTCTCGCGGTGAAGACATAGCCTGCCTTTCTTTTCAAAATCCAGCAACAGAGCAGGACCCGCTCCACCAGATGAGGTGCCTTCCATGTTCTCTGCCCACTTTGGCTTTTTCTGACTTTCGTCATTAGCCTTCTTCTGAATTTTAATTCTCTTTTTCTCTGCCATGTTCAGGAACATCTTTTCCTGCTCACGCAAAGAACAAGTCAAGTTATCTCTGTGTGCGTCTGCTATGTCAATGTTACCTATAGTCAGAAAGTAGTCTCCCATATATCTTATGGTGTCAGTTTTGGTATGTACAGGATTCAAGTTCCCACGTATAGGAAGTTCAGAAAAAATCACGTCATTGTTAGAGTAATAGTACTGTAACGGTCCTCTTTTATAGAATAAACTAGCTAAAATGCTACAGGAGATTCCATATGTCAATGGCAGATGATGGTATGTCACGCCTTCAGCCACAGAAGTAGGTAGCTTCATGCAGACATAGCAATCTTCAATTTCCATAGTCTCTACATAGTGTATTAACAAGTTTGCGAAAACATTTAAGTGTGTCTTGTTCTTAACTCCATGATAATGTAGTCCTCCCTCATCTGATGCTTCTAAGTTCTGTTTTGTTTGTCTCAAAGCTCTTTCATGTCGTGCTACACTCTGTGTTGTTAGCTCCTCATTGTCAGTATTTACAACTTCAGTAGGGACAATGTTAGTATCTTTACTTACAGCAAAGGGAATGAAAATTGTTAATCCTATCCAGATAACTATCAGTACTACTACACTACATATACACACCTTGCAACACGTCTTAAAACGGCTGCAACTAGGTCTACCATTCACCGTTGAATCAGACATTTTGGCTCAGAAGGAGTGTTCTCACCCCTCTTTTTTGCTTTTTACACAACTAGCTTACTTTGTGCAAATTCACGGTGGTTCGTCTTCCTCTTCAGCTGAGTACTCTGGGACGGGTTCTCCGTCGCTCACGTCAGTTATATCAAGATCTTCAAGCTCCTCCAAAACCAGTGTCCATTCAGGAGACTTGTACTTTTTGTTTTGTCTTTTTATTCGCTCACTCCTTCTTTTGGAAGAGTCTTCTTCTTGCTCTGCTATCCGAGCACTTCTTCTTGCTTCTGCACGTTTTTCTTCCACTGTCTTTATCCTAAGTCTCAATCTTTTTACAAACCTAGGCTCAAGGTTGTTTCTTTTCTTTAGTCTCTTAGTCGGTACTTGGACTTCACTTTCTTTTCTTATTCTCTTGTTCTCTTTATCTTGTGGTAATTCTTCTCCACTTTCTTCTCCTACTTCCCTTATCTGACTAGTTCCAGGGCTAGCATCAAATTCTTCTGCCTGGTTGCTAATCTGGCCTTGTTCAGGAATATTTTGTTTTTGGCTTTCGATTGTCTCTGTTTCTGTTTCTGTTTCCTGAACCCGTTCTTTTAACCCTCTCTGATCCTGTTCAAGCACTTCGATCTCTTGATTTTCTTCTGCTCGAACTATCACTCTATTTCTAGTCTCTCCCTTATCTGCATCAGGTGTTAGCGGTGGTGTATCGAATACCTGCTCTGTCCCTGTCTGACCTTCTCCTTCCTCAGTTTTGATGTGAATCTCAAGCGGCTGAGGTTCTTCGCCTGTGCCTTGCTTTTCCTGACTAGTCCACTCTCTACCTTCACTAAGTCGTTCTCTTGTTCTGATAGGATCTTCGGTCAGATCAATCATCGGTATCCATTCTTCTGGCCATATGCTTGGCAGCTCGTCTTCAGCTACTCCTGGCTCAGTTTCCGGGACCTCTTCCACAGGCTGGTTTCTTGGCAGTTCGTAGTCAACTACTCCTGTGCCAACGTCTGCTGTTCCTGCAACCTGACTGGTGCTGGGCTGCTCGTTGTCAGTTGCTTCTGGTCTGGCTCCTTCAGGGTCCTCTGCTGGTTGCCCTTCTTCTTCAAATCCTTTGTCTGGCAATACCTTCTGGGTGTGTCCAGCGTGGATCCACTGAGGAACACCTGCGACCTTCACTGCAGTGGTTGTCACCAGGATTACTTGGCGTTTCTTTCCCCACCTTGGTGCCAGACAGCTTGATCGAGTGTGCTTCTTTATTTTTGACCCAGTCTCCTGGAACCAAGCTGTGGAGAGGAGTCGTTGGATTGAGGATGCCGTCGTCTCCAATCTGGCGAGAGATAGAACGCACTTGGTCACCCAATCTTCTGCAGTATTCAAGCACCAAATCATCAGTAATACTCAACAGTTTGCTTCCTGGCACCCATGCTTGCCTCATCACTCTTCCCATAATGATTTCATGGGGACTTAGGCCTGTCTTGCGGTCAGGAACACTTCTCAGTCCCATCAGGACCAGGGGCAGGGCCTTCACCCAGGTCATGCCAGTAGCATCTGTCAGCTTTGCTAGTCTGTTTTTGATAGTTCCATTTACTTGTTCCACTATTCCAGAAGCCTCTGGGTGGTATGCACAATGGAGTTTCTGCCTTATTCCAAAGGCCTTACACAGTTCAGCCAGTATTTCATTCTGGAAATGTCCACCCTTATCTGATTCAATAGTGTATGGTATTCCGAATCTAGGTATCAGTTCTTTTAGTAAACACTTCGCTACTGTCAGTGCGTCACTTTGAGGAGTAGGGTAAGCTTCTACCCATTTTGAAAATACGCAAACAATGACAAGGACATATCGTTTCCCTTCACAACGGGGCATGGTGATGAAATCAATCTGTATCCTTATAAAGGGACCCCCTGATCTCCCAATCCTGCTCAGTTCAACCATTGTCCTCTTGCCTGGGTTCATCTGTTGACATGACAGGCACCTCTGGCAGAGGGACTCTGCTACCTTCCTGAACTTTTTACTGTACCAAGTCTGTTGAAATACCAGAATCATGGCATCCCTACCAATGTGTGATCCTTCATGTATTAATCTTGCCATTGTGCCAAGCAAGTGTCGGGGTAACACAGGCATACCAGTTGGGCCCAAAATCACACCATCCACACGTCTCGGTCTACACCCATCCTCCTTCCATTTCTCTCTTTCTTGCCAAGGAGCCGATTCCTGCCACTCTCTCACTTCATCCCACGTAGGCACTTCTTCAAACACCTGAAGCTGGCAGCTGGTTCCTGGCCCCCCTCGTTTTGGATTTACAATATACCGATCTTTGGCACACCATTGGGCCACTCGGTCAGCATAATCGTTTCCCAGTGATACTCTGTCCATGCTCCTTTGATGAGCAGCACATTTCACCACTGCCAGTTCTTTGGGCAACTGGATGGCCTCTAAAAGGTCATGAACAACCTTTGCATTCCGAATGGGAGTACCTGAGGAAGTCATGAATTCCCTCTGTAGCCATAATTGGCCAAAGTCATGCACAACTCCATAACAGTACTGACTGTCAGTATACACTGTTATGCGTAAGTCCTTCCCAATTTTGCAAGCCTTTATCATGGCTATCAATTCGGCTACTTGTGCAGACTTGATGTTATATAGGTAACCTGCTTCTTCAATTTTTGTGAAAGACACTACTGCATAAGCAGCACTCAAGCCTCCTAGTTCATGTCTTAGACAGGAACCATCCACAAATAGTTCTTTATCATGCTCAGGCAATGGTACTTCTTTTATGTCTGGGCGTGGCTTAGTACTGAACTCTGTCAGGTCAATACAATCATGTTCATCATCATCCCCACCTTCTATTTCCAAGGGGTCGGGGAGTAAGGTGGCAGGGTTCAGAATACCGCACCTAACAATGCTTACATTTGCTGCACCCACAAGAATCCTCTCGTATTTAGTCAGCCGACTAGGGGTGAGATACTGTGTTTTAGTTCTGGTCAATAGAATTACCACTCCATGTGAAACATACACGGTCACAGGATGTCCCATGACAATGGACTCACTCTGTTCCAAACTTGCACAGGTAGCAGCTACTGCTTTCAGACAGCCTGGTAACCCAGCAGCTACTGGGTCCAAAGTGGCAGAGAAATAGGCCACAGGCCTTCTGGTCGTGCCATGTTCTTGAGTCAGGACTGACAATGCGCAATTATCGCGAGTGTCACAGAATAGGGCAAACTCTTTGGAATAATCTGGCATTCCCAACGCAGGGGCCGTACACAGACAGTTTTTCAGTCTTGTGAAAGCCATTAGACTTTCATCGTCCCACTCTACAACATCTGGCATTCCTCTCGTGGTCATTTTCATCAAGGGCCTGGCTAAGGCTGCAAATCCCAGAATCCACTGTCTGCAGTATCCTAATACCCCCAGGAACATTCTGACATCTTTTTGAGTACGGGGCAACTGCATCTTTTGAATTATTCTCACTCTTTCTGATGTGACTTTTCTGACACCCTTTTCTATCTGGTGTCCTAGATATTTTACTGATTTCGCACAGAACTGTAGTTTGTCAGGGGCCACTTTATGCCCTTTCTCACACAGATGATTTAGGAGGGCAATGGTGTCAACTACACAGTCCCTGTGACTCTTAGACGCCAATAGAAGGTCGTCTATGTACTGCACTAACACAGAGTTCCCAGGTAAGATCAAAGTCTCTAGACATTTTTTCAAGATCTGATTAAAGATAGAGGGGCTCTCTGTATACCCTTGAGGGACCCGGTTCCAACAATACACGTGACCCTCGAAGGCAAATGAGAAAAGAAATTTGCTGTCGGGGTGCAGGGGTATCGAAAAAAATGCATGACATAAATCAATCACAGTGAACCATTCAGCATCCCAAGGAATCTGGTACAATATCACTGCAGGGTTCGGGACAATAGGGCAGCAAGGAACTACAATTTTGTTAACCTTTCTCAGGTCCTGCACTACCCTATACTTGCCACTAGGCTTTTTGATGCCCATAATCGGGGAGTTGCATGGGCTGCTCATCACTTCCTGTATGATGTCTCCTTCTAATAATTTTTGTATTTCCAGAGTGACACCTGCTTTCACTTCAGCATTCATTCGGTAGGGCCTAGTGTTAGGATATACTGCATTGTCCTTGATGGCTATCTGTATGGGGTCCACATCTTTCATCAACCCCACATCTTTTCCAGTGAAATCCCACACCTCTGCTTTACGGCTTCCTGTAGTTCTTGAGGCAAGTCCTGCAGGGTCAATCTTTTAATTTCTGAGTCATGTCTAAGTAACAATAATTTATAAATGCCATCTTCATCTGGGGTCTGTATTTCAACACCTTTTGGTGTGCAAAAGATGGTACAGTTCATTTTGCACAGCAAATCACGACCCAGTAGATTCACTGGACTGGTGTCACAGACGACAAATCTATGCATCTGCTTAAAATTTCCAATTGAAATCTCCATTGGTTCGGTAACAGGAGTACTAATCAATTGATTAGATACACCCACTACTTGGATATTTTCTCCCGAGAGGGGTAGGTTTGGAACGTCCACTGTTCTTACAGTAGAACGGGTAGCGCCAGTGTCCAACAGAAAGGTGACATCATTTCCGTCAACCTTTCCTTCAATATATGGTCCAGACTGGTCTACCGGCAAGGAAGCGCCAAGTACGCACTCCTCGTCCTCCCCTCTCAGGCCCCGTCAGTCCTGATCATTACAAAGGAAGGTATCATTCAGCAGATACTGCGAAGTTGCTGTATTTCTGTTCTCCCCGCTTTCCCAAACTTCTATTTCTTCATCTTCTGCCTGTCTTCCCCTGTATACCTGCTTGGGTGCTCGAGGCACCTGAACTGTTTTTACCTGGGGTTGAGTCTTTCTTGGTCTTTCTTTCTGCGTCTGTGGAGTTAAATCAGGAGTTTTTTCATTAATATCTACTAATTGGGGACACTCGTTTCGCCAGTGTCCAATTTCGCCGCACTGATGGCAGGGAAATTTTTTCATAGCCTCTTCCCTGCTAAATTTGGGCCGGGGCTTTCCTCCACCCCCTCCCCCAGGACCTTTGTTCTCAGCATTTTTAACCATGTTACTCAATTGTTTTTCCTGCTGTTCTGCGAGCTTCACCTGAGCCCACATCACCTTTTCCTTGAGGGCCTTTTTCTTTTCTGCCATCTCATCCTCGCAGTACTTAGCGTACCGCAGGACCTCATCCATTTTCTTAGTATGCCAACAGATTTTATTATCTTTTATCCACTGACAAATTTCAGGTCTTAAACCATTTACAAACCTGTAAATAAAGTGCGTCATATCCTTTAGGTCGATGTTATCAATACCACTGTATGTTTTAAATACCTGCAATAACCTCTCATAGAAGGAGTGCACTGTCTCGTCCCTTTCCTGTGTTGTTCTATCTATTTTTGTCCAATCAGTTTCTTTTGCGGGCACCTTTTCTTTCAAGTGCTGAATTACCTGCTCATATTTTCGCATGACATCCTTTGATGGCTCCCCTGTTTCTTTATTTCTTGGGTACTCCTCACTCGGCCAGTCTATGTTTATTTTACACTGGGTCCATAAATCTACTGGAACCACAATGTCGAAAAACCCATCCAGGTCTTTCCACAGACATTTCTGTACCTTCACGAACCTTTCCACCTGCCTGTACCAGTCAACTGGTTTCTCTCGTAATTTTGGAAAATCGTTCGTGAAGGACACAATATCCTGCCTAGACCAGGGCACATGCACATATTTCCCTCCTGGAACTTCGCGCATGGGGCATAACTGCTCAGGTTTTTCTACCTCTCTTAAAGCAAACTCAGGAGTCACTTGTCGGGAGCGAACCTCTTCTCT
Organism: Lissotriton helveticus; assembly: GCF_964261635.1. Classification (NCBI taxonomy): domain Eukaryota; kingdom Metazoa; phylum Chordata; class Amphibia; order Caudata; family Salamandridae; genus Lissotriton; species Lissotriton helveticus. The sequence continues at coordinate 1,351,377,653 of NC_136067.1, forward strand.
CTTTTTCGCCCACCTGCTTCTCCATCTTTCCACATCTCCCCATTTCTGTAGTACCCCCATTAATTCTTTAATCTGCAACTTCTTCCCCGCCACATTCAGGTGTTCTATATCTTTGTCTGAGAAGTCTGCTCTGTACGGTTTCTGTAAGGGCTTGGATTTTGAGATATCTACCCCCATACTAACTGCCGTTTCGGTCAGTTTTTCGTGGAGCACTCTGGTGTTCCTTGTAAAGCTTTTACATATGAACGACAATTCTTCTTCAGAGTAGGTATTCAATCGATCCAACCCCACATTTCCTGCCATTAATTCTTCTATTTCGACCCTCAGCTTGTAGAGGTCTAAAGGTTTTGTTTGCGGAGTCTGTTTCTCTAATTCACGACTCCAACTCTCAATTTCATCCGGAGTTACCAGAGAGACATTCCTAGTACCTGTTGCTGTCTCTAATTTAATTTCTTTTGTATTAAAAGGGTTATGCCTCTGCTGTATTCCCTTTCCAGTCTGTTTGTTTGGTAATTCCAAGAACGCAACTTCAGACTCGCACTCACTGGACTGATCATCTATGATGATCGGTTCCTGTCTCGGGGTTGCCATGACTGGGGTCATAACTGGAGTAATCGGATTTCCCTGACCATTTCCGTATAACGGGACCACCGGTCCAATAGTTACTGGAATAGTCAATGCCTCAGGACTGGTATTTAACTGGGAAATTTTCTGAATTATTTCTGTCCTTTGTCTAGCTAGAGCCTCTTGCTCCTTTTCCACTAGTACCCTTCTTAAAGTTGTGTCATGTAATATCTGTGGGGTCAACGGAGGAGTAAAACTCGGGGCAGTAGGATGCGTTTCACTTGGTCCTCCCCCATAATTAGGTTTCGGGAATAAAGTTCCAGTATTAAAGGACCTGCGCTCTTCCCCATATGGAGGTTGAACAAAAGGCAGTCCTGAATTCAATGGTTTCTCTTCGTTTTCATACAAGGGTCTGGGAAAAAAGATTTTCGTACGTGAATATTTTTCTTCCTGGCTTGCGGGCACTTTGGGATATATATCCCTTGTTTCCGTCGGTTCGGGTTTTTCAGGATAGGGCAATACTTGACCACCCCCTCCCAGTCCCAGGGACCTGTCTTCTTCCTTTAGGAAGTGGCGTCGGGGAACATCTCCTACACTGGAAGGTCGGGTTCCCTCATTGTAAGGTGGCGGACTTCTGGTACAGATGTCATCTATTAATTCATCATCTGAATCCCCCAGGGCCCCCCAATGCTTACATTTTTCAGTACTTTTCTCACCCGCTCCAATGTTATGACATGCCGGCATCATGGGAAACAGACCCTCAACAATCATGCTCTGCCTCCACTGTTTCATCCTTTTATCCCTGGATTCCTGTTTCTGCCTGAGGTACCACTTGGTCAAACCCTTGTCCATTCGGGGTCTTTCTCTTTCAAAAGCCTCAATCTCCCATTCCTCTAATGCCTCATACTGCGTTAGTCTCGGTCTGGGATGCAGTTCATTCATTCGGGTTCTTAAATTAAATAAGATCCTACCATTGAAAGTACCATCTAACGGAAAAGCCAATACTCCGTCATCTTTTGTGTACTTCACCCAATTCTCCAACCACACACAGGTATTGTACCCTCGGTCAAACATCATGAATGAGGCAGGAGTATTGGGTGCTGGGACAAGAACACCTTCTCTAGATTTTATCGGTTTGTCCGTTTTGAAATAATTTTTCACCTTACTTACAAGGGACATTTTTCTCTTGGTTCCGTACATAATATCGTATCTATTAGTCTTCCACTGATCCCTTTCAAACCCTAGGTGCCTTGGATCAGGTCGAGTTCCTGTAGTCTGCGAGTGCCACATACGACTTCTGCGCTAAACTTTGTTTACAAACTACCTCCAATCAGAACGCGCTTCAGAAATTCGTGCAACCAATGGGTGCGCGACACTAAATAAGCTCCGCCAATGGGTGCGCGGCCCCTTCGTGAGACAGTTCCCACGCTCCGGCGCTCACCCCTCCTTTACAATTCCAGCTCCGCTACCCGCCCGCTGCTTCTACCAATCCCAGCGCGGCACAGAGTGACGTCAGAGGCGCTTCGCGACTGACTCCCTCCCTTCACAAGGTAACGGAAACTTTCTTTCTTTTAAAGTGCTCAGTGCTTGGTTATTTTACAACAAATACACATTCGCCACAGTGCTCAAGTGTCTAGACAGAGAAAGAATTGTTTTACTGCAAGTAAACTACTTCCATTTACTTTTCACTCGCTGCGGGCAGATCTCTTCCGCCTACCCTTCACTCTAGCATCGGTGAACCTGTTATTCCCCTAAACTCATCCACTTCTTTCCGGGATATATTCCGAGTTTAAGGTTTCTCAGCGGACCCCTCTGCTTTCACGCTAGCTCCGAGGAACCTGCTACTCTTCCGATGTGACCCTTACTAGGTTACGCCACTATGGGAATTTTGCCAATGAACCCCGTTACTGTCATTTATTCACACATGTATTCAGAAAACCCTAGTTAGTGCTTCCCGGTTATCCTAACCTGCACCTAACTTTCCTCGAACCTGTGACCTCAGGACAATGGATTCTATTCACCACTTGCCCTTTCAATTCCCCGGGGAGTTCGGACAACATACAACTAGACGATTGACAATTGCATGGATTAGTACATATAACAATATAAGAACAAGAATAATGGCAATACAGTAATTCATGAATTTCAGCAGCGTATTCACAAGAGAGTGATCAGTTCCCTCAGAACAGCCGCTCTTATAGCAGCATTAATATAATAGCAGCTTCCGACTTAACTAGTCCAACTAATCCCTGCCTTACTCTCAACTAGTCCCTAACCATCCTCTAGCTACCAGAAAACTGATAGAGCGCGCGAGGCCACCCGACCAATAGTTTCGCCGTTTCCGGCTTCAGGGCCCATATACTTTTTAAATCACCATATACATCGATCAGGTGACTTCACGAGCTCTACCAAGTTGGTGTGTGTGTGTTCCCTGCTACCAATTTTCGGTGCACCCGACTTACCATCCACCGATGCGGGTGCCTAATGACCACAATGAATCAGGGAGCTAGCTGTAAAGGAAAGGCAGTAAAATACAAATCCAACCAATAACACTCAAATACTGTTTAAATGACCACGGACAACTGGAAGTTTTAAAATGTTTATCTAAAGTTCATTATTTTCTTGCATGAGGTACAATAAAACAAGGCAATCAATAACCAAGATAACGTAAATTATATATGCATAAAGAAATAATGACAGAGTAATCATCAAGGTACTAATAAAATGTAACGAGAAAAGATACTATGCAAGTCAGTATTATCTAAACAGGGATACCCTAAGTGTGGGTGACTATAGGAGAGCTTATAATGAATAACACGCTTCACTTAAGGTGAAGGGGCCTTTGAACAATCTAGGCAACGAAGTTCTAGACCATATCAGGAAATGACACACTGCTATGCAAAATATAATTTCTAACAAATGAGAAGACATAGGAATAAACTTATGGAAAATATAAATGACTTTCAATAGTTGCAGAAAGGCATGGAAAATATCACATGTGCAATGTTGAACTTTATTAAAGCCAAAGTTAGAAATTCAGAAGGTGCAAGAATTTAAGAATTTTCAGAGCAATATTTACCTAGAAAGGTGTGGAAACCAAACCCTGGCCACGGGTCAGTTAAGGACAGGAAACCCTCAAGGAAGGATACCCCTCAAAGGACAGCAGGTGCAGAATGGACACCCAGGACAGGACAGGATACCCTCGGAATAGGAATCAGGACAGGACCCTCAGGACAGGACAGCAAACCCTCAGGACAGGACCCTCTTCAGGACAGAACCGGAACCCACAGTTCGGAAGCAACGCCTGCGCTCCACCCACTCTGCAGCTATCGATCAAGACCCCGATTGGGTCAGCGAACTCCCAGCAAAGTGCTTCGCCAGCACTTTAAGGTTCAGTAGAACCTCAGTCTATGGTCAAATTCGGACAGAGTGCTTCGCAGCGCTCTGTATCTTCAGTCACCTATTGAGTGCGTTGGGTCAGTGACAGGTCAGCTAAACCAGACAAGTCGGACGGTTCACTAGGTGAACCCAGGGTAGATATACAGTTTGGGAACAGTGTACCACCCCCCAATGTTGCAAAGTGTCAGAATCCCTCAATTTCGATTGGTCCTAAGGTAGGATTTGGGTAACACACCAATCACAATACACGATTTGAAGCCTTCATTAACATATTTGGGTACCGCCTAGCAGGTTTGGGGTTCTCATGAGAACTGTGCAGAATATTAACATTGTAACACATGAGGAGCAACATTCGCCGTTCTCGTAGCGCAGAGGTGGCTTTCCCAGCCGCATCTTGACTGTGGCTGCCAGCTGGCTGAGTTCCACTGTCCAAAGTGGCCACTTTTCAATGCTCCCTGGTCATGCGCAGAAGAGACCGTCAATATGGCTCCCAATCAGTTTGGACCCCCATTCCCCGCGGTACATGAAAAGTAAGCGAAAACAAATTAATACATAATAATGTCATTATGAAAACACATCACAGGGTTTGTACTTTTAACTCATCATCAAGAAATAAACTTATTGCATCTAAATGTTAGCTACATTGATACGGGCACAAGAGCAGTGGCACGAGCAGTACCACATGATAAGCACAGCTATGAATTACGCATGCGCATAACTTTCCCTCCACTTCTGCAGACGCGTCAGGACACGTGAGTGTGGCTGACGCATGCGCAGTAACTGAAATACAAGCGGCGGCCATATTAGAGGACACGGATTAAATTCATTAGAAATACACATAGGCAAGCTTCGGGAACTTTGCTTAAACAAAATAAATGTTAGTAAAACATACTTTTTGTTACCTTATTACACATAAACGAGGTTCTTGACTTCGGCAAGCCGCAAAATATGCGAAGCTTTGCTTCATCAGAACTACTTGGAACCACACGCCCCCATTCATTACCCCCAAGGAGACAAAGATGGTCCGTGGTGGAATAATACATCTTTGAGGGTCTGTGCCTCTAGGGGGGGTTGCGCTATTTAGGATCCGTGCATCTAGCATCACCTGCAACAGGTTTTATCCTGAGGGTCTGCTCCTTAAAGGGGCCACACCTCTCAGGGTCTGTTACTTTGAAGGCTTGTGTACTTCTGATGGGCTGAATCTTTCAGTATCCAACATTTATTGATTTGTACTTTTGAATTCTGCACATGCAAAGCTTTGCATCTTCAGATTCTGCACTTACCTCCAGCCGCTGCATAGCTCAGTACTTATCAGCAGGGATCCTTCGGTCTCTCAATGCTATCACTGTCTCAGCTACTGCTTTCACTGGATGTCATGGCTCTGCTGTCCATATTTCCCAGTTTCACCCAGAGCTGCTCCCGACATCTCTCCAGTGGTGTTCCCAGGGGATGTCCGCCCCTAATTGCACTTTCCCCAATGGAACAGTGCTCATTAAGCCCCAGGCTCCACTCTCCACAGTGCCTCTCGCCGGTGCTCCATTACTCAGAGGCTATGCCTCTCTATAGCACAAAGTTGCTCCTCATAAATCTTGGCCGAAGCACGGATTGTTTGGTGCTCCAAACATCCACAATGCTTGTGCGAGAGGTAAGAGTTCTAATTTTTTAGGAATTGTAATAGTCATTTGGGGTGGGATCCAGAAAACTCCACCAAGCAGCAGTTGGTGGAGGTTTTGCCAAGGTGAATGGCAAAACTCTGCGAACTCCACCTTCAGGGTAGAGTTTACTGCCCATTCTTAATGGAAAGGACAATGGATCTCCTGATGGTGGGGTCAATGGGTGTTACCCAGGCGATTCTAGTGGTATTAACTAGTGTTCTCACAGGTTAACGTTGGCCACTTTTCCTTTGAACTTTGAGATTTATAGACCTCTATGCTTACCTCTCTGATTCTTTGCTCAGTGTGGCTTAGGCTAACATTTATTTCCTTTCTCTAGAAGACTCTTGACCGAGTATCTGAAATGCTGAAATCTTCCCACAACTTTCCGCATTTCTCCTTACTGCATCTCAAACTTTTGAGATCCTTTTAGACTTAAACATCCTCATTAGTTTTAGATTCTAAATTAGAGGACTTCAGATATTACTCATGAATAGTACTGCTGTGACTGAACTACGTATTTGTCTTATACTGATGTGCTTGAAGTTCTTCAGGGGGTTTGGCTGTCCTGTTGTCATTCTATATCTTTATAGCATGGTATTGAGATTGATTTACATTAACCTGCCTGCTAATTTGTAACTCAGCGAGGACCCTACAGGCCTGCATATGATGATAACACACCAAGAGGGGGACACTTAGGCAGCTCTCGGGCACCGCCTGTATACTCTAGTCCCTGCTGTGGGGCAGCCAGCTATAAACACAGCCAGATGGTCAGACTGAGGCATGACCACACACTCCCCAGCCCCAGTGGCCTATGCACGCAGTGGAGCACATACCCACTCTGCCATCCTGATTCTGCACTTCTCGTTAAACCCACCTGTCCCCACAGTAGACACTTTAATGCATCTGTGAATTCCGCACTTCCCATTCCATTCCCCAGCCGCTGCACCCTGGCACATGCAGAGCAAGAGGGGAAAGCACACAACACACCCCATCCCTTCCTCTCACTACACAGCCATGGGCAACGTGGATGGAACGGTAACTAGACATAATATCAAAAAAAATATATAGAATGGCCATAATATCGAAGTAAAAATATAGAATGGACAAAATATCGAATGGACACAATATGGTGGTTACAAATATCGAATTGAAGGTAAGTAATATAATATCGATTGTCAAAATATAGAAGTTAAACTAATCGAACTATATTATATAGGCATTAAATATATCGAATTTTTAATAATATCAAATTTAAGTGTTTTGTATCTTAGTATATGTGTGAAAAGTGTATATTATTTTTGCAATGTATGTTTAATTTTATTTTAAGTAATGAATTTTATGTTATTTAATTTTTGCGTAATTTAATTCTGTATCGGGTTGTGGGTTTATAGGGGAATAGGGTGGGAAGTAATGTAATGATATTAAATTAAATATACATTTTTAGCAATTATTAATACTTTTTAATTTAATTTTGCTTTTTAGTTCTGTAGCCAGTTTTGGGTTTATAGGGGAATAGGATGGGAAGTAATTTAGTTGAAATTAAAAATATTTTTATTTATTTGTATACATTTTGAATTTATTGTTAATTAATTTTTAATTGGTAATTCATTTTTATTAATTGGTAATAAATTTGTATTAATTGTTTAATTGATAATTATGTAAATTTTCTTAATTTATTTTTCGTAGCGGGTTGTGGGTTTATAGTGGAATAGGGTGGGAAGTAATTTAATTGTAATTAAGTATTTTTTATTTATTTATTGGTATTGATTTTTAATTTATTGTTAGTTATTTGTAATTGGTAATTAATTTGTATTAATTGGTAATTAATTTTTATTAATTAATTAATTACTTGTTAATAATGATAATTTTATTAGTTTATTTTCTGAGCAGGTTGTGGGTTTATAGGGGAATAGGGTGGGAAGTAATGTAATTGAAATTAATTACATATTAAAAATACTTTTTGTGTATTGATAATTAATGTACTGTTAATTATTAATTGGTATTAATTTATTATTAATTAGTTTTTGTTATTGAAAATTAATTCGTTGTTAATTAATTATGAATAGGTAATTATTTTTTTAATAACTAATATTTATTTGTATTTCTAATTAATTAATTATTACATACTATTAAATTGGTAATTAATTTTGATTAATGTTTTATTGGTATTGATATTTAATTTATTTTTATTAATATATTAAATCATTACTTTCCCTACTGTTAAACTCACTGGAGTGGGAATAGTAGTTTTTACCCCTACGCTATCCAACGCTTTCCCTACTGTTGCACTCTCTGGAGTGGGAATAGTAATTTTTCTCCCCCGCTATCCAACGCTTTCCCTACGGTTGCACTCTCTGGAGTGGGAATAGTATTTTTTACCCCTACACTATCCAACGCTTTCCCTACTGTTGCACTCTCTGGAGTGGGAATAGTAATTTTTACCCTTCCGCTATCCAACACTTTCCCTACTGTGCACTCACTGGAGTGGGAATAGTAATTTTTACCCCTACGCTATCCAACGCTTTCCCTACTGTTGCACTCTCTGGAGTGGGAATAGTAATTTTTACCCTTACGCTATCCAATGCTTTCCCTACTGTTGCACTCTCTGGAGTGGGAATACTAATTTTTTCCCTCCCGCTATCCAACGCTTTCCCTACTGTTGCATTCACGGGAGTGGGAATAGTAATTTTTACCCCTACGCTATCCAACGCTTTCCCTACTGTTGCACTCACTGGAGTGGGAAAAGTAATTTTTACCCCTACGCTATCCAACGCTTTCCCTACTGTTGCACTCACTGGAGTGGTAATAGTGAATTTTACCCTCCCGCTATCCTACGGTAAAAATATTGTATATTTTTTATTAATATTACGTTAATATATATATATATATATATATATATATATGTCTAAAAGCAAAGCGTCCCTGCGCTATAGAAGGGCTCACCACATCATTCCCCACCATCCGGCTCTATCAACAGCACCCGGCAATCTCACTGCTGTTCTCCTTAGTTTAGCATGAGTCCGACGCGTTTCGGGGCTGTAAACACCCCTTCTTCATGGACAAAAACATGAGGCATGACTTCTTCACTTGTTATTTTTCAAATACGGTTTTTATTTGAAAGTACCGCCCTGAGTGGGTGTGGCTCACTAGATGACGTCTGCCAGGATTCCTGGTAGTTGGAGTCCCACAGGTGAGGAAAAGTAAAATCCCTTAAGTAGGTTTCATGTCAGCATGCGAGTGTGTCTTTAAATTATCAACCTTGAGTAGGTGTGGAGAAAGTTTCCTGAGATTGCATTATTTTCTTGGGATGAGGCGCCGATCGGCAGAATGGGGTCATCCCGCCGCAGTCATCACACACGTGGTACTTTCAATGCGTGTGATGCGGAGCTCCTTCTTCGGTCTAGGACAGACCGCAAACAATGTCTAAATGCAAAGCGTCCCTGCGCTATAGAAGGGCTCACCACATCATTCCCCACCATCCGGCTCTATCAACAGCACCCGGCAATCTCACTGCTGTTCTCCTTAGTTTAGCATGAGTCCGACGCGTTTCCGGGCTGTAAACACCCCTTCTTCATGGACAAAAACATGAGGCATGACTTCTTCACTTGTTATTTTTCAAATACGGTTTTTATTTGAAAGTACCGCCCTGAGTGGGTGTGGCTCACTAGATGACGTCTGCCAGGATTCCTGGTAGTTGGAGTCCCACAGGTGAGGAAAAGTAAAATCCCTTAAGTAGGTTTCATGTCAGCATGCGAGTGTGTCTTTAAATTATCAACCTTGAGTAGGTGTGGAGAAAGTTTCCTGAGATTGCATTATTTTCTTGGGATGAGGCGCCGATCGGCAGAATGGGGTCATCCCGCCGCAGTCATCACACACGTGGTACTTTCAATGCGTGTGATGCGGAGCTCCTTCTTCGGTCTAGGACAGACCGCAAACAATGTCTAAAAGCAAAGCGTCCCTGCGCTATAGAAGGGCTCACCACATCATTCCCCACCATCCGGCTCTATCAACAGCACCCGGCAATCTCACTGCTGTTCTCCTTAGTTTAGCATGAGTCCGACGCGTTTCGGGGCTGTAAACACCCCTTCTTCATGGACAAAAACATGAGGCATGACTTCTTCACTTGTTATTTTTCAAATACGGTTTTTATTTGAAAGTACCGCCCTGAGTGGGTGTGGCTCACTAGATGACGTCTGCCAGGATTCCTGGTAGTTGGAGTCCCACAGGTGAGGAAAAGTAAAATCCCTTAAGTAGGTTTCATGTCAGCATGCGAGTGTGTCTTTAAATTAACCTACTTAAGGGAAGAAGGGGTGTTTACAGCCCCGAAACGCGTCGGACTCATGCTAAACTAAGGAGAACAGCAGTGAGATTGCCGGGTGCTGCTGATAGAGCCGGATGGTGGGGAATGATGTGGTGAGCCCTTCTACAGCGCAGGGACGCTTTGCTTTTAGACATTGTTTGCGGTCTGTCCTAGACCGAAGAAGGAGCTCCGCATCACACGCATTGAAAGTACCACGTGTGTGATGACTGCGGCGGGATGACCCCATTCTGCCGATCGGCGCCTCATCCCAAGAAAATAATGCAATCTCAGGAAACTTTCTCCACACCTACTCAAGGTTGATAATTTAAAGACACACTCGCATGCTGACGTGAAACCTACTTAAGTGATTTTACTTTTCCTCACCTGTGGGACTCCAACTACCAGGAATCCTGGCAGACGTCATCTAGTGAGCCACACCCACTCAGGGCGGTACTTTCAAATAAAAACCGTATTTGAAAAATAACATGTGAAGAAGTCATGCCTCATGTTTTTGTCCATGAAGAAGGGGTGTTTACAGCCCCGAAACGCGTCGGACTCATGCTAAACTAAGGAGAACAGCAGTGAGATTGCCGGGTGCTGCTGATAGAGCCGGATGGTGGGGAATGATGTGGTGAGCCCTTCTACAGCGCAGGGACGCTTTGCTTTTAGACATTGTTTGCGGTCTGTCCTAGACCGAAGAAGGAGCTCCGCATCACACGCATTGAAAGTACCACGTGTGTGATGACTGCGGCGGGATGACCCCATTCTGCCGATCGGCGCCTCATCCCAAGAAAATAATGCAATCTCAGGAAACTTTCTCCACACCTACTCAAGGTTGATAATTTAAAGACACACTCGCATGCTGACATGAAACCTACTTAAGGGATTTTACTTTTCCTCACCTGTGGGACTCCAACTACCAGGAATCCTGGCAGACGTCATCTAGTGAGCCACACCCACTCAGGGCGGTACTTTCAAATAAAAACCGTATTTGAAAAATAACAAGTGAAGAAGTCATGCCTCATGTTTTTGTCCATGAAGAAGGGGTGTTTACAGCCCCGAAACGCGTCGGACTTATGCTAAACTAAGGAGAACAGCAGTGAGATTGCTGGGTGCTGCTGATAGAGCCGGATGGTGGGGAATGATGTGGTGAGCCCTTCTACAGCGCAGGGACGCTTTGCTTTTAGATATATATATATATATATGTATTAAAAAATAAAATTGTATGCTTCTTTTTTTTCTTAAATTAAATGTTTATTAATTTTAAGGTTATTTAAGTATTTTTAAGTATGTTTTAGTTAATTATATTTATTATTTTATTAATTTTAAATTACTTTTAAGACATTTTAAAAAATTCGATATTTTGACTATATTTTTTACAATGATATTTTTGAGTCGATATTTTTGTACTTACCTGTTTGTAGATAGGAATTCGATATTTATGCATTCTATATTTTGTCAATGATATTTTGGTAAGTCTATATTTTTGTATTCCATATTATGTCAGTGATCCGGATGGAACACTGGAGGGGGGGTTGGTTTATCACATCCAGTATTATTATACACCCTCAAACCACAAGTGAAAGGTGCAAGGAAAGACTGCTCCTGGGTTATGGATACAGATTGGGTAAACATCTTCAAAAGGCCAGGTGAGCATGTGCTGCCGGTAAACTCTGCTCTGTCTGCGTTTTTTTTTAAGAATTCCGTGCTCTAAGCAGAGCGCGGAATGCCAAAAACTCTCTGAAGTACGCAACTTTACATGAGCACCAGTTACATTACATGCCAGATAGTCATACACTTTCCTAGGATGAAGCTAATCACATGCATTCTCTGGGAAAGGGGAAACAAAACAGCTCTCTTATTGCTCCTGCACCATCTGCAATATCAGCCGGAGAAGGAAGGGTTGGACCGTCATCCCCGCTAATCGCGCCCCGGTGGCAGCTGCCTGCAATCCTCATTCATGGAGGACTCCGGGCTTTGTTGTAGTCATGGGTCACAGCTGCTGGTGCCCCCTTGGCTTCCCTACCCTCTACCGCTGCTCTGAGTTTGAGGGGAAAGAGCCAATAGTTGGGGAAGGAATAAAATGTTCAGTTGCCTCTAAGGATGTGAGGGCGTGAAGTTCTTGCAGTGGAAACTGAAAGTTGTGCCGTGCAGTGCTGATTGGGGTAGGCTGACACATGACCAGGAAGCCTTCTAATTGCTTTGGGCAGGAGATATTTCTTGGCTAAAGCCTTTGCACCTGTAATCATAATTCTATCTGCCCTGATCATGCTGGCACCGGTAAACTCTGCTCTGTGGAGGTCAGCAGAGTTATGGCAAACTCCACACTCCAAGCGGAGTCCAGAGTAACAAACACTCTGTGACCTCCACCGGCGCGGAGTTTGCTGCCTACCGCTAATGGATAGCTGCTGCAAGGCTGCCCTCAGCCTGTCCCTGTTCTTTGTACTGTGTCCATTCCCATTGTTCCGACACACTTTGGAGAAGTGGTTCAGTGACCCACAACGAGAGCACAAACATCTGGGAGCAGGGCAGACATCTGGCGTTCAGCGCTCCAGGCTGCAGTTGTTACACTTGCTGTATGGCTGACATGGAGCATTGGGGTTACGTGGCTGAGTGGGCCACATCTGGATAGCATTCACCTGGTCCCCTTTTTCACTTTCACAGCAGTAGGTGTGCCAGGCAGGGCCACCCATCTCACCAGAAAAACACACAGGGTGATGGATGGAATGTTGCACATGGACAAAACATTCACCCCAGTCACAGATCTGGGTTTAATCCATCGTTATTTTGCTCACCACGCCACCCCGGTTCAGAAATGGCCATGTGCAAATCAGTCTTGACCCTGCGCCTCATGGGAACAGTCTAGCCCGAACTGCCAAGCCCTGTCTTCCCTGGACCGGAATCAAGCATCCTAGGACTGGTTTCTGGCTATCAGCCTTCATCAGCCAGGATAGCTTGACTCCAGTGGCGTAGTGAGCACGGGACCCACGTCTGGGCATACCCTTCCCACATAGGGCGAACAGCAAAACACACAAGGTGATGGACGGAATGTTGCACATTGGCAAAACATTCACCCCCAGTCACAGATCTGGTTTAATCCATCGTTATTTTGCTCACCATGCCACCCCAGTTCAGACATAGCCATATGCAAATCAGTCTTGATCCTGTGCCTCATGGGAACAGTCCAGCCCGAACTGCAAAGCCATGTCTTCCCTGGACCGGAATCAAGCATCCGGGGACCGGTTTCTGGCTATCAGCCTTCATCAGCCAGGATAGCTTGACTCCAGTGGCGTAGTGAGTACGGGACCCACGTCTGGGCATACCCTTCCCACATAGGGCAAACAGCAAAACACACAAGGTGATGGACGGAATGTTGCACATTGGCAAAACATTCACCCCCAGTCACAGATCTGGGTTTAATCCATCATTATATTGATTACCACGGCACCCCAGTTCAGACATGGCCATATGCAAATCAGTCTTGACCTTGTGCCTCATCGGAATAGTCCAGCCCGAACTGCCAAGCATGTCTTCCCTGGACCGGAATCAAGCACCCTAGGACCAGTTTCTGGCTATAGTCAAGAGTCCCGTGCTCTCCATGCCACTGGAATCAAGCTATCCTGGCTGATGAGGGCTGAAAGCCCGAAACCGGTCCTAGGATGCTTGTTTCCAGTCCAGGGAGAACCTGGCTTGGCAGTTCAGGCTGGACTGTTCCCATGGGGCACAGGGTCAAGACTGATTTGCATATGGCTGGGTTCAAACTGGAATGGCATGGTGAGCAAAAAAACGATGGATTTAGGACCAGATCTCTGTACTGGGGTGAATGTATGACAGTGTTCTGCATTCTGTCCATCAACTGTTGTGTTTGCACCCATCTCACCAGAGCCACCTCCATTTCATCAGCCTGGCTATTTCCCAACTCATGTGTTCTTGCCAGAACCAGGATAGCATCCCAGGTGAACACCGATTGGCATGTGATGAGTCGTAGGACTACCGTCTGTAGGAGAGTAGGGTCTGCTTCCTATAGTTACCCCCGCTTTTTGCTGTGATTCACTGGCTTTTCGACTTTAATATGGCTGTGGTCCTGCTAATCATGGCCACAGTCTAGCTGTACTCTCTCTAGATTGATACCATGGACTTTAGATACATACCAGATTGGTTACTGGGTCACCTTTGTGAGCCCCTGTATATGGTACTCTAGGTACCCAGGGCATAGGTGCACCCTAAGCCTACCAGGAGCTGCAGTATGTATTGTGCCACCCCTGTTTAGCCTTCCAAACTGACACCACAGGTCTGTACTTACAGCCTGGGTAAGGTGGTGTAATCACCCCTTACTTAGATATAGTATATCTATATCTGCCTTATATATAGACACATAGTAACCTATAAGTCACTCCTATGGCAGGCCTTGACAATCCTGGAGGCAGAGTGCTTGGTTCTGTGTGAGAGGGTGCCCTAGCATGAGCTGAGCCCCTCTGCAGCTTTCAGAACCATCTCCTTGTAGCTGTTCTATGAAATAGCCATACCATATACTCTTAAGTGCATTATAATCCTCGCGGTTAATGCTAACTTTGGTTTGGATTTATCAAAACATGTAGTGTAAGCTGTCAAACACTTTGGAATACTACCCCCGCCAATTTTGGCGGCGGGGGTAGCATTTCACCCTTCTAGAGGGAGAAGACATGTAATTACTGTTAAACCCGGTTAAAGTTAAACAGAGCCCCAGCATCACAAAATGGATGCTGCTGCCACAGACATGAGTCTGCCCTCCTGCTGCTGGACGAAACTCCAGCAGAGGAGGCCTGGACAATAGGTTCCCTGTCCTGGGAGGTGCTGGCATGTTCCCAGACTGGCTTTAGTGTATTGGGGCAGGGAGGGTTGCATTCAGTGAATGCTTTTCAGACACTGCCTGGGACACACAAGGTGCTCCATGCTTTTCCCAGTTCAAACCGGTTGCTTGGGCACTTAGCCCCAGCTCTGGCATGAAACTGGAGAAAGGGGAAGGGGCGTAACCACCCCCTCCCCACGTCCACCCATAGGAGGGACCTTAGAGTTTGTCCAACCCCTAAACTTACTATAAGTATAGAACGCCAGTCCCTAGGACTTTAGATTACCCTGGACGAAACTCTGCAACATATATCCTGGACCTTCGACATTCCATATTGACTGGAAGACAGAAGAAATCTCCCTTGTGGTCAAGGAGTGACCATCCTGTTCAAACAGGCACCAACTGCATCTTTGCCAGTCTGCATTTTTCAGGCTCCACCCAAATCCCGAAGAATCTGCGACACAGGACATGGACTTTCAGACATCCCTGATGGTGACCTGCGCTCCCAGCAAAGCTGAGACCTGTAGCAGACACGAGAGACGTGCATTTTGAAACCTGCACCTACTTCCCAAGGTATCCCAAAGTTGTGCATTGAAGTGCTTGAAGCCCCAGCCCCAAGCACTTTTTGCACCAAAGCTCAGAGGCCCACACTCCACGAGTGTCCCGTGGGCCCACTTTGTGCATTTCAGCTCAACGTGTCTTTGAGGTTCCTAGTACGTTGGCTAGTGAGCCCCCAAGAAGACCAATCCTTGATTTACTGTACTTTCCTGGTTGATCCACGCTTGCTCCAACTCCTCTCCAAAGGGGGAGTTCCGCAGACCTTGCTGGTCTGCACCAAAGCCCATCTCAACATCCTGCATGGATTGCATTTGCCAAGGTTTGTTGGGTCCAATCCAGACACCAACATGGCAGTCAACTAGATCCTTTGTGGGACAGCTCGAATCCAGCTCCTTGTTGTCATTGACGCCTCCTGGTCCTCGTGGCTGAAGAGACAAGCTTTACCTTCTCACCTGAAATCACCCAACATCGGCTGGCATCCTCCTATCGCCATCCTGTACACTGGCTAGTGACACAGACTCTGTCTTCTCTGCTTTCAGGTTCTTCACATCTCCGATCCACCCTTGGATTCACCCGGACACTTTTCCTCTGGTCGCCTGCAGCACTTCTTCGCAGCTCTCCATAGGAACCGACGACGAAACCAGACACCAAAAGGCACCTATGCACCCGGTTTCACTGGGTGAGGTAACACGAGTGCTCCAGTGGTCCTGTGAGTCTTGATTCTCAAAGTGTCCTAGTCTAAAAGGGTTCCATCGTAGTTCATCTAGAAGTACCCTTAAACTGTAACTTTGTACCTTGTTCGTTCTCCCTTGAAAGTCAATGGTAACCCGCGGCTGTGTTTAGACACTGCACGCGTCTCCCGTGGGCCTCCTACATCCGAACCGTTGGTGGTTCTAGGCAGCCCCAGCGATTCCACAGGCCATAGGCCTACTTTCTAACTCTCACGTGGTTCTTATACCACTATTTTAGTATATGGTTTGTGAGGCCCCTAGGGCATAACGTATACTGTGCAACCTATCGTATGCTAATTAAGTTCCTTGTATTGTACTTTTACCTCTGACCTCATAAAGAGTAAAAAGGGGTTGTGTGTAGAATAAATACATATATGTTTGATATATACCTTGTGTGGTGTGCTTTCATTTGCTCATTCAAGAGATTATAACAGGTAAAACAACTTGCTTAACCCTTCTCCAAGTCTTAGCCTGAAGGGTGCTCTCCACAGCTACCACTAGGAAAGCTTTCTATAAGGTTGACTTTATAACCTCCCATCAATAAGGGTCGTTTGGACTGGTGCAAGGTACCCACTAGAATAGTTGACATCATATACCAGGCCAACTTCTCACATTGGTGTGCAGCGGATGGGATAAGAGCTTGCATTGTTTTACCAAATAATCTTGAGAATATCATTTGAAAAATCAAATCACGGTACCAGTAGGTACATATAAATCAAGCTTATAATACATACGTTCTACTGAACTTAGAAGTTGTAGGTGATAAGGACCTAGCACACCCTGACTACAACTCCTAGAGAGGTTCTAGTAGGAAACCAAGTAGTGTAGGTAGGTGCACACACCACACCTCACTAGTCATGCCTTTAAAGGCAGGGTCTAGTGTTTCTCTGCAAGAAGACAGCCCAGTGCTGCCTTCTAAATATGACACATTCTCTTTCCTAGAGTTAAGAGGTTTGTGTGCCATAAGGAAATGAAAGCAAGGACAGAGTCCCACCACCCAATGCCTAATAGATATCTTAGTGGCAAGGTAGTAGGGAGGGGGCATCCTTCATCAGAAGAGGATCCTAGTGGGGTTCCCCACCAGAATTCTGAAGATGATGAGGATGCAGACAAGGAAGTGGTTAATTAACCCAACCTGGCAGACATAGGGCTGCCTGGAGATGGAGATGGCCTTTAAAGGCCTCTCTCTATCCCCCATGTAGGCCTAATGTTGAACCTAGAAGAGCAAGACCCACTTCAGTGGAATCTAACCATTCTGGTACATCAATAGGGTCCTCTGCCTCATCTCATAGGAGAGGAAGTTCACCTGAGAGGAGGGAACATGAAGATAGGATGAAGGAAGTTCGGATTAGGATCAAGAGGCAAGAAGTTACCATTGAGAAAGAGACCCTGGCTCTTGAAAGAGATAGACAAAAGAGGGGACTAGAGTCCCCTGGTGGCAGTCATATCCCTAGTGGTGGGGATAGGTCTTATGACCATAGAAACCTAAGCAAGACTGTCCCTCCCTATCAGACTGGGGATGACATCCTGCAGCCGGGACGGAAGTACAACCAGCGGAGAGCGGAGAGATCTCGCAACATTAACTGAAACATTACTGCCCACTTGGAGCCCTGGCGAAGTCGTGGGTGCACCACCCTGACGAAACACGTGTTGGCTGGGCGTGGCAAATAAAATCAGAACTGAAGATCACATCAATCAAGACTATATCAACGTTATTGACTTTGTGCTAATATTGTGCATGATTTGCTTGTTTATACTGTACAGTTAATTATTTGACTTGTGCACAGATCCCATGTTATATTGCATTATAGGGCCTTGGTCCACTTGAGGGTTTCAGGCTATCCCTCCTTTCTGGGGCACCGTCTTGAATTAAGTACTAAAAACTAAAATACGTGACACACGGCAGGTGCCATAGCTAGTCAGTCTCTTCAATTAGCCTTGTCGTATGTTATAACAAATGGATCACTGCACTGGAAAGGGCCTGCAAAGTACAGAAGGTACACCAGGAGCAGTGGGCAGCAATCTTGTGGCTCTCCTTTGCAGACAAAGGTAGAGATAAGCTCCTCACTGTAAGAGAGTAGTATGGTGATGATTACAAAGTCCTGAAGAGTGCTCTAATAGATGGGTTTGGCCTAACCACTGAACAGTATCGGTTGCAGTTCAGAGATACCCAGAAGGCACAGACTCAGGACTGGACTGACTTTGTAGATTGTGCTACTAAGGCTCTGGAGGGCTGGTTACTTGGCAGCAAAGTGTGTGACTATACAGGATTGTATAATCTAATCATGAGAGAACAGATTCTTAATAATTGTCAGAACCAGTTGTTGCATCAGCACTTGGTTGTCTCTCTTCTGACCTCTCCCCAAGAATTGAGTAAGAATGCAGACAAATGGGTCAGAACCAGGGTGAAGCAGAAGGTACAGAACCAAGGTGGTGATCAGAAGAAGCAAGACCAAAAGGGTGGGGAGAAAGCAAAAGACCAGAAGTCTTCAAAAGGTCCCCAAAAAGCTCTTAATGGTGGGGGTACCCAACAATCCAAAAAGAAATAGGTCCAAATAAACCCTGGTGCAACGTTTGTAAACGTAATAGTCACTGGACTAGTGATTGCACCAAAAAGGAGACAGCTCCAGCCACCATTGCCCCTAAGGCAACTGTTCCCCCTTGTTCAGCTCCAAGTGGTGGTTCTCAAAAGAAGGGTGTAGTAGGGTTAACCCTGGGAACTGAGATGGGTTCTGGCCTAGTCAGAACACCAACTCAAGCTGTTTTGACATGTGATAGAGGCATGGATATGTCCTCCTCTGTGAGTCCCAGTAATCTGGGAAAGTACAGACAAACTCCTTTAGTCAATGAGAAAAAGGCTCAGGCCTACAAGGACACAGGTGCCAGTGTCACAATGGTGATACCTGACTTTGTGGACCCTGGACAGATCATACTTGGTAAAACCTACCAAGTGACCAATGCTAGCAATGTCACTACCATACATACATGGCAGTTGTTAATTTCTCCTGTGGAGGGGTAACTGGCCTTAAGAAGGTTGTTGTTTGTTCAGACCTCCCTGTAGAATGTTTGTTTGGCAATGACCTAGAGACTTCAGCCTGGTCTGAAGTGGAGTTTAGGATACATGCAGAGATGTTAGGTATATCAGCACATGTTCTTGCAGTGACTAGATCACAGGTCAAAAATTGTAACACTGAACAGGCACTGGATACTGGAATAATGGACCATTTAACTACCAGGAAAAGGAGCAGTAGGGTTAAGGCAGTGCCTTCCCCCTGCCTCAGAGTGAGGATCAGCCTTCTGAGGAAGCTGATTGTGGGCCTGAAGAAGGAACTGTCCTAGAAGAGCTTGAACCTGATCAGGTTGAGTTTCTTGGGAGAGGGGACCTTCCAGGGCAAATATGAGGCAGGCGCAGTTAGACTGCCCTTCTCTTGAACCCCTCAGACAGCCAGCTGCTGCTGAGGCTGCAGGGAATGCTAGTGGAACCCATAAAGTTTACTGGGATGAAGGGCTTCTGTACTCAGAGGGTAGAGACTCCAAGCCTGGTGCTTCCAAGAGGTTGGTCATACCTTTGGCATTCAGGGACTTCCTTTTGACACTAGCCCATTATTTTATTATTTTATTTAGCGATTTGTATAGCGCCTGGTGACCCAAGGGCATCCCCGCGCTGTAAAAAGGCTGATATCCATTGAGGGAAGGGAAGGGAGGAGGGACATTTATTTCGGGAATAGGTGCGTTTTCAGTTTTTTGCGAAAAACCAGGTAACTGGATTCCAGTCTGAGGGTGCGTGGGAGGGAGTTCCATCCCATGGCCGCTTGAACCGAGAATCGCCGTCCTCCTGTGCGTGTCCTTTTGAATTTGGGGATGTTGGCTAAGTTGACATTTCCCTTGCAGGACATCTTGGTCAGAACAAAACTTGGGACAGGCTTGTCCCTCATTTTCACTGGCCCCACATGTCAGAAGACACCAAGGAGTTTTGTCGCTCCTGTGTAACCTGCCAAGCCAGTGGCAAAGCAAGTGGCACTACAAAGGCCCCCCTTATACCACTACCTGTGGTGGGATTTCTCTTTGAAAGAGTAGGGATTGACATTGTTGGACCAATGGACCCCCAAACAGCCCCTGGGCACAGGTTTATTCTGGTGGTAGAGGATCATGCCACCAGATACCCAGAAGCTATACCACTTAGGACCACGACAGCACCTTTTGTGGCAAGAGCCCTCTTGGGAGTTTTCTCAAGAGTGGGTTTCCCTAAGGAGGTTGTATCAGACAGAGGTGCAAACGTTATGTCTAGTTACTTGACTGCAATGTGGAAGGAGTGTGGAGTGAACTATAAGTTCACCACACCCTATCACCCACAGTGCAATAGTCTGGTTGAAAGATTCAACAAGACCTTGAAAGGTATGATTAATGGTCTCCCAGAAAAGCTCAGGCAGAGTTGGGATATCCTGCTACCCTGCCTTTTTGTTTGCATACAGGGAGGTTCCTCAGTAGGGGGTTGGCTACAGGCCATTTGAACTTCTGTTTGGGCACCCTGTCAGAGGTCCATTGTCTCTAGTGAAGGAGGGATGGGAGTTACCTCTCCAACCCCCTAAACATGACATTGTGGACTATGTACGTGGTCTCCGCTCCCGGGTGGCTGAGTACATGGAAAAGGCAACCAAAAACTTGGAGGCCAGTCAGGAATTACAGAAAGCCTGGCATGACCAAAAGGCTGTGCTGACTGCTTATCAGCCAGGACAGAAAGTGTGGGTGTTGGAGCCTGTGGCCCCAGCAGCTCTGCAAGACAAGTGGAGTGGACCCCACACTATTGTTGAACAGAAGGAAGAGGTCACCTATTTGGTAGATCTTGGAACTCCCAGTAGCCCCCATAGGGTGCTTTATGTCAACAGACTGAAACCATATGTTTACAGGGCAGACATGGGCTTGCTCATGGCTACTGATGAAGGACAGGAGGAAGAGAGTGACCCTCTCCCAGACCTGCTCTCTCAGAACCCTGATGATGGGTCAGTTGATGGTGTAACCTTGGCAGGTAGCCTCACTGACCAGCAGCAAAGTGACTGCAGACAAGTTCTGCAGCAATTCAGACATGTGTTTTCACTGACTCCAAGTCAGACTACCTGGTGCACTCATTAAGTGGAAACTGGGGACAGTCTACCTGTTACAAATAAGATTTACAGGCAACCTGATCATGTCAGGGACTATATCAGGACAGAAGTCCAGAAAATGTTGGAATTGGGAGTGTTTGAGCCCTCAGAGAGCCCTTGGGCCAGTCCAGTAGTCCTTGTGCCAAAACCTCACACCCAGGGTGGTAAGAGAGAGATGAGGTTTTGTGTAGACTACAGAGGTCTCAATGCTGTCACTAAGACAGAAGCCCATCCAATACCCAGAGCAGATGAGCTCATAGAAAAGTTGGCCTCTGTCAAATTTCTGAGCACATTTTATCTGACAGCTGGCTACTGGCAAATCAGGTTAGCTGATGATTCCAAGCAAAAGACAGCATTTTCAACCCCTAGTGGGCATTATCAGTTTGTGGTGATGCCCTTTGGTCTGAAAAATGCACCTGCCACATTTCAAAGGTTGGTGAACAAAGTCCTCTCATGCCTGGATGACTACTGTGCAGCTTATCTTGATTATTTTGCTGTCTTTAGTTCCACCTGTAAAGATCTCCTGATTCACCTGAAAAAATGTTTGTAGACCCTGCAAAAAGCAGGCCTAACTATCAAGGCTACTAAGAGTCAGATAGGGCAGTGTCAGGTTATATACCTGTGCCACCTTGTAGGTGGAGGCCAAGTTCAACCATTGCAGAGTAAAATCCAGACCATAATGGACTGGGTTGCTCCAACAACCCAGACTCAGGTCAGAGCTTTCTTGGGCCTGACTGGGTACTATAGGAGATTTGTCAAGGGGCATGGTTCCATTGTGCCCCCCCTCCGAATAACTTAACTTCTAAAAGAATGGCTAAAAAAGTTCAGTGGACAGTCAGCTGTCAAAAGGCATCTGATGACCTGAAGCAGGCCAGGTGCACTGCACCAATTCTGCAAAGGCCTAACTACTGCAAAGAATTCATTGTTCAAACAGATGCTTCTGAGTTGGGGGTAGGGGCTGTGCTATCACAATTGAATAAAGAAGGTCAGGATCAGCCAGTAGCTTTTATTAGCAGAAGGCTGACCCCTTGAGAGAAACGTTGGTCAGCTATTGAGAGAGAGGCCTTTGCTGTGGTTTGGGCCCTGAAGAAGCTGAGGCCATACATGTTTGGTACTCACTTCACAGTTCAGACAGACCATACTCCCCTCTTGTGGCTGAAACAGATGAAGGGTGAAAATCCCAAACTGCTCAGGTGGTCCATTTCCCTACAGGGGATGGATTATACAGTGAATCATAGACCTGGGAGTAACCATGCCAATGCAGATGGACTCTCCAGATATTTCCACTTTGAATATGAAATCTAAACTGGTCAAGGTTAGTTTAATGTCCCTGCATTTGAGGGGGGTTGTGTAGGAGAGTAGGGTCTGCTTCCTGTGGTTACCCCCACTTTTTGCTGTGATTCACTGTTTTTTCGACTTTAGCATGGATGTGGTCCTGCTAATCAGGCCCACAGCCTAGCTGTACTCTCTCTAAATTGATGCCATGTACTTGAGCTACATACCAGATTGTTTACTGGGCCACCCTTGTGAGCCCCTGTATATGGTACTCTAGGTACCCAGGGCATAGGTGCGCCCTAGGCCTACCAGGAGCTGCAGCATGTATTGTACACACCCCTGGTTAGCCTTCCAAACTGACAACTCCAGGTCTGTTCTTAAAGCCTGGGTAAGGTGGTGTAATCACTCCTTACTTAGATATAGTTTATCTATATCTGCCTTATATATAGGGACATAGTAACCTATAAGTCACTCCTATGGCATGCCTTGACAAGCCTGGATGCAGAGTGCTTGGTTTTGTGCGAGAGGGTACCCTAGCATCAGCTGAGCCCCTCTGTAGCTTTTGGAACCATCTCCTTATAGCTGTTCTATGATATAGCCATACAATACACTCTTAAGTGCATTATAATCCTCTTGGTTAATGCTAACTTTGGTTTGGCTTTATCAAAACATGTCGTGTAAGGTGTCAAACACTTTGGAATATTACCCCCACCAATTCTGGCAGCAGGGGTAGCATTCCACCCTTCTAGAGGGAGAAGACATGTAGTTACTGTTAAAACCGGTTAAAGTTAAACAGAGCCCCAGCATCACAAAATGGATGCTTCTGCCACAGACACGAGTCTGCTCTCCTGCTGCTGGACGAAACTCCGGCAGGGGGGGCCTGGAAAATAGGTTTCCTGTCCAGGGAGGTGCTGGCACCTCCCCAGACATGCTTTAGTGTATTGGGGCAGGGAGGGTTCAGTGAATGCTTTTCAGACACTGCCTGGGGCACACAAGGTACTCCGTGCATTTCCCAGTTCAAACCAGTTGCTGGGGCACTTAGCCCCAGCTCTGGTGCAAAACTGGACAAAGAGAAAGGGGTGTAACCACCCCTTCCCCAGGTCCACCCATAGGAGGGACCTTAGAGTTAGTCCAACCCCTCAACTTACTATAAGTATAGAACCCCGGCCCCAAGGACTTTAGATTACCCTGGACAAAACTCTGCAACATATGTCCTGGACCTTCGACATTCCATATTGACTGGAAGACGGAAGAAATCTCCCTTGTGGTCAAGGAGTGACCACCCTGTTCAAATTGGCACCAACTGCATCTTTGCCAGTCTTAATTTTTGAGGCTCCAGCCGGATCCTGAAGAATTTGCGACAAAGGACATAGACTTCCAGACATCTCTGACGCTGATCTGCGCTCCCAGCAAAGCTGAGACCTGCAGCGGACACGAGAGACGTGGGACCAGAATTCCTGGACATCCTGTATTTTGCAACCTGCACCTACTTCCCGAGGTATCCTGAAGTTGTGCTTTGGGGTGCTTGAAGCCCCAGCCCCTAGCACCTTTTGCACTGAAGCTCAGAGGCCCACACTCCACGAGTGTCCAGTGGGCCCGCTTTGTGCATTTCAGCTTGACACATCTTTGTGGTCCTTAGTCCATTGGCTAGTGAGCCGCCAAGAAGACCAATCCTTAATTGACTTTGCTCTACTGGTTGCTCCAGGCTTGCTCCATCTCCTCTCCAAAGGGGGAGTTCCTCAGACCTTGCTCGTCTGCACCGACGCCCATCTTGATATCCTGTGTGGATAGCGTTTGCCAAGGTTTGTTGGGTCCAATCTGGATACTGACACCGCAGTCAACTAGATCTTTTGTGGGACAGCTCGAATCCAGCTCCTGGTTGTCGTCGACACCTCCTGGTCCTCGTGGCTGAAGAGACAAACTTCACCTGCTCACCTGAAACCACCCGACATCAGCTGGCATCTTCCTATTGCCATCCTGGACACTGGCTAGTGACCCAGACTCTGTCTTCTCTGGTTTCAGGTTCTTCACATCTCCGATTCACCCTTGGATCCACCCGGACACTTTTCCTCTGGTCGCCTGCAGCACTTCTTCGCAGCTCTCCAGTGGAAGCAACGACGAAACCCGACACCAAAAGGAACCTACACACCCGGCTTCCCTGGGTGAGGCAACACGAGTACTCCGGTGCTCCCGTGGGTCTTGACTGTCCTAGTCTAAAAGGGTTCCATTGTAATTCATCTAGAAGTACCCTTAAACTGTAACTTTGTAACTTGTACGTTCTGAATAGAAAGTCAATGGTAACCCGCGGCTGTATTTAGACACTGCACAAGTCTCCCGAGGGCCTCCTACATCCTAACCTTTGGTGGTTCTAGGCAGCCCCAGCGATTCCACAGGCCCTAGGCCTGCTTTCTAACTCTCACGTGATTCTTATACCACTATTTTAGTATGTGGTTTGTGAGGCCCCTAGGGCATAACGTATACTGTGCTACTTATCGTATGCCAATTAAGTTCCGTTTATTGTACTTTTACCCCTGACCTCATAAAGAGTGCAGAGGGGTTGTGTTTAGAATAAATAGATATATATTTGATATATACCTGGTGTGGTGTGCTTTCATTTGATCATTAAAGAGATTATAATTGGTAAAACAACTTGCTTAACTCGTCTCCAAGTCTTAGCCTGAATGCTGCTCTCCACAGCTACCACTAGGATAGCTTTCTATAACGTTGACTTTATAACCTACCATCAATAAGGGTCGTTTGGACTGGTGCAAGGTGCCCACTAGAATAGTGGGCATCATATACCAGGCCAACTTCTCCACCGTCCTGCAGCTGTGTATCAGCTGCTCCCTGATCTTCTTGATTGGTCAATGTTGACACACGTACTCAAAAGTTTCCTGAGACATTCATGGAAGACATAGATGAGCTTGTCCTCCGTTTGTCGCGCCTGTCGCAGCTTGAACTTCTTGTAGTCTGGGTTGAGCTGAAGGTGGAAAAGCCTGTTCAAAGCCGCAAGGGCAGCATCTAAGTCCACATCAGCACCTGTGTTGGGCAGGTTTTTGAACAGTTCATACAGCTCTGCCCCCCAAAGTGAAACACCAGTGATCTACTCACCACCACATCCATTTCACGCATGGCGCAGAAGTAGTGCTACAGCCTTCTGACCCATGACACCATCGTAGCATTGCCGTTGCTGGATCCACAAGATCACTGAAAGGCAGCAGGACCATGACAGACGAATTAGCGGGTGGCGGCTGAAGTGGAGCCTGTTGCTGCTTGGAAATTAAGTGAGCCTCACCCTGTGGATAGAGGACCTTCATCTGCCGCCTAATCCTGGTTGAGAGTGCAATCATTTACAGTGCTGGGCAATACCAGTGTGTTATGAGACTGTCCTAAGTGCAGAAACTGGCCTCGATCTAGCCTGGAGACATCCAGGCAGTGCAGTGCGCTCCACATGCCAGCAGGTGGCACTGCACACACTCTTTCCCAGGGGAGGCCTCCAGACGCTCAGCCTTTATTGATCCTGGAGGCACCAGAGACACAAGCGGTGCAGCAGGGGGAGAGGCCATGCTGACACCTTCAGCAGGAGCAGCAAGATGAGCCAAAGTGGGACCTAATTGCAGGCTTGAGAGGGCTGCTCTGCATGCCTTGCTATGAGCAGTGCTGCAGGCTCTTCCTCAATCACGGGGGACCATGTCAAATGCACCAGAGTGAACACAACCGGCCTCATCTCCAGTGTAGAGCCGACAAGGCTCCGACATGCATGTAGGCCCCAGCTTTGGATTATATAGTCACAACAAAAGGACACAGACAACTACACTGTTTTATCCAGAGTGCCTTGAGCTGCCCCTCCGGCGTTTATTTACCCCCTCAGGCCGTGCCCAACCCTCAGGGGGTTACAAAAGTATAGTTGAGACCGGGTGGCCCTCTACAGTATCTAACCACACAATTATTTGGAAACACAAATTGTTGGTCCACGAATGGGGAATACCATGTGGGAGATAAATTGACCAGGTCAAACTCCGCATGAGGTACCAATTCCGGGCTTTTTCAGCAGATATTTTCCTGTGTCTCTCAGCAATCAAAAACCTTTGATTTTACCTGGTGTTTTCCTATAACCAGATACATTCGTAATGGATTGAGATGCCCTCCTGCAGGAGTGTCTCTACTCCACCTGACTCATAAAAGACTTTTAATGGGAGAATAGGTGTAAGCCATGCACCTGCTCTGTATGTGAAGTAACAATTTATCAGGTTAACGGCCTGCAAAAGTATATGTTACAGTGTTCGCTAGGCCCATTTGCTTCACATTTGTCCTTTGATGGACCTTTTGCATCCGACTGAGAGGTGACGGGTTAGCATTTACACTCAATCAAATTTCAATTGACAGAGCAACCCATTTAGCTACACAATGAGGACCAGGAATCGGTAGCTAAGTTAAAGAAGGTTTTATTATGAATTAATAATCAAGTTCAAAACACCACTCCTAAAACCATGCTGTAAACATACAGAATAGCAATTGGAAGTCCCAGCATTCTGAAGAAGCTGAGGCAGAATAGTATTAAGCAAATAAGCAGTTCTGTGAATGAGATACAGAAAAGTAACATTAATATCTGATGCTCAGAAAATAATCTAAGATTCTCTTGCCTATAAATCAGAAACCTAGGATTTCAAAGTCAAGAGGATGGTTGAGAAACAACGAAACTCACAAATCAAGGCCACTCTTAAGCAAGAACCCCCCAAAAAAAATTGAGGTCTAAACCTCTCAAAGTCCATTCAGGTAGTCGGGAATGAGGAAAAGTGTCTTCTCGGAATCTGCAAGAGAGATCTGCATAGAGCCTGCAGAAAGGGTTCAGCAAAGTAGTCCAGCAAAAGTCAGGAATGGATCTGAGGAAATCCAGGGAAAACAGTAAATTATAACAGGCAAAGTCCACAAGTAACACCCTCTTTAACCATCAGGGGTCCAACGTCCTCATCAAGTTCTCAGGTTGCAGACTGTGAAGTCAACAGATTATCCCACACTGGTCATCGGAACGACATTTCTTTCTCAGACACATGTGGATTTTAACATTTGTTCAATGGGCATTTCAGTTGACACTCCGTTTCTCCATGTACATTTGTCAAGGTCTTCTCCTAAGTCTCTTTTACCTATCTCTAGTACAGTAGGGTATCTGTTCTAAACTGACAACGTATGTGAACAACTGCAAGAAATGTTGTGTTAGCAGAAAATGGGAAGCATTATTTTATAAAATACAAGCCTATGTTATTTG
The DNA here is from genome assembly GCF_964261635.1 of Lissotriton helveticus. NCBI lineage: Eukaryota > Metazoa > Chordata > Amphibia > Caudata > Salamandridae > Lissotriton > Lissotriton helveticus. The sequence continues at coordinate 1,351,405,370 of NC_136067.1, forward strand.
GTCAAGTTAAGCATTCATTTCAATGGTGTACATTTAATATACGTGTGCACATCCAAACATGAGTGAATATAAGTTCTAGAATGTGTTATTGAATTCATATTATGTGTGGCATACAGTAAATCTTTAAAATAAATCAAGTGTAAGTATGGCTAAGAGTTACATTTAAATGAATACAAGTGTAACATCAATGCACACCTTACATAAACGTTATCGTTTCCAGTCAGATCACATTCTACATACATGAGGATGATTTTAATCACAGTTTCAAGTCATTATGTGATACTCATATGTTATAGAAACTTTTTGGAAAGTTAGGTTTCTTCTTCAGGGTAAGTACGTCATCTATTAAACGAGGATGGTTTTATATTCATTAAACTAATTGAAGCACCTTAATTAGCATGGTTATACACACTTGTAAGTAGATTATCTAATACTGCAATAAATGCACTCTTCAATAATAATGTCATGTGAACTATTTTCATTAATCATTGAATCAAGTAAGACACATGTGCTAAGTGCAGGTTCATGTCACGTCTCTGTTAACATTTTCTGTAATAAAGGACGATGCATAAAGAGTGGGCAGCTTTGCGCTGCTCCAATACATGGTGCATACAATAAGCTAAAGTTTCTCTTGCCCTCTCCTAAACAGCTGTATTTCATTGCATACATATTTTTACTCTGACCCTTTGTGCCATGGCTTTCTCTTTATTTCTGCAATTTAATTATCCCAAGGAAAACAAATATCAACGCACTCTGCTCCCAATGATATACAGCCTGATTCATCATTCTCCCGTTTTGCGAGCCCCTAATAGTGATTCATAAGGAATCGCTATTGAGGACTTGCAAAACGGGATTCATGTAGAAATTGCATAAAGAAATGCGATTCCTACACATTCCTTATTTGCGATTAGCAAATTGCTAATCGCAAATAAGGAATAACTCCCCATTCGTTCCTATGGGCCTAAAGGCTCATAGGAATGAATGGGGAGTTATTCCTTATTTGCGAATAGCAATTTGCTAATCGCAAATAAGATAGCAATTTCAAGGGTGCCAGGGGTGTCCAAAGGACACCCTGTAGCACCCCTGAAATGTAATCTACATTGGTGTTGCGCACACACATGTCCAAAGGACATGTGTGTGTGTAACATGCAACTTAGAAAAATGCATTTAAATGCATTTTTCTAAGTTTTCGCTATTTACCACGAGGTTTGACCTCGCGGTAAATAGCGGCCCAAAATAGCGATTTCGGTATTTTAAAATGGTTCATGAATTGCATTTAAGGAATCTCAAATAGAGATTCCTTAAATGCAATTCCTCGCAAATATGCGAATTCTTTAATAGCGAATTTTGCATTTGGGATGATGAATCCCAAATGCAAAAATTGCACTCGCAAAGGGCCAGATTCTCAGAATCTGGCCCTTTGTGAGCGCAATTAAGCTTGATGAATCAGGCTGTTAGTTCCCACGACAGCTTTTATATTCTGTCACTTACATGGGAACGTTATTGCTTGAAGAGAGAAGTTTCCACACCTGATGCAAGCTAGTACTGCCCCTCCTTACATGGTACGTCAAGCGCTTAGGGCCATATGTATCAAGCCAAATTGACTTCGCAAATGCCGAAATTCGCAGAATTTCGGCGTTTGCGAATGCAATTTGGACTAATAGTATGTATCAAGGAAATCTGCTTGAAAGATAAGGAATCGCAAAATGTGCAATTCCTTATCTTGCGATTGCATTTAAGGAACCGCTAATTTTGCGATTCCTTACATGCAATGTAAGAAGCCCAAAAAAATAGCAAATTGGCCTTAAGGAATCGCAAATTACCACCAACTTCTAGCTGGTGGTAAGTTGCGATTTCCTTTCAAAATGAATATTTTTTCATTTTTCAAAGTGCCATGTGACGCACATACATGCCCTTAGGGCATGTATGTGCGCCACATGTGCACCCATGCAGATTTCAGGGGTGCAACAGGGTGTCCTTTGGACACCCCGGCACCCTTGAAAATATTCTCAATTGGCGATTAGCAAATTGCGAATCGCAAATTTCCCCTTCATTCCTATGGGCCTCCTGGCCCATAGAAATGAATGGGAAATTATTCCTTAATTGCGATTAGCAATTTGCTAATCACGATTAAGGAATTTTAAGAAATCGCAAAAAAAAAGCAATTTTCTACATACATACCATTTTGCGATTTCTAAATAGCTATTCCTTAAAAATTGCTATTTAGGAATCGCAAAAGGGAATGTTGATACATATGGCCCTTAGTTCCTCAACGTGGTAGTAAGAGCTATACGTATTATGATAATATATCTCTACGTATTGCTAATGCAGCTGGATATAAACGAAGGAGGGCAGGCAAAAATATGAGCAGCAGGAATTTCAAATGGCGCAAAGACATGACGAGTTAGAAGATTTCATTAAAGAAGCTAAAAACGTATTAGATTGCAGATTAAACTGTAACAAGCTATCAATGATGGGGGAGACGCTATGGCACCGGGGCACAGGGGCCTGAGGAGCCCAAAGAACCCTTATGTTTTTTTTATTTCTATGTTGCCTAACCAGTTTAGAGCCTGCACGGTTAATGGCGCGGATAATAACGAGGCGGCAGTAACATGAATAAAAATACTAAATGTGCAATGGAATGAATAAGAAATCTTGTACAAAAGTAGCAAGGACAGGCCTGAAGGTTGTAAGGAATTATGCTTCATAAGAGTGCTTACTTCCTAACGTCTCAATGAATGCACAGAGCCACAGGTTTCGTACAGCAACGGGGACCAAATTATGTGGCCATGTTGATGAGATTATGTGTAAAGAAAAGAAATATAGTGCTGCCACATAATCTGCCATATTAAGTATTATCAGCCTGATTCATGTACGGGCCGTTTTGCGTGTCCCTAATAGTGATTAATAGCGACTCGCTATTGAGGAAACGCAAAACGGCATTCATGTACTTTTCGGGGAAAAAATAGCGACTCGCACGCGGGCGCTAAAGCCGTTAGCGACCTACAAAAAACGCAGAAAAATCGCTATTTCCGGCTACCTGCGATCGGGATTGCGACTCGCATTCCCGATCGCACGGGATTGCGAGTCGCAATTCCGTGCGATCGGGAATGCGAGTCGCATTCTCGCGGGATCTGGAAAACGGGAAGACGCATTCCGAGCACCGTGATGACATCACAACCAGGAAGCAGCCAAATCCCACCCCCAAACACCACAGTGACGCTATCCTTCGAGTGTTCACGACGGAAAGCTGCCGCTAAACCTCCGTTAGCGACTCCCGTACCGGCCGAAATAGCGACCGCCATGTCCGACGAACCTCTCCCTGGCCCCAGCAACAGCGCTGGCCGCAAGCGCAAACTCAAGTTCTCCGAGCAGGAGCTGGAGAACCTGATAGAAGGGGTGGTGGCCAACCACGACCAGCTCTTTGGTGCCAACTCCAGGAGGGTCCCAGAGCAGGAGAAGCGCAGGATCTGGGTGGGGATTGCCTCCAGCGTCAACTCTGTGGGCGTTGCGGACAGGTCGTTGGAGGAGCTGAAAAAGCGCTGGCACGACCTCCGAGGGCGTGCCAAGGAGAGGGTGGCGGAGCGCCTTGGTGAGGCATCAGGCACTGGAGGTGGTGGACCGACTGTCCCACCCAACACACCCCTGGAGGACCAGGTTGAGGACACCTTGGAGAGGGAGGCGTGTGTTGGCGTGACCCCTCTGGACTCCTCCCGCCCCACCCAAGACACCCAAGGTAAGTGGCATGCGACTGCGACCCTGTCCCCTATGACCGTCCCCGACCAAATAGGCTCACTCATTGGCCCTTAGTCATGCCTATGTTGTGCATCAGGAAAAGCCCTGAAGCATTGTGGGAGACGTAGTATGTCCACAATGTAGTAGTACCACAATGCGGCCAGAAAGGTTCCAAAGTGCGCAAATCCACAGCCATCCAGGGAATGACACCCAGCATGCATGTAACATCTGCACGTCTGACAGTCACATGCACCTAATGAGTATCCACTTACCCTCACAGGTGCCGATGATAGCAGTGACAGCGAGAGGCTGCTGATTGATGAGGAGGCCCAGGAGGAGGAATCCCTACCCGATACCCAGCCACCAGCCCCTGCCGCTGCGCCAACACCAGCAGCCAGGCCCCCCACCGTACCTGCTGCTACATCTGCAGGCCCACCGGCTGCCAAGACCAGAGCCCCCACCTTACCTGCTGCTACATCTGCAGGCCCACCGGCTGCCAAGACCAGAGCCCCCACCTTACCTGCTGCTACATCTGCAGGCCCACCGGCTGCCAAGACCAGAGCCCCCACCTTACCTGCTGCTACATCTGCAGGCCCACCGGCTGCCAAGACCAGAGCCCCCACCGTACCTGCTGCTACATCTGCAGGCCCACCGGCTGCCAGAGCCAGTCACCCCACCAATGTGCCTCCAGTGCCTGCCGCACCTGCAACACCAGCTGCTACACCACCTGCAGCTCGTCCAACCAGATCTGGGCCAGCCACATCCGCAACACAGCGGCCGCACAGCAGGAGGGGCAATGGGCATCTCCATGCCTGCATGAGCGTGGAGCGCCGCATGCTCCGAATACACCAGCGCCAGTCGCAGCAGCAAGGAGCCATCCAGCTCCAGCTGCATAAGATTGGCCGCAATGTGGCGGGAGTCGGCGAGCGGATGGACCGCATGACGGCGGCCATGGACCGCATGACGGCGGCAATGGAGGACAATACTGCAGCGCTCGTGAAACACCGCAGTGTTGCAAGCAGGCGCCACCACCAACTGTTGAGCCGGCTGTCGACCTATAGTCGCTCAAATTATGTGGCAGCGAATGCCACCACCCAGCTGGCGCGGCGCTCTTTGACCCAGCAGCACCAACTGGTCCAGTGCTGCGAGGACATTACCCGGGTGCTGGAGCACTTGACCACCGCCGTTACCGCACTGCATACACCTGTGCTACCGGCCATTGTAGGGGGAGACGATGCGAGTGAGGGTGCCTCCAGTGTGAGCAGCCACTCTGCCACGCAGGTCCCCCCACCTAGGCGCAGCACCAGGGCTACGCCTGGTACAGCTGCCCAGGATGAGGAAGAGCCTCACAGGCGCCTGGGAATTACGCGCCGGAGGCGCCAATGACATTGTGTGAGGGACACAGGCGCAGGCTGACGCTAAGCCTGCCATGAACCTTCACATGCAGTATGCAGGAATACTGTATTTTGTAAATAGTTGTTACCATGACCCTTTTTTCTTGTGAATCAAACAAATACATTTATTTTGCTGCACACATTCGCCTTGTGTAATCATTACATTTTGCATGCAATTGTGATATGTGGGGTGGGGGAAGGGGGTGGGCTAGAAATTGTTAGCTGTGATCTGGTTGGGACGTCTGTGGCCTTCAGCTGGGTTTCTCCCCGCGTGCATGGTGCGCATGTGCTGGTGGCCGGTCGTCCCCCTCAGATTCACTGCCTGAGATGTCAACTGGTATCCGGCGCTTGGTTGCAATGTTATGAAGCATTGCACAGACAGCCACAATGCGGCAGCACGCTGCAGGACTGTAATACATGGCCCCACCTGTCTTGTGCAGTATACGGAACCTGCTCTTGAGCAGGCCAAATGTCCTTTCAATACAGTTCCTTGTCCGGATGTGCGCAACATTGTAGCGCCGTTGCTGAGGTGTGGCAGGGTTGAGGTAAGGGGTCAGGAGGTATTCCCGTAGGGCGTAGCCACTGTCACCTGAATGAGAGGAGCAGATGTTGATTGCCTGTGCAGCGCAGTTACTTCATAGCAATGTGACATTGTCGACAAAGTGTACTTACCAAGTAGGTGTCCTTCCCCAAACTCTCCCCTGATCAGTCGTGTGTGGAGTCCGCTGTGCCTGAAGATAAAGGAGTCATGGGTACTCCCTGGGTACTGGGCCACAATGTCAGTGATGATGGTCTTGGCATTGCAGACCATCTGTATGTTGAGGGAGTGGTAGGACTTCCTGTTGCGGTACATATACTCCGTGCCAGCTGGTGGGCAGATGGCGACGTGGGTACAGTCTATGCAGCCGAGGACATGGGGAAAATGGGCGACATTATAAAATTGTAGTTTTGTCAGGTCCAATTCCTGTTGGCTCGTGGGAAATGTGATGTGCCAGTGGAGCTGGCTGAGCATGGCGTCAACAAAAGTGTGGAGGCAGCGTGACATGGTGGGCTGGGATATCCCCCCAGCAGCGGCTACTATGCCCTGGAAACTGCCGGAGGCCAGGAGGTGCAGGCTGCACAATACCTGCACATGTGTGGGCACAGAATTGTTTCGCCTTGTTGGGTGCTGCATGATGGGGTCGAGTTCTTGTATCAGCCAGGTGATCATTTCCCCATTCAGCCTGTATTTTGCATAAATCTGTTCTCTGGTTTGGCCCAGCAAGGTGACCCGCTGCCGGTAAATCCTTGCCTGCCTCATGCGTCTCCTCCGTGCTGCTCGCTGTAGCCTTCGCCGCCTCACCACCATGTACATCCCAGGCATTGTGGAACGCCTAATGCTGCTGCTGAATGTCCTTATGTGTGATTGGTCAGGCCTGGACCTGTTGGTGATTGGCCAACAGTTTTTCAAATTTTACTTAATCATGGCTTTTATGGTTACCACCTGCTTTGAGTTGTCCTTAAATTGCGCCGCGCAAACGTGCGATTTAGCGCTTTTTCGCTAATGTATTTCTTTCATGAATGCCGATTGAGACAATATTGCGTTTCGCTATTCATTTCGCAGATTCCGTGGTTGGTCGCTATTTCCGTATCGCTAATGCTCGACTTCCCGGAGTCTGCGACTATTACAGCGTAATCGCTATTCCAATCGCTATTATTTTTTTGCGAATTCGCTATTTCGTACTTGAATGCCGATTCCGTGTTTTGCACCCGCAATTGCGTTTTCGCAGCCATTGCGGGCGCTATTTCGCTTCATGAATCAGGCTGTATGATCCTTCAGCAAATTCTGCAGCAGCACTATTTTAATGTTTTATCGTTATAATAAACACTGGCAAACGTTTTCACTCGTTAGCACCAGCTTCTCGCCAGAGTTATCCAACCAGTGACTGGAATTCTATCAACTGACTTTTCTGAAGGGTTTAACTTACAAATAGCTTTTTTGGGTAAATATGTAACGTATACAGGGCACTGTAGAATAGTGGTAAATGTGGTAATTCGATAATACTGTGCAAAAATGCTGCAGGTTCAGAATCTCATAAATTCAGTTGTATAAGGACTGCTGTCACAATCTTTCTCCAGAGTCTGTTTCCAGAAATTTCTTTGAATTTAGTGTTAGGATAACTCAGTCTGAGCTCGGCAAGGGAAATATTTTCTCAATCATCTTCCTACGGGGTCTTAAAGGGATGCTTGGGATAATAGTTGCAGAATTAGAAGGGGACGTTAATAAGCTGTTTTTAGCCTCCGAGGCAATCAATCAAGGTGGCCTCTGTGATTAGTTGACCTCTCAGGAAATTGAAGTGTCTTTTCTGCTGACTCTATCCTTCTCTGACAAGGTCACCGAAGAGCTGAAGCAAATAACTAGGCTAGCTTGACAGATGAAGACAAGTTATAAAGTTGTTTTTTAACAGCAGTGAAAACAAGAAAAAAGCGTGACCTAAGCTAACTCCAAGTGGTCAACCAAGATCCACCATCACTTTCCGCACATACAGGTGTATTTAATGCACACTACAGGGACCAGGCAGGGACTCTGCCCTGGAAGCTTGGGGCGATAAAAGCAAAGAAAACAATCCGAAGCAATGGGGTGGGACACGATCTGTTCAAACTAACCTATTCATTTGTTTTACTTTAACTTGAAGCGCTACAAAGTCATAAAACAGTAATGGACATATTCACCTGATACTTAACATTATTATTAACTTCTGAAACTTTCTGCTCACTGACCCGACGACCTCACACCTGCCTTACCCTAAATACTGTTGCCAAATTGTTAACCAAAATGCTTGCTTCTCACAAATGTCCTCTTTTTCAATCTCGTCTGGTGATTCATTTATTTAAGCAGAGTCCCCTATGCCTGAGAAAAAATAGCCCTGACATTAGTGATCCAGATTGGTAAAACAGTGGCCCACATCTGCAAATCAGCCCCGTTTTGAACTTGTACAGAAACGTTGTTTTTTAAAGGTATGGGAGACAGAATACATGTGTTTCCTGCAGGCAATGAATGTGGTAATAATAGCGACATCAACAGTGAAAGCAGGATTACCTGGTCATAAAACAGGCCTACACACTGCTAAAACAAGCATTGGGATAGCCAATAGGTCTCGCTTTTGGGATCTTAAAAGTGAATAGCCATGCAACACTTGATGTTGTTTAATCAAGGATATTGTGCTGGATACCTAAACATTTATAATGTCCCAAATGCGCGGCCTATTGGCTATGTATTGGGGGGGCCTTATAAGTGTTTAGGTAGAGCTATTGACTTTGCCAATGATTCTAATCTGTGCTGTAGAGAAGTGTGGCTGCTGTGCAGCTGAGAACTGAGTGATGCTGTGGTGGTGTTGAGTGATGCTGTTGTGGTCCTGAGTGATGCTGTGGTGGCCCTGAGTGATGCTGTGGTGGTGCTGACTGATGACGTTGTGATGCTGATTGATGCTGTGGCACTGAAGGGTGATGCTGTGGTAGTGCTTAGTGATGCTGTTGTGGTACTGAGTGATGCTGTGGTGTTCCTGAGTGATGCTGTGGTTGTGCTGAGTGATGCTGTTGTGAAGATGAGTGATCCTGTGGTGGCCCTGAGTGTTGCTGTGGTGGTGCTGAGTGATGATGTGGTATTGCTGACTGGTGCTGTGGTGGTGCTGAGTGATGCTGTGGTGGTTCTGAGTGATGCTGTGGTGGTGATTATTGACACTGTGGTGGTGCTGACCGATGCTGTGGTGGCGTTGAGTGATCCTGTGCTGCCCTGAGTGATGCTGTGGTGGCCCTGAGTGATGCTGTGGTGGTGTTGACTGATGCTGTGGTGATGCTGATTGATGCTGTGGTGCTGCACATTGATGCTGTGGTGGTATTGAGTGATGCTGTGGTGTTCCTGAGTGATGCTGTGGTGGTGCTGAGTGATGTTGTGGTGAAGGTGAGTGATGCTGTGGTGGCCCTGAGTGATGCTGTGCTGGTCCTGAGTGATGCTGTTGTGGTGCTGAGTGGTGCTGTGGTGGTGCTGACTGATGCTGTGGTGGTGCTGAGTGAAATTGTTGTGTCCCTGAGTGATGCAGTGGTGGTGCTGGTTGATGCTGTGGTGGTGCTGATTGATCTTGTGGTGTTGTTGAGTGATGCAGTTTTGGCCCTGAGTGATGATGAGGTGCAACTAACAACCATTGACAAAGCCAATAGTCCTGACTTGTAGGTATGATGTTACTTGTTGTATCATATCTGGATGCAATGACAGTAACAGCAAAATACAAGTTGGGCGGCACACTATGCTAAACGCAGATTTTTAAAGTAATGTTTTAAGCCACGCCCTTAATTACATTGGCCACGCCCCCTTGAGAGACCCCCTAGTTTTTTATCCCACGTAAAGCCCTGGCTAGTGCCTTTAACATGGGTGGGACTGCGAACACCACAACTATGCACAAGGTGGAAGGCTTGGGTCCCGATTATTGCAGCTCGCAGAGCGACATTCAAGTGGGGATGCCGCTGGCTAGCGGGCGAGGTTCCAAGCAGTAATAAAGCACTGGATCTGCTCGATATCCTGTGCCGCGTGGCATTAAATAGAGATTCAGGCTCCCGGGTTCGCTGGGGGGGGGGTCAGTACTGTAGGGTTGCAGCAATCAGGGGGGCAAGCATGGCGCCTCGCGGTGCACCGGAGGGCCAGTGCATCGAGGTGGTGGGGTTGTGCAAAAGCTGATTTACGGCAGCTAAGATGCAGGCGCTGACCTGGGGACACTTGCGTTATAATATGGCAGCGTTTATGCCAATGAAGGAAATAATGCTGGTTCTTCACGCTCACGACCATTTATACAGTTTACATTGATTGGTTTTGCGCACCAGTCTGGCATGGCAACATCGCAAGCTTACCCGCAGCGCATTGTCTGAATTTTGTGTTTCAAAGATGTTTAGATTTTAAATATGTTAACATTGTTTTGGTTTCATGCACAAGTCCCGAGTCCGTCAGCGCGGACTGTTTCTCAATAAATTAGGACTGCACAATGAATATTGCATGTTTGCGAACTACTTATTCTTGATCATCAGGGATATGCAGTGTATTTGTCGATGGAAGTGTGTTGATTTAACGGAGGCAGGACAAACTGTTGGGCTGTTCGAATGTTAATTCGGTCTAATGTATCATTCCTTCAGTGGGTATTTAGACCACCAGATGGTGCAGCTCCACTGTTCCTTTGACGAAATGATTCTTTAAAATTAATATTTTGCACGTTGTTATAGAAGGGTTGAGGACCACGAATGGTGTAAGTTTCAATGCAGTCATTTCTCCACTGTTTTATTTTTAGGTCAGAAAGAGCACACCGAAAGGCCACAGCGCTACTTCAGCGTCTCTCGAGGATGACTAATGACAAATGAATATCATGTGTTTGTGTTACAGGGGGAGCCACTTGTGGAATGTCAGCGTGTTCATGCTTACTTGCCCGGGACTGACTCGCCATGTTACACCACCGTGCAGTGGTAATTGCGAGGAGGGAGGGGGAGAAGGGCGGGGGTAGTGAGAGCAGAGAGCAGGGGGTGGAGCAGCATGGAAATTAAAGTGATTCGCCCGCTGTAAGGGTTGTAAGGCTTAATGAGCCAAGCCAGATGGCGCCTGATCGAGCGATGCGAGGAACGCATGTTACTGTGTGCGTAACCGCACGCTCTAGGCCAGCAAAAGCTTGTGGTTGGATTTATAAAGCCCACTCACTAAATGTCTCGCCAGACAGTGCATGCACTGGCTCAGGCGAGACCTAAAAATGGCCCACACACTGACCTGTCCGCCCAGCCATTGGGCACTGCCTGATCACTCTATAGGCCAGTCCAACCCTGCCCTCTGGCACTTTATGCATCTGCCGTGTACAGCTGATGAGATCACCTGGAGACTGGTAGTATGCAGTCGAGGCCGTACAATTATTTGCTATGGGGTAGCTGTAGATGAGACTTTGACACCCTTGTCCCATGTATGAGAGATTTGCTGGAGCCGAGGCCCAGCCACTAAAAGCTTTGCAACCACAGTAAGTCCCAGGCGAAATTTCCATTACACAGGCTCTTTAATTTATGTAATTTTTTATTATACATATTGAGCAAAATTCCATTATGCCATGTCATGTAACTATGCACCACTCAAGGCAAAAATATAGAGCAGATGCAAAGACCAGAACGTGAATGACCAGAATGTGTGCGGCTACTGTTGGCAACACTTGTGTTTTTTTGTGTTGTCTTTTTATCACTTAATCCATCCTCAGGTTTAAAATGGTTGCGGATACACATTTCATTCTAAAATATAGCACTAAATGGAGGTTTTGCTTTTTGTGTATTCACATGTAATTGTGTATGCTATTTGATTAATTTCACTTAATTGTGCAAAAACAATACACAAATTTCATTCACCTATAGTTCAAGTCTCCTTTTCCATGTATTGTCATTGCTGAACAAAAATCATTTGCCCAGATAACATAGCCGTACCCTCAAATAACATACGAATATAATGAAAAGCATTGCCACAAAAACACCAGGGGCCTCAAGTACAAGACCATTGCACCACGGGGGTGGCCACTTTTTTTTACCCATTTGTGGCGCAATATTCCTTCCCATATGTGCAAGCCTTGTAAAGACACCCTGTGTGACCTTTCATGGCCTTCTAAATATGGGTCCCTTTCACACATTACCTTGTCTGAAAGGGGCATCCCGTGGTTGTTGCTGTGGGTGTTACCACACAACATCCATGGAACCTGACACATTCCCAGATTTACAAAGTTTTGTAAAGCTGGGAATGCGTCAGATTCCCAGTAGAGGTGTAGGAGTGGTGCAAAGAGGAGAAAACAAAAACAATCATCCCTGAGTCCAAATGACAGGTGCAAATGTGTACTTGCTATGAGGTGTTTGCTTGCCAAAGATGTCCGTAAGCACATGTTCATGCAATTCACACCATGGATCAGTTTTTCAATGTGCCATCCACTTGCTATATCATTTCATTTTTTTTTTATTAGAACAGCATTCCATGAGGAAAATAATATGTCTGCATAATAAGAACAATATATCCAGCTAAATATCATATTTCATAGAATCACCATAATAATTCAAAACAACAGAAACGACAAGAAGAGACAGAGACATACATAGTGCTAAGTGAGTTAAGCTGAAAATTTGAACTGCAACATCATACTTGTTAGTCAATCATATTTCACCAAGCTCCAGGGCATACTACGGATGGTAAGATCTAGCCTGTTTACATTGAAATCCCGCTGTAAAGCTTTTGCTTTCTCAAACAAAACACCAAACAAGTCTTCCACCTAAGCCTAGGTGTAATTAGGGAGGTTGGCATGGGTGGGATTAATCTTTACAATGGTGCACAATCGTGGTGTCCCCCAACATAGCGAAAAAAGATAGGATTTGTGGCATATGGTTCATGCATAATGTTGTCTTCTGGGGTCATAACTGTTTGTAAAATCCTTGACTTTTTGGAGAACATATAACCCCCATACGAATGAATCTTGGAGGACGATTTGAACACATAAAGGCTATTAGCCGCTGGATGTATGCTTCAGTGTCTTTCTAGATGATGCCGGGGCTGAACGATATTAGGATGTCATGGTCAAGGGAAAGTAGAAGTCAAAAAGCAAATGATGCTAAGTCTGTTTGTGAAGCAGCATGAAGGTACCTGAGGGACCAAACACAAAATCGATTTAAATGTGGGTATCAGGAATTTTTCCTACTTATTGGTCGTTCCAGCCAACCCATCCTCTAACTCCTGAATAAAATATGTATAAATGAAAGAAGTTCTATGAGAACATGTTCCCTAGAGAACATTAAATCATTCGAGGGCTGTAAGGGCCAAGATACACCTTTATCTTTGGTGAAATAATGATGTAAATTTAAATTACAGATGAAGTAGATACTCTCTCTTGGACAGTATGTTTCAAAAAGAATTAAAAACCCAGGAGCTCAAGCTTTTCATGAATGTAGGGCACTGTGGTATGAAGGTATTTTGATCTGGCAACACCTACTATGCCAGTATGTGAGATAGCACAATGAGTTCATCAATGGAGATCATGACCTTGGATGCAGTAAAAGCATATAGTGTGGGACCTGCAGGGCTTTCACGATCAAGCTGGGCAGATTGAAGAAATAATAGAAGGAACAGATTGCAGAAAGCCACTTGCCAGAAATAGCCCTGCAAACTGAAAGACTGAAAGTATCTTTGTAAGCGGTGAAAAACAAGGAATCCTGTTACTATTAATGCAGAAAGAGCAAAAAAACATAAAATCAGCGCAATATTTAATGTACACACAGAACCTCTGGTCCTAGTGTAATCTGGTCAGTCTTCTAGCACTGCTAGAGACATCTACCATGAGCAAATAATAGGACCATCTATAGAGCTGTATATTTTTAAGTACTTAGATCGCTGCATATTGCCCAACTGTCTGAGCAGCAGACCGACTGTCTGGAGTATGTGGATGTGAAGTTTAACTTCACATAAAGCAACTGGGCCTTACATCTAAACTGTTGTTGAAATACACCCCCGTTGCTAAATGTCATTAAAACTTACAAAGATTACAGGTAGGATTCCATCTTCTCGGAAGGGAGCATCCAAAGGATCTGGAGAATTGTTGCTTCTGCCAATTTTGATCGCCATTGAACTCAGATCTCAAAATGTACTGTAAAATTCCTGAGGGGATATCCACAGGGTTAATAACTCTAGTGTCAGCACAGGGTCATTCCTGGGTCATTCCACCTTCCCCATGAACCTGGCCGTTTGGTTGATTGAACGAGATCAAGTATTAAATTAACCATCTGCAACTATACTGTTCTATGTGGAAGCTCATGGTGGTTCTTGTGAGAGGTGATGCAGAGGATGTATATTGGTCCCATGTTTCATAGCTGGACTTAAGCAATATTTTCCGAGCCATAGGCAAAGGTATTGATTAGTGGCATTCTATCCTCACTACCTCAATTCATAACAAGGTTCCCATTGTCACCAACCCTTCAAGCCAACTAGATAGAACCTTAAATTAGGAACCTAATGGTCAAAGTACACCCATTACGGAAGTTGCCTGCTAGATTAACGTTGCTGCATATGCGGTCGACATAGCATTGTATACCACAGAAATGGGGGAAATACTACCGTTGACTAAAAAATTAGCGGCTGAGTTTTAGCTGGTTGAAGGTTCGAGGTTGATTCGAGCCAAAAAAACAAATGTTGGGGCGTTTGCTGGCAGTTATCCTGTGGGTGTACAGAGAACTAACCATTTGGAGGCAGCATAAAAATATTTTTTAAATCATTTAAAGAACACCATAAACAATTACATTATGAGTGTGTCAGTTTGATGTGGAAATGGAACCACCTTCTAGTTTCATTAACAGACAGAATTATCATCAAGAAGATGACTATACTGCAGCCATTGCTGTATTTATTTAGGGCTCTTCATCTTTATGTTCAGCTTAGTCTCTTTCACCTTTCACCTATCTAGATGAATTAGGCAAAATAAACCTATACCAAACTGTCAGCCTTTCTATTGGGCTCTGTTGGCAAGCGGCAAACCCCACACTTGCAAAATAATGAAATAGCTCCACCTTTTCTATATATTGTTGCAGCCTGGACATCAGTTCACTTTATTTAAATTTTGTAACCCACACATTTTTAAAGCAGTGTAAAAGTAAGACTTTGATCCTGTTTTACCAGGTTTGAGCAGATATCAAGATTTTGCTAAATTTCAGGCAGTTCCTTAAGCCAGGCAGTTTGGGCTGGAGTGTTCCCATTAGAGCAGGCTTATAGTAGTGGTATATCTTGATTCTCCGCTTTACCCCTTAGGGACGTGATAGCATCATCATAGGGTTAATGGTTATGCTCGTCCACCTGGAGGCATCCCCTGGTTAGAACAGTAGTGATCAGGAATTCAGGGGTTTCGTTGTGAAGGGTTTCACAAATAGGGTGTCTTTGTTAAAAAACTTGTATGTCCAGATTTAATTTTTTTTTAATAGTTCTGGGTTTCAAGTTGGTACTAAAATCCATTCCGGGCGTAGGGGGATTTTTTAGGAATCGCCCACACTTAAATATGTCCATAGAAAGGTCAACATGTTTCAGCCCTAGTGTTTGCCCATGTGGGTCAAGTGGGCTTTCTTCAGGACCTAGAGTACAAAATGAAATGTGGGTGGAAAAAAGTGAAAGAGAGTTAAAGACCTATTGGGGTCTTAAGTTCTTTGGGATCACGGTATATTAACCTGATTCCTTAACCTGATTTGTTGTAGAAAAATAAGTAACACCTATATTCCCCCACGAAATGAACACCACTGGTAAAACATGCTAGCCTATATAGAACAATGAGAGAAATTTGCCAACTTTATTTGTAGAAGGACACTGCCTTGGATGAAAGAATTGCCATTTTCTAGTTTCTTATCTGTCATGACACATGATTAATAATGAGAATATATAGTTTTCTCCCTCCACCACCACCACCCCTTTTTTCATTCCTTTACCTATGCAGGTACAACAAAGGAATCATTCTGCAGCACACATAGAAGGAGTAAAACGCTATTATTAATTGTTGTTGTGCAGGAAGGAACACCTTCCTGCACACCAACAATCATCGTTGCAACGCAGGCAGCCTTGCACCATGGTGCAAAGGTGTCTGTGTTGGCACACGGCTGCTGTTTGTGTGCCAGTGCAGGGGAGAAAGACAGGAATGCGCCATATCTTATAGCTATGGTTCATTCCTGTCCTTTTAATTTGACACCCAGCAGCAAGGCAGGGAGGTTTACTGCACTGCTGAGAGTAAAAATATAGTAAATGAGGCCCTGAATGTGAGTGAACTATGAGTAGCACTATACAAAAGGAAAAGTACATCAGAGAGAGGCTATGGAGAGATGAAGTGCACTGCTGGAGAGTGGTAGTGAGGGAATTCATGGAGAAGAAGGTCGTTATGGGGTAGGAGAGCACCAAAATAGACTATCCGAACAGCCACCACCAGCACTCGAGCTGGCCCTGTCTGGGAGTCTAGAGCCCCCCTCCCCCAGCAGTTGGGGTCTAGCTGCATACCATTGAAGAAACAGGATCTGTAGAAGTGAGTGAGTGTGTACTGCTTCAAATGTTTATCACCAACCATAAGTAAATGCTGGAAAGAGGTAATAAATAGCACTTGTTTGATTAGTTTGTTTGAGTCAGTTAAGTCAGTTATTAACTTTATGAAGGAAATTTGAAATTTTAAGTTTCAAACGTAAAACTGCTCTATCATATATAATTCAAACTTTGTGACATTTATCTTTGGTCATAACAGGTGCACCAACCTGTCCCATGGACGAGACATTCATGTCGTTCAACCTATTTTGTTGTTGCCCTTTTCCTTCTAAGCAAATTGCTTTACTTAGTCTTTGAAGCCTACACTAAAGCCAGATGACCTTGTTAACTACCAGCCCATCACTCACCTACCATTCATTAGCAAGACCATAAAAAAGCAGTCTATTTTCAACTCCAAGATAGTATCAATGCTAACCATCTCCTGTCAGGAATCTCTTTCCTCCGAGATAAAAACTGCAGAATCCAGGTAAAGCAATAAAGGGTCCAACTCCCAACATCCCCAACTTTGAATTTAATCACAGAGTATTAGGATGATCAGGCGAGGGAAGGGTAGAAAAGGAACAGCAGGGAAAAGGAACCTGCAAAACAAAGAGCAATACCATATACCACTAAACACATGAAAAACTACTCTCATAAAATCTGGCTATACCCTCCACTCTACCTTGCTTCTTGGACAGTAGTTCCTCTTATTCCTTATGCAATTGGGAAATCTCTCTCCCGTCCTGAACAAATTATCTATAAGGCAGAATTCCACAGATAAATACACATCAGAAAACAGCACCTCATCAAAGCATATTTCTCCAGGCATACCTAGTACATACTGATTCATTGCACAATATGGGCCATATGTATGAAGCTGTTTTGAGATCGTAAACACTGCGAATCAGAGTGTTTCTATGTAGGAAAGGGTTCCGGTACGCAAAAACAGTAATCACAAATTTCGTGATTACCAATTTTGTGAGGCATGGAATCTGCGAATACATTTGCAAACTTGCAATCAGCAACACGTCATTTGCGATATTCGATAATAATGTGCTCGCAAATTGCGAATATGCAAATGAGATGCAGGAAAACATCGCAAATTGCGAGTTTGCGAAATTCACAATTTAGCACATCGCAATTACCACCAACTCTGAGCAGGTGGTAACCAGGTGCAACCTATTTAAACAGGCTTACAATGGCACAGGGGGTTTCACAACGGCTGGGCTGTATGTGACATCCAGGGGGCTGTGAATCAGAGCTGCTGCCCAGAGAAGGAGATGCCAGGAAATAATCTTCAGAGCGTGCTTCACCCTGTTCCAGTGGACTGAGGAGGAGATCCATGTGAACTACAGACTGGACGCAGACAGCATCCTGGACTTAATAGAGGAGCTCAAACCCATACTAGAACACCCCACATGCAGGACACACACAATTCTAATTTCCTACCCATGTGCAGGTCCTGTGCTCACTGCACTTACTGACATCAAGGAGTTTTCAGGGTGTGATAGCCACAGCAGCAGGGGTCTCTCAGAGTGCACTGCCGCGCTTCTTCCACACTTTCCTTGATGCAATGGTACAGAGGCTGCATCACCACATCCAATTTCCCAGCACACAACAGATCAGACCAAGCAGGAGTTCTACCTGATAGCCCAATTCCTCAACGTAATTGGCTGCATAGATGGGACCCATGTCGCTATCTCCACCTTCTCACAGAATGAGTATGTGTTCCGGAACCACAAGTCATATCATTCCCTGAACATACAGGTAGTGTGCAATGTCAAACATGTCATCACTGATATTGTCGCTAAATACCCGGGCAGCACAAATGACTCATTCATTTTTCACCTCAGTGGAATTAACAGATGACTCACAGAAGGGGAGTTTGGTGAAGGCTACCTGCTAGGTAAATGCATGGCTTTCAAACACACAATCAGTAAAGGTCAGAAGTGGGAGGACAGTGTTTAACCTGAT
This sequence comes from Lissotriton helveticus, assembly GCF_964261635.1. Lineage (NCBI taxonomy): Eukaryota > Metazoa > Chordata > Amphibia > Caudata > Salamandridae > Lissotriton > Lissotriton helveticus. The sequence continues at coordinate 1,351,423,532 of NC_136067.1, forward strand.
TCTTGTCACCCTGCAGGTGACAGTCCGTATGCTGTACATGACTACATCCTGAATCCATACCTGAATCAAGCCCCTGCTGGGGTGCGGAGGTACAACAGCGCCCACAGAGCCAACTGCTCTGCCATTGAGAGGACATTTGGAATCCTTAAGAGCCGTTTCCACTGCCTACATAAGAGTGGAGGAACACTACAGTACAGCCCAGAGACATGCTGCAAAATCTTGGTCACATGTGCCATGCTACACAACATCGCCACCAAGAAAGGCACCCCAGTGGAGCTCACAGATTCCGACTGATCAGATGAGGTGGGCCAACTCCACGATGCAGACCAGCCGGTGGTGTTGGTGCGGCTGCCGGCCGCCAGAGACGAGGTGAGATCACACAGAACTATTTCTAGGTGAGTAATGATGACACAATGCTACAGATTGGTGAAAAACTGTGTTTTTTATTTCCTTGGGTGCAGGAACATATCCGTCACACAGCCTGACGTGCACATAATGTGACTCCCAATTGCTTGCACATGTTAAACACACAGTGCAAGTATGTCGCTCAAACATAAGTAAAGATGCAATGTTTTGCCTCACCCATTGCCATTTGCCACTCATGACACTTCATCTCCTGCGGGTACGGCCTGTTGCCCCTTGCTCAGGGTGTCCACTGCCTTCCCCTGAGTCATCGGGTGTTCTCCCCTGCCGCGCACTCTGCCGGCTGTCCTGGGGAGTAGGTGGAGTGATGCTGCTTCTGCTATCACTGGACTGGTCCTCACTATTCAAGGAGCTCAGGGGTCCTGTGCCACCTGTGGCTGCTGCCCGCAGCTGGTCCACGGCATGTGTGACCTGCACCAGGCCCTTGGCTACATCCTGGCAGCAGTGAGTTATTTCATGCTGCATGCTAACACAGCGATGTGCCACCAGGGACGTGGCAGTGGACAGGCGGTTCACAGCTATGGTGTATATGTCCAGCCAGCTGTGGAGATGTTGTCTCTCCCCGCGCCTGGCTGCCTGGTCTCTCCTCATCTCTGTACACAGTCCTTCTTGTGCACCTGTCATGCACATGAAATCATCCCTCGTCTGGGTCATGTTGTGGTTGTGTGCGGCAAACTGGCACTGTATTGACTTTAATGCCTTTGCTTGCAGGTGCTGGATGTTTACCATGGTGCCTTCAAGCCCTGCAAACACTGTGTCTTCACCTACGGCAGCTGTGCTGGGGGATGGCCGAGCCCTGCACCTGAAAGAAATTCCTGAACTAGGATGGACAGGGGACTGTGCTGTGTGCTGTACTGCACGCTAGCCCTGGATTGGCTGGTCTTCTCCACTTGTGTCCTGTAGTCCTGCCTCCAGCAGTGGGAGTGATGGCACTATGAGGCGCCATCTGCATGTCACAGGGATTGCTGGTGTGCCTTCCTCCTGCTCCTCTTGCCCTGACTGGTCTTCAATGTTGGATGCATCCTCCCCTTCTGCAATTGAGTCCTGTGTTTCAGGTGGTGCTGTGAATGTAAATGCACACATTAATTTTGTGTCAAGACTCCCATTGGTAATACAATACAGTTCTCAGATTTTGAGTTGCATGAGTACTATCTGTCTGTTTTTTGCCTTTCATGAATTGCTCATCCTGATTCTACCTTGCTGTGTCTCACTGCTCCACTGTTTAAAAGCGCTCTGACTGTATTTATTTTAAAAGTGCTCTGACTGTATTTATTTTAAAAGCGCTCTGACTGTATTTATCTGGGCATTTCCGAATATAACTTGTAATAGCGCTCTGACTGTATTTAACTGGCTGTGCCCCAATCTCGCCCTGCCTGCAGCGTTTGTTGTTGTTACTGCCATCTTGTTTGTTGAGCCGAGCCCTCCCTCCACCTCGCTCCCGCCTCCCAGCTGCCCCTCCTACACTCCGCCCCCCCCTCTCCATATAGATCACATGGCTGCACGCGCAGCGTCCACGCGCTGCGGCCGCGCCGAAGGTGCGCCAAAGGTAAGCCCGTCTACGCCCGTCCGCGCCTGGACCGCGCCCAGAGCCAGACCCCCTGGTCCCCGCTTCACCCATCCTCCCCGCATTACATACAACGCCTCCTCCCTCCTTGCACTCAACCCCGGCCAAATCCCCAACTGCGCCCAAGCAGCACCAGGACACACCCATGGACCCTTCACCTGCCACTCCTGCAAATTCACCTGCCCAAACCAAATCCACAAACACCAAACAGAGAGCCAACACCAACAACCTCAAATGCATCCTTATCAACACCCGCTCGGTTCACAAACACGCCATCGACCTTTGGAATCTACTCGACACCATTTCTCCTGACATCGCCTTCCTAACAGAAACCTGGATGAATGCCTCTTCAGCCCCAGACATCACCATAGCCATCCCGGACGGCTACAAGATCATCCGTAAGGACCGCCCCATCCAAACAGGAGGAGGCATCGCCATCGTCCACAAGAACACCATCCGCGTCTCAACCAGCTCAGATGAAAACCTCGCTATCGCCGAACACCTTCACTTCCAGATCCACACCGACCCCAAGACAACACTTAGGGGCACCCTCCTCTACAGGCCACCAGGACCCCGTACAAAATTCAGCGAAGACATCACTGACTTTATCACCCCACACGCCCTCCCTTCGGAAGAATACATTCTACTTGGAGACCTCAATTTCCATCTAGAAAAGAGCAACGACAGTAACACCACCACCCTTCTGGACAACCTCGCCAATCTCGGACTCAAACAACTTGTTAACACCCCCACACACTATGCAGGACACACACTCGACCCGATCTTCACTTCCAGCAAGCATATCTCCTTCACTCATACCACACCCCTCCACTGGACGGACCACAGTTGCATCCACTTCATTTACAATAAGACCTCGATCCACAACCACCCTCAACCAACTCTGCGAAGAAATTGGAACAAAATCACCATCGACCAGATCTCAACATCGCTCCTTCAAAAACCCCCTGCCTATTCAACGAACCCTAACCAAGCCGCCATCAACCTCACACAATGGTTAACCCAAACCGCCGACAAATTAGCACCCTTGAAAAAACATCAAATCAAGCAAGGAAGCAAGAACGCCCCCTGGTTCAACGATGACCTTAAGAAATCCAAGAAGCTCTGTCGTTCCCTTGAGAAAACTTGGAAAACAGACCCAAACACTATCACCCAAGCCGCCTTCAAAAACGCCACCCGCAAACACCACCAACTAATCCGGACAGCCAAGAAATCAGCACTCAAAGACCGACTCGACAACAACGCCCACAACAGCAAGGAACTTTTCAACATCATCAAAGAATTCTCCAACCCCACCGCCAGCTCTAACGACATCACCCCCTCTCAAGTCCTATGCGACTCCCTTGCCTCATTCTTTCATGACAAAATCGCCGACATCCATAACAGCTTTGACAACCAACCTGTAAACCAGTCCACCCCACTCACCTCCGAACCGTTACCTCCTCCGAATATCCTTCCCGAATGGAACCCAATCACCACAGAAGAGACCATTCGCCTGATGAACTCCATCCACTCAGGAGCCCCTACAGACCCATGTCCCCATCACATCTTCAACAAAGCAGACTCCATTATCGCACCCCATCTCCGAGATGTCATCAACCACTCCCTTAACTCCACCTCATTGCCCAGAAAGCTGGAAACACGCCGAACTCAGCGCCCTTCTGAAGAAACCCACAGCTGACCCCACCGAACTCAAAAACTACCGTCCCATCTCGCTCCTCCCATTCCCTGCCAAAGTCATTGAGAAAGCCATTAACAATCAGCTCGCCACCTTCCTCGAAACCAACAAATCACTCGACTCCTCACAGTCTGGCTTCCGAGCCAAACACAGCACCGAGACCGCCCTCATCGCAGCAAGACGACATTCGAACACTACTGGACAACAGAGACACAGTCGCCCTTATCCTCCTTGACCTCTCCGCAGCCTTTGACACAGTCTGCCATAGCACCCTGATACAACGCCTCAGAAAAATCGGAATTCAAGGAAAAGCATTGGACTGGATCATTTCGTTCCTCGCTGGAAGAACTCAGAGAGTCCGCCTCCCCCCTTTTAAGTCTGAGGCCACCGAAGTCATCTGCGGCGTCCCGCAAGGATCATCTCTCAGCCCCACCCTCTTCAACGTCTACATGAGCCCCCTCGCAACCATTGCACGTCAACACAACCTCAACATCATCTCCTATGCTGATGACACTCAGCTGATCCTCTCACTCACCAAAGACCCAACCACCGCCAAAACCAACCTACACGAAGGGATGAAAGAAGTAGCCGAGTGGATGAAGCACAGCCGTCTGAAACTGAACTCGGACAAAACGGAAGTCCTCATCTTAGGCTCATCCCCTTCCGCCTGGGACGACTCTTGGTGGCCAACGGCCCTAGGAAAAGCCCCCATACCGACGGACCATGCACGGAACCTGGGCATCATCCTGGACTCCTCACTCTCGATGACCAGACAAGTCAACGCCGTCTCGTCTTCATGCTTCAACATCCTACGCCTGCTCAAAAAAACATTTCACTGGATCCCCACCGAAACAAGAAAAACGGTCACCCACGCACTGGTTACAAGCCGTCTCGACTACGGAAACACCCTTTACGCCGGTTCCACCGCGAAACTACAGAAAAAACTCCAACGCATCCAAAATGCTTCAGCCAGACTCATACTAGACATCCCCCGCACAGAACACATCTCCGCTCACCTGAAAGACCTTCACTGGCTCCCCCTCAACAAGAGAATAACATTCCGTCTCCTCACCCACGCACACAAAGCCCTACACAAACTTGGACCTGATTGTCTCAACACGCGCCTTTCCTTTTACACCCCCACCCGCCAGCTGCGTTCGTCCAACCAAGCCCTCGCCGCTGTTCCGCGCATCCACAAAGCCACCATGGGAGGAAGATCCTTCTCCTACTTAGCGGCCAAGACCTGGAATTCCCTCCCCATCCACCTCCGCCTTACTCAAAACCACCTAGCCTTCAGAAAACAACTTAAAACATGGATATTCCATAAGTAAACCTCCCCCCCCCTGCTCAAGCGCCTTGAGACCCTATGGGTATGTAGTGCGCTATATAAATTCTGACTTGACTTGACTTGACTTGTTTGGTGCATGTGACTACATCTCCCATAATGCATTGCTGGGTGTGCTTGTTAACATGTACAGGAGTTGCATTCATGTTTAGTGTCTGGGTCTTTCCTGAGTGTTTGAGTGATGTGGTGATGCATCAGGGGAGTAATGGCATGCTTCTTACCTTGTCTGGTGTTTGGGGGGTCGGAGCTGTCCAGGTCAGCCATGCCACTGACACTCTAAGGCTGAAGGGTGCCCTCCACCAACTCCTCAAGGGGCGTAGAATCAGTTGCAGTGGATGTTCCCCCACCAGTATTCATTGCCTCTACCAACCTTTAAGCCACCTTTTCCATTGATTTTTGGCGCATGTCGTACCACCTTTTGCGGAGGTCCTCCACGGTGCAGTGGGTCACGCAGATGGCATTCACCTTATCTTGTATTTCAATCCAGATTATCCTTTTTCGTGCCTCTGGCATACGTAGGGATTGCTTCTCAAACAGGAGCTCATGGCTGACGGCCATTTCTTGTATGAGCACCTCCAGCTCCCTCTCACTGAACTTTTGCTTCCTTTTTCTGACATTCTCCTCCTGCTGCATCTCTTTCTCCTGGGAATCCATTCCTCCTTCTCTCAGTTGCAGTGCACAAGTCTCTCACTCTCCTCCCAGCCTCTCACTCAGCTTCTGGCAATCAGGTACAGCATGGGCAGTCACACTTCCTGGTTGTTATGAAATCAAGCTGCACCTGAATTGCCCGATTCTCAGATGTACGATTTCTTATTTGCGATTTTGCAAATAAGGAATCGCAAAATAGGTATTCGCATTAATATGCTGCAAATTTTTGGGAATCGCTAACATTTTGCGATCTTTTATTTACATCTGGTTTTGCAATTCTCAAAATGCGATTCGCATCAAATCGCATTTTGAGAATCGCAAAATCCTATTTTGATATATATGGCCCCAAATGACAAGAGAGAAGACGTGCAATAAGGAAGATAAAAGAAAACCAAAAGGTGCTGTGCTATCACTGCTTCTTATTCCATAGGGAGACCAAGAAAAATGTAATCTCTCCCAAAAGTAATTATATCCAATAACACAGTCAATAGCAATTACTCAACAGAAAATCGTATCTTCTTTAGGTATATCATCAGATAAGAAGAGCGATCCAATCACATACTTTTTCCAACTAGTTATTTGGTACTGTTCCTTTGGTGTGACCATGCCCAAACCACAAACGAAAAAACACAAAGTATATGAAAGAAACAGCACCTCTGTGTGCCACACCAATTCGGTAATGTGTGGTTAACTCACCACTGCATTCCGCTCTGGCAATTGGAGAACAGCATCATATCCGCTGGGCACAGAACATGGAATAAAGAATAACACCCTTCGTGTACCTCAGAAACGGAAATGGTTGGTTAACTCACCGCTGAATTCCGCTCTGGCAATTCGTAGAATAGCTCCGACTCCGCCAAGCTTAGATGCCTAATGCACTTGACAGAATGATGTGACTGCAGGAATCCTCACTGCGACACACCCGTAAATACTCACAGTCCAAGTTCTCCTGAGACACCAAAGACAGAACCGAAATACTGGGTCCTGCTCATTCGGATCTCAACTTCCAGGTGATTCCTCCAACAATACCGGGATCAGGGCTCCAGCAGCATGAACAATCCAAAAGTTACAGAGTGGCTTATGGCAGCCTCAGACCTCTCTCTCGGCCGAGAGAGAGCAACCGGAAACCAGAACTACGCACACCGTCCAGCGTGCATCGCCAACTAATGTAGCCCCTCCTAAATTCAAGGCCTCATGGGTAATTTAGTCCTGACCAGCGGTGAGGTAGGCGCTGCCCGATCATTTCCTGACATCCTCTGCATTACTGCCAGTATGGATTCATATCAAGCTGCAGATTAAAGACCGCTTACACATCGTAGACGATGCCCTCTTGACCACAGATAAAGATGACCACTGTCTACTAAAATTGGTGGACATCTCAGCTGCTTTCAAAACAGTCCACCATCCCACTCCCATATGCAATTCAGAGTCTTGAATGGGATTCACTGGCACTGTCCTTCACTGCTTCTCTTGCTATGTTTCCAACTGACACCAGTTTGTTCACATGGGCACCTCCAGATCATAAAAATCCCTATAATCTATGGAGTGCCCCGGGGGTTCATACTGTGTTTTGTCTTCTTCAGCCTTTACATGGAGCCTCTTAGTGCTCTACTGACAGATAACAGCAAGAAGATTCATCGATTTGATGATGAAACAGAGCTCCACTTGGAAATGTTGTCTGATCCAATGCCTTAAACACTGCTTTGCCATCATCCAGACCTGGCAGGGTTTCTGCTGGATCCTATTTTTTCCTTAATCGACTCATTACAAGTTGGTTTTACAGTCCTGCCTATTTGAAACTATCATTTTGCCTTCACTTTTGTCGTTGCCCTCTCTATACTTTCTATGTCAATTCTTCTTTCTGACTATCATCATAGAAAAACTGGGACAATTGTCCTCCAGTCCTGACTCAATTGCTCTCCATATATCTTGCAGTTTCAAAACCCAGTATAAACATCTCAAAAAATCATGATCCAGACAAAATGTTCAGGTGTCTTACTAAGTCTCTGATGAAGATTTTGGATACCATTGTTCCTTTAAAAAAACATAAAATTATTAGACCGAGGGAACAAAATCCCTAGTTCAACCCTGAATCTACAAACTTAAAATTACAAGCTCACCAGCTGAAACATGAATACTGCAGATCTTAATGCCTCAAATTAAAAGCCACACCAAATGTTATGAAGCATATAAAGAACAATTCAAGGCTGCCAAAAAAACAACATATTCTTTCTGATCAGATATTTAAAAAACCAAAGGAACTTTTTAGGCTCCTAAACAATGTCCAGTCCCTTCATGACAAATCAGTTATTCCATCAGCCTACCCATGCAGTGTTCTGGATTCATTTTTTGAAGCAAACATCTGCACAGACATAGAGGATGAACATATCCCTAAACTTATCTTTTTAGGAAATCAACATCCACTGCCCCAGCTCAGCGACCTCCTCCAGTGAGTTTCATCCTGTTAGAAATGGGGGTCTCTAGTTGGCAAGTGTTTGCACCTTTGCCCAAGTAGGGAACCTTCTTCCTTATCAGTGTAAGGGTGATATACTTATACACTGGATGGCTAAGTAAGAAAATATCCACTTTCTATAAGTGGTATTTTCAAACCTAGCATATAAAATTCACCCTTACTAAAAGATGCATCTTTATATTCTGAGTTCAGGAATACCAAATTCCACTTTCCTATCTGGTCCCAATGGGAAGTTATATTTATAAAATATATTGAATACACTCCCATTCTATCCTATGCGACAGACAGTCTTTAATTTGTGAAAAATGAAATGGCCAGTATTTCACTATCAGGACATGCCACACACATCAGGGCTTGTCCTACCTTTCACAAACACTGCACCCTGGCTACAGGGATACCTTGGGCCCACCTTAGGGGTGACTAACATGTAAGAAAAGGGAAGGTTAGGGTCTGGCAAGTGGGTACAAAAGGAGGCCAAAAAGCAGAAATACTGGGGATACACTCGCTGGAAAAGCCAGGTCTAACACATCCCATCCCAGAAGAGTCTGATACTGATCGTGTGAATAGGTTTCAATCCTTTCGGTCCTCAGACAATATCTTCTCAGTTAAATGGATGAATAACTGATAGGATTATTTCTGAAGACCTGCTACCATTTTCAACAATGCTGACAAGTCTAGCATTATTCTGGCTCTTTGGAAAACATCTGTTGTTAAACCTTTCTTGAAAAATCATACCATATGTCTGGAGAACCAATATATATATGTATATATATACAATCTCATCTCTCCTCTTCCATTACTGATCAAAAATCTGGAGATAAGTGTACAACCGAATGCAAGGCTATATTGAGAGCCACAACCATCTGGACTGCTATCAAGTAGGCCTCCACCCACAGAAGTCCAGAATTAGTTGTGGTATTCGTTTTGGGCAATCTGATTTAAAAAGTAAATGGTGATTGTGTCAGGGCACTGATTCTGCTTGATCTGTTAGTTGCCTTTGAAGAATCACTGACAGAATATCGACTATAGAAATATCGACTACAGAAATATCGACATCAAAAATATCGGAGGAGAAATATCGATGTCAACAATATCGAAGTCCTATCTACATTAGGCTAAGTACAAAAATATTTTAAAAAATATTGTTTTCAAAAATATCGTTGTTAAAAATATAGTTTTTTAAAAATGTTTAAAAAATAATGTAAAATTAAGTAAATAATACATATAAATAAAAGAAACATAGTTGAAAATATTTTAAAATGTTTCAAATTAAAACTAATACATATATTGTAAAAATTCATTAAACATATACATATAAAATATAATATATATACTTACCTAATAATATTTATAAATAATTATTGTAATAACATAAATTGTTAAAAAAATTATACATTATAAACGCATACATACACATACAACAATAATATGAATAGAAATATAACAAATATATATACCAAATTAAAAAAAAAGTTTTAAATAAATTATACACTACATTAACTAAAACAGTAAATATTGGATTGCGTAGAAGTAAAAATTACTATTCCCACCCCAGAGAGTGCAAAAGTAGGGAAAGTGTTGGATAGTGTAGGGGTAAAAATTACCATTCCAACTCCAAAGAGTGCAAAAGTAGGGAAAGTGTTGAATAGCGTAGGAGTAAAAATTACTAATCCCACTCCAGAGAGTGCAACAGTAGGGAAAGTGTTGGATAGCGTAGGGGTCAAAATTACTATTCCCACCCCAGAGAGTGCAACAGTAGAGAAAGCGTTGGATAGTGTAGGTTTAAAAAATACTATTCACACTTCAGAGAGTGCAAAAGTAGGGAAAGTGTTGGATAGCATTGGGGTAAAAATTACTATTCCCACTCCAGAGAGTGCAACCGTAGGGAAAGTGTTGGATAGCGTAGGGGTCAAAATTACTATCCCAACTCCAGAGAGTGAAACTATAGGGAAAGTGTTGGATAGCGTAGGGGTAATAATTACTATTCCCACTCCAGAGAGTGCAACAGTAGGGAAATTGTTGGATAGCATAGGGGTAAAAATTACTATTTCCACTCCAGAGAGTGCAACAGTAGGGAAAGTGTTGGATAGCGTAAGAGTAAAAATGACTATTCCCACTCCAGAGAGAGCAACAGTAGGGAAAGTGTTGGATAGCGTAGGGGTAAAAATTACTATTCCCACTACATTGAGTGCAACAGTAGGGAAAGTGTTGGATAGCATAGAAGTAAAAATTGCTATTCCCACTCCGGTGAGTGCTACTGTAGGGAAAGTGTTGGATAGCGTATGGGTAAAAATAACATACAAATAATGAAAATAGTTTTTTTAAATAAATAGTGATTAATTATTAAATAACAATAAATTAATTATCAACACAAATACATAATTAATAAAAAAGAATTGCCAATTAATAATTAATTATCAAGTAAATAAATGACGAATGGCAATAAATAAGCATTTTTTTAAAATTACCAAATAAAAATTAACAATAAATTAATTGTCAATACAAAAAACTAAAATTATTACAAGGTTTTTACCAAATAATAATTAATTCACAATAAAGTTTTGATAATTATCAATAAATATTAATTCATTACAATTAATTACCAATGAATAATTAATGAACAATACATTAATTTTCAAAACATTTAGGGACCCATTACGATGTCGGGCGGATCGCCACCGCCATGGTGGCGGTGGCGATCCACCCGACATTAATGCCCGCCCGCCACCCATTTCCCCCCGCCATATTACTATAGCGGGGGGGACCGCGGCAGACGTAAACACCGTCCGCCGCTTTTCCGCCCAGGTTGCCTTGCGGCCGGGGCGGAAAATGTTTAATATGGTGGCGGTGTCTATGAGACACCGCCAGCCATATTATGATGGGCTTCCTGACATGCTTTTCCGTGCGGCAATGCCACCACGGAAAGACATGCGGAGACTCCCTGCGGGGGCCCGTTGCGGGACCCCTGGGAGTCCGGGGGGTGGGGGAGTGCACATGGGGGGTACCTATGGTACCCCCCGCATTTCAAAGTGCAACATGGCAGGCACCGCGTGGTGCCTGTCATGTTGTGCTTTGAAATGCACAACGTGCATTTTTACCATTTCGGCGGGCGGCGCTTCCTGCACCGCCCGCCGCAATGGTAAAAATACAGGATGCGCCCGCCAGTGTGGCAGGCGCATCCTAATGCCCAAGGTGGGACCGCCTCTCCTATGGCGGGCCGTCCTGTTTTGCACGAGGATGGCGGGCAGGCAAAGTCCGCCCGCCATCCTAATGGGGGCCCAAATGTTAAATATTAAAAATTTATTACCAATTCATAATTAATTAACACTACAGAAATAAAATGCAAAATTTAGTTTAAAATAGTTACTAATTCCTAAACATTTTTAATTAATTTACTATAATTAAATTACTTCTCACCCTATTCTCCTATAAACCCACAACCCGCTACAGAACTAAAATGCTATATTTAGTTAAAAATAATGATTAATTCCTCATTTTTAAAAAATAATTTACTATAACTAAATTAATTCCCACCCTATTCCCCTACAAACCCACAACCCGCTACGGTACTAAAACGCACAATTTACTTTAAAAAACATTACCAACTTCTAAAAATTGTATACATATATTAAAAAACCAGTACAATACTTAACAAAAAATATAAACAGAAACATATTAAATACATAATAAAATACATAACACTAAAATAAACATCGATATTAGTAACATCGATATTTTTGCTATCGATATTAATAACTTCGATATTAACAGAAACTGTATTTCTTACCTTCAGGTCGATATTCTGGTTGTCGAAATTCTAGATTTCGATAATCTGTCCCTACAATATTTACAACTCGATATTACTGTAGGTCGATATTTAAAACTCGATAATTAGACTGTGCACCGCTTTTGACACCAATAAACATGCCAGTCTTATCTCCAGGCTTACTTGAGTTGGCATTTCCGCAACAGTCCTTAAATGGATTAAGTCCTTTCTAGAGGACTGACAGTGAATTGTGTCCCTACAACACTATAAGGCAGAACTGAAGATCCTCAGATGCAGTATCGCCCTAGATCTTCACTTTGTTACCCATTTTGATCAATAGATAAATGTGGTGCTTGCCAATAACTCCATTGGTTGGGCACACACTTATGCATGAATGCAGATGACACCCAAGTACTTTTCAGTATAACCAGCCCTGAAGATCCTCAAGGAGCTGCCCAGCAGCAGAGGTAGATAAAAACTATTCTTGAAACTTTGTATTGGACAAGGGTCAGAATGAAGGCCTGCTTCCAGTGACCAGATATATAAATTCAATTTGTGATATTTGTTTGAAGAAATGCAGAGGCTGGGTTAGCCTACTCCTGGAGGGAATTTTGGAAATGGGTTGGTGCTGGTGGCTTTCCTTTGTTTTGTTTTAAATGGGAGTCCAGCGTGTCTGCTTTTGCTGTGTAATGATTGCCATTTTGTCCGTGAATTTTTGAGTAATGGGATAAGTTCCTTCTCTGCATTTAGATTTATGAAATTCGGTGCAAATTTTATGAAAAACATATTTGTATATTTAGCATTTTGAATTCTGTCCAAGTAGTATCTTTTTTTAAGCTTCTTTAATTGTTGCCTTGTAAATTCTGTTAAGTTTGTGTAGGTACAGTTTGCCCTGGTTGCGGTTTGTTTTGAGCCAGGTGCGATGCAGCTTTCTAATTTGTTGTTTTATCTTTTTTAGCTCTGTATTACTCCAAGGTGCTTGTTATCTTTTGTGCTGTTTGGTTGGTCTTAGTGCGAAAAGGATATCAAAGGCCCCCTGTAGTCACTCATAAAGTTTTTTTAAAGAATTTATTGTGCCTAGATCTGTGCTAGATGTTAGTTGTGTTTCTAAGTATTCAAAACTGAGTTTGTTCCATGGTCGATAGGTGTTATAAGGTTTGAAACTGTGTCTGGAAATGTGTCTGGGAATGTTGCATTGTTAGGTGGTGGCCTGTACAGGAGGAGACAGTTACAGGAGGAAGTTGGTGTAAAGTTGCATCTGGTGATGAGGGCCTCCCAACCTTGTATGGAAATGTCATCAGTTTTGGTAAGGTTTATTGTTTACCTGAATATAAGAGCTAGTCCACATCCTGTTTTGCCTGTACGGTTTTGTGTGATAGTTTGATAACCTAGAGGAATGAAGCACCACTGGAGCCATGTCATCTCCCAACCATGATTCAGTTATGAGGAGTGAGTCAGGTATTGTGTTAGAGAGTAGGTCGAAGATGTGGTGTTTTTTTGTTATATAGTGATCGCGCATTTATTAGAAGGCGGTTTAGAGATTGTGTTTTTGTGGAATTGTGACTTTGTTTTCTTGAAGAATGAGCAGTATGTTTTTACTTGTAGCAGGTGCGCCATTAGTACTGGTATTAACTATATGAGGATAGCAATAGTGTTGTTTTTCTATAATTTATTCGTCATCCAGCAGGCTTAGAATGCACTTTGTTTGGGTCTATGTGTGTATGGTGTGGAGATTGTGGTTGAGAGTCAGTTGGTGAGCTGTGTTGTTTTGTAGAGTAGCCTTGTTGTGTAATAGACATGGAGATGTGAGGTTGTGAAGAGTGGGATGCTGTTTACTTTGTTTGCATCTGTTTAGGGTGGACGGTGTTTAGGGTGGTGGTGGAGCATTGGGTAATGTTTTAAGGCTCTAAATTATGCAATGGATGAGAGGCGGATGAATGAGAGATGTTGTGTTGGTGTATTTCTTGGTAGGTGTTGGTGAGGATAGAAAATTTGTGAATAAAGAGGGTTTAGGATGTGTATTATTTATGTAGTCAGGAGGGTGGGAGTGGGTGCATGTTTCTAATTTGTGACGGAATGTTTTGTGAAATTGTGTGTGTGTGACATTTTAATGTGCTGGTGTGTGTGTTATGTAATCATTCATGGAGTAGTGAGAGGAGATATTGATGTAATGGTTTTCTGAGAAGGAGTGGTATGTAAAGTACTGTTGGTGAGTGGAAGTTAAATGGTAAAAGGTTTGTGCTGTGTTTTGGAAAGTGTATGTGGTGTGAGAGAGGAAATGGACATGAATTATGAGTGCCTGTGTTAGATTTGATCGCTGGAAGAGGTAATATGTGTAGTGGATTGGAGTGTAATGATTGTTTGGTTGTGTGTTTTTGATAAAAATTGTACGAGGGTGTTGGTGGATGATATGATGGAAGGTTGAGTATAGGTTTGGTGGTGACTGAAAGGGGTCTGTTAGGAATAAGTAGAGGGTAGGTCTGGTGTTTTGTATGAACAGAGAGTGTGTGTCTAAATGGATTAAAGTTATGAATAATGTGGCTTTGTGTTGTGTTGTTGATATGTGGATTTGTTAGTGGTATAGGATAGAGTGGTATTTTGTGTGAGAGTGAAGGTACCATTGTGTGGTAGTTAGGGTAGAAAGGTGTACAGGTGTAGTTGGTGAGGTTTTGTAGTGGTTGTTGAGACACTGAATTCTGGATAGGGTTTGTTTGTGGTAAGGAGTATTGTGCATTTTCTGAGAGAGTGTCAATATGTTTGTGCATGGCTTAAGGTGGTTCCTGGTGAATGGAAAAAAGGGCAGCCCTAGGCATGACTTGTCCTGAACAGGCCCAAGCAGGCAACTGCCCTTGTCCTCTCTACCCTTGGCCTTAACACCCGGGCTTAGGCGCCTTGAGCCCTAAGGTTAAATAGCCCCAGGCCAGGGGGCCTTTGGTCAATGGGGACCCTAACTCTAACCAGTCAGAACCCTAGAGCCAATGGAAAATGTGTCACCATCAACCAATCAGAACTGTAGAGATAACAGCCAATCAGAACTCAAACGTTAAGCTCTAAGACCAATAGAAACCCTAGCCCTAGCAACCAATCAGAACTCTAGCACTAACAGCCACTCAGAACTAAAATCCTAAGCCCTTAGTCCAAGAGAAACCCTAGCCTTGGCAACCAATCAGAGCACAGATGCAACAACCGGTAAGAAACTTATATAAGGGGCAAGTGAAATTAAGCAAAGGCTGGTGGGCAGGAGGCTGAGAGAAGCTCCAGAAGTGAGAATCTCCTTGGATACAAACATGTTCAAACCACACTTTGTAGTTCATGTTCAACTCTGCTGATAAGGCCGAATTCGAAAGCTACTAAAATATTGCTTTTCACGCACTTAAACAAATCACCTTTTCTAGCCAAATTCGAGTGCTGCATACACTTTCCAAACGCAGCTTAAGCCATAAAGCTGATTAAGAAGTCATTTAAACACACTGTGGTTAGCCTCTGAGGTGTTTTTGCCTTTTTATCTTTTAGGAAAAGGGAGGAATTGCATTTTACAAGCCTTACCACATATAGAGGAAAACTAGAAGAGACATTTAAACATTCACAGGTAGAAATAAAATAGCAGTTTTAAAGTACAAAAGACACAAAAACCAAGAGGTAAATTCAAACATTCATGGGTAGAGGAAAAAGCACTTTTAAAAATTCAAGGACACACAGCACAAAGTCTGTTTTCTTACCACCTCTTTGTCTTTTGCTCACTTGGCTCTTTAGGGCACAGAGAAGCTGGGGCCACAAAATGGAGGTGGCTGTCTTGGGGTTCTCTTCCGCAAACTTTAAGGGCCTGTGCACATGTGAGAGGAGGAATCAGGGTTGCTTGGAAGCTAGTGGGGCGCTAGAGGGCCAATCAGCAAGCACATGCTGGTAGACACGGGGTAGGGAGGTGCTACGGGAGTCAGAATCTCCTTGGATACAGACACGTTCAATTTGCACTTTGTAGTTCATGTTCAACTCTGCTGGTAAGTCCCAATTCTAAAGCCACTAAAATACTGCTTTTCGTGCATATAAATAAATCACTTTTCCTAGTTCAAAACAAGTGCTACAGATACTTTCCAAACACAGTTTAAACAATATAGCAGAGTAATTTTAAACACACATTGGTTAGCTTCTGAGGTGTATTTTGCCTTTTTACCTTATAGGAAAATGGGTGGGGGGGCATTGCCTTTTTCAGGTCTTAGCACAGTATAGGGGAAAACACGAAGAGACATTTAAACAAAGGGTGGTCTTTTCACTGCTTAACCGTGTCAATGTCCTATCAGATTATCCCCTTCCATGTGCATTTAAAGATGCACTTGGTAGTGCTATATTTGCAGAGCCAGTCAGCAATAAGCAGCTTACTGTATTTTACATTACAAAAGACCAGAAGCACATCAGTTCTCCCACTTCACCTCCTTAAATACCCAAGCCCTCAAATGTTCATCAATCTGGTCAGGACTGCATTATCACTCTCAAGGGGCTTGGTTATACTCACTTGAGTTTGCAACCAAGTATTCCAGTTTCAGAACCTAGATACAATATGTTTCTATAGAGGCTAATCAAGTGTGTATCTATACGATCAATCTGGGCCTGATGCAAAACACAATGGCACTTACTTAGACTTTGCCAGGCTGTACTCCAATCCATCAGCTCAGCAGAGGGATGCATTTCACTGACAGACTACAGCCCCCATAGTTAGAGTTCTTCACCAGGTGGGCAGAGATCTCTGTACATTCAGAGGGGGGCGCCAAAGATTTGCTCTGCACTGAGACATTTTTGTTTATGGAAAACAGACTCCTAAAGTGGTATCGTGTTCTTGAACAGCAAAAAATGAATAGCCCTGACGCCCTGAGATCGTTTTCCAGGATGCGAGGGTCAGGTATATAATTATATACCAGAAGGTGCTACTATACCTTGTCAGGGCAGGTGCAAAACACATGAAAGTGTTCCTCAAATATTCCAAGGTGTTTCTTATTGCATTTGAGTGTTTTTCCAATGTACTCTCGGGTGCAGCTACCCGTATGGTGCATAATGAGTAAGCATACCAAGGAGAGTGTTGATAAATGTATCAGCTTGTCAGAGGTGATTGCTGATTCTCAAGTAATATAGGGTTACTCATTATGCCTGTTTGCGGTGGTGTGCAGAGGAGTGCTGTTTAGTGCTCCAGATGCTGTGACACTTGTGTAGGATAGATGGACCAGAACAGATGATAGAAATTGTGTGTTTATGTAGCACATATTGACAACAAATTAAAATATAAATCCAAAATAAAATATAAGTCCAGACAGGTCACAGCAAATTTCTGATGCTTGAAGTGACACCATTGAATTTAATTGTGATATGATACAAGATGTTAAAAGATGTGGAAAATGATTAATGATTATTTTTTTTGTGCCCTTCTGCCCTCTATGCCACTCGTTTTTCCCTCGTTTTTTGTGCCCTTCTGCCTTCTGTTCGACTCGTTTTTTGTGCCCTTCTGCCCTTTGCTCCACTCGATTTTTTTGTCCCCTTCGGCCCTCTGTGCCACTCGTTTTTCCCTTGTTTGTGTGTCCCTTTTGCCTTCTGTTCCTCTCGTTTTTTGTGCCCTACTGTCCTCTGGTCCACTCGTTTTTTGTGACCTTCTGCCCACTGTGCCACTCATTTTTCCCTTGTTTTTTGTGCCCTTCTGCCTTCTGTTCCACTTGTTTTTGTGTGCCCTTCTGCCCTCTGTGCCACGTGTTTTTCCCTCGTTTTTTTTGCCCTTCTGCCTTCTATTCCACTCGTTTTTTGTGCCCTTCTGCCCTCTGTTCCACTCATTTTCTGTGCCCTTCTGCCCTCTGGGCCACTCGTTTTCCCCTCATTTTTGTGCCCCTTTTGCCTTCTGTTCCACTCGTTTTTTGTGCCCTTCTGTCCACTTTTCCACTCGTTTTTTGTGCCCTTCTGCCCTCTGTGCCACTTGTTTTTCCCTCGTTTCTGTGCCCCTTTTTCCTTCTGTTACCTTTGTTGTCCCTTACCGCCTTTGCTGCTGTGTCCCCTGCGGCCCTGCCCCCCTTGACTAGCCACTGCCCATTCACTGCCCCTGCCTCCCGCCTCCCTGCTGCTCCTCCCTCCCACCTCCCCATATATGATGGCCACTGGCGCGCCATAGGCGCTTAAGGCAAGCCTGTCCGCGCCCGTCCGTGCATGGACCGCGCCTAGTGCCAGAACCCCTGGCCCCCGCACCCGCCACGACGACCGCTGCCACTACGACGCCAGCACTCAACTCTGAACGGAGCCACACCTGCTTCAAGGCCGCCTCAAAATGCACACACGGCCCCTGCACCTGCTGGAACTGTAGCTACACCAGCCTCAGAGCCGACGAACCACCCGACAAGAAAGACCCCAACCACCTCCGATTCATTCTACTGAACACCCGCTCCGCACACAAGCATGCCGTCGACCTCTGGGACCTGCTCAACAAAACATCCCCGGACGTCGCCTTCATGACAGAGACCTGGTTTAACGACTCCTTCGCACCCGACATCGCCATAGCCATCCCAGACGGCTACAAGATCACCCGCAGAGACCGCACTAACGGACTCGGAGGAGGAATCTTCATTGTCCACATCATCAGGGTCTCGACTAGCACCGACGACACGCTCAGCACCGTCAAACACATGCATTTCCAGATCCACACAGACCCTAACTCCACCCTCAGAGGCACCCTCGTCTACCGACCCCCGGAGCCCGCCCCCAGGTCAGCAACTCCATCGCCGACTTGATGAGCACATACGCCCTGACCTCCACTGACTACATCCACCTCGGAGTCATGAACTTTTACCTTGAGAACAACAACGACAACAAATCCACAATCCTGATCGATAACCTCGCCAACCTCGGACTGAAGCGACTCGTCACATCGCCCACCCACTCCGCCGGCCACACGCTCGACCCCGTCTTCTCCTCAAGCCTGCACATCTCCGTTAGCCATGCCACCGAACTCCTCTGGACTGACCACCGCTGCATCCCCTTCGCCTTCCAGAAACCCACCACACACCACCGCACCCAACAGATCCCCCGCCGCTGCTGGAGCAAAAGCACCAAAGACCAACTACAAGCAAATCTCGCTCTCAGCCTACCCACCAAACCTTTCAACACAGACGACGCTGCCCACAGCCTCAGATGCTGGATCGAGGACTGCGCCAACACCCTCGCCCTGCTGAAGAAACCCCCTCACAGAGACACCAGCAAGAGGGCCAGCTGGTTCACCCCAGAACTGCTAGCCTCCAAGCAAGCCTGCTGGAAACTAGAGAAGAAATGGCACAGTGAACAAACTCCGGACAGCCACGCAGCACACAAGTATGCCATCTGCAACCACTACCACCTCATCAGGGCGGCCAAGAGGACCTCCTTCAAAGACCGCCTCGACAAGAACGCACACAATAGCAAGGAGCTCTTCAACATCGTGAAGGAACTCTCCAACCACAGCTCCAACACCAACGACATCCTGCTGTTGCAAGCCCTGTGCGACTCCCTCGCCACCTTCTACCACCGCAAGATAGCAGACATCCACAACAGCTTCAACACCCAGACAGCCCCAACAGACAGCAACACAACAGACCATCTGCACACCATCAACCATGACCCCCTGCTAGCCTGGGCCAGCGTGAGCATCAATGACACCATTAAGACCATGCACACAATACACTCCGACTCTCCATCAGACCCATTCCTGCACCACGTCTTCAACAGAGCAAGCAGCTCCATCGCACCCCACCTGCGCAACATCATCAATCTCTCCCTCGAGACCGCGACCTTCCCAGAGATCTGGAAACACGCCGAGATCAACGCCCTACTCAAAAAACCTAAGGCAGACCAAAGAACTTCCGGCCCATCTCTCTGCTCCCCTTCCCGGCCAAGGTCACAGAGAAAACTGTCAACAGACAGCTAACCCCGATACCTCGAAGAAAACAGAATCCTGGACCCTTCCCAGTCAGGGTTCCGCAGCAACCACAGCACAAGACTACCCTCATCGCCACCACTGACGACATCAGGACCCTGCTGGACAACGGCGAGACCTCAGCACTCATCCTCCTAGACCTCTCTGCCGCCTTTGACACCGGCTGCCACCGCACACTATGCGCACGCCTCCACGCCACAGGGATCCGAGACAAGGCTCTGGATTGGACCACCTCCTTCCTCTCTGGCAGAACCCAGAGCATCCACCTCCCCATTCCGTTCCAGAGCCTCTGAGATCATCTGCGGCGTACCCGAGGGATACTCCCTCAGCCCGACGCAGTTCAACATTTATATGGCCCTGCTCGCACACGTAGCCCGACAGCACGACCTCAATATAATCTCCTATGCCGACGACACTCAGCTGATCCTCTCCCTCACCAAGGACCCCATCACCGCCAAAGCCAACCTCCATGAAGGAATGAAGGCCGTCGCCGACTGGATGAAGACGCAACCTGGGAATCATCCTCGACTCAACGTTCTCAATGACCAAGCAAGTCAACGCCGTCTCCTCCTCCTGCTTCAACACCCTCCGCATGCTCCGCAAGATCTACAGATGGATCCCAACAGATACAAGAAAGACAGTCACCCAGGCCCTCGTCAGCAGCAGACTCGACTACGGAAACGCCTTCTATGCAGGAGCCCCAACCAATCTCATCAAACGACTACAACGCATCCAAAACGCCTCTGCACGACTGATCCTTGACGTACCATGTCACATCACCCCCCACCTGAGAAACCTGCACTGGCTCCCCATCAACAAGAGGATATCCTTCAAGTTCCTCACCCACCCACACAAGGCACTCCACAAGACCGGCCCAGCCTACCTTAACAGACGGCTCTCCTTCTACATCCCCAACCGCCAGCTACGCTCCGCTGACCTCTCACTCACCACTGTCCCGTGCATCTGAAGAACAACCACCGGTGGTAGATCCTTCTCCCACCTCGCCGCCAAGACATGGAACACCCTCCCACTGAGCCTACAACAGACCCAAGACCTGCTGACCTGCAGAAGGATACTCAAGACCTGGCTGTTCGATCAGTAGCGCCTCCCCCCCAGCGCCTTGAGACCCTCGCGGGTATGTAGTGCGCTTTACAAATGATTAATTGATTGATTGATTAAAGTACAAGGCTTTAATGCTTACATTTTTGGGAATCTTTGAGAATAACCGGCTTCCATGTCAAACAATGTCAATTGTTGGACGAGTTACCCTTGAACTGCAGGTTCTTCAGTTTTAACATGGGAAAAAGTGACACCCCGCCGGCGCAAATAAACCCCAATATGTTTTCACATTTTGGTAATGAAACTCAGTGAATGAAGCTTGATTGGGAGCTTAACCATGGCAGGGAGATGTTCAAGAGAAAACAAGCGCTGGCAAAGTAAATAGGTCTCGTCAATACAAGAGCTATAGGCTATAGGCTAAGAGTGTTGCTAAGTGGAGTGGAGTGTTGTAGAACGGAGTGTCTTGGAGTAAGGTTTCATGGATTGAAGTGCTGTGGAGTAGAGTGGAGTAGAGTGGTATAGGGTGGTATAGAGTGGAGTGGAGTAGAGTTACATTGAGTGGAGGGGCATGAAGTGGAGGAGTGTAGGGTGGAGTAGAGTATCTTAGAGTGCAGTGGAGTGGCATAGAGTGTTGTGGAGTGGAGTGGAGTGGCATAGAGTGGCATACAGTGGAGTGGTGTTGAGCGGAATAGCAGAGTAGAGTGGAGTCTAGTAAAGAGTGTGTCACAGAGTAGAGTTGAGTGGAGTAGAGTGGAATGGCATGGAGTGGAGTAGCGGACAGTGGATTAAAGTGTTGTAGAGTGGAGTGGAGTGTCATAGAGTGAAGTATCGTAGAGTAGAGTTTTGTTGAGTGGGTGGGCATAGAGTGGAGTAGAGTGAAGTGGCAAAGAGTGGCATAGAGTCGAGTGGCATAGACTGGAGCAGAGTGGAGTATCATAGAGTGGAGTAAAGTGGCATGGAGTGGAGTGGAGTGGCATACAGTGGAGCAGGGTGTTGTACAGTGACATAGAGAGGAGTATAGCATTGTAGAGTAGAGTGGAGTGATGTAGAATGGAGGGGCATTGAGTGGAGTAGAGTGGCATAGAGTGAAGCGGCAAAGAGTGGAGTAGAGTGGAGAGGCGTAGAGTGGCATAGAGTGGAGTGGTGTGCTCTGGATTGTCAGGTTGTGCAGTGAAGTGTCATAGAGGGGAGTGGGATAGAGTGCATTGTCTTGGAGTTCCGTAGAGTGGAGTGTCAAGGAGTGGAGTGTTGTAGAGTGGAGTAGAGTGTCGTAGAGTGGAGGGACGTAAAGTGGAGTATGCTTGGTGTGGTAGCGCACTGCCATTACAGACAATAGATTTTCAATTGAAATGGCAATTACATTTGCACATACCGTTCTACTGATAAAACTATACAGCGCACAATCAAAAATTTGTAGAATTGGGATCACCTAGTTTATTTATTTGTTTTTATCGTATCAAAATATT
This sequence comes from Lissotriton helveticus, assembly GCF_964261635.1. Taxonomy (NCBI): domain Eukaryota; kingdom Metazoa; phylum Chordata; class Amphibia; order Caudata; family Salamandridae; genus Lissotriton; species Lissotriton helveticus. Next base: position 1,351,445,905 of record NC_136067.1, read on the forward strand.
TGTTTCTGCACCACTTGAGAATTACAAATAATTTGCTTCACTTGTGCTTTCATAATTCTGATCTATTCTGAAATAGTTGGACAGTTTATTTACAGACATTTAAATTTTGCTGTGTGCTAGAAAATAACCTTTCCTTTCCCACCCCCAGTATCCAGCAATATTGTCCCATACATATTCTCACTTTGAAGTCAGTGAAAGAAAAGTAAACACCAAGCTCCCTCAGAAGACATAGCCTGACATTTCATCTTTGTCTTTGAATGGACAGCAAATGTGACAAAATAAGAACAAAATGTAAAGGCCTGTTTACAAAAAGCAGGCACTCTTGGAAGTGATAGTACACAGGCTATGCCCCATGGGAGGGACAAAGACATGCTGGACAGCCTAAAACAAATAAAGCCAGCAAATAGAAAGGACGCAATTGTGAGTTAGAAGATACAAAGACAATGGTAAGCAATCAATGGAATGCATTCCCTGGGAAGCTTTCTGAATTTCCCCAAGAAGTATTTTGCAACCAGACAAGACTTTCGCCCAAAAATGTCTAGCAGTCAACTTAAGAATAACTTTTGAGACTCATTTGGTAGAAGTTACATTTTAAGCATTTTTCTATTTATGGAAATCTATTAATTTCAGCCTTATAATTTTAGACGTTGTTAGACTTTTTCTGGCTATAAACCTTCCAAAAAGTGTTAAACCAAAGCACTGTCCAGGATGCGTAAGCTCCAGGAAAGAATAAGTTTGGAAAACTGGAAAAATGCCTTGGTATTGATAGCTATATATGTGACTTAAGTAATACTCCTTGCTTTTTTTTACTGAGTCCTTAAGATTTTCTTTTGAAGTTTTACATTGGAACAACTGGTTTCATGTGCTGTTGGTCGTGATTAAGAAAGATTGTCAAAATAAAGAGCTCAGAACCAAGACATGAACTGCCACCTAAAAAAGCGGTCTATCATAAACTGAATTAGAAAACACGCTTGAGGACTCTTAAGGTGAGGTTTCTTTTTCTAAACACTGACCAAGGTGTCAAATTTTCTGTGCGAGAAATAATTTCACAACTAGTTCACTATCTCAAAGCCAATACAAGTTGGAATCGGCTGAAAGTGATTACCTTTGGTGTGATGAGTAAAGTGATGGTACATGTTTCATCATTTAGTGTTGCACAAGACTACTTCCCAGTGAGCAGTTGCTCATGTTCCACCAAAATCCAACATCTCAATTTTACAATAGTCTATAACTTTATATATGTAACGTGCAAAAACCATACTATAAGATTTGAATTAGCCTCTCCTTTAAGCTCATCCCATCACATTTCGTATTTACGGAACTAAACTGAGTCCACGTTGACATCGATTGAACTGTCCACGTTCCGTTTTTTAAGTAGATAAGACGACTGCATCGCTCCTGGTCATTACAGACATTGTTTCCAGTCTGGATGTTTGTTTGATATCCTAAAGTATTCTGGGTGTTATAGTCCTGTTTTTCTTATATGGAAGCAATTATACTAACATATCTGAAAACAAGTATTTGTAGGTGAAAAGGCTGGACTGGACTGCAAACTGGACTGCAGTGGAGACCAGGACTTGAAGCAATGTCCATAATCACCTGCAGTTAGCTTGCCAGCATATAGAGTGATGAAGTTTTGGACTTTAAAGGTCTGGCAAACATTCTGATTCTAAAGAGAATGAAAACTGCACTTGTATCAATGAACGAGTCAGAGTAGAGCACATTCCTGTGAAGGGGGTAATAGCAAATAACCTGACGTGCTAACGTGCCAAATGAATTGTTCAGAAACCTTGGGAATTTTTATATTTACTCTTTTTTGTTGCGTATTTGAGTTCACTATAAATTCATACGATTCACAGCAAACGGATCTCGAGTACTCCTTAAATACACATTTTGTGGTAAAAATAATGTGTAAATATATACTGAAAACCAGTTGTATGTGTCTGAAGTTCACCCAACCCATGTTTGAAGTCCATGGACAATACAACTAGCTCCACCCTCTCATGTATCAGGTGAGGGGACAGTAAATATTGATCGACCAAAGAAAGGTTGGAATTTGTATTCCTTTTCTCCATAAAATGTTGTGCCCTTTATCTAATTTTGAAACGTTGCAGAGTACATTACTTTGCCTTGTACCCACCAGCCCTTACATCCAAAGCCTCCTGCATATTGCCAGTAGCATGCGAAGGCTTGATGCGCTCATCCACCTATTCATCCAACCTTCGGCCTTTGTCCCAGGGCTGCAAGTACAGCAGGGATGGGATGTTGGACCAGGCTAGAAGCCAGGCTCTGTGCTGAGCCATCTGTGTGTGACCAGCGGCTGCTTTACATGGCCTTTGGCCATTCAAAACAGGGGATACAGGGCCTACAAAGCAAATAGGCAGTGCTTCTGCTTGTTGTACACATCCTACCACCAGGAGCAGCAGGATATGGACACTGGGCCTGGATTTGGTCTCTGAGGCCAAGCCCTGTACTTCTAACCCCTGGTAATGGCAGGTACACACAATCATGCACAGCTGAGTTTATTTGGAGAGCATGACCTATAGCCATGCCCTATGCACAATTTACTGTCTAGCCAATCCATGCTGCCTACTGCCTACAGTTGCATGCAGCAGGTTTCAATCACAGGGTCTGGCCTATCCATGGTTTACAATCACTTATGAGGACTACATTTATACTCCATGCCTTATAAGCAATGTATTTTTATATTACGTGGATAGTAGGATAGTTATAGAGAACTAGTATATGAGGAGGCAAAATATAAACAATAAGTGGTGTTTTAAGCATAAAATGTGTAGGAAGCTGGCTCTCTATATAGTGTACTAAAACGAAGTGCACTGTGGGTCCCCAATTGGTTTACAGAGGCTAAAGTATATAATACTAACTCTCTCTTTTGTGGTAGTGTGTGCGAGCAGTTAGGCTTATCACAAGGAATGCTAAGCATTGTTGTACTCACAGAGGCAATGAATGAGACACAAACTCAAAGAATAAATAACACTTCTTTTTATATATGTTTCAAAACCAAAGCACTTTGTTTAAAAGTAAGTACTGTTTTTGTTTGAAACATTCACAGGTAAGTAAAAGGTTCAGACCTGTACGCTTTTATGCACAATGCAGTCCTAGAGGAGGGAAAGCCAAAGATGCATAAAGGTAGGTATATTCGGCTTTGGAGGTTCAACTTCGGAGTTCGCAGTTGTAGTGGGCCAAGGTCCAATTTACTATCAGAAGATCTTCTGGAACCACCCGGATTCTACCTGGAGCAGGGTGCTGTTGATGCTGGTAGCTGGCACCTTGTGATGAAGGGGGGCCACCTGAAAATAGGATGCACATGGGGGACTTGTGGACAAGTCAGAGAACTTCCAAATGGGGTCTTGGGGTGCAAGGTGTCTTGGAGCAAGGAGGCACTGCTGGTTCGTCGGGACCCAGGATCAGTCGGTTCTGGGGCAGAGTTGTAAGGGCGGCTGGGCTAGTTCACAATGATGCTCCTTGCGGTTCAAAGCAAACAGCTGGCAGTGGCAAAATCTGGACAGCTGGGTCACTCATAAAGTGGGTCTCAGTGAAGCTGACATCCTTTGACGGCTGCTCAGTCATGGTGCAGTGGTAATCTGGACTGGACTCTCACTGTTGGTATTTGGTGCTGGGTATCTGGTACCCCTGGTGTTGGTACTGCATGGCTCTGGTTGTTCCTGGTGTTTTCACACTTTGGGGAAAGGCAGAGCTAATCTTCCAGCGCACAAGTACCTTCTCCTGTCGTGATTGTTGAGAGTGGGCTGAAGACGGACAGGATTTCATGCCAAAGTCCACAGGTCTATTGCAGTTCACTCCAGACAGTGACTCTTCTTTATCCTGCTTCTCTTGATTCGTTGAATCTGAGTTCTTTGGTTCAGGGGTGCCATCTAAATACTCAAGTTAGGGGCTTTTAAGGGGAGTGACAGATAGTAGCAAATGGGCTACCTACCTTCAGGGTGTCGACACCCTCTATGTGAGCACTTCCTGTGGGAGGTGGGCATAACCCTGACCCTAGAATGCTAATTTCATCCAAAACAAGATGGAGGAATCAGATAAGTGGGGTCCACATCAGCTGGCGTGACCAAGTGGTGGTGCTGGCTGAATGTGGGCACACGTCCTATTCTTACTAATTATCCCACCTGTCTTGTCACCAAAAAGTGAGGCCTGACAGAGGGTGGGAATCTGCACTATCTGGAGGGCCTGGGTTGCATAACAAAGGTGGCAGGTCATTTGAGGTTTCCCACCCTCCTCCCAGAGCAGGCTTTGTTCCTGGCCTCCGGGAGCGAAAGCTCGCACCTCAGGATGTCATAAACCTGTCTTTGATGGCTGGCTGGTCGAGACTCGTGAGTTAACACACTCAGAGTCAGTAGATTATTAGTAGGGCATCTCTAAGGTGTGATACTCGGGTGCCATTATTATTAAATCCAGCACTGGCATCAATGTAGGTTTATCAAGATGAGGTGTCTGGTACCAAACACCTTGGGGTACAGTAAAGCCATCATGTAGCTTGGGCACTCGCAATCACGAGTTTCCAGCCCATGCACTCGTCATGGCTTACCTGTGCACTTGTAATATCTATGGGTGAGCTTAGATATTGAGGTTCTGTGATTCTTGAGCCTGACTCCATTTTGTCTGAATTGTTCGTAGACACCATTTTCCCTCACGTAGGCCGTAGAGGTGAACGAACGAACAAAGTTGCATGGGCCTCATTGTTCATGTATGCATTAGCAGGCCCTTTTCGACTCTGAAAGAACTGCAGAGAAACTGACCTCTTCACCTGAAACTGACCTTTTGCGAGGCAAGTTTCTCTAGCTGATCGTTGTCTGAGATTGCTAATCAATGTTCAGGAGATCGTTAACTTTAGTTTCCTTGCACATATCTTATCCTAATCAGCATCTGAATTGTTTCTTTCCTTACGACTTTTAATTTCATGGGTTGTGCTTTTTAATTATAGATTTGTCCGGCTTGCAAAGATCGAATTTGGGACAGTCCTAATAATTAACTTTTGGGTTGGGTTACTGTAAATTGGGTTTTTGTTAATGTGATGCTCAGTTAGAAAATGTGTCCTATTGGTCAGAATTTTGCGCAGTGGGTGTGCATTTATAATGAGAATATGGTGTATAAATAATGATGTCTTGCTCTATGAAAATTGAGCAGTTTCTTGAGTTGTACACCGTGTTGTATTGCTGGGATTACTGTTACTAACTGCAGCTAATAAATTTGATCTCTGACGCTATCTAGAAGTATTCCGTGTCTCTGTATACCAAGGCAAGGGAACCCGAAGACTTCGGGCGTGTCCCTGGCGCCGCTTGGTCTTGAAACCCCAGTTCTTCAGTTGGCGCGGCCAACGTGGGGCGACTTCAGAGGTACTGGTCCAAGCCGGAGGATCGTGAGGAGCCACGTGAGGAAATTCTGAAGGAAGGCCGCCACTTCATCGACCCCTGCATGTCGACATGGACCAAAGGTTTTTTCTGCGAGGCTTCCCGCTTTCTGACGGCTACGAAGGACTGATGCCCTGACTGTCGCCTTGTCTTGGACCCTCTGATTAATGCTTGTAGAGCGAGACGATAGACGGTCTTCTGGTGGCGTGACAGATATTTGGTTAAGTATAAGTGGGTCGCTCCCACGAGTTTGTTTTGGTTCTTGGTTTTGATTTGGTTATTGCAATAATCAAAGCCGAGGAGCTTGTATATTTATGAGTATATCGATAGTTGATACCCCTTGAAGTTTGAAACCAGACTAGTGAGCAAGATGCCTGGTCTTGGTAAACTTGGTAATTGGTTTGTTTGTGGTTGTAATAGGGATTCCCGATTGGAGGATTCGTGTCCGATACCTCCGGTTGGAACTCCAACTTATGAGCTTTATTCGAAACATGGCATAGGTCCCATTACCTTTAATGAGGTTTGGGTCCGCTACACTAGGAAGGATGGTGTTTTACGATGGCCCCCACATGGTAGTTTTGAAACAGAGATTTTAGATAATTTAGAAGTTGCGCTATTTAGGAAGAAAGCCCGGCCGGCAATGTTTGACTCTTTCCGCCTTTGGCGTAAGGAAGCCAAACAGCGAGAAATTAAGCAAGCAAAGAGAGATAGGAAAGATAAGAATATGTCAGTACTACAAGCTGCTAGGCAGTTTAAGGAAGATGGAGAAGAGCGTGCGAGTGAAGTCTTAGATAGACAGCGTTGCATGGCTATCGATAAATGTTATCCGGCCTTGTCGCCTTCCCTTCCAAAAGTGAATGAAGACCCTGAAAAAGATCCTTTGATTTCTCATTTACTGAGATTGCCACCCCCTTAGGTGCAGGGTGCTACTGCGCCTCCATTACCCCCGGTTGTTCCACCCTTTGTTGTTCAACCTCCTGCTGTCGTTCAGCCACCCGATGCTCCACAGATGGTTTTGCCTCCTACTGCGCAACCCACTCTAGGGTCGCAAGCTTTGCTACCAGCTTTGCCTCAAACTCCTTTGCATTCTACTTCTGCATCTTTGACTCCTACTGCTCTTGTTCCTACACCTCTTTTGCCTCAAAATACTTATTCTCCTGTTCTTATGTCTGCTTCTTCTCCTTCTGCTCGAAAACGAATGACTGAGACTGTTGTTAATCTGTTGTCTCCATTGTTTGGTTCACTGAATATGACCCCTGTTTCGGAACGTAAGCAGAGTCGTAGTCAGCTTCCTAGTTCCGAGGAGCGGACAGTGTTGGATCTATTGGCTCGTAGATGGGTTTTAAATGCTTCTAGATACGATTTGTAAGCGGTTATGGATGTTTTCTTTCAGTGGGAACCGCCGAAGCAAAGGTATGTTTTTGATGTAATGTGTACTTTTCTTCGTCAGGAATGGGAAGATAATGACTTGGGTTCGATTCCGCAGGAAGTGCTTGATGTTCAGTCCGAATTTGCTAAAGGGACGATAGTGGAGTCTGATGTTGAGGAAGCCGTAGAGACGATACTTGCTTTTAGGTCTAGATTACCACCTCAGACATTGTACGAACCTGATTCTTCTGTTAGGAGGAAAGTGAAGCAGTATCCTATGAGAGAGGTTCCCCCTGTATGGAGAGAAGCAGCTGCTGCTAATGTTAATTTGGGTATTCAGGCCGCAGAGGCTCATTTTCAGCGAGTATGGGTACATGTTCCTTGGAAGAGAGCAGAGGTCTTGGCTCTTAAGCAGACCTTACCGGATCCCCGTAAGATTCCTGCCGGTTATTATAAGGAGTTGTGTCAGACAGTTGAAACGTGTATTATGAATTTAGCTGACATAGATATGTTAATGGGTAATGTAGTTCCTCAACCTTTGTGGGCGAAGATTCGTCATGAGAATCATGCGGCAGAGTTAGGAGATACGTGGGCTAATATTGTTGCTGCAGATGGTCGGCAGGTAGGAGGTGCTAAACCTGAACCTTTAGTTGCAGAATTACCAGGTAGGATTATTAATTTAATGAAAACTATGATGCCTGCTTTGCGAGTGAATTGGGACAAGTTAGCAGCATGCAAGCAAAAGAAAGATGAGAGTGTGTCTGATTTCTTCACGAGGTTTGAGGAAACGTTTATTTATCATAGTGGTCAGGACATGAGTACGGAAGGTGGTCAAAGGTTGTTCGTGGACAAATTTGTCTTTAATTTGCTTCCCGAACTTTCTAATAAGTTAAAGGACTCTGAGAGTTCATGGGCTGTTTCTTCGTCGGCCCAGATATTGGCTACTGCACAATATTATGAAAATAGGGATAAAGATGAGAAGGATAAAGCAGAGAATAAGACTAAGGATTTAAAGACTAAAGTTCTTTTGCAGCAAGCTTATCCGCCTCGTCAGAATCAGCCTCAGTTTCAGCAACCTCCACAGTTTCAGAGATTGTTACAGAAGCCTGAGCCTTATGCTCTGCGATTTTTTCCTGGACCTAATCAGTGTGCTTATTGCAGAGAGGAAGGTCATTTCAAGAATAGTTGCCCGGCTTTGTTACAGCGTGCAAATGGTATGTCTGGTCAGAGAGGTCGTGGTGGTTTCCAGCAAGCTCCTAGGGGTAGGGGACGTGGTGTGTTACCCCCGAATGAGCGTTCCTCTTCCCTTCAGAATTCTGCAAATTATTTTGACAGACAGAATGTTCAGAGTGGTCAGTCCGCACAGTACTATGTTGAGGATTACTGTGTTGAAGGTAAGAGTGTTGGTTATAATGATAGTTAGGACAGCCATGGGCAAAGAGAGGGAGTAGTGTCAGTTCCAGTTGACCAGAGTGGACCTTATGTTGAAGTGATTACATCAGGTGTGGCAGAACCTTTTCTTTTGGATACTGGTGCGACGAAGAGTTCTATTATGCACTCTAAACTTCCTGGCACACCTTTGTCTGGCTTGACCAATGTTTCTGTAGTATTTTCAGGCGCCCCAGTTCGTAATCCGGTTTCTAGTCCTTTGCCTCTTTCTATTGGTCCTTGTGAATTGGAAGCCCCCCTTATTCTGACGACTGGTTGTAATGAGAATCTGTTGGGTTTGGACTTGCTGAAAAGACTGCATGCGACATTACATTGTTCTCCTTCAGGAGTACATCTTACTTTGGGTAAGAAAGTGATTTCTCCGATGTATTTGTCTAAAGATTGCCTTCCACTGGAATTGCGTTCTCTTCCTGATACACTTTGGGCTACAAGTCCCAATGATGTTGGTCTTTTGCAGATTCCACCTTATGTTGTTACCCTTAAGTCAAATGCTAGGCTACCTCGTATTCCGCAATATAAAATCTCTAGCGATGGCGAGAGAGCTCTTCTAGCGATTATTTATGATTTGGTTGAGAAGGGTGTAATTGAAGAAACGAGAGGTAATGTGTGTAACAGTCCTGTTTTGCCTGTCCTTAAGCGGACTGATGCTTCTCAGCCACCTGTGTATCGGTTTGTGATCGATCTTCGAGAAGTGAATAAGATTGTGGTGCCACAGTTTCCTGTTGTCCCTGATATCACTGCTTTGTTGACTCTGATTCCTGCTTCGGCAGCCTGGTTTTCTGTTATCGACTTGAAGAATGCTTTCTTCAGTATTCCGATTGCCGAGGAAAGTAGAGATATTTTCGGCTTCTCTTTAGGAGGCCGAAGCTTCCGGTTTAAGAGAGCTCCTCAAGGTTATTGTGAAAGTCCCTCCATCTATAGTCAGGCGTTGAAAACTCAGCTTGATGGTTTTGTATTGCCTTCTGGTGCTAATCTTATTCAGTACGTTGATGATTTACTGATTACTGCTGATGACGAAGAGATCTGTAAAAAGGCTACTCTTTCTTTGTTACAACATTTGTCTGACCTCCATCATAAAGTGTCGCCTTCAAAGTTACAGTATTGCCGACAAGAAGTAACCTACTTAGGTCATCTCTTGTCGAAGGAGGGAAGAAGGTTGACCCCAGAACGAATTCAAGCGATTGCTCAAATGAGTGTGCCATCCACACAGAGAGAAGTGCGTGCTTTCTTAGGTATCACCTCATATTGTAGGCAATGGATCCCTAATTTTTCCTTGCTAGCGAAACCTCTGTTAGCATTGACTCTTAAAGATACTCCGTATCCTCTCCCTTGGTCTGATGAGTGTCAGAAAAGTTTTTCTGAGTTACGGGATGCATTGTGTTCGGCTCCGGTGTTGGGTACTCCGGACTACAGTAAGCCTTTCACGTTGTACGTGCACGAGAGAGAAGGTTGTGCATTGTCTGTGTTGACACAACCATTCGGGGACAAGCAGCGTCCATGTGCATATTTTTCAGCTATGTTAGACCCAGTTGCTAAGGCGTTACCGAGTTGTTTGAGAGCTACAGCGGCTGTTTCTATCCGACAGTCTGCTGGTTTGGTATTGGATAATACGTTGATTGTGATGGTCCCACATGCAGTGGATACTTTATTAAACAGGACCAAGACACAGCACCTTACTAGTGCACGTCTTTCAGGTTATGAGTTGACACTGTTGGCTAGCCATGTTCACATTAAAAGATGTAATTTGTTGAATCCAGCTACATTGTTGCCGATCTCTACAGAGACAGATGCTCAGGAACAACATGATTTCTTCCTTCGGACAGAGGAAGAAAGGAAGGCTAGAGTTGACCTAAAAGATACTCCTCTTGAGAATGTTGGTTGGTACCTTATGGGTAGATGGTTCGTGTTTTAAGATTCCGAATGGTGAGACGACTTCAGCATATGCTGTCACAACTTTACATACAGTTGTTGAGACAGCACGCATAGCACAGAATACTGCACAAGCAGCAGAGTTGATTGCATTGACTAGAGCGTGTGTGTTGTCAGAGGGAAAGCGAGTAAATGTTTATACTGATAGCCAGTATGAGTTTGGTGTTGCCCATAGTTTTGGACGTTTGTGGAGAGAAAGAGGATTCCTTACTTCCCATGGCACAAAAATTCAGCATGGGCAGTTGGTGAATGAACTTCTGGAATCACTTACTCTCCCAAAACAAATTGCAATTGTGAAGTGCAGTGCGCATAGAAAGGTTGTGGATGATGTGGGTCGAGGAAATGCGTTTGCGGATGAAGTTGCGAAAGAAACAGCGAAAGATATGAGGAGCCGAATGTATGTTGCGGGCCCTGCTAATTGGGTCATGGCAGGTGGAATGTGTGAAAACACAGTGGAAAGTGTGAAGTTGATACAGGCTGAAGCTACTGAGAAAGAAGTGAGTACGTGGAGAGAAAGTACGGGTATGTTGGATTCGACAGGTTGTTGGGTTGAGTTGTCGGAGCACCAGCGATGGTTGTTGCCTGATGCGTATGTGCTCCCAGTGGTTACTATGGCTCATGGAAGGGCTCATATTAGTTCAAAAGGAATATGTAAGTTGTTGGCTCCAGTATGGCAGAATACTGGAATTCCTAAATGTGCTGAAAATGTGGTGAAACATTGTATGATTTGTTTGAAGTACAATCCTGGAAAGGGAACTCCAACTCTAGCTGGTCATTTTGCCCCTCCAACGTATCCGTTTGAAGTGATACAGTTAGATTACATTCACATGGAGAGATGCAACAATTTGAAGTATGTCCTTGTGGTTGTTTGCACCTTTTCCAGATGGATAGAGGCTTACCCCCTAAAGGATAATACTGCCTTGTCTACAGCCAAGGTTTTGCTCAAAGAGTACTTCCCTAGGTTTGGTTTACCGAGAATTGTATAGTCGGATAATGGGAGTGAATTTGTGGGCCGAGTCATGAAGAAAGTGTGTGCGGGATTGGGTATCAATCAGAAGTTCCACGCAGCGAATCACCCCCAGTCTGCTGGACTAGTTGAATGTTACAATGGTACCTTGAAGCTCAAATTAGCTAAGGTACAAGCGAGCACTGGTCTTACATGGCCGGATGCCTTGCCGTTGGCTCTTTTGTCAACAAGGACGACAGTGCATTCTCGTGTGGGACTTAGCCCATACGAAATAGTTTTTGGTCGTCCAGCGAATGTTTGGGGTGTGCCTCGTCCAAAAGAATACAGCAGTATTGAGTACCCTATGTTGATGGATTACTTACATGACTTGACTGCTTAATTACGTGTTCTCCACCAACAGGTCTATGACAGTTTACCGGCAGCGTCTGCGGATCCAGGTCACAAGATCCAACCCAGTCACTATGTTCTGCTAAAGAATTTCCAGCGATCGAAGAATTTGGAGCCGAGGTGGACTGGTCCGCACTTAGTTCTACTTGTGACTCGGACTGCTGTTAGAGTAGCTGGTAAAAAGAATTGGGTGCATGCCACCCACTGTAAAGGAGTCCCGTTACCCTTACCGTATGATAAGTGGGTGAGGGGAGGTATTGGCGATTCTGAATGCGAGAGAACTCCTAGGTTTGTGCCTTTTAGTGATGCTCCTTTGACATGGATTCGGTCAGAACGCGAGGATGATGATGTTCTGCAAGCTGCTGTGCCTCCACATCTGAAGCTCGACACGATGAATCCTCCTTTTTAAGGACCAAACTGTGCCTGGCAAAGAGCGCTACAATCTGAGATCGAAAAAGGACACTTAAATGGACAAATAAAGATTGCATTTTTTTTATAGTGAATTACACCTTGTCAGATCAAGAGACTTTTTGTACTTTTTTTTTTTCGAGTCACCATCCGGACTCAGCTGCAGGGTCGCGGTACAGCCTTAAGGGGTGAGCCGCGTATTGATATAAGGTCTGTGGTTCAGGGTCGTTAGTGCGATCTTGGCGCACACTTAAGTGAAGAAGGTAATAGCCGTGAGCAGCACGTTAGAGGATGGAGTCTTTTGAGTCCGACAAGGATGTTAAGAGAGTCCATTTTAAAGCGAAAATGTGTACATTGGTTCGTAACAAATGTTTTTTAATACTGTGTTTTCTAGTGCTTTTGAATATTACGTTGGGATGTGTGGGTTGGATTGTTTATGCCACACAACATACGCTTGCATCTACGTCCCAACCTACTCTTTCTTTTTCTACTGTTTCCCCACATGAGTTTCATACGTTGCCTGAACATGAACAGACACGAAGATCAGAATTTGTGAACAATTCGTTCATACAGATGTTGCATCAGCATCAGTTAGTCGTAAACACCACAAATTGTTGGGTGTGTGGTCTTATGCCACATACGACAGATAAGGGAATGCCATATTTGGTTTTGCCTTTTTCGCCTAATGGGTCAGTATGGGCACTCCAAGCAATGTTTATCTATGCGAATGAAGCATCTCCTGTACGTTCCATCAAAGATAATGCGAGTAATAAGGCCTTGATAAAGGGAATAGTAGATATGATCAGAGATATTGATGCGTATAATGCTATCCCTAAAGATGAGGTACGAGCATATGTTGGTTGGAACAAGAAGAGATATAGCATTTGTTTGACTGGGAAGGAGAGACGAAAAAGGTCTCCCCCGATTTGGATTGTACCTCACCAAGGTAATTTTTGTCTGCAAGGTAATGGTCAGAATCCGAGAGCTCAGCTTGGTAAGAGTGTGTGTATTCACACCTATGTCTATACGTCCCAGAAATCTCCACCGTTCGTGCCAGCTAAAGGCACGTATTTTGTTTGTCACGACAGAGCATATACATGGTTGCCTTCTGATTTCTCAGGCACATGTTATGTGGCATTTTTGCTTCCCCCTACATACACAGCTGTTTTCAATTACCATAAGACAAGATATGGTAGAGGTGTTATCGATGAGAAAGATACTGCAGGACAAGAAGTTGGAGACTTCTTTAAGGGTTACGTGCCCTTTTGGGGTCCTATGGCCAATAGTAGAAGTATTCGTCAGCTTACGAGAGTGGTCGAGGCCACTATAAATGAGACTGCGGGTGCTCTTAGCAATATTACAGTTGAGCTTCAAGCGGATCACCTTATGACATTACAGAACCGCTTTGTTTTAGATATTATACTTGCAGATAGAGGTGGGGTATGTAAATTGATCGGGTCTAGTTGCTGTGTTTTCATACCAAATAACGCCCCGACAGTGTATCAAGCCATCTTGAGGTTACATAAGTTTGCTGAGTCTATACATGTAGACGAAGGGAACTGGTCATTAATAGAATGGTTTTGGGAACTGCTGTCCAAATGGGGATGGAAGATTCTGATGTTTCTTGGTATGGCTTTAGCAATCCTTTTCTCGTGTTGCTTATGCATCCAGTGTGGTCCCGCCATTTGTGGCCTTTGTGCTGCATCTGTGTGAGTAGACCAGTCCCGAGAGAAGTGAAGGATAATAAGATGATGTTACAGCAACACCTTGATGACCTGATGAGAATAGATATAGACCTGTATTCAGATTACCGTGAGTTTAGGTTATTGCCTACGTAATGGCAAAAGGAGGGGCTGAGGTTCTGTGATTCTTGAGCCTGACTCCATTTTGTCTGAATTGTTCGTAGACACCATTTTAGTGTTGCCCTCACGTAGGCCGTAGAGGTGAACGAACGAACAAAGTTGCATGGGCCTCATTGTTCATGTATGCATTAACAGGCCCTTTTCGACTCTGAAAGATCTGCAGAGAAACTGACCTCTTCACCTGAAACTGACCTTTTGTGAGGCAAGTTTCTCTAGCTGAGCGTTGTCTGAGATTGCTAATCAATGTTCAGGAGATCGTTAACTTTAGTTTCCTTGCACATATCTTATCCTAATCAGCATCTGAATTGTTTCTTTCCTTACGACTTTTCATTTCATGGGTTGTGCTTTTCAATTATAAATTTGTCCGGCTTGCAAAGATCGAATTTGGAACAGTCCTAATAATTAACTTTTTGGGTTGGGTTACTGTAAATTGGGGTTTTGTTAATGTGATACTCAGTTAGAAAATGTGTCCTATTGGTCAGAATTTTGCGCAGTGGGTGTGCATTTATAATGAGAATATGGTGTATAAATAATGATGTCTTGCTCTATGAAAATTGAGCAGTTTCTTGAGTTGTACACCGTGTTGTATTGCTGGGATTACTGTTACTAGATGCAGCTAATAAATTCTGATGCCATCTAGAAGTATTCCGTGTCTCTGTATACCAAGGCAAGGGAACCCGAAGACTTCGGGCATGTCCCTGGCGCCGCTGGGTCTTGAAACCCCAGTTCTTCAATATCACATGGACATAATCACTCCCGCAGATATGCCCACAGATGGGTATAGTGCACCCTGCCTTACGGTTGTCAGACCTGCCATATGAATGGCTTGCCTATACCAAATGCAGTGCTTGGTAGGCATGGCACATAGGAATGTGTATATTGTTGAATCTGCACCAAGGCACGCAGGCTGCAATGGTAGTTTTGCATGAGCTTGGTGAGGGGTCCCTTAGGGTGGCACAATTTGTGCTGCAGCCCTCAAGGGCCCTCTTTGGATCCAAGGCCCTAGGTACCAGGGGTACCACTTACTAGGGACTTATAAGGATCCTAAAGGGGTGACAACACTTGTCTACTATTTATTGTGAAAATCATCTATTTATAGGAGATTTTAAGGACAAATGGATTTAATATTAGAGTGCACCTACCAAACATAATCTAACTGACTATTAGACAAATGAAGCCTGGGTAATTGTACAACTGCAAGAGTTCTATGAGTGTATCACTTTATAACACCATAAGTACTGTCCGTGTGATTACAGAACAAATAAGGCACTGCCTAGGACCACCGAGGCTTCAGGGACTGCCGAGGCCCACCCTGCATATTTAAATAAAGCCCCGGAATGTGGCGATCCCCGGACTTCAGTTGGCCTCGAACCCCCCGAACAATTAGTAAACAATACCCGGGAAGGTGGCGCTCCCCTAGGCTGCAAAACATCTCTGTGCCCTTCTGCTCCTAATTTAATGTGTGTATCAAACCTAGGCATTCTATAACAGCAATAAGGGAATCAAGATTGTAATAAAAGAGAACAACAGAGGCAAAAAAAACTTTAAAAAGTTATATCATCTTTAATTTAAACATATATAAAAAGGAGATTTGTTTCATACAAATTCAACAAGAATCAAAAATACACAATTAATTACATAAAATCATATACAACTTAATCAAAAACAATCAGTTCTTCTGCTCCTAATTTACATGTGACATTAAGATCCCCAGTCCTACAGAGACCCCGCAATATAATAATTGGATTAGCCACGGAACATTACCCACCAAGGACCTCATTTAAAAGAATGGGTGAGACCCCGCTTTTTTTTGTTTCGTCTTTTCTCTCCATTTTTACCATCCGCAACCTCTCTATTACAGCACTACAAGGTTGTCCTCCTCTTGCTTCAAGTAGTTGAACAAGTATTTGCTATCAAAGGGTGGAAGCCCCGCACCACCATCTAATAGCAAACACAAATGTCCTGTGAATGCATACCACTGGACATTATATGAGCTGCGCCTGAGAGGTCGCCCTCCCTAGGACGATGATGCATTTGTTAGTATAAACGCATCAAAGTCTGGTGCGTCCATATTGTCCTTCCCGTGCACTTCGATCCGCCACAGCAAAGAACTTTGTAATTCCCAAAATCAAACTGTCACACGTAGGTGGCAAATCCTTTTCTTTTTTTTGGGACCCATGCTGTGGAATTCTATGCCATTTACGGCACGAAACGAGACTAGCTATATGAGCTTCAGGAAAGCCTTAAAGACCTGGCTGTTTAACATCTAAAACATGTCTTATTTGCAGCAGAACCACAGAATTAGTTCATGTATGCGCCGGGAAACCCTTTGTGGGTAGCTGTTGCGCGTTATAAATGCAATAAATAAATAAATAAAAATACTAACACTACTTACAAATGTGTAGTACAGCAACCAGAATGTAGTGAAGAAGCAGAAGAAGCACAAAATCTAAAAATATAAATCCTACCAGAAGTCGGATGACATAGTTCAATGAGCCGACAACCCTGGCATGAGTAGAAACAGCTACACGAAGAAAATGGGACTTCAGCACAACGCAAGCAATTTTGAAATATTGGTGAGTGGTGCCTTCTTCTTACCTTCTCCCGCTCAACGCCACATTTATATAGTGAAGAGGCAGAGAGCAGTGGATCCAATAAGTAGATTTATTACAAGAAAACAAGACACCTGAAGCAACCACCAACAGGAGTAGACAGCAAAGCAACCATCTAATCCAGCACCATGTACAAACTCTGCAAGGTTCCCCTCATGACAGCCCTACATTCTAACATTACATACTTAGATTCTAGTAGAATTACATACTAACATTCTACTATGACTTACCTTGGAATACTACACAGAGCACATGACTTTACAGCAATGAGCTCATGGTTTCATCCACGAGTCTTGAGACCGGTGGGGGTAAGTATTTTGCTTCCCATTACCTATATTGTATAAACGTAAATGAACACTTCTTCCACGGGTATTCTACAGCGCCCAGAGCATATTACTTTACAGCAATGAGCTCACAATTTAGGCCCACAGTTTAATACCCGAATCTTCACACCAGTAGGGGGGAGTAGTTTGCTTCCCACTCCCTATATATTATAAACGCATACTAACACTACTTACATACTTATACTACAGCGGCTAGTATCCTACAGCGCCCAGAGCCCATCACTTTACAGCAATCAGCTCGGTTTCATCCCCAAGTCTTCACACCTGTAGGCGTAACTACTTTGCTTCCTGCTTCTGGTATACTATCAACACAAAGTAGCGGTCCGTTGTTCGCTTCTCACTCCCTGTATGGTATAAACACCTACTAACACTACTTGCACACGTATGCTACAAACACCAGACCACATCACTTTACAGCAATGACCTCACGGTTTAGGCTCTCGGTTTCATACCCAAGTGTAGCACCATATCATATCAGCACCATGCCACTCTGAGCAACACCGCACTTTCAGACCGGTAACAGTGATAACTACCTACTGGCAACCACCAGTAGGTTATAAAGAACAAATTACAATAGTTCCTTGATTCTTTTAGCTTTCAAAACTTCTCTTTATTACTGTCTTTCTAATTTTCCATATAAACAGTTTTTTAAATATTCAAGTAGGCATCAAAGTCAGAAATGCAACGTATTCTATCAACACACTTTCTAGAACATTCTACAACATGTGGAGGTTAAAAGTTCATAAATTTTTTTAAACCTAACTATATTTTTTTGCAACATTTTCTCAAACATTTAACGGCACGTGCAGGTTAAAAGTTCTCGATTGTTTTAAGTTCGAACAGTGCCTTCCAAATGCAAGTAGCAGGTGTGGTTGAGTTGAGCACATTTTATCCTATAATATGTACTCCACGTGCAAACTGCTTTTTCTTAACCAATCACAAAGATACTTTTCCACAAAAAGAATGTGCACCCTACTTTTAAAAAACAATGCTTTTCATTTCCCAATCAGGTACTGTTTTGTATGCGAAAAGAAACTGGTACCCCATCTTTAAACATATCTCTTATTCCACGAAGGAACTGCATGAGCTACAGACATCTTTCCATACCTTCCAGCCATACCTTCAAAATGCTAGTGTGGATCGTAGGACATAGCTATGTTTTCTCGTGCAAGAAGTATGCAAGAGGTATGCAGAAGAGAGACGTATTGACCTAGGTTTACAAAATGCAGACATTAAATGGTTTGGACAGAGAGGAATGAACTGGCACCAATTGTTGCCTTTGGTTAAAACCTGTTTGCATCTCCAACACCCTGACCTTATGATTATGCACTGTGGTGGAAACAACCTAGGCCCATTGACTTGGGTAGGTTTGGAAATGCTTATGAAGGACACCTTTGGACAATTGATGTTACTTTTGCCTCAAACTGTCTTTATATATTCCAATAGATGCCAAAGACAGAAGTGGAAATGGCCCAAAAATGTTGTCCTCAGATTGAAAAATCTCGTAAAAAAGTCAACAAAGCTGTATCTGCTTACCTCAGAGACCACAAAATGGGCTCCATCTATAACAACAACATACGTTTTGATATGGCGGATATATACAGAAGTGATGGAGTAAACTTTACAGATCAGGGAAAACAAGTTTTCCTGAATAACTTGAAGCTGTGCATCCGGACTTATATGTAGCTCCAACTAATGAACACAAGAGCCACCCTATAACTTACAACTTAGGCCCGCTATTTTAGGGCCATATTACGGCAACTCCTGGACCCTCGCCAAAATTTATTCTCCACACAGCTTGGCGCAGCGGCCAGACCATCTCACTTTGCAGCACAAACCTCTTGCTTGGATCCCCAGCTCTACTCACCCATAGGGGTGAGTAGTTCGTGCTTTACAAATACCATATTGGTTTACCTTTGCACTCCCTATACAACACCACCTAAGCGCCATACACAAGCTACAATTTTCAAAACAAAAGTTCATCCAAGTAGCTATAACTACATGCTGACACTACATGCACAGATGTGGCACAGCGGCCAGAGCACATGACTTCACAGCATATGATACACAGTTTGGGCTCACGCTTTAATCCCCTACTCCGGCCGCAGCTCAGCTTAGCAGCATGAGACTCTAGACAATACCTCACATATATTCCGTACCCCAGGACTTTCAGACCAGTACGGGTCAGTAGTTTGTCCTAGTAGTTATAAACACATGCTGACACTACTTCCACAACTGTAGTGCAGCTTCCACGGCACATGACTTCACAGCATAAGACACACAATTTGGGCTTACGCTTTAATCCCCGAGTCCTGCACCAGCTCACCTTACCCGCATCAGACTCTACGTAATACCTCAGTTAATTTCCGTAACCCACCACTTACACACTGGTAGGGGTGAATACTTTGCTTCGCACACCCTCTATAGCACACCCTAAACACCCTAAAGAGGTTACAGTGCTCCTACCCTCCTATTTCCCACTTTTTCCCCCATTTTTCCCCTTACTCACTTCAACGGAATTACAAAATGGCGCCCAACACTTCCTAGTTGCAACCGTTCGCACCGCTCACAGCCAATCAGCAGCAAGCTCGTGCTTGTAACACCTCAGCCAATCAGATGGCAGTATTCCCAAATATCGATATCTGTAAATGTTGATATTTCTCAAACACTACTGAATAAATTTACACCAAATGAACAGAAGTGTGCTTTCTAGACCAAGACCCTTCTCCCTGACAAATTTGGGGAAATTCCGTTCACCCGTTCAACCTGTAGCCTTGTCTAAAGTTTCCTATGGAAATTAACATGGAGAAAACATGTTTTGAGACACCCCTTTTTTCTAGGCCCCCCTTAATGAATCATCCCCAAACTTTCAACATAGAAGCTGATATCAACAAAGAATTTGTTTTGAAAATTTCGCGACGATGCGATAATCAGCGCCAAAGTTATTGGGAATAGAATGTTGCCATTTTCCTATGTTAACTAGGTCCTAACGATAACGCCAGTAGGTAGTGTATATATATATATATATATATATATATATATATATATATATATATATATATATATATATATATATATATATATATATATATATACATATTCATTGAAAAAAACATAGGTTTCACACATGTTATAGTTAGCTGGACATTTCACTCATACAAAACCATTGAAATTCCCCCGTTATAGTTAGTTCAGCTAACTATAACTTGCGCGCCCGCAATGCACTGCTGATGACGTCACATATTACATCACTCATGACATGGTCAGTGACATCACTCATGACATCACTGATGATATCTCAAATGACATTACTGATGACATCACTAATGACACCATCCTTGTGAAAGAGTGGCAGACCTCCTCTCAGCGTAATATAACCTTTGATACACACATTCAAAAATAGAGTCTACAATTTTCAAAAAAATGGAGATACCAATACCAGTTACAACAACCTATTCAGTAATTCCACAATCTATATACACATCCACTCATTCACCAACAGTTCTATATAGTCACTCATACATGTACTCACTCATCATATGTACTGATACACCTATACATTCTGTTACACACCGACAGTCATCCAAAGAGTTACTAACCCACATACTCACACATGCAAATAAACTGTCAAACATCCATTTATTTGCAAATACAGCTATACACACACTACCACACTTACTTCTACGGAAACTTGCACATACTTACTCTCTTAAACGATCACTTATAGAAACACATACTTATTTAAACAGGAACTCTTCTAATCTCTCACTCTCACATATACTCACTTATATACATCAATACTCACATATACTAGATTAAAACATATGTAGTTACTCATAAAGATACTATTGAGACAGTCATTCACTCAGTAACACACCCATACACACAATCATCCACCCATACAGTCCAGCACACATGCTGTCTTCAAAACACATACAAACAGTGAGTCAGTCATTCATGCATCTATGCGCTAAGTAATACCCCCCACCAAACCATGCAGACACTCATACTGATACTCAAAAAAACAACTAATAACCCATATACACACTCATGTAGCTACTCACCAACCCATGCAGCCACTTATACATAAAGTGAGACACTGATACATATATTTAAATATTTAAACATTACTCGCTAATATATGTATTCACTAAGATACACTTAATAAGTCAGTTAACCAATCAATTTTTTAAAAAAAACATCCATTTAGACACTTATTTACCCATTTATTCTTCCATCGACCTTTAGATATACATATATAAAACATATTATTTTTCAGAAAGACACACATTCACTGGATGGTGTCATCAGTGATGTCATTTGAATTTTTTTCGGAGTCACGCACTCAAAGCGTACAAATCACGGTGGGTGCGTGGATTCTAGATGCCATTTTAGAAAAGTCGTGAAGGATCCACGTACGGTGTGAGAAGGCTGCGTGTTTTTCAGTTACATCATATACATTTAATATTACGTGATGTGCGCGATTGGTATGCAACCAGCCGCGAGTCCTGCTCCCGCGCATTCGCACAGTACGGTACGAGACGCTTGCACGGTGGCGGGTCCCGCGTGATGTCATATACGTGCTGGGGCACGCTGGGTGCGCAACTCCCACAAAAAAATGATTTTCCAAAATTATATGTATGTGTCTTTAATATACATATTAGGGCAAGAGATTATCTAAGATATTCATAAAAAAAATATATTTGTACTTAAAATAAAATATTATTTTTAAATATATTTTTGAGAAGTCGGGTGCGTGCATCGTGAGCGCAGAGAACCAGGTCAGCAGAGCTGCTGTAGAGCCAGAGAAACCAGGTCAGCAGAGCTGCTGTGTAGCCAAAGAACCAGGTTGGTAGAGCTGCTCTAGAGCCAGAGAATCGGGTCAGCAGAGCTGCTCTAGAGCCAAAATCCCAGGTCAGCAGAGCTGCTCTAGAGGCCAAGAACCAGGTCAGCAGAGGTGCTGTAGAGCCAGAGAACCAGGCCAGCAGAGCTGCTCTAGAGCCAGAGACCTAGGTCAGCAGAGCTGCTTTAGAGCCAGAGAACCAGGTCAGCAGAGCTCTTTAGAGGGAGAGAACCAGGCCAGTAGAGCTGCTTTAGAGCCAGAGAACCAGGTTAGCAGAGCTGCTTTAGAGCCATAGAACCAGCTTAGTAGAGCTGCTTTAGAGCCAGAGGACCAGGTCAGCAGAGCTGCTCTAGAGCCAGAGAAACCAGGTCAGCAGAGCTGCTTTAGAGGAAGAGAACCAGGTCAGCAGAGCTGCTTTAGAGCCAGAAAACCAGGTCAGCAGAGCTGCTCTAGAGCCAGAGAACCAGGTCAGCAGAGCTGCTTTAGAGCCATAGACCAAGGTCAGCAGAGCTGCTCTAGAGGCAGAGAACCAGGTCAGCAGAGCTGATTTGGAGGGAGAGAACCAGGTCAACAGAACTGCTCTAGAGCCAGAAATTCAGGTCAGCAGAGCTGCTCTAAAGCCATAGAACCAGGTCAGCAGAGCTGCTTTTGAGCCAGAGAACCAGGTCAGCATAGCTGCTCTAGAGCCTAAGAACCAGGTCAGCAGAGCTTCTCTAGAGCCAGAGAACCAGGTCAGCAGAGCTGCTATAGAGCCAGAGAAACCAGGTCAGTAGAGCTGCTTTAGAGCAAGAGAACAAGGTCAGCAGAGCTGCTTTAGAGGGAGAGAACCAGGTCAGCAGAGCTGCTTAAGAACCAAGGGACCAAGTCAGCAGAGCTGCTCTAGAGCCAGAGAACAAGTTCAGCAGAACTGCTTTTGAGCCATAGAACCAGGTAAGCAGAGCTGCTTTAGAGCCAGAGAAACCAGGTCAGCAGAGCTGCTGTGCAGCCAGAGAACCAGGTCGGCAGAGCTGCTCTAGAGCCAGAGAATCAGGTCAGCAGAGCTGCTCTAGAGCCAGAGTCCCAGGTCAGCAGAGCTGCTTTAGAGCCATAAAACCAGGTCAGCAGAGCTGCTCTAGAGGCAGAGAACCAGGTCAGCAGAACTGCTTTAGAGCCAGAGGTGCTGTAGAGCCAGAGAAACCAGGTCAGCAGAGCTGCTTTAGAGCCATAAAACCAGGTCAGCAGAGCTGCTCTAGAGGCAGAGAACCAGGTCAGCAGAACTGCTTTAGAGCCAGAGAACCAGGTCAGCAGAGCTCTTTAGAGGGAGAGAACCAGGTCAGCAGAGCTGTTTTAGAGCCAGAGAACCAGGTCAGCAGAGCTGCTTTTGAGCCAGAGAACCAGGTCAGCAGATCTGCTTTAGAGCCAGGGAACCAGGTCAGCAGAGCTGCTCTAGAGCCTAAGAACCAGGCCAGCAGAGCTGCTCTAGAGCCAGAGAACCAGGTCAGCAGAGCTGCTGTAGAGCCAGAGAAACCAGGTCAGTAGAGCTGCTTTCGAGGGAGAGAACCAGGTCAGCAGAGCTGCTCTAGAGGGAGAGAACCAGGTCAGCAGAGCTGCTCTAGAGCCAGAGAACCATGTCTGCAGAACTGCTTTAGAGCCATAGAGCCGAGTCAGCAGAGCTGCTTTAGAGCCAGAGAACCAGATCAGCAGAGCTGCTCTGTAGCCTAGGAACTGGGTCAGCTGAGCTGCTCTAGAGCCAGAGAACCAGGTCAGCAGACCTGCTGTAGAGCCAGAGAAACCAGGTCAGTAGAGCTGCTTTCGAGGGAGAGAACCAGGTCAGCAGACCTGCTCTAGAGGGAGAGAACCAGGTCAGCAGAGCTGCTCTAGAGCCAGAGAACCATGTCTGCAGAACTGCTTTAGAGCCATAGAACCGAGTCAGCAGAGCTGCTTTAGAGCCAGAGAACCAGATCAGCAGAGCTGCTCTCTAGCCTAGGAACTGGGTCAGCTGAGCTGCTCTAGAGCCAGAGAACCAGGTCAGCAGACCTGCTGTAGAGCCAGAGAAACCAGGTCCGCAGAGCTGTTTTAGAGGGAGAGAACCAGGTCAGCAGAGCTGCTTTAGAGCCAGAGAACCAGGTCAGCAAGCTGCTCTAGCTGACACTGACTGACTGACTGACACTGACTGATTGACACTGACTGACACTGATTGACTGACACTGACACCGACTGACACTGATTGACTGACACTGACTGACTGACACTGACTGACACTGATCGACTGACATTGACTGACTGACACCGACTGACTGACACCGACTGACTGACACTGATTGACTGACACTGACTGAATGACACTGACTGACACTGATTGACTGACACTGACTGACACTGATTGACTGACACTTACTGACTGACTGACACTGACTGACTGACACTGACTGACATTGACTGACTACCCTCTACTACTCTACTACTCACGATCTACTACTCTCTACTATTCTCTCTCTACTACTCACTCTCTACTACCCACTCTCTACTACTCACTACTACTCACTCTCTACTACTCACTGTCTACTACTCTCTCTCTATTACTCTCTACTATTCACTCTCTACTTCTCACTCTCTACTACTTTCTAGTACTCTCTCTCTACTACTCACTCTCTACTACTCTACTACTCACTCTCTCCTACTCTACTACTCTCTACTACTCACTCTCTACTACTCTCTACTACTCTCTCCCTAGTTCTCACTCTCTACTATTCACTCTCTACTACTCACTCTTTACTACTCTCTACTATTCACTCGCTACTACTCTCTACTACTCACTCTCTACTACTCTGTACTGCTTCTCTCTACTACTCACTCTCTACTACTCTCTTTACCACTCTTTACTACTCACTCTCTACTATTCAGTCTCTACTACTCACTCTCTACTACTCTCTACTACTCATTCTCCACTACTCAATCTCTACTACTCGCTCTTTACTACTCACTCTCTACTACTCTACTGCTCTCTACTACTCTCTCTACTACTCACTCTCTACTATTAGCTCTCTACTACTCACTCACTACTACTCTCTACTACTCTCTACCACTCACTCCCTACTACTCTACTACTCACTCTCTACTACTCTCTCTCTACTACTCACTCGACTACTCTCTACTACTCACTCTCTTCTACTCTCTCTTTACTACTCACTCTCTACTACTCACTCTCTACTACTCACTCTCTACTACTCTCTGCTACTCACTCTCCACTACTCACTCTCTACTACTCACTCTCTACTACTCTCTACTACTCACTCTCTACTACTCTCTCTACTTCTCACTCTCTACTACTCACTCTACTACTCTCTCTCTACTACTCTCTATTACTCACTCTCTACTACACACTCTACTACTTGCTCTGTACTACTCTCTACTACTCACTCTACTACTCATTCTCTACTACTCCCTACTACTCACTCTACTACTCACTCTCTACTACTCCACTACTCTCTACTACTCATTCTCTAATACTCTACTACTCTCTACTACTCACTCTAATACTCACTCTCTACTACTCTACTACTCACTCTCTACTACTCACTCTACTACTCTCTACTACTCACTCTCTGCTACTCTGTATACTACTCTCTACTACTCACTCTCTACTCTCTAATACTCACTCTCTACTCTCTACCTCTCTCTCGACTACTCTCTACCTCTACCTCTCTACCTATACACCTCTACCTCTAAACCTCTACCTCTCTACCTCTACCTCTCTACCTCTCTCTACACGCCCACATATGCACATATATATATATGCATATGCATGTATATATATGTATGTGTGTGTATATATATACATACATATATAAACATATATATAAAATGCATATCTATATAAATACAAATATAAATGCATGCATACATAAACATATACGCATACAAATGCATGTTATGTACATGAAAGTTTGAAAAACACTAATATAGGCAAAGCTAAAAAGCCGCCTAATTACAAACAGAATTGCTTTAACTTAAACGAGGGCGAAACCTATTGCATTGTCAATGCTTGCTTACTTTGGTACCATCAAGAAGGCATTCAGGTGTGTCACGCATTTGCCATAAATTCAGAATGTTAGCACTCTAGTTGCTCATTAGATCACTGTAGTAAAGATACTGCTCACCAGGGAAGTCAGCTGCTGGTATTGAAAGTGCATGTTTCAGTCTACATGTCAGAATTTCTTAATGAAATAGAAGAGGATTTGAGAAGTCAAAATGTGCCCTACTTTTTCTTTCTGCAGCACTAATCATACTTTCAATGGCAAAATGAACCCCCTCATGTTGTTCCTTTTTAAATTAAATGTTTTAAGAGTTACCACTTTATTCCAATCAAGATGGCTTCAGGTGTGCCATACGTTTGTCATAAGTAGGACTGTTAGCGCTCGAGTTGTTCTTTTGAACACTCTGGGAAGCTGCAGTAGAACACAAAGGAATCAACTAACAGTCTCTGCTCTTGTTGGCTGTACATGTTTTACTGAGAATGTCAGACTTCATTGTCACATGACTGAGAAAGATAATGTGAATTTACAGAAAATATGCTCTCAGTTTAGCTTATAGATCACCTTCCAAACCTCTGTGGGAAAAGCATGAGAAAATAGTTTTCTCTAAAACATGATTCATGATATCCCAGCAGAAGGCTTTTTCACATGGTAAAATCACCTTAGAACACACCGCAATTCCTAAAATTAGTATGGTACTATCAACAAATGATTTATAATGTAACTAAAGTCTTAAAAACTTCTATTAACTGCAATGCTTTTTAATGAGGTGCTATCATGTATATTGGTCCCAAGATGGCTGCCAACAATTTCTGGTTTGGAGTGTTGACTGACAGTTGACAGCCAATCAGTATGCAGCTCGTGCTCGGAATGCTAGATATAAATATAATTTTTTTCTTTTGATTTTCTCAGGAACTACTGGAGGGATTTACACCATTTAAGCAAAAGTGTGATCTGCGAATCAGACTCTACCATTTTGCCAAATTTCTTGTAATTCCGTTTGGCAGTTCGGGCTGTAGCCATGTCTAATCGTCCTATGAAAAATAACATGGGGAAAACACGTTTTGGGCCCCCCTTTTTTTCTCAGCCCCCACTTGACAAATCTCCCCAAAACTTTCAGGGAAGGAGCGGAGTGGAGCAGGCCATCTTCTTCGAGAAATTCTCGAAGATTCGTCCACCGGCGTCAAAGTTATTCCAAATAGAATGTTGTGGATTTCCTATGGAAACTAGGTCCTAACTATAACTACCTACTGGCGACCGCCAGTAGGTAATATATATATATATTACCTACTGGCGGTCGCCAGTAGGTATATATAGTTAGGATTTTTTCTCTATGGGATTTTTGAAAATTCTATGTCTAATAACTTTGGCGTTTGTGGACGGAATTGGCTGAAATTTTCAGGAAAATGGAACATTTTGTTTCTGAGCAGCCCCTGAAAATTTGGGGGGGTTTCGTCAAGGGGGGGCCGAGAAAAAAGGGGGGTCCCAAAACGTGTTTTTAACATTGAGTTTTCCATAGGGCGGTTGGCCTCACTTTTAGCCCGAACGGCTGAATGGATTTGCACAAAACTTGGCAAAATTGTAGGGACTGGTAGCCCGATGTGCCTTTGCTAGGTCTCGATATATGTGCTCCAGTGGATTTTGAGAAATTAACGTTCAAAAAAAGATATATATCTGTAACAGCGGACCGGGCAGCGTTCCAGTTCACGTACTTTTCGCGGTACGGAGCTTTGTGAAGCGAAGCTGATTGGTTCTCCGGCGTCTGTAAACATTCCAAACAGTCCGTAGCGGCCGCCATCTTGTCTCTCGGTAGGATCGAGAGACAAGAGGAGGCCAAAGCGAAGGGGCAAATGACCATAAGGGGGCATAGTAGATCCTCGCTGACCCCCTAGGTTTGATGTGGAGGTTTTAAAAAGGCCCCGCGGGGCAAAAAAAAATATAATAATAATAATCGAACGGCTGAATGGATTTGCACGAAACTTGGCAAAATATTAGGGACTGGTAGCCCGATGTGCCTTTGCTAGGTTTCAATATATGTGCTCCAGTGGATTTTGAGAAATTAACGTTCAAAAAAAGATATATATCTGTAACAGCGCTCCACTTCGCGTACTTTTCGCGTTATGGAGCTTTGCGAAGGTGATTGGTTCTCCGGCGTCTGTAAACATTCCAAACAGTCCGTAGCGGCCGTCATCTTGTCTCTCGGTAGGATCGAGAGACAAGAGGAGGCCAAAGCGAAGGGGCAAATGACCATAAGGGGGCATAGTAGATCCTCCCTGACCTCTTAGGTTTGATGTACCATTTAGCCAAGTTTGGTGTAATTCCATTCAGCCATTCAGGCTGTAGACGTATCTAAATGTCCTATGGAAAATTGCATGGGGAAAACACATTTGAAAGTGTTGAAATTTAGAACCAATTAAAATGTTACTTTGGTTTTGTATTTGTGTGTGATGAAAGTTAATTGGTTATGTATATATCTAAAATGAGAGGAAACCACAGCCATTTTGTGATACTACTGTCTGAGGTACATTTGTGAGGAATTTTTGGTGCTCAATTTCTGGTGTTTGGTTTACACAGTACTAACACTTCTCCTACTTTTAAAAAGGTGAGTTGTTAATTTGTAAGGGGAACTATGTTGTACACTTTAAGATAATTTGAAAAATGTTTTCTGTTATTTATTTACAGTCCTTCTGTTATACTAAATACTTGATAAAGTTAGTTTTATATTATGTATTACTAAAAACGATAAATGAAAGTGATTATTTTTTTCTGCAATTTACAGCAAGCAATTTCAAAATAAAATGGCTCACAATGAAGAGACCGTGGCAATTTCTTTTGAATTATCCACTACATTTATTGAAATTGACAGCACCAATAATGAAATATTCTCACAAAGAGGAGATGACTTGAATGATTTTTTTGATCAATCTCTTGATGGCGAATTTATCGAATGTTTGGAGACCATAGAGTTACAAGAATCATCATTGCAGACTTTTCATGAGGAGATTCCAGATGAGATGATTGAAGAGGAAATTCCTGATGAGGACATGTTACTAGTTCTTTCAAATTTTGAAAATTCAGAAGAATAAATTTATATTTAGAAATACAAAAATTGTTTGAGACATTATTCATTTTTATTTTTAATTTATGAGGTTGTAGCGAAGTGATTGTAGTATAAAATGAGACTTATAGTATAGAGTGGAACATTTTTATGTTACATGGTAAGTTTACTCATATTTACTTCCCTTCTCCCACTATATTATCTCCAATGTGTATTTGACATCTCTTCTTCATCTCCGGCCTCCTTTCTCTCACTGTCTGTCTCTGATGCATCTTATCGCTGCCATTTTGTGTAATTACAGAAGAGAGTAAAATAAAATAGTTCGGAACGTGAAAAGGGGGCAAAGTAGAGTACCTCTCACCCCCTAGGCCTTCTCAGGCGGTCCCAAAAGGATCAGTTTCTGCTTTCCTGAGAGATTATGGTATGAGTTCCATATACCACAATAACTTGCATTACAACATGCAAGATATCTATCTCCTATTACCAACTTTTGGAGATATTCGCGCTAAGCGCGAATATCTCCAAAAACTAACACCTGCCCTGAGCAGTTCTTAGCCATGTTATCCAATGGGAGGTGGATAACATGGCTAAGAGCATTAGCTCGGTAATGCATGAATATCGCTGACTTTTTAGCGATATTCATGCATTGCGGCAGTTTTTTATCTCATTTGCGATAAACCTTGATAATAGCAAGGTTTATCTTCAATAATTTCTGACGATGCTTAGCGGTAAAAAATTAGTTGCTAAGCATCGTTAGCGATAAATATCGCTTAACTTTGGCAATATGCACCAACGTCTGTTAACGTTCGATTCGAAGGAAATGAGGAAGTGTTGAAAAACATTGTCTGCGCCATCTTGCCTTTTTTGAAATGCCACACTTTTGTTGTGCACGGCAGCCATTTTAGATGCCTTGACCAGACCCACTCTCTGCACGCTGTCGATTCGTAGCATGGCTCCCCACCCTCGCAAGCATCTTCCCCAGGCACTGCTCACCCCCGCTCTCTGTCTTATGCATGGTCAATAAACCTCCCCCCATCTGCGCTGCTCTTCCCTGAGAATCACACTCTGTGCCCGCCCGACACCTCCCTTTCGCCCTATTCACTACCGCACCCTCTGACACTCCTCTTCCTCTGTGTCCGATTGTCCAGGCCGGTCCTAGGCTATCAGCTAGCCCTGCAGATGTAGTTTATGGCCCCAGCTGTAAAGAATCACCCCTCTTCAAAGGAGTTATAGTAGATCAAGGCCCACACCCGATGAGATCCGTCACACCACACGTGTTCATACTATTTGAAAACCATCCTGTATTGTGATTGGGGAGGGGACCGAGCCTGAAGCGGAAGATTCCAGGGATGACTCTTTGTACATCAAAGTTTTTACAATTATGTGTCACATTAAAAATATATAGCACTCCAACAAAGTAGTAGGAATATAAAACTTTAATAACTTATAAATATATACAACAAAACAAAAACAGTAAAAACATTTAAACAACGAAGAGACCGTGGCAATTTCTTTTGAATTATCCACTACATTTATTGAAATTGACAGCACCAATAATGAAATATTCTCACAAGGAGGAGATGACTTGAATGATTTTTTTGATCAATGTCTTGATGGCGAATTTATCGAATGTTTGGAGACCATAGAGTTACAAGAATCATCATTGCAGACTTTTCATGAGGAAATTCCTGATGAGATGATTGAAGAGGAAATTCCTGATGAGGACATGTTACTAGTTCTTTCAAATTATGAAAATTCAGAAGATGTTGCCTGGGTGCCGCACTGATTTGGGTATCTGGCGTGGGGCGTCCCGGGGGGTGGGTTGTCAGTAGCGGTCTGTTGTGCGAATAGTTCCAAGGCAGCAGAACGCGCTGAAATCTGGATGTCACGAAGGTGATGTCTAGTAAGTTGCCACCCAGCAAATAACGGTGTGGGGCGCCGCGGGGGGGGGGGGGGCAGTCCAAAGTTCCGTTAAAAGGGCAAAGGAAAGGATCGGTGGTTTGAACCATCAGTCAAAAAGGGGAGGGGGTGCAACAATTTTTCCTACCGGGTCACACTGTGCTTTCACCGGAACTGAGGTCTGCAGGATTCTAGTCATTCAAACTGAGGCTGGCGCCAGCATGGGAGCGCCGACGTCCCGCGGCTACAGTTTCGTCACTCCACGGGCGATCATGGCAGTCATTCCCCATCGGGGGTGTCTGCGGGGGTCGGGGACTCCCGCGGCTCCTCTAGAATCTTCAAGGTCGTGGAGGACTACGGTGGTGGAGTCAACCAGTGACCGGGCCATTTCTTTATGCTGGGCCCGCTCTTGCCAGGTCGACCGCCATTTTGAGAGTTCGGTAGCTACTGGCGATCGCGGGGTCAAATGAGCGGACGGGCTCCACCCTGCCGGGCGAGACGTTGCAGCATCGCCACAGTGGAAGAACCCTTTTCCGGGCGCCTGGAGCGCTGAGGGTGCAGCTGGGAAGCCTCCACCTGGGGAGTAAGCATGGGCGGATCTAGCGGATCTCGCGTACGCGAAATTGCGGATTTACGGATTCGCAATCCGCGAAGATCCGCGAACTCTAGCGGATTTGCGGATTTTTCCGTTTTTTGTGTTGGCGCGTGTTCGCGCCGATTTTGGGACAAGTTCGCAATTGCGAACTTACTTTTCGGCTTGCAACGGCCGCGACTATGTTGTTTCTACGTCTGGTTTATCATCACAGGTTCACAGCACCCTCTGTTTCACCACTGCCACCCTCTGGGACACCCATGCCACCCTCTAGTACATCCTCACTGGCACCTATTAGGTTTATTTATCACTGTAGATTATGGTGGTTGAAAAAAGCAAGCACACCTGCCCTTCTTCAACTGCCATCAATTAATTTGTGTTTCATTAATGTGTCAGTAATTTTGAAAGTTCCAGTCTGGCTGGCACCTGCTTCCTTCCTTATCTGTAATTTGCTTTTTGTTGCAGTGAAATTTTTTTTTTACAGGACCTTTATGGTGCTATTCTATGAGCCTGCTGTTTGGGTCATAGCAGGGTCATAGAATTGTTGCAAACTCTGGAGGGGCCCATCAGGAAGCACTACCTTGAATGTTACTAATGTTAAGTTTGAACTTTTGCACCTGCTCATTGCTTTCATTTTAGCTAAAATCGTTTTTTTTGCAATTTCGCGCGTTATTTGGGGCGCGAATCCGTGCGAGATCGATTTCGGAAGCCGCGAATACGTGCGAATACAAAATTGTTTTTGTTGCGACGTGTATGTTCGCGTGATCTTGCGCGTGTTCGCGAGGCGCTTCTAGCTATTCGTTTGCCAAGTTACCCTATCGGTCATACACGGGCGCGGCCATCTTGTTGGCGTGACGTAATTCCGTTTCCGCCCGCTATGTGTAATCTCGCAAAGTGTGCTGCTCGCTAGTACAATTTCGCGCGTACTCGCAAGGAAAATCTCGCGCGAACTTACCCACGCGGTCGTGAACGGGCGCGGCCATCTTGTTTCTCATTCATTGCTATGGTTCTGGGCATGCTTTCTGTATCCTCTCTCAATCTCTGCCATCCTTTGCTTGTTTGAAGTTTTTTTGATCTAATTTTACTTATTATCTAACCCTCTATTTTTCTAGCTCTATATTTTTGTGTTTTCTGCAGCTTTTATTTACTTTTAAACTACTTTTTTAAACTCTTTTCTTTTCTTCTTCACTATTCTATTTCTTCTTTATCATTTAAGTTTATTTCTGCCCAGACCATGGTAAAGGGAGCCGGGAAGCACCCTGAGAAGGGGAAGGGTCCCGCACCCCGTGCCCGGCTCCCGTGCGGGCGTTTAAGGGGGGAGCAAGTGGTCCCGAGGGAGATCTTCAGCGCGGAGGAAGTGGCGGCACTGATCTTCCACGTCCAGCGCCGCCTCCCCAAGACGATCCTGGGAGGCGGCAAGATCGCGACCGGCTATGGCATCCGGGAGCGCCGCCAGCGGTGGGAGAAGGTGTGCCGGGCCATGTACAAGATCTCTGGGGTCCGGCGCACATATAACCAGGCCACCCACCGCTGGACCGATGTCATGGACCGGGAGCGGGACTTGCTGGACGCGCTCGGCGTAGAGGTCCCCGGGCTTGGTGAGTAGTAGTAGTAGTACATTTACTACTCTGTTTTATCCTGCTCTGTTATTTGCAAATCTTTGTTCTTTACCAAGAGCAATAATGCTGCCGATTACATTGAGGTAAATTATATTTCAAAATCTTCTATGCATTTCATTTTCAGGTGCACTGCTCTCCTTCTCAGTAGCCTTGCTTGCTACTATGCTTCTTTGTTTTGTATGTTGTGTTCAGAAGCATTTCATTGGCCTGAGAAATTATGTATGAGTGTACTGTAAAGAAAAGAACTGCGTAATGCTAGACAGTAAGGGTCATATTTTCAATTACCGGCGCATCCCTGCAGAGTAGCAGGGATGCGGCAGTAATTGTGTGCCATGCCACCACCACCCATTGGCCCAAAACGTCACAGAAGCCTTACGCATCTGTGCCGTAAAGGCAGCGCATTGCTGGAGTTGCGTGCCAACGATGGCGCAGCTCCAGCAATGCTCTGGGGTACCCTATCTCCCCAATGCTGCATCAAGCCGTACGTCGGCTTCAAGCGCGCAGGGTTTGAGTCATGCATCATTGTCCTAAAAATGACTGATTGACATCTTGTAGATTTCCCTCAGCCACTTTTAGGATTCGTTCCTGCGCAGGTACGCCCTCCCTTGCGCCGGAACGCCCCCTGATGGCGCAGGGCTTTACAACGTGATGCATCGCCCATATGCCCATATGTGTTTTTTTTTTTAATATATACGCCGCACCAACACCATGGCGAGTCTTTTGTTCTGCCGCTGCGTCAGAAAAGGCACGCAACAATGGAGGAAAATCAGCCGCAACTTCCGCAAGGGACTTATAAATCAGCCCCAACAGACTGAAGTCCAGTCCTTCCTTTAGACAGTCACATGGCTATCAGAAGAAATAGTGGCGGTGGTGGCGGGTGGATTAATAGTTTGAGTATTCACTGATCTGCAAGCAGGATGGACTTTGTCTGTCACGTGTTGCGCACTGCTGCCTGCAGTGCCAGGCCTAGGCAAACCTCTTTAGTAGTCTGTTTATTGAGTTACATAGGAACTTTCTAAGTCAACGTTCCGCAAATCAGGCAATACGAATAACGTAGTATACCACATGAGATAGATCCCGTGGAATAGTTGTCTATCTATTTGCTATTTTTCCAAAATATGTTGTTATTGTTCTTTTGAAATGTTTGATTTGGTTGAAAAATCTCATCCATGTTTTCTGGTTTTTCTTTCTTTCATGTTGTACATCAGCTCCCCCCAAGGGCAAGAGGACACAGGAGGAGGGTGCTGAGGATGCAGGCCAGGATCGGGCAGGCGAGGGCTCCTTTGCTGGCCCCAGTAAGTTTACATTTTAATAAACAGTACCTATTTTTTCCTAGCGTTCCTCATTCGATTTTTTCTAAATCGTCTTTGATCTTCTTGTAGACTGGATATAAATTCTTATCCTGCCTCGAATATGACTCCCTGTGGTATTACTAGACTATTCTTATTAGTCTGTCTGTGTAGCTAACTAAGATTGGACATTTGGCAATTCCATTGGACTCCCATTATATTCAGCAATACCTCTATGCACTGTCTCCTTACTGACTAGATAGTGTGGCAGAGTCATTCAGCTCCCGAAGTCACCGATTATAGATCCCCAATGATCTCTAGATTATCGTACGCAGGACAAGAGAGTAGTACGGAGTCACGGCACAGTCAAGAAGTGTCAGAGGCACTCATGCTTGCAAAAATTCCAAAACCTTTAGCTCATCCACTCTAGTCTAGAGGAACAAAAACCACAGAGTCTATTTAAGTGTAAAAGCTTTATTAAAAGTAAACACATTTATTAAAATCTACTTTGTCATAAAACTATTTAACTGTAAACGGAAAAGTGGTTAGTGCTGACGATTAATTGGACACATTTCTTGTGGTCGAGCCGAACTCTCACCTAGTTTGAACTTGATCCTGGTCGTGTTCTTAGGACTCAGGAGTCAAGCTTCTGTCTGTTAGGAGAAAAAGTGGTGCGTGTTAAAAATCAAAAGCAAGCATTCATCAGTTGTGCATAAAAGTGCAGCAAGACAACAGCCTTCCCTGGAAAATGGGACATTTTTACTATGGAGTAGACAGTCACAAATTATTACATTGTATTCTGTTTTTTTAACATTTCTCCTAGACCAAATATTATATAGTAGTGAGTGGTGTATTCTAACATTCTTAAATGTACTTTGTAGGTGTAACATCTGGTGACGGGGCCAGCGCGGAGGTGGCTGTGTTGGACTTGGACTCGGAGGCCTCTGGGGAGGAGGCGGCGTTAGAAGAGCTGGTGGCCGTTCCTGTGGGGGATCAAAAGGTGGTGGCGGAAACAGGTAAGCTATATATTCCTTACTTATTGAGATTGAAGACTGCATAGTGTGCTTTCTGCACGGGTGTATTACAATTACAAATCAACCAGGTAGTAGCCTCCTCGAAATGTACTTCGACTTAGCTGTGAAGTTTTTGGTGAGAAGAATCCCAATAAGTTCTTAGACGAACGTGATGGATGGGATGAGCGAAAAGCGAAAGAAGGGTGTAAGTAAGTGGGACGCGAACTTGTATGATGGCTGGCAAAGAAGAACGATATGTGTTTGCTTGGACCCAGAGGTGGCTGGGAAGGAAAGAATATGGTATGGTGCATGGCTGGGTCAATGATGAAGCAAGGATGGGT
Organism: Lissotriton helveticus; assembly: GCF_964261635.1. Taxonomy (NCBI): domain Eukaryota; kingdom Metazoa; phylum Chordata; class Amphibia; order Caudata; family Salamandridae; genus Lissotriton; species Lissotriton helveticus. Next base: position 1,351,481,288 of record NC_136067.1, read on the forward strand.
GGAAGGACAGCAGCCTGGGTGGGTGAAACAGAAACTGTATGTGTGCGTATACTTTGACTGAATGGATGCCTGGAGCATGGTATTCTCTGACTCTTACATAGCACATGTGTATCTAGAGAGAGTAGATGGTCGCCAGGTGAAGTAAGTGTTACCTTGAAGAGCATGTACCACCGCACCCGCACGTCCGTCCCAGTGCAGGGAAGGCAAGGAAAAGAAATTGTAAATGTGTCCAATACTACCATGAATAGTAGCAGTACTTTGTATTGCGTTTGCATTCACAGCATATATCTGGTTATTACGGTGGACACTCCGTACCTCTCTTAATAACTTTAGTTTACTTGTAGTACGTCATTCATGTGTGGGTGTATCACTGTTCACTCAATATTAAGCAAAGCACCTAAAGTCATCTCATCTGTCATTAAATACGTCCCATGTGAAGTGATAGATAATCAAATTAGTTAGCTTCTTCAGTTTCCTTTTCTAGTACTCATTTGCACTGTAGGGTGAAAGGTAAATTAATTAAGCAGTAGCCCTTGTAACAGAGTATTCTCAGTGCCACCCGTAATAGAAAAGTAATAGCTTCACCACCTGCATGTACTGGACCGGTACAGTAACGCAAGTCTGTCTCCATCATCATGGTGTGCAACTTTTTTTCTCGGGTGCAACTTCACTGTGCTGTGTCCATGTCATTCTGCCGGCTTGCATAAGATAACGTACCCATTTCCCTAAACAAGAGAGAAGAAGAAGAATAAGACTGGTGTACTGTCATAGTCGACTGTAATGGAAGTCCATAGTGGTCGTAGAATTAGTTCATTAAACTACCACTACTGTTAGAGCAAGGATGCAGAAGTGGGAGGTTACATAGATACTGTCCTCAATAGTTATGTACTGTGCTTTCAATTTGCTACTTGTACTCTGTGACCCAACTTTCGGCTCAATCACTTTGTGTTATTAATAAGGAGCATTGGTTACAGACTATGTCTTTCTTTCTTCATATAGTTGCTCCTTCCAAATCAACAACAAGGAGGGAGCAGGCTAGATTGGCCCGGCAACGGAGGCTGGAGGCCACAGTCGCCGAGTATCGGCGGCTGGTGGCCCTGGAGGAGGAGGAGGACACGCAGTCGAGCGGGGCAACATCTTCGACTGTGACCACTGCATCCTCCTCCGTGACTAAGCCAGAGGGACCGAGCCGGGCTAAGAAAGCCGACCGCCACCGCCAAGCAACCGAAATACCAGCTGCCCCCCACAGGAGCTGCAAGGAACGCCAACGCCGCCTACGAGTCCGCATGTCCAACCTGGAGCAGGAGGTCCTGAGGTATAAGACCTTGGTTAAGGGTCTCCGCTCCGAGCTTGCCACCCTCCGCAAGGAGTATGATGCCCATGCCGCATCATGCACCAGCACCAGCACCCTCCAGTAGTGGAGTGTCCCTTGCCCTTTTTTTATAGACTTTTGGGGGGTGGGATTTGGGAGTTGGGATCGTTTTGGGACGTTTCAGAGACAATCGTTGGGGTTAGGGTGGGTGAGGGAGATTATTTTGTTAGGGATAAATAAATACATTTTTCAACTTTATCTGACCATACCTGTTTTTTACTGCTTTTCAGTCTGGTGGGTGGGGGGCGGGGGTGTAACAGTAACTTTGTTTTCCTGAACAGTCGTAGGACTTTAGTAGTACAACCGTCAATCTCTTGTCTACTCCGAAATAATACTCCATTATACTACCTCCCACCAAACGCTTATCTTACCTGTAATTTGTGTTAGAAATTAGGGCTAGGCCCAGGGCTGGCTCCAGGTGAAATGGGGATTAACGTTGTCATTCCTGGGCGGGTGACATTTCCTCATTGCGGTGGTACTAGTGGTGTGACACAGTGGCAGTTGCATGCCTATGGAAAAAAAGAAAACGAAACCTTGTTTGTACTCCTTACTGTAGCATTACAACGGTTACGGTACGATCGAAAAATAGCAGGTGACAGTACACTAGAACAGTGCCATAATGTAGCCTAACAAATGGTAAAGTATTGCAAGTATAACTAGTACTTGCGTTGAATTTATTTGACATTGGCTACTACTACTAGAAGATATAGTACTGAAGCTGAGTAAGTCTAGAAGATATCCTCGTATTCCTTCACCAGCCTGTTGCTGCTATCACCTTATCCTCCCCAGCAAGTGTGTGGAATTATTGATGTCATTTTAGTCAGACATCAAGCAAAACAACACAGCCCGGGGGAAGAGGGTTAGGGTTTGTAAAATGGATGGGAATGGGGGTTTCTTTTTGGGTAGGTTTTGTTGAGAGAAGAAAAAAAAAGCAGAGCATGGACAAACAATAATTGAAGATACAGAGTTTACAGACAATCTTTGGTTACAAACTAAAGGTAAGCACATGCAGTCACACTCATAGAATAAAAGACAACAATGGATACTGTATCTGTATTGCGTATGTTGTTGGAGTTGTCCTGTTGAAATTGGTAAGTAAGTTGCATGCAGCAAACAATTCCTCTTATTGGCGGCACTCCTCCATTCCAGCTGACGCTTCGTCCATCAATGTGGTGGTGACCACTGACAGAAGAGACACCCTGTCCACTGCCTGCCTGGCGGATGTTGACTGAAACCCGGCCTGTAATTATTGAACGGAAAACAGGAAGTGCTATTACAATACCACTGATAAATAAATAAAAGGTATGTACGCTGTGTGGTTCAAAAAGTGACACTTTGATTTCCCTAATAGACAGTACAATATTTTTGAAATTGTGTGCTCTGTCTGAGTCACCTTTTTAAGGATCAATAAGTATGGCCAAAATATTATAGCGGATCTTTCCCCTCAAGGTGGGTGTACTACTGTGTTTTAGAACAAAATTTGACCTTCCCAGCAATGCTCCCACCAAGACCCTTACTAAAGCCAGTCGCAAAAATGTAGAAGAACCCAATCATATCTCCAAAAACGATGCCTAGCAGAAAAATGGTTACAAAACGTACTTTGAAAGTAACAGTAGACCCAAATACAGACCGTGGATTGTATTCAAACCACTTGCCTGCAAGCAAAAGTATCCATAGCCAGCATCGCTCCAACAGTGCTCTACAACAACAGAACCGCGTTGCAATAGAACCCCCCTAAACACATGCAATCCTGCTGCTAGGGCTAACCCTAACGAACCCTAACTTACAAAAAGTTCCAAAACTGGTGTTTCCTTATGGATTTTGTCCAACAAACTTCTAGCCGGTATTAGACCTTCCCAGGAATGCCCCAGGCAAGACCCGCCAACCCACCCGCAAAAAAACACGCGACAACACCCCCAAACAGCGAAAAAGCTAAATCTCATACTTACAATATCTCTCGGCCTTCGGTCCAAAGTAACGCGCTGTGCAGCTAGGTCATCATCAATCATCATAACTCCTGTTTTCCACCACGGATTTCCTGAAAAGCAAATGCAATCAAGATTAGACTGTCGCAGCAGTGCTTCGACAGAGACCCCGGCCGCAACCCACCCACGAACAGCAGGAAGCCCCCCAAAACGCTACATTGAGCAAGATGTCTGAAGAAATGGCAAAAAAAATGCTTTTCCTTAAGGATTTTGTCCAAAACACTTCTATCCGGCATTAGACCTTCCCAGGAATGCCCCAGCCAAGACCCGCCAACCCACCCGCAAAAAAACACGCGACAACACCCCCAAACAGCGAAAAAGCTAAATCTCATACTTACAATATCTCTCGGCCTTCGGTCCAAAGTAACGCGCTGTGCAGCTAGGTCATCATCAATCATCATAACTCCTGTTTTCCACCACGGATTTCCTGAAAAGCAAATGCAATCAAGATTAGACTGTCGCAGCAGTGCTTCGACAGAGACCCCGGCCGCAACCCACCCACGAACAGCAGGAAGCCCCCCAAAACGCTACATTGAGCAAGATGTCTGAAGAAATGGCAAAAAAAAGGCTGTTCCTTATGGATTTTGTCCAAAACACTTGTATCCGGTATTAGACCTTCCCAGGAATGCCCCAGGCAAGACCCGCCAACCCACCAGCAAAAAAACACCCGACACAACACCCCCAAACAGCGGAAAAGCTAAATCTCATACTTACAATGTCTCTCGGCCTTCGGTCCAAACGCGGCGCTGTGCAGCTAGGTCGTCATCATCATCAATCATCATAACTCCTGTTTTCCACCACGGATTTCCTGAAAAGCAAATGCAATCAAGATTAGACTGTCGCAGCAGTGCTTCGACAGACACCAAAAATTACACACAAACCCCCGGAACCCCGCCAAAGAGCACCTCAAAGGCAAGCAAGTCAGCAAAAACGGCAAGAAATTTCCACCTCATATTTGGTCCAAAACACTTTTGTCCATTATTAGAGCTTCACAGCAATGGGCCCAAAACCGTCAACTCACCCGCAAAGAAGTACAACACCCCCACAAGTGCTGAGTCTTTCTTCATTGTGCGTAATCCAGCACTCTGCTTGGAGGGAAATCGCAGTCTGGAGGAGGAGGATAGAGGAGCATGTTCTTCAGAACTTGTGAACCTGAGGAATGTAGACTGCGGCACCTTCAAATCAATAAGCAAACAAGTGAAGACAGTTCTGATGATGGTCTTGTTTTTGGGATTAGGTGATTAAAGTTTGAATTAAATTAACTGTGCAAAACAAAGAAAGAGAGACACAAAGCACACAGGAATAAAAGTGAATAAGGACGAAAAAGAAAGTTCTTGATTGATTGTCTCATTTTCAGGGCTCGGTGTCAGGGAATAAGAACAAGATTTCGTCATCATACTCTGCGAATTCAGGCTGGATGAGGTCAGTGGCACCGAACAGAGAAAAAATCCCCTCATCTACGTTGCTGTCCTCCTCGTCTTCATGCGGCGTGCTTTCTCGTACTTTGTAATCTGGAGGTATGAGGTGCTGATTCATCTTGATCATTGTCAGCCGCTCCACATTTTTGGGCGAGAGGCGGCTCCGTTTGGGAGTTACAATGCCACCAGCAGCACTGAAAACACGTTCAGAAGACACACTTGCGAGTGGGCAAGACAAATAGTTTATAGCCAGGTTGTAGAGCTGTGGCCACAATTGTTTTTTGCCATGCCAATACTGCAATGGCTCCTCATTAAGAAAGACCACTGTTGAGTCATTCAGATAGTCCTGCACCATCGACTCAAGGTCATCAACTGTTCCTCCACTTTGCTTACTTTTTGCTGTGCTGGCTGTGACATTTTTTCGAGAACCATACCCCATCAAACTTAGCCAATCCTCCTCCCCAGCCACTGTTAGTGTTGTCATTGTGTGTGGTGCAGATGATCCAGTTGCCGGTGTCTTTAACGGCTGGAGGTCACTTGTGCCCCAGCCACAGGTGCAGAAGTGGATTCTTGTGACTGCGGATGGCCTGCTGATGCTGATGCTGATGCTGATGTACTGGCTTCTCCTTCAATAACCTGCCGTTCTTTTTCAAACCTCTTGGCTGACCAGGCTAACCAATGTTTGTACTTTTGAACATCTGCATCAGCGAAAGGAAAGAATGCGTTGTCTGCCAGCGCCTTTTTGTAGCGTGGATCCAGAATAGTAGCACAAATGTAATGCTGATCTGAGTTGATGTTTTTAAGACGTTCATCACCACGTAGGCGATGTAATAATTTCTCAGACAAAATGAAATGGGTTTTTTTTTTTTCATCTTTTTGAAACTCAGAAGAAACCGCCATCAGTTGGTGCTCCAGTATGCACAACAATGGGATAGCTTTTCCCAAATTACAGTCCTCCTGGCTGACTGCACGCGTGAAGAACTCAAAAGGACGAAGCATGTCTGTCAGGCTTTTAACGATGGCCCATTGCGCCTTACTCATCCGCAGGTCCTCCTTCTGAGATGTAGCCTCTGTCAAGAAATAGTGATCGAGTACCGTATACTGCTCATACAGACGCTCAAGCATGTAGAAGGTTGAGTTCCAACGTGTTGCCACCTCCTGGATGAGTGCTTTCACTGGCATTCCACGTTCAAGTAGCAGTCTCCGCAGATGCTTCCGGGCCTTAAAAGAATGGCTGAAATGGTTGCACATTTTGCGGCAGGTGGCCATTACCTCGAACGCTGGACTCTCTTTATCACTCAAGAATTTTTGAACTACCAGGTTGATACAGTGCGCCAAACACGGCACTCTAACATGGTCACCCTTCAACATGGCCTTAACTACATTGGCGCCATTATCCGTGGAAACATAACCAATCTTGCGTTTTAGGGGGGATAGCATTGTCAAGACCTTTTTGTCAAACTCTTCCAAAAGGTTTTCTGCTGTGTGACTTTTCTCCAAGCCAAACATGGCTAGTGTTGCATGTTTCCGAGCAGCTTTGAAAACTTGGTCCGGGTCAACACCTGCGTTTAGCTTTGCTATAACACCTGAAAAAGAGACCCAGTGTGCAGTGATGCACATGTAATCATCGCCTGGGCCACTGGTCCACATGTCTGTTGTCAGATGTATTGTGTGAACAGCACTCTTCTGCAAAGCTGCCCCAATCGCCTGCAGCACATCTTCATGTAGTGCTGGAACCGCAACTCTGGCAAAATAGAACCGGCTCGGAACCTTCCATTTAGGGCAGAGCGTTGCCACTAATTCAAGAAAACCTACCGCTTCTACAAAAGAAAAAGGTAGAAGGTCCACAGCTAGCATTTTAGCCAGCTTAGTGTTATACAGACGCGTCAGTGGGTGGTTGCGTTCATATGGCACGTCTGAAGTAAGCATTGTTCTAATGTTGCCCTGGACCAAGCATTTACGGGCTGATAATGACTTCGTTGACCCAATTTTGCTCGCTGGTGAACTTTTGTGCGTTGGTGTCTCACTCGCTCCAACACTCTTAGTGTGCCTCACATTGGGTGTGCTGCTGACAGGGGTACTGGGTGTAAGGGAAGTGTTTGACACGTCTTCTTCCTGCTCGTCATCATCAGATGAAACATCAACGTTTCCTTGAATTTGGCCTTTCTTGATCGCATCTAGGTGCGCAAACCATTTGACAGTGTGCTGTCTCCTAAGATGACCTCTCTGGCCTCCGGTACCATAGTTGGTACCTGGCTTACCACGACTAACTGCTTGCTTACAAATGGTACAAATGGCAAACTTTGGATTTTTTGGACAAACAGTAAAGAAGTCCCAAACTGGGGACTTGAAGTGTCTGTGGGACATGGAGGAGGCGGCGATACTGGTGGTGGTGGTCATGAAGCTAATGCCAGATGAAGTGGAGGATGTGGATTGCCCAACTTTTGTACGTTTTGCACTTTCACCGCCACTAATTAAGGTCGAGATTGACAGAGGTCTCTTCTTGCCAGAAAGAAATATGGAAGCGGGACGAGTTGGTGTACTACTTAACTCCAATGATTGTGGTGTTTCCACTGCCTCCTCATCGACAACATCATCATCACGCTCAGCAGCTCTTCGGGCTAGGGTCAAAATGTCTGTTTGCTGCATGCCCGCTGGGGCTGCAGTGACCTTTATGATGACTGGGTCGTCGTTGGCAGAGTCTTCATCAGCAGCAGTATCCGCCACTTCTTGTTGAGACTCATCACACTCCATAACTCTGAGACTTTGGACGAGCTTCCTTTTACGCTTAACTACCTTTGTTTGTTCCCAAGTTTGATCCGTATCATCAGAAGGAGGTGTGCTTGAAGAGGATGTAGACACCACCCTTGATCTCTTCCTTGCTAGGGGTGTGGAAGACAATGAAGGATCATCAGGAGGAGTGGCTTCCTCAAATGATACCTCGCCTTGATTGTCGATTTCCTGATGTGCCCCTACTTCGGGAGGAACAACTATTGTGGGCACTTGTTGTGACCCTCCATGCACCTCTGCTTGCGCATCTCCTTGCGCTGCCTCTCCTTCCACATGTACTTGGGCTTGTACTTGCACATGTGATTGTTGTTGCCGCTGTGGTTGTTCAACACTCGTCAGATGAGCTACAACAACCTGTGTTGATTGAGGGACATTGCTGCTGCTTTCTTGCGATGAGCCAACATCACTGGTCGATGGTGATTGAAGAAGTATACTGGCTGCCTCTGCAGCACTCAAGGGCTTGGACTTAAGTTGGCGTGGTGGTGGTGGTGGCACTGAGCCCAATGGAGCGGGGGTGCTGCTGCCAGCTTGGTCCCCAGCAGATCCCGCTGCAGCTGCTGCAGGCATACTTTTTTTTTTACTCACAAAAAAAGGGGCGGGCGGCACACCAGTGTCCTTGGTAACTTGCTTCTTCTGCTCCTTACTGGCACCTTTCTTGCTAGAGGAGCTACGGGTTACTTTTTTTGGGGCCATCTTCTTCAGAGCAGGTCAGCAGGCAGCAGTTGCACGAGTTGCAGAGGGTTCTGTGTCCAGACGTGACGTCGCGTGACGTTATGCTGCACACACCGCTGCAGGACTTCTTCCTGGCACTGGTGGTTCTATTGAGTCTTCTTGTGCACCTAAAAGCAATGGAAGACAGAGGAACATCAGTTCAGTTATACACCCCAAAAAATCGACAAAACACAGAAAAATGAGCACAATCCCATGCCATCCATGATGTTTACATTGAAGAAGACACCCCACAGAAAGACTAGGGACATGCAAGTATGCAACACTCACTACCCCTGGGCATAAGGGATGAAAAGTAGGCAAAATAAGTGCAGGCCTCAGACACTGCCTCTCCTCAAAATGGCCCCCTTACACCCCAAGCACATGTTGCCTGTACCAGCCAGCACTCAAGATGGCCACCACCACCACCCACATGGCCAGTCCACATCAACAGTACACCCCCAAAAAACAGAAAAACAGCCAGAAATCACCACAATCCAATGCCATCCATGATGTTTACATCAAAGAGAGTGAGACAACACCACAGGCACACTCAGTCCATGCACCACCACCACCCCTGGGCAAGCAAAAGGCCACACCAGCAGCCCCCCAAAAACGACAAAAAACAATAAAATAAGCACAATCCCAGCCCATCCATGGCCTCAATTATGTTTAAATTCAAGAAGACATCCCACAGAAAGACTAGGCCCATGCAACACTCACCACCCCTGGGCAAAGGGCCACACCAGCAGGCCCAAAAAAACGACAAAAACCAATAAAATCTGCACAATCCCAGCCCATCCATGGCCTCAATGGTGTTTAAATTCAAGAAGACACCCCACAGAAAGACTAGGCCCATGCAACACTCACCACCCCTGGGCAAAGGGCCACACCAGCAGGCCCAAAAAAACGACAAAAAACAATAAAATCTGCACAATCCCAGCCCATCCATGGCCTCAATGGTGTTTAAATTCAAGAAGACACCCCTCAGAAACACTAGGCCCATGCAACACTCACTACCCCTGGGCATAAGGGATGAAAAGTAGGCAAAATAAGTGCAGGCCTCAGACACTGCCTCTCCTCAAAATGGCCCCCTTACACCCCAAGCACATGTTGCCTGTACCAGCCAGCACTCAAGATGGCCACCACCACCACCCACATGGCCAGTCCACATCAACAGTACACCCCCAAAAAACAGAAAAACAGCCAGAAATCACCACAATCCAATGCCATCCATGATGTTTACATCAAAGAGAGTGAGACAACACCACAGGCACACTCAGTCCATGCACCACCACCACCCCTGGGCAAGCAAAAGGCCACACCAGCAGCCCCCCAAAAACGACAAAAAACAATAAAATAAGCACAATCCCAGCCCATCCATGGCCTCAATTATGTTTAAATTCAAGAAGACATCCCACAGAAAGACTAGGCCCATGCAACACTCACCACCCCTGGGCAAAGGGCCACACCAGCAGGCCCAAAAAAACGACAAAAACCAATAAAATCTGCACAATCCCAGCCCATCCATGGCCTCAATGGTGTTTAAATTCAAGAAGACACCCCACAGAAAGACTAGGCCCATGCAACACTCACCACCCCTGGGCAAAGGGCCACACCAGCAGGCCCAAAAAAACGACAAAAAACAATAAAATCTGCACAATCCCAGCCCATCCATGGCCTCAATGGTGTTTAAATTCAAGAAGACACCCCTCAGAAACACTAGGCCCATGCAACACTCACTACCCCTGGGCATAAGGGATGAAAAGTAGGCAAAATAAGTGCAGGCCTCAGACACTGCCTCTCCTCAAAATGGCCCCCTTACACCCCAAGCACATGTTGCCTGTACCAGCCAGCACTCAAGATGGCCACCACCACCACCCACATGGCCAGTCCACATCAACAGTACACCCCCAAAAAACAGAAAAACAGCCAGAAATCACCACAATCCAATGCCATCCATGATGTTTACATCAAAGAGAGTGAGACAACACCACAGGCACACTCAGTCCATGCACCACCACCACCCCTGGGCAAGCAAAAGGCCACACCAGCAGCCCCCCAAAAACGACAAAAAACAATAAAATAAGCACAATCCCAGCCCATCCATGGCCTCAATTATGTTTAAATTCAAGAAGACATCCCACAGAAAGACTAGGCCCATGCAACACTCACCACCCCTGGGCAAAGGGCCACACCAGCAGGCCCAAAAAAACGACAAAAACCAATAAAATCTGCACAATCCCAGCCCATCCATGGCCTCAATGGTGTTTAAATTCAAGAAGACACCCCACAGAAAGACTAGGCCCATGCAACACTCACCACCCCTGGGCAAAGGGCCACACCAGCAGGCCCAAAAAAACGACAAAAAACAATAAAATCTGCACAATCCCAGCCCATCCATGGCCTCAATGGTGTTTAAATTCAAGAAGACACCCCTCAGAAACACTAGGCCCATGCAACACTCACTACCCCTGGGCATAAGGGATGAAAAGTAGGCAAAATAAGTGCAGGCCTCAGACACTGCCTCTCCTCAAAATGGCCCCCTTACACCCCAAGCACATGTTGCCTGTACCAGCCAGCACTCAAGATGGCCACCACCACCACCCACATGGCCAGTCCACATCAACAGTACACCCCCAAAAAACAGAAAAACAGCCAGAAATCACCACAATCCAATGCCATCCATGATGTTTACATCAAAGAGAGTGAGACAACACCACAGGCACACTCAGTCCATGCACCACCACCACCCCTGGGCAAGCAAAAGGCCACACCAGCAGCCCCCCAAAAACGACAAAAAACAATAAAATAAGCACAATCCCAGCCCATCCATGGCCTCAATTATGTTTAAATTCAAGAAGACATCCCACAGAAAGACTAGGCCCATGCAACACTCACCACCCCTGGGCAAAGGGCCACACCAGCAGGCCCAAAAAAACGACAAAAACCAATAAAATCTGCACAATCCCAGCCCATCCATGGCCTCAATGGTGTTTAAATTCAAGAAGACACCCCACAGAAAGACTAGGCCCATGCAACACTCACCACCCCTGGGCAAAGGGCCACACCAGCAGGCCCAAAAAAACGACAAAAAACAATAAAATCTGCACAATCCCAGCCCATCCATGGCCTCAATGGTGTTTAAATTCAAGAAGACACCCCTCAGAAACACTAGGCCCATGCAACACTCACTACCCCTGGGCATAAGGGATGAAAAGTAGGCAAAATAAGTGCAGGCCTCAGACACTGCCTCTCCTCAAAATGGCCCCCTTACACCCCAAGCACATGTTGCCTGTACCAGCCAGCACTCAAGATGGCCACCACCACCACCCACATGGCCAGTCCACATCAACAGTACACCCCCAAAAAACAGAAAAACAGCCAGAAATCACCACAATCCAATGCCATCCATGATGTTTACATCAAAGAGAGTGAGACCACACCACAGGCACACTCAGTCCATGCACCCCACCCCTGGGCAAGCAAAAGGCCACACCAGCAGCCCCCCAAAAACGACAAAAAACAATAAAATAAGCACAATCCCAACCCATCCATGGCCTCAATTATGTTTAAATTCAAGAAGACACCCCACAGAAAGACTAGGCCCATGCAACACTCACCACCCCTGGGCAAAGGGCCACACCAGCAGGCCCAGAAAAACGACTAAAAACAATAAAATCTGCACAATCCCAGCCCATCCATGGCCTCAATGGTGTTTAAATTCAAGAAGACACCCCTCAGAAACACTAGGCCCATGCAACACTCACTACCCCTGGGCATAAGGGATGAAAAGTAGGCAAAATAAGTGCAGGCCTCAGACACTGCCTCTCCTCAAAATGGCCCCCTTACACCCCAAGCACATGTTGCCTGTACCAGCCAGCACTCAAGATGGCCACCACCACCACCCACATGGCCAGTCCACATCAACAGTACACCCCCAAAAAACAGAAAAACAGCCAGAAATCACCACAATCCAATGCCATCCATGATGTTTACATCAAAGAGAGTGAGACCACACCACAGGCACACTCAGTCCATGCACCACCACCACCCCTGGGCAAGCAAAAGGCCACACCAGCAGCCCCCCAAAAACGACAAAAAACAATAAAATAAGCACAATCCCAGCCCATCCATGGCCTCAATTATGTTTAAATTCAAGAAGACACCCCACAGAAAGACTAGGCCCATGCAACACTCACCACCCCTGGGCAAAGGGCCACACCAGCAGGCCCAAAAAAACGACAAAAACCAATAAAATCTGCACAATCCCAGCCCATCCATGGCCTCAATGGTGTTTAAATTCAAGAAGACACCCCACAGAAAGACTAGGCCCATGCAACACTCACCACCCCTGGGCAAAGGGCCACACCAGCAGGCCCAAAAAAACGACAAAAAACAATAAAATCTGCACAATCCCAGCCCATCCATGGCCTCAATGGTGTTTAAATTCAAGAAGACACCCCTCAGAAACACTAGGCCCATGCAACACTCACTACCCCTGGGCATAAGGGATGAAAAGTAGGCAAAATAAGTGCAGGCCTCAGACACTGCCTCTCCTCAAAATGGCCCCCTTACACCCCAAGCACATGTTGCCTGTACCAGCCAGCACTCAAGATGGCCACCACCACCACCCACATGGCCAGACCACATCAACAGTACACCCCCAAAAAACAGAAAAACAGCCAGAAATCACCACAATCCAATGCCATCCATGATGTTTACATCAAAGAGAGTGAGACAACACCACAGGCACACTCAGTCCATGCACCACCACCACCCCTGGGCAAGCAAAAGGCCACACCAGCAGCCCCCCAAAAACGACAAAAAACAATAAAATAAGCACAATCCCAGCCCATCCATGGCCTCAATTATGTTTAAATTCAAGAAGACACCCCACAGAAAGACTAGGCCCATGCAACACTCACCACCCCTGGGCAAAGGGCCACACCAGCAGGCCCAAAAAAACGACAAAAAACAATAAAATCTGCACAATCCCAGCCCATCCATGGCCTCAATGGTGTTTAAATTCAACAAAACAGTTGTATCATGCACCCATAACCAACCCTGGTCCTACTGGATACTGTGGCTACCCACAATATAATTTATTTAATTTTCTGAAAAAGTTCCAAAATTGTACTTGCAGCAACTGTAATGCCCCAAACAAACTTACTTGTGAAAGTTGATTTCTAATCCAAAAGTGATCCAAAGACAGTCAAAAAGGCCTCAAATCCAAATATCCAGCAGCACCCACAAAAAGTAATCCTTCCAGCTCCAGATCCAAATGAAAGTGACCAGGAGATGGACAAAGCACTGGGAGGAGCCTGCTGGACAGGAACAGGAAGTTGGAGACTGTGGGGCACTTCCTTCCTCCCCCCCCCCCAAAATGGACTCCTTGCAAAAAAAAAGGCCATGCAAATGTCAACCTGAGGAGTGATTCTGATAAAAATCATAATTTTCTGAAGGTTTATCCTGTTTGCTGGTGATTTTCTTGTGCGAAATTGCAAAATCTCTATTTCGCAAGTGCGAGATTGTTCCTTTCCGCCGCAACTACGTGTTCGCAATTGCGAACTCTCGCGAGGTGTGCTGTGCAAGGTGGCAAGCCGCGAGTACGTATTCGCGGGCGACAAACTCCCGCGGGAACACGCAGCAAGATCTAAAATGGCGCGTCACTCGCAAAGAAAAACAACTCGGCAAACGCTAAAATGACGGAAAGTGAACGCCGTGCACCACGCCGCGCGCCGCAACCAAGCAAAAAATCCGCCGCGAGCGGATTCACGGATTTTCGACAAATTCGCGAGAGTTCGCGGATTGCGAATTTGCCGAAAATCCGAAAAATCCACGATCGGAGCGGATTTTACGCCCATGCTTACTGGGGAGGATGGGAGAGGCCTGTTTGCACCGTCTCTCCCTCCCAGTGCACCCCACGGCGTCTCGCTTGAGATTTGTTATGGCCGGACCAGGCGATGAGGACGAGAGGGGGGGGGGGGTCGGAGGCATGTGCAAGACATCCCCCCCCCAGGGTTGTTGCAGCAATTATTCAAGAAAGAAGAAATGTCCCGTCCGTCTTTGGGCCGGACCTCCGGTGGATGGCGGCCGGACGCCCTTTGCTCTGGCCCCATGAACGGGTTCCTTGGCTCATCGGCTGCAGCCGGATCCCGTCGGCCCCAGCCCCCGGCCGTTGGTGGCCGGACCGGGAGAGAGTGTGGAGGGACAACCTGCAACTCTCAAGGGCCACCGCGGCCGGACTGGGAGAGAGAGGGGAGGGTCGAGGACACGGACATTCCCCCCCCTGAAACTCTCCAGTGTTGTCAATCCCCCTGGCCGGGTCCCGCTGGCCTCGGCCTCTCCTCCGGCTACACCCTACGTGATGATCTCCTGGCCGAGGCGTGGCAGCAGGACCCGCCTTATATGTGTTGCTTCCGGCTGGGCGTAGCCGAAAACCTGTTGCCCTTTGGAAGTTTCTAGAATGGGGCGGATGTCTGCTGACTTCTATCTTTCCCAGTTTGCCGTTATTTGGCCGTGGCAGGCGGTGGGACAGACACGTTTTGGGGCAGTGAGGGGCGATGTTTTCAGGTTTCTTATTACGGGCTTACTTCTAACGTTTCTTGTTTCTAGGACAATAATAGGTTTTATCATTACGTATTGTTATCGTTTCTTTGTTTGTTATTTAATAAAAAGTTCATCAGTGGCCTACTGATTTTCGTTTTCCTATTCTTTTCTTTCCAGGTTGTTTCATGCTAAAGTTTCTGTTAACAGGATACAGTGATCACTTCGTTATTATTGCATATGTCCTTTTCACTAGGGGTGCTCTCTGGTCGGGCCAGATGACCTATCTCTAGTAAATGGTCCGGGTGAAACAGGTGCATCAATCAGTGGGGAGTAGATAGGCATGACAGATTACAACGGGGGAGAAAGGTCCGCATTACGTACCCTTTCACTACTTGCAAAGATTTTCCTACGTTTATTTGCAAACAGGGAATACCTCCAAAAAGAACTAATTCCCAAACAGTCAATGTTCGGACAATCAATCAATCAATGAGGAATGAAATAGGTACGACGTGTTAAAGGCTTGCGTTACCTACCCTTCACTATCTGCAAAGGGAGAGAGAATATTCCTATTCTTCCTCGTTTGCAGGCAGAGAAGATCCTTAAGAGAACCAACTTCGAACAATTCAATGCTCGATTCAAACAATCAACAAGGGGTACTGTGAACACAAATGAACGCCGCTTATGTACATACACATTGCTATTTTCAACAGGTTGTTCCTAATGTTTCTATTTTAGCGAGGTCAAAAAGAGATCCCATTAGTGGCCTACTGATTTTGCTCGATTCCTTTTGTTTTTTTACACGATTTTTCGCTATCTGCAAAGACTAAACAGAGTATTGCGACTCTGTGCTTGTTTGTAAATAGAGAATGAACCAAAGAGAACAATCAATCAAATGGAGAGAGAAGCAGGCACGACGGATTACAACGGGGGCAAAGGCCTGCGTTAACTACCCTTCACTATCTGCAAAGAGAGAGTACTCCTAATAGAAATGAGGGGTGGGGGGCAGCATTCAAAGCAGATCAGTGTGCATAAACACGAAAATGTTTTTACTTACCACGTACTTGACATTCGACAGCTTATGATATTTGCTATTAAAAAACCATTGAAATTCACTGAAAAAACCATAGGTTATAGACCATATATAGTTAGGAATTAGCATTTACAAAACCTTGAAAATTCACAGAAAAAACCATAGGTTATAGACCATATATAGTTAGGAATTAGCATTTACAAAACCTTGAAAATTCACTGAAAAAACCATAGGTTATAGACCATATATCGTTAGGAATTAGCATTTAAAAAACCTTATTTTACTCACACAAAACCATTGAAATTCCATATATAGTTAGTTGCACTAACTATATATCGCGCACCCGCAATTCACTGCTGATGATGTCACATATTACATCATTCATGACATGGTCAGTGACATCACTGATGACATCACTGATGACATCTCAAATGACATCACTGATGACATCACTGATGACAACATCCAGTGACTGTATGTTTCTGTAAAGTTAAAATATGTCTTACATATTGAAGAATGAGTAGATGTATAAGTGTCTGGACGAAGGATTTAGTAGGTGCATGACTGAATGTATGAGTGAGTGATTAAATGTGTCTCACTGAGTGCATGGGTTAGTGACTAAACTGTCTTAATTTGTGCATCATTATGTCTTTTGTTTTGTAAACTGCTGCATGTGTTGATCAGTAGCTATATGAGTAACTATATGAGTTATTGATTGATTGCCCAAGTATTTGTATGGGAGACTGAGTGTGTGTGTGGCTGGCTGGGAGGTGTGTGACTCTGTGCAGATCAATGTGTACTTGTATCAATGATTGTATAAGAGAGTAAGTGTGTGTTAGTATATGTTTGAAAATGTAAGGTGCTCTATGTTTAACTGTATAGATTAGAAAATGGAAGTGTGATTGATTCTTTACAGGACTGACTAGGTGTGTGAGTAACTCCATGGATGAGTGGCAGAGTGTGAGTGTCTGTATAGGTGTATGAGTGCATATGATAGTGTTGTAAAGATGAGTGATTGTATGTATGAATGATTGTATGGGTGAATAAGTGAGTGTTTGTGTAAACATAGGAATCAGTGAGTGCGTATGTAGTAACTAGTATTGGTGTGTCAATGGTTTAAAAAATTATACTCTGTATTTAACACTGGGTGTAACAGAGGTTATATGAAAGTGTGAGGAGATGCATTGTATTGTCACATGAATGATATCATCAGTGATGTGACCAATGATGTCAAATGAGATGTCATCAGTGATGTCATCAGTGATGTCATTTGAGATGTCATCAGTGATGTCATTTGAGATGTTATCAGTGATGTCATTTGAGATGTCATCAGTGATGTAATCAGTGATGTCATTTGAGATGTCATCAGTGATGTCATCAGTGATGTCATTTGAGATGTCATCAGTGATGTCATCAGTGATGTCACTGACCATGTCATGAATGATGTAATATGTGACATCATCAGCAGTGAATTGCGGGTGCGCGATATATAGTTAGTGCAACTAACTATATATGGAATTTCAATGGTTTTGTGTGAGTAAAATAAGGTTTTTTAAATGCTAATTCCTAACGATATATGGTCTATAACCTATGGTTTTTTCAGTGAATTTTCAAGGTTTTGTAAATGCTAATTCCTAACTATATATGGTCTATAACCTATGGTTTTTTCAGTGAATTTTCAAGGTTTTGTAAATGCTAATTCCTAACTATATATGGTCTATAACCTATGGTTTTTTCAGTGAATATATATATATATATATATATATATATATATATATATATATATATATATATATATATATATATATATATATATATATATATATATTGTCGCTCAATTTTCTCCCAAATCCCGGAAAGAAATATGCAGCACTCGCTGGGTTAGTTATAGCAGTAGCGATTTTATTTCCCTATATATATATATATATGTATATATACATATATGTCCAAAAAGAAGTTGCCCCCTGCGAGAAAGCACTTAAGGATGGAGCACTATGAGTCCCAGAACTCTGTTAGAGGACACGCCCACCAGAGAACACACCCACCAGAAGGTACAGTTCACTGGAGAATGTAAATGCAGTGACTCATTTCCCTCCTTGTTTTCGCCAGCTGACTTTGTTTTGTGCCTGTGAGCAAGGCGCAGGAGCGCTGAAACCCGTAGGGCTTGATTTTATTGAACATCATGATGTCTGGCTGAAAGGAATTGAGGTACTGGGTTTTTCAGAACCGGTACCGAACCGGTAACCCAGTGGTGTCAGGGAACACACCCAAAGACCTCGAGTACTTTCCTGATTTAGACCACAGAAACTCAGAGTCTTCTAGGTGAAGTCAAGGATCGATTTTATTGGCTGCAACCAAGGTAACAGGCGTCCTAGAAGTACAACAGCACGGGATGTATATTCTCAGGAGACTGCTCGATCTTACAAAACCAGGCTTCTCTTTTTATACAAAATATTGTGCTTCAGGCAAACATTCTTGGATTTATAGTATACCATTCGCATATTTTCACTACAAAGGAAAAGCAGAGTCATGATGACAAGCCCACATTTCAGTTTGTCCAGCCCACAACAAATTACCCGGCAAGGCCCAACATTTCATCAGATATCAGTGGACCCCCAATAAAAACGGGCACCTCCCCATCATAAAAGCAAGTGAGAGAGAAAAGAGCATGGACAGGTGTGAGCAAGATTCGGCAGGGTGTGTGTGCGATGAAAAGGGTTTATGACATGTTGTGCCTTGATGCTATCTCGTTCGGCCACTGGGAGAGGAACCGACCAAACAGGTTCGGCCTGAGGCAAAGGTTTCAGCTTGCCCAGGTCAGAGAAAAGTCAATCAAGGTGTACGTGTCCTTTGATATCGAATTTAGCTGTATTATAAGCCTATGTCAGGGCAACCCACAAAATGGCTGCCGTACACAAAATGGAAGCCAAGGGTTCAAGACGAAAATGACGATTTCGAGGTGAAATCGTCACTCGAATATGACGAAAATGCTTGTACATAGTGTACTAGCCATTTTCGGTCTTTTGATATAAAAATCATCATGCTATGATGAAGTTTTATTCACGAGTCCAGAATTTTCAGAACTACAAACCCTCCTTTTGCCCTTACATAGGCAATTTAACCTAATCTCATGCTAATCTGAGTCCAGGTCTATATTCCTAAAGTCATTGAGGTGTTGCTGTTACATCATTCTATTACTTAGTTCGTCTCTTGATACAGGTTTCCTTACACATGATGTAACACAGAGGCCACATATTGCAGGAGCACACTGTACGCACAGACAGAACAGGAAAAGAATGGCTAAGACCATCCCAATGACCATCAGAATTTTCCATCCCCAGCCGGATATCAGTTGCCAGAACCATCCCATCAAAGACCAATCTCCTTTATCCACATGAATAGATTCGGAAATCTTATGCAGTTTAGAGATGGCCTGGTACACTGTTGGAGCGTTATCTGGAATAAAAACACAGCAACTCGATTGGATCAATCTACATACCCCACCTCGGTCTGCAAGTATGACATCTAATGCGACCCTGTTCTGAAGGGTCATAAGACGATCCGACTGGAGCTCAGCAGTCAAATTACTAAGGGCACCAGCAGTTTCAATTACGGTGGACTCAACCACCCTTGTCAATTGCCTTATGTTCCTGCTGTTAGCCATCGGTCCCCAGAACGGCAGAAAACCCTTTACGAAGTCCCCAAATTCTTGTCCTGTAGTGTCTTCTTTACTCAAGACACCTCTAACTATTCTTGTCTTGTGGTAATCTGCCGCTGCTGTGTAGGTGGGAGGCAACAGGTGCCCGAAAAGTCAGGGGGCAACCATGTATAGGCTCTATCATGGCAGATGAAATAGGTACCCTTAGCTGCTAAAAACGAAGGGGAAGTCTGGGCTGCAAAAACATACGTTTTAGTGCAGATACTCTTCCCTAACTGAGCTCTGGGATTCTTGCCATTACCTTGCAGACACAGGTGACCCTGTTGGGGTACAATCCAAATCGGGGAAGATCTCTTAGCTTGCTGTTTCTCACTCAGAGTAGCTCCATATCCGGTTACGTTCCATCCTATGTATACTAGTGTCTCATCTCTCGGGATAGTCTCATAAGAAATATCTTCCTTAATCATGTCTACTATACCCTCAACTAGAGCACTATTCTTAGGATTGTCTGTTACAGAACGTAGGGGGTAGACTTCATGTGCATATATGAACATTGTTCTGTATGCCCACACAGAACCATTGTGGCTGAAAGGCAGGACCAGATAAGGGATACCTTTATCCGTTGTGTGAGGCATAAGACCACACACCCAACAGTTAGTTGTGTTCATTACTAGTTGGTGTTGGTGCAAAAGCTGAACAAAGGAGTTTTTAATAAACTCTAATCTCCTAGCGGATTCGTGTTCAGGAAGGGGTTGAAAAGAGTGTGGGGAAACAGTAGAAGGAGGAGGTATAGGCGATGTAGTGGGTGCAAATGTTACTCGAAAAGAGAATAACACATAACCTATTAAAAATATCATCACACTGAATAACATGAAAATGCACAATATCAAAAAGCTTTTCTTTGTCATTATTTTACATATTCGGTTTTTAAAGTTCACAGTTTTGGCAGGTCTCTCCATCTCGAAAAACTCCATCCTCTCTAAAGTGCTGCCCGCGATGGGAGGTTGTTTCTGCTGAGGAATGCTTCTGTCAGTCTAGGGCAACTCCCTTGGACCAACCAGAACTGTCGACCTAATGTCGTCAGCTGCACCCCAAAGACTTTGGGCAATCGCGGCCCTAGCAGCGGAACCCGGATGGCGGTTCGAAAAACAAAAATAAGCAAGTTTCTCAGATGGGAGAGCTGTGCTTTCAAAAATAGTACTTGGAGGAAAAAAACTTTTATTAGTTCGTAGTTCTCGGCCTCAGATTATACCGTTGTTTTCCTGGTATTGTATTATCTTGGAAAAGGAGTTCAGGTTCTGTAGTGTCCAATCGAACTGATGGTGATACAGCTGGTTGCAAATTTTTATCACTCTCTTGTTCAGTAAGTGTTCCTTTTACTCGTGCATCACTGAAAGGCAGAAAACGTGGCACGGTTTCAGTCTCTGAGTCGGCGACACCTTCCTGGACCCACGGGTCATATGGCAGAGGCAGAGGGATCCGCTTGCAGTGGATCCCGTGGATCCAATTTTTCTTCCCCTCCACTCGAACAGCTGATCTTGTGGAAAGAAGAACGAGGTGCGGTCCGGTCCACCTTGGCTGGTCGTTCTTGGTTCGCTGGAAATTCTTCACAAGAATCCAAGATCCAGGGTCGATCTGATGACCTGGAGTTTCAGGGACCGGAGGCAGGGTGTCATGGACCTGTTGGTGTATAACACGCAATTTAGCCATATTCGTACAAATAATCAAGCAAAACAGGGTGTTCTATTTCGCTGAACTTAGTGGGCCTTGGCACTCCCCATATGTTGGCCGGGCGGCCGAATACGATCTCATAGGGACTAAGTCCCACTCGCGAATGCACAGTCATTCTGGTGGATAGGAGTGCTAAGGGTAGAGCGTCAGGCCATTTAAGACCAGAGCTCGCTTGTATTTTGGCTAATTTAAGTTTTAAAGTGCCGTTGTAGCATTCTACTAATCCAGCTGATTGGGGGTGATTTGCAGCGTGGAACTTTTGCTGGATGCCTAGCCCTTCACATACTCTCTTCATCACACGACCTACAAATTCACTCCCATTGTCACTCCAGACCATTATAGGCATTCCGAATCTGGGGAGGTACTCTTTCACAAGGGCTTTAGCTGTGGATAAGGCAGTGTTGTCTTTTAGGGGATAGGCTTCCACCCATCTTGAAAAGGCACAAACAACAACGAGTACGTATTTTAAATTGTTGCACCTCTCCATGTGGATGAAATCTAGCTGCAAAACCTCGAACGGATACGTAGGAGGTGCAAAATGACCAGCTGGAGTTGGGGTTCCCCTACCAGGATTGTGCTTCAGACACACCATGCAATTCTTGAACACATTCTCTGCACACTTGGGAATTCCTGAATTTTGCCATCCTGGAGCCAACAACTTGCAAATCCCTTTCACGCTGATATGGGTCATTCCATGAGCCATTGTAACCACTGCAAGCACATATGCATCGGGTAACAACCATCTCTGATGCTCTGACAATTCAACCCAACAACCATTTGCATCCATTTTACCCGTACTTTCTCTCCACATGTTCAACTCTTTCTCTGTAGCCTCAGCTTGAATAGACTTCACACTCTCTATCGTGTCTTCACACATTCCAACATCACCAACCCATCTTGCAGGGCCTGCAACATACATTCGGCTCATCACATTCCTTGCAGTTTCCTTCGCGATTTCGTCAGCAAATGCATTTCCACGACCAACATCATCAGTCACCTTCTTGTGAGCACTACATTTCACAATCGCCACTTGCAGAGGCAAGGTCAGTGATTCAAGAAGCTCATTCACCAACTGACCATGCTGAATCTTAGCTCCATGCGAAGTCAGGAACCCACGTTCTTTCCACAATCGCCCAAAACTGTGAGCCACACCAAACGCATACTGACTATCGGTATAGATAGTCACTTTCATTCCTTTAGACAACACACATGCTCTTGTAAGTGCAATCAATTCTGCTGCTTGAGCTGAATTATGTGGAATACGCGCAGCTTCAACAATTGTATGCAAAGTCGTGAAAGCATATGCTGCAGTCGTGTCACCATTCGGAAGCTTGAAGCATGAACCATCCACCCATAAGGTACCATCACACTTTGCAAGAGGAGTGTCCTGGAGGTCTATTCTCTCTTTCGTTTCTTCTTCTGTTCTAAGAAAACAATCATGCTGTTCTGAATCATCTAACTCTGTTACAATTGGCAACAACGTAGCTGGGTTGAGTGTGTTGCATCTTTTTATGTGCACATGACTTGCTAACAAGGTTAATTCGTAACCTGACAATCGAGCACTAGTTAAGTGCTGTGTCTTGGTTCTGTTTAACAACGTGTCCACTGCATGTGGAACCATCACAACTAGCATATTATTCATCACTAGACCAGCAGACTGTCGAATAGAAACAGCTGCTGCCGCTGTTGCTCTTAAACAACTCGGCAATGCTTTAGCTACCGGATCCAAAGTCGACGAAAAATATGCACATGGACGCTGCTTGTCTCCAAACAACTGAGTCAAAACTGACAATGCACAACCTTGTTTGTCATGGACATACAATGTAAAGGGCTTACTGTAGTTGGGGGTACCCAACACAGGAGCCGAACATAATGCTGTGCGCAATTCAGAAAAACTTTCCTGACACTCTTCAGACCAAGGAATGGGATTGGGTGTATCTTTACACGTTAATGCCACCAAAGGTTTGGCTAATAACGAAAAATTGGGTATCCATTGCCTGCAATATGATGTAATGCCCAAGAAAGCACGCACTTCTCTCTGTGTTCTTGGCACACTCAATTTCGCTATTGCCTGAATTCTTTCTGGGGTCAGTTTCCTTCCCTCCTTCGATAAGAGATGACCTAAGTAGGTTACTTCTTGTCGACAATATTGCAATTTTGAGAGAGACACTTTGTGATGCAAATCACACAAATGACGCAACAATGACAACGTGGCTTCTTTACAGATTTCCTCAGTATCTGCAGTAACAAGCAAATCATCTACATACTGAATGAGGGTAGCGCCATCAGGTAAAACAATCGTATCAAGCTGTGTTTTTAAAGCCTGACTATATATTGATGGACTTTCACAGTAGCCCTGGGGAGCGCGTTTAAAGCGGAAGCTGCGACCTCCTAAACTGAAACCAAAAATATCCCTACTCTCCTCAGCAATCGGGATGCTGAAGAAAGCATTCTTCAAGTCAATCACCGAAAACCAGGTGGCAGAAGCTGGAATCATAGTCAATAGGGCAGTAATGTCAGGAACAACTGGAAACTGTGGCACAACTATTTTATTCACCTCTCTAAGATCAATCACGAATCTGTAAACAGGTGGCTGGGAAGGGTCAGTTCGCTTCAAAACAGGCAGAACAGGACTATTGCAAACGTTGCCTCTTGTCTCTTCAATCACATCTTTTTCAATCAGATCGTAAATGATCGCTAACAACGCTTTTTCACCTTCACTAGAGATTTTGTATTGGGGAATTCGTGGCATTTTAACATTGGCTTTCAATGTTACAACATATGGTGGTATTTCCAAAAGACCCACATCATTAGGACCAGTAGCCCAAAGAATATTAGGGAGGGATGACAATTCTGTTGGAAGTTTATCCCTTGACAAATACATTGGAGAAACCACTTTCTTACCCAGTGTAAGTTGTACTCCAGAAGGAGAACAGTACAAGGTCGTATACAGTCTTTTCAGCAAATCTAATCCTAACAAGTTTTCACCACAACCTGTTGCCAGAATAAGGGGTGCTTCGAATTCACAAGGTCCAACAGAAAGGGACAAAGGGTCAGAAATCGGATTTCTAACTGGGGCGCCAGAAAAACCTACTGATACATTCGTTTCGCCAGACAAAGGTGCGCCAGGGAGTTTGGAGTGCATAATAGAACTCTTTGTAGCACCAGTATCCAACAGAAAAGGCTCTGACAGACCTGTTATTGTTATTGTTAATTTGGATTTGTAACGCGCCCAATCACCTGCAGGTCTCTAAGCGCTTGAAAATCGATGTTATTACAATAACTTGGCTCAACACCTCAGAGAGACACAGCTACCAGTTTACATTGCGCTCAGGACTTTACCAAACAGCAGTGTTTTCAGTGATTTCCTGAATCGCAAAAGATTCACCTCCCTGCGTAACCCCTCAGGCAGCTTATTCCATAGCTGGGGGGCCAAAACGGAGAAGGCTCTCCCTCCCTTGGTTACTAATTTGTAACGGGGGCAAACCAGTAACTGGGAATCCGATGATCTAAGTGTTCTCGTTGGGTTGTATACTTCCAGGCGGTCTTTAATGTAGGCAGGAGCATGGCCATAAATCGCTTTGTGAGCTAAACATAGACTCTTAAATTCAACCCTCTCTTTAACCGGGAGCCAATGAAGATTTTTTAGTAGAGGGGAAGCCTTCGTTCTTCTGGGTAGGCCAAAGATCAATCGTGCGGCGTCATTCATCACGACCTGGACTCTGTTAGTCAGCATTTTCGGGAGGCCAAGATAAAGGGCATTCCCGTAGTCAATCCGTGAGATGACGGTTGCTGCTACAATTGAGCGCATCATAGATTGAGAGAGAAAGGGGGCTAACTTTCTCAATTGTCTGATGATATTCGTGCAGCTTCCAACAATGGAAGATATTTGGCTGCACATTGACAAATCACAGTCTAGTTTAATCCCCAAGCTCTTTACGTTCACACTTGGCTTTGGGGCTAGTCCACGCTCTGCAGGCCAGTACAGATCACTCCACGGTGCGGTGGTAGATGGAATTACCAATACCTCGGTCTTATCCGGGTTGATCTTTAACAGGTTTTCCGTCATCCATCTTACGGTATACCTCAAGATGTTTTGGGCTTGGATTTGTGCTGCCCCTGTGTTATCGACACTCAGCACAAGCTGAGTGTCGTCAGCATAAATAAAGACTCTGCAGCCCATATCGGCCAAGGATGCAATCAGAGGTTGTAGGTAGAGATTGAACAGAAGTGGGGACAGTGCGGAGCCCTGTGGTACCCCGCACTCTAAGGGCCCCACCTCTGAAATCGAATCCCCCAGTTGTACCCTCTGTGTCCTTCCCAAAAGGAAGGATTGCAGCCATTTAAAGGCCTGGCCTCTGATCCCAAAGGCTTCCAGTCTTCCCAGGAGCAGGTCATGGCTGACAGTATCGAACGCCGCTGACAGATCTAATAAAATCAGGGCGCTCGGTTTCTTGCTGTCAGCCATGCCTCTTAATTCATCTAGCACCGAGAGCATCACTAACTCGGTGCTATGGTGCGCTCGAAACCCCGCCTGTCGCTCATGTAGTAAGCCATGGGATTCCAGGTACAGGGACAGGGACTTCAGCACGTGTTGTTCTAAGATCTTTGTGAGGAAAGGTAACTGGGAGATCGGCCTGTAGTTCTTCAGAACGGCCGGGTCTGCGCCCGGTTTCTTTAACAAAGGCCTAACTCGAGCCTCCTTGAAATCATCCGGTAGATACCCTATTTCTAGGGACCTATTGAGGAGAGAGATGATCCGATCTTCCAATAGAGGACGTGCCACACGGAAGACACTCGGGGACACGGGTCCGCTGGGGAACCAGATTTGGTTTTACCCATCAACTGCTCTAGGCTCAACTCATCCAGCTCAGGGAACTGTACTATAGAGCAGTGAACAGGATTATGGGCATCAGAGTGTATGGTAGCACTATTCACCATACTACTCTTTATTTCCAGGATGATGGTCTTTACTTTTTCTAAGAAGTACCCCTGGAAGGTATTGCAATTTATGGGAGACTCAGCATTCTCCTGTTTTTTACTCAGCTCCGACAGGATTTTGAAAGTCTCCTTCTGGGTATTCCCCGCCTTCTTTAGGCAAGACTCATAGTACTCCACCTTAGCTTGTGAAATAAGTTTTTTATACAGATGGAGAGAGCCTTTATAGTGGTTCCTCGCTGTGTCCTGCTTAGTTTTCCTCCAAGTTCTCTCCCGAGCTCGGAGTTTTCTTTTATGTTCCCTTAATAGTAGGGTAAACCAAGGAGCCTCTTTACCAGGTCCTTTTATTGGCTGAGTTCTTTCCGGCGCTATCTGATCGATAGCTTCCCCCAGGTCCGCATATTCTAGATCCAGGCTTTTATCTGTATTCGACAGCCAAGCCACTTTCGGGAACACCAAGGTCAGGGTTGTTAAGTTAACCTCAGTCCATTTACGGGTTCTTCTGGTACCCCGGGGTAGGTGCTTTAAGTGGTCATTATTATTTACCTCACAGGTCACTAAATAGTGGTCAGTCCAAACACAGGGGACCACATCCCTAAGGATGACATTTGGGTCTGTGGTCCATACTAAATCAAGTAATCACCTCAACGTATGGTCCACTCTGATCTACTGGAACTGAAACAACTCCCTCTCTTTGTCTATGGCTGTCCTAGCAATCATTACCGTCCATATTTTCATCTTCTGCATAGTAATCATCAGTATAGTACTGAGCTGTCCTACCAGACGCGTTATTCTGCTGATCAAACCTATTCATCGAATTTTGAGGTGGAAGAGACTGTGTGTTCTGGGGGAAATTTCCACGTCCTCTACCTCTAGATGCTTGTTGAACACCTCGACCTCTTACACCAGAAACACCATTTGCACGCTGTAATAAAATAGGACAACTATACTTGAAATTACCCTCTTCCTTACAATATGAACACTGATTGGGGCCTACAGGGACACGTGGTTGAGTATACTCGACTCTTTGCGAGTTCCTCTGATACTGTTGAGGCTGCTGATAGTTATTCTGATAGTTATTCTGACCACCATTATTCTGGCCACCACCACCACGTGGCGGATATGCTTGCTGTAACAGAACCTTCGTTTTCAACTCTTTAGTTTTCTTTTCTGCTCTATCTTTCTCGTCTCTGTCTCGATTTTCATAGTACTGTGCAGTAGCCAATATCTGTGCTGAAGAGGAAACTGCCCAAGAGCTCTCTGAGTCTTTTAACTTTTTACACAACTCTGGAAGCAGATTGTGCACAAATTTATCGACGAACAGTCGCTGACCACCTTCTGTGCTCATATCTTGACCACTGTGGTCGACAAAAGTCTCTTCAAACCTGGTGAAGAAATCTGAGACCGTTTCATCTTTCTTCTGCTTACATGCAGACAATTTATCCCAATTTACTTGCATGGCAGGCATTAAAGTCTTCATGTAATTAATAATCCTACCAGGGAGGTCTGCTACTAAAGGCTCGGGTTTAGCACCACCAACTTGTCGGTCATCTGCAGCAGCAATATTAGCCCATGTGTCACCTAACTCCTGATCATGATCTGCATGACGAATCTTTCCCCACAAAGGCTGTGGAACAACGTTCCCAAACAACATGTCTATGTCTGCTAAATTCATGATACATGACCCAGCATTTTGTGACAACTCTTTGTAATACCCTGCGGGATTTTTACGGGGATCAGGCAATGTCTGTTTAAGGGCCAAAACTTCAGCTCGCTTCCAAGGAACATGTACCCACACACGCTGGAAATGTGCTGGCACAAGTGGTGGAACATTACCAGGACCAGCTGCTACTTCTTCCTTCCATACTGGAGGAACTTCTCTCATGGGGTACTGTCGCGCCTTTTTCCTACCGGTTGCGTCACGCTCAAATAGTGATCGAGAAGTACCCCCCTTACTCCGATACGACAACAATGTCTCAACCACTCTCTCGACATCGGGACCTACGATCATGCCCTCTGCGAACTCGAACCGCACACGACACAACTCGGGCGGGTTGTATTCCAGATCATTGTCTTCCAAATCTTCACAGAGAAAAACACACGTTTGTTCAAAAACATATCTCTGCTTCGGTGCTTCCCATTGACGGAAGACTCCAATGACAGACTCTACATCATACCTTACAGCGTCGATAACCCATTTATGCGCTAAACGATTCAGTAAATCTCTCTCTCGATAGTCAGGCAGTTGACTCCGCAACTGTCTTCGTTCCGTGTTAGGGGTCATATTAGGTGACCCGAAGAAGGGTGAGAGAAGATTAGTAACAGTGTTGGCCATTCTCTGTCGAACGGAAGGAGAAACTGACGGAAGAACGGGCAGAAAAACAGGGTGAGATAAGGCAGGAGCAGAGGCAATAGCAGAGGGAGCATTAGGAGAAATAGAAGGTGCACTAGGCAAAGTCGTAGAGAGCACAGGTGAAGCAGATGGGATCGGTGGGCCTTGAGGAGGCTGCATCGAAGGAGCAGGAGCCAGCTGAAGAACAGCTGGTGGGTGCTGTGGAGGAGCAGGAGGCAATGCAATCACAGGTTGCGCAACTAAAGGTTGCGGAGGTGGCGTGGCATTTTGCGCATAGGGGGGTGGCGAACTTAACAAATGCGCCATTAACGGATCTTTTTCAAGCTCTTTTGCTGCATCTTGCTGAAGAGGCGGCAAAACTGGATAACATTTATCTATTACCATTTTACGTTGCCTGTGCAACTGCTCACTCATCTGTTCTTCTTCATTGTCTTTATACTGCATAGCAGCTTGCATTATCGAAATACCCCTTTCTCTCTTATTTTTCTTTGCTAATTTAATTTCCTTCTGTTTGGCTTCCTTACGCCATAGGCGGAAAGAGTCAAACATCGCCGGCCGGGCTTTCTTCTTAAAAAGTTTAACTTCGAGGTTATCTAAGATTTCTGTATCAAAGCTACCATATTGGGGCCATTTTAAAACACCATCTTTTCTGGTGTATTTGATCCACACTTCATTATATGTGATGGGACCTACGCCATGTTTTACATATAATTCATAAGTTGGAGTTCCAATCGGAGGAACCGGACACGAGTCCTCCAATCGGGAATCCCTATTATTACAACCAAGACAAAACAAATTTCCAAGTCTGCTAAGACCAGGCATCTTCGCTCTCTAGTCTAGCTTCAAACTTCAAAGGATTATCGATTACGATATTTCTCTTGCACACACGAGTCCTTTGGCTTTGGCACTTGCAAGTTCCAAAAAAAAAATGATCCCAAAAGGGGATACCCAAACTAAGACCAACTAAGGACTGGGAGACGCTCCACTTATACTTAACTGAGATATCGATGATGTCACCAGAAGACTCGTCTTATCGATTCGCTCTACAAAACTTCAAGGGTCCAAATCAGGGCGATAGCCAGGGCAGCAGTCCTTTGTAGCCGTCGGGAACCGGGGAACCTCGCAGCAAAGACTTTTGGACCACATCGACATGCAGGGGTCAATGAAGTGGTTGGCCTTCCTCCAGAATTTTCACACGAAGCTCCTCACGAACCTCTGGCTGGACCGGTACCGTTGGTATCGCCCCACGTTGGGCGCCAACTGAGGTACTGGGTTTTTCAGAACCGGTACCGAACCGGTAACCCAGTGGTGTCAGGGAACACACCCAAAGACCTCGAGTAC
The DNA here is from genome assembly GCF_964261635.1 of Lissotriton helveticus. Taxonomy (NCBI): domain Eukaryota; kingdom Metazoa; phylum Chordata; class Amphibia; order Caudata; family Salamandridae; genus Lissotriton; species Lissotriton helveticus. Next base: position 1,351,511,164 of record NC_136067.1, read on the forward strand.
TTTCCTGATTTAGACCACAGAAACTCAGAGTCTTCTAGGTGAAGTCAAGGATCGATTTTATTGGCTGCAACCAAGGTAACAGGCATCCTAGAAGTACAACAGCACGGGATGTATATTCTCAGGAGACTGCTCGATCTTACAAAACCAGGCTTCTCTTTTTATACAAAATATTGTGCTTCAGGCAAACATTCTTGGATTTATAGTATACCATTCGCATATTTTCACTACAAAGGAAAAGCAGATTCATGATGACAAGCCCACATTTCGGTTTGTCCAGCCCACAAAAAATTACCCGGCAAGGCCCAACATTTCATCAGATATCGGTGGACCCCCAATAAAAACGGGCACCTCCCATCATAAAAGCAAGTGAGAGAGAAAAGAGCAGGGACAGGTGTGAGCAAGATTCGGCAGGGTGTGTGTGCGATGAAAAGGGTTTATGACATGTTGTGCCTTGATGCTATCTCATTCGGCCACTGGGAGAGGAACTGACCAAACAGGTTCGGCCTGAGGCAAAGGTTTCAGCTTGCCCAGGTCAGAGAAAAGTCAATCAAGGTGTACGTGTCCTTTGATATCGAATTTAGCTGTATTATAAGCCTATGTCAGGGCAACCCACAAAATGGCTGCCGTACACAAAATGGAAGCCAAGGGTTCAAGACGAAAATGACGATTTCGAGGTGAAATCGTCACTCGAATATGACGAAAATGCTTGTACATAGTGTACTAGCCATTTTCGGTCTTTTGATATAAAAATCGTCATGCTATGATGAAGTTTTATTCACGAGTCCAGAATTTTCAGAACTACAGAATAAAAAATTCTGTGGAAAGTGACAGAATTCGCCTGTTTCTCAAGTGCGTTCTCGCAGCGGGCAATTTCTTTTTGGACAGCAATCTTCTTCAAATCTAACACCACCGCCATTTTTTTCTTTTTTTTCTGTAAAATACTTAAAGTATCAGTGCAACATTAGCAGCAAAATATTACACTTTAAAACATAAAGTGACAGTGCAACAAAGTTTCTCCTAACGTGACAGTTGCAATCGATCTTAACAAACATTGTCAATGTTTTTATCATATAATGCTCAATATTTAACAACTAAAACCCGCAATAAAAATCACAAGTTTTACACCTATTTAAGCAATAAATATACTTAAAACAATTTAGACAATCAAACAATATTCAATCTTTAGGCAAGTGCCTTACTAATGGCCTACGTATTTGTGCCCCATCAACTCAGGGCTAATCATCTGCCATTAATAATCCTTATGTGCAAATGTCACTTAATTTATAAAGTGAAAAGTGCCTTGTTCAAATAGCACCTCATTGTTCCACATTATGAAATAAAAACGTGAAACTAACTCATACAGGATATATCTAAAGGTAGTCTGAGAAGCACCCACTGTATCTTATTCCTCTTTTTTTGGTCGGTGCCACGGGTGGACACTCTGGCACCCACCTAAAAGAAATACAGGCCCTGAGGGATGGTGTTCCCGGTTTACCAATAGGCCTGGGGGGGCATGCAGCACTTCCTCTCTTTTTTGTAAGGTATTGAGCCTCAGGTGATGAAGTACCTGGGGCTTATTAAGGCTTGGGAAGGGGGGGCACATAACCCCTCCTCTTTTATAATGCATTCATCCACGGGGATGGTGTATCTGGAGCTTATATTTATATAAAGGCCGCAATCATTATACCAGATGGTAAAGACAAGCTGATAATGGAAGCCGTAAGGCGGGCAAGATGTTGTGTGCGTCCTGGGAGCTCAAGGGTGTTTGTTTGAAAATCACTGACACAGGGGCCTGTACCGTGCAGGACTGCACTATCTTTTAATATTAAGAGGCTGCGGAGGGAAACGAATTCCAATCCGATAGACAGCACAGTGCGCCCACATGAATAGTATCTTGCTGTTACGATGCTGGATACAACAAAGGAATTAATTTATGTCTTATCTATTTTGCGCAGGGAAACCTACCAAGGAATTGAACTTTGCTTAAAGGACTAAACTACATGTCCCAACATGCCACATGAACTTGTAATCAACCAGTAAAGCCCACTGGGGACCGTGACCCAATTAAAGGCATTTATATAAAGGAGCCCGATTCCCTGCGCAAATGACAATGGGCCTCTGAGGAAGTGGCGTTCCAGCCACGAAACGCGTCAGGCCGCAATCATTACACCAGATGGTAAAGGCAAGCTGATAATGGAAGCCGTAAGGCGGGCAAGCTGTTGTGTGCGTCCTGGGAGTTCAAGGGTGTTTGTTTGAAAATCACTGACACGGGGGCCTGTACCGTGCAGGACTGCACCATCTTTTAATATTAAGAGGCTGCGGAGGGAAAAAAAATTCCAATCCGAATAGACAGCACAGTGCTCCTACATGAAGAGTTTCTTGCTGTTACGATGCTGGATCCTACAAAGGAATTAATTGATGTCTTATCTATTTTGCGCAGGGAAACCTACCAAGGAATTGAACTTTGCTTAAAGGACTAAACTACATGTCCCAATATGCCGCATGAACTTGTAACCAACCAGTAAAGCCCACTGGGAGCCGTGAACCAATTAAAGGCATTTATATAAAGGAGCCTGATTCCCTGCGCAAATGACAATAGGCCTCTGAGGAAGTAGCGCTCCAGCCACGAAACGCGTTATGCCGCAATCATTACACCAGATGGTAAAGGCAAGCTGATAACGGAAGCCGTAAGGCGGGCAAGCTGTTGTGTGCGTCCTGGGAGCTCAAGGGCGTTTGTTTGAAAAAAAAATATATATATATATGTATATATATATATATATATATATATATATATATACATATATATATATATATATAATTTTTTTCACAAAAACACAAAGCTTAACGTGATGTTATAGTTAGGAAATTTAAGAATAACTAACTTTACATTAATAAGACCTTAGAAATTCACTGAAAAAAACAAAGGTTATAGGATGAAAAAAGGTTGATATAGTTAGGTGAAAATATTCCATAAAACAGACAATTTGGAACTAATCTGAACCACTAAAATTCACAGTTATAGCTATCTCAATTAACTATAACTTATACCCTAAAGTAACTATTACTCGAGACTTCAGAGGGTTGGCCACAGGACCTTATTGTTTTTAAAGAGGAGAGGGGCATTAGGCCCCCCTCCCGAAGCTTAATTAAGCATATTAGGCCCTGGGGACCCTAGGGCGCTATGATTTTTAAAGGGAGGAGCCACGTCTAGCAGGGGCCGAGAAAAAAGGGGGAGTCCCATAGTGGAGAATTCCCATGCATTTTCTGTTGACTTCTTTAGACAAGGCTACAGCAAAAACTGTTGAACGGAATTACTCTAAATTCGGCAGGAAGCTAGATCATGGAGCCCAGACTATTCTTTTTCAGATTTGGTGTAAATCCATTCAGTAGTTTTTGAGTAATTAAGGGTAAAAAAGAATTGTATATATCAGCGAGAGTCTCGCAAAAGTCCAGCGAAAGTGCAAATTAAAAGATGGAGCCCTCTGATTAGTCGAGAGGCCCATTTTTCCCCTAAGCTTTCATGTTCTCACGGGAGCAAGTGACTTACGCGAGTACCTCCAGAGGGAGTGCTCTGATTGGCTGGCTGTTGGAAGATTGCCAGTGAAATGGCTGCCATAATTAATATTTATCGAGAACATTTGTAGGTGTTTTGGCACTGAAATAAAAAAGCTGCAGCAGGGGGCAGGAGAAAAGAGATTTCGAGAGGGATATCTACTGTGATGAAAATAAATAATCCTCATTTTTAAATAAGTTTTGTGATCTCACACAACTTTCTAGTGATTCTATAGTAAAAAGTAGTAGATGAGCTGTCAACAACACTACTAGGAGAAATGGATATTGTGCTCCTTGTCATTGAGAGGAAGTGTGTAAGACATAAGCAATGTGAAAAATAGAATGTTATTTTTTTTTGTTTTTAAATAGAAAGGAGTAGGTCTCCTTTGAATATATACACTGTAGGAAGATGTGTTAGTGGAGATGGTGTTTATGGGAGTCTACTATTTATGCATATGTGCTTGGGAAGAGGTCTGAGTAGAGAGTTAAGACTCACCCCACACCCTACTATGTACAACCATCATACAATTGAGGGGTGTTAGGAGAGAGGCAAGTCCCTCAGCACACCCTACTACGGACACCCGTCATATTAGAGAGAAGTCTCAGCAGAGAGGCCAGACTCTTCATATACCCTACTACACACACGTGTTGTCCTGGAGAGTGGGCTGAAAGGAAAGGCTAGTCCCTCCATGCACCCTACTACGTACATGTTATCTTTATCTTTGGCCTCTGTTTGTTTGTCCCTGGCCTACTCGGCTTGCAGTGCCGTCTGGGATTGTGGATATGCTTGAGTTCTTTATCTCAAGCCCAGGGTTCCACGATTTGGCGGTTGAGGAGAGGCAGTTTTCCCGGCTGAGGTTGTTGGGTTTTGTTCATCTCTACTTAAGGAATAAAAGTCTTCCTTTCATCACGGAGCAATTTATTATAGGCGATGATTGGAGAAAGAAGTGAACAACGGAGCGAACACAACATGGAGCGAACAACCTGCCACCAAATGAAATTGCATGACAATTGAACCCACATCTGAACACTCATAGGTACAACGAGTTACTGCATATTAAGGTATGTTAAAAGACTTGTTTTTACCCACCGCATATTTTCCTCAACTCTGGCCACGCTTATAGAGGGACCTGATCCTTCTTTGGTCTGCGTCGCTTCGAGCTACTGTGTGGGCGGTGACTCATGGAGGCTTACAAGTTATAGTAGTGAGGGCGCACCTCTTGGGATTAAAGCAGCAAGGGCAATCGTCAAGTCGACTGACAGCACATGCTGTGGGGGCACTGTTACCACCACTGTACTGGTTAAAGTGGCTTATTGTGCTGGTAATCCCCTGCTTCTATAACGGTCCCACTTAAAGTGGCAACGCCAAGTCTGGGTCCCACTTTTGTCTAGCACGTGAGAAGTTCAAGCAGCTAGGAAGTTGAATCATGGTTTTGGTGACACACACACCTTATTTCATCATCGTGTGTCAAGTCTGGGTCCTAATTTGTTGAAACAGCTACCTGCCACACATGGAATTCTGTGACACACACACATTGCTTGACCTTCTTGGTGTGTCATGCTGCTAATTAAATTCAAGTTATAATCAGTGATACACACACTTTACAAGCTATCATCTTGTTGAATTTGGTGATACACACACCTCTTCATCTTCATTGTGTATCATGGTGCCACGTCATCATTGGTGATACACACGCCTTACAAGTTTTCATTTGCAACTGTGTTCTGTTATTCTGGTATTGTAATTTTGAACACTTACAGTTCATATTACCAAACTTGTTTAGTGTCACAATTAATATTGCTAATTCCATATCTGCACCACCTCCATTTCTTGTGTCTGCCGGGAATCATCCATAGAGTAGGAGGATTGGTGCGACTGTAATGAAAATTATCTGATGGCACTTGATGGCACTAAGCTTTCTACAATTCGCAAAAAGGCTTTACTGTTAGGTTCTGTGGGGAAGGAGGCACTACATATTCTTAAATATCTTCCAACTTCAGGAGAAGAGGTTGATGACGTTTATAAGGATGCTATGGTTAGACTATGCATTAGATTTGCTAAACAAGAGAATGTTGTCATGCATAGACACAAATTTTATACTCAACCCCAAAAGTTTAACAATACCATTGATGAATTTGTGTCAAGATTAAGAGAGTTATATACTAAATGTTTGGTCCTGTGCAGGATGACATGATTAGGGATCAGCTAATAGTACAATGTTACAGCAAGAAAGCTCAAGAAAGGTTGTGGGCAGCTAGCAACCCAACTTTAAAAGAAGCCATCACCATCGCTAAAGTGGTGGAATAGTCTGATAAATGTATGAGGGAGTTTAAAACAATTCAACAAGATAAGGGGTCAGAAGTTGCTGTTTTACATTCTAGCTGTGAGAATGTGAATGCTATATGTGGGAAACAAGTTACGGGTGCCTCTGACACTATAATTAATCTATCTAAGGCTCAAACTCCATCCTGGCAGAAAGGAAACAGTCATGTATGTCATAGGTGTGGTAGCACATTTCACCCGGCTGACTCCAAGAATTGCTTTGCCATTGGTAAAGAGTGTCTCAAGTGTGGTAAGAAGGTGCATTATGCATGCATGTGTAAGACCACTAGCAAGAAGGTAGCAGTGATAGATGATGAGGAAGATAATGATGTCAAAGTTATTGTGGTCTAGGGTGATGAGGCTGATTCTACTGATATGGGAAGGGGCAAGACTCGTCCCAAGGCTGATTTTACTATTAATGGGCAACTGTTGTTGTTAATGGTGGATACTGGTTTATTATACACCATAATTCTTAAAGCTTTATATGATTCAATTTGGAAAGCTGTCAAATTGATATCCTCAGATGTCATCTTGAGGGTTTACCAGGGTGCCAATATTGGTGTTTTGGGCTGTTTAGAGGCACCTATTGCTTTTGAGAACAAGCCAACAGAAGGCAAAGTTTATGTTGCTCCTGAGGGTCCAGCCATTTTAGGGTGGCTTTACCAGTATGATCTTAACATTAGAGTGGATCCTAGGGCTGACTAGCCAGTAATGGGCATTAATGATGATGATATTCAAAGTATTTTACAGGTACATGCTAAAGTTGTTGACACTGTTTTGCGGGAGGCTGTGGGTTTTCAACATAAAATATAACCGAGAAAGGATGCACTGCCTGTCAAGCATGTTGCAAGAAGGATACCCTTAGCTGCAAGGGCTTAAGTCAAAGACATTATCAAACAAATGCTGGATGAGACAATCATTGAGACTGTGGAGGCTGCGGAGTGGTTATCTACTGTGGTTATTCGCAAAAACAAGATGGCTCCCTTTGTTTTTGTGTGGACTTGAGGAGTCTAAACAAAGTTGTCATCATGGATATTTGTCCGCTCCCGAACATCAATAAGATCATTTTGAGTCTGGCTGGAGGTAAACTGTTCTCTAAACTGGATCTGCCCAGTGCTTACCATCAAATCAAACTTCAACCTTATTCTAAAAAGTACACTTCTTTTTTATCAACTGAAGGCATGTACCAATTTAACAGACTTCCGTTTGTTCTGTGTTCTGCTGCCAGTGACTTCCAACGAATCATTACGGAGATTTTGAAGGGTATTAATTGAGTAGTATTTTTTCAGGATGACATTTTGATTTATGGTCTGAATGCCAGGGATCATAATTCCATCTTGGACCAAGTTGTGTCCCGTTTGTCTGCTGCTGGCTTGACTCGGCGCAAAGACAAATGTGCTTTTGAGGAGGTTGACTATCTTGGTTATCATGTCACCAAAGAAGGCATTCAACCTAAACATGATCTAGTCAGTGCCATAATAAATGTGATGGTACCGGATGATAGGGACAAATTAAGATCTTTCAAGGGCATGGTGGAATACTATGCCAAATTTGTCAAAAATGTTGCACATAATGTGGAATCTTTTAAGGGAACTGTTGAGGAAGGGCAAGACATTTTCTTGGGGTGCCGATATGCATAAAACCTTTAATTTGGTTAAGCAGAACATTGTTAATGTTGACATTTTAGCAACTTTTCTTCCAGGTTTACCCACCATTGTGACTGTGGATACCAGTGCTGTGGGCATTGGGGCTGTACTAGCACAGAAACATGCAGGACAAGAAAGGACAGCTGCTTTTGTGTCTCGCTCGCTAACTGATACTGAGAGAAATAACTCGGTTGTCAAGCGTGAGGCATTGGTGGCTGCTTGGGTCACTAGACACTTTAGGGTCTTCCTCTGGGGTGTAGTGCTCAATCAATCAATCAATCAAGGCATCTGTATAGCGCGCTACTCACCCGGAGGGTCTCAAGGCGCTTGGGGGGGGGGGTCCGCTACTGCTCGAACAGCCAGGTCTTGAGTTGCTTCCTGAAGGAGAGGTGGTCTTGGGTCAGGCGGAGGTGGATGGGGAGGGAGTTCCACGTCTTGGCCACCAGGTAGGAGAAGGATCTTCCTCCCGTTGTGGCTCTTCGGATGTGGGGAACGGCGGCGAGGGCGTGGTTGGTCGATCGTAGCTGGCGGGTTGGAGTGTAGAAGGTCAGGCGGTCGTTGAGGTATCTGGGGCCTTGGTTGTGGAGAGATTTGTGTGCGTGGGTGAGGAGTCGGAACGTGATTCTCTTGCTGACGGGGCGCCAGTGCAGTTCTCTCAGGTGTCCGGAGATGTGGCTGTGTCGGGGATGTCCAGGATGAGTCGTGCTGAGGCGTTCTGAATGCGCTGGAGTCTTTTCTGAAGTTTGGCTGTGGTTCCGGCGTAGAGGGAGTTCCCGTAGTCCAGTCGGCTGGTGACGAGCGCCTGGGTGACCGTCTTCCTGGTTTCGGTGGGGATCCACCGGAAGATCTTTCGTAGCATGCGTAGGATGTTGAAGCATGACGAGGAGACGGCGTTGACTTGTCTGGTCATCGAGAGGAAGGAGTCCAGGATGAAGCCCAGGTTGCGTGCGTGGTCCGTTGGTTTGGGTACACTGCCCAGGGCAGGGGGCCACCAGGAGTCGTCCCAGGTGGAGGGTGATGATCCCAGGATGAGAACTTCCGTCTTATCTGAGTTCAGTTTCAGGTGGCTGTTCATCATCCACTTCGCTATGTCTTTCATCCCTTCGTGTAGGTTGGTTCTGGCGGTTGCTGGGTCGTTGGTGAGGGAGAGGATCAGCTGGGTGTCGTCGGCGTAGGAGATGATGTTGAGGTTGTGTTGGCGTGCGATGGCCGCGAGGGGGCTCATGTAGATGTTGAACAGCGTGGGGCTGAGCGATGATCCTTGTGGTAGCCGCAGATGACTTCGGTGGCCTCTGATCTGAACGGGGGGAGGCGGACTCTCTGGGTTCTTCCGGCGAGGAAGGGGATGATCCACTCCAGTGCCTTCTCCTGGATTCCGATATTGCTGAGGCGCTGTACTAGGGTGCGGTGGCAGACCGTGTCGAACGCCGCGGAGAGGTCCAGGAGGATGAGTGTCGCTGTTTCCCTGTTGTCGAGCAGGGCTCGGATGTCGTCTGTGGCTGTGATGAGGGCGGTCTCGGTGCTGTGGTTGGCTCTGAAACCGGACTGCGAGTGGTCGAGGGATCCATTCGTCTCGAGGAAGGCGGCCAGCTGTCTGTTGACGGTCTTCTCGATGACTTTGGCAGGAAAAGGAAGGAGCGAGATGGGGCGGTAGTTTTTGAGGTTGGTGGGGTCTGCTGATGGTTTCTTCAGTAGGGCACTGAGTTCGGCATGCTTCCAGCTCTCTGGGAAGGTGGCGGTGTCGAAGGAGGTGTTGATGATGTCCCGGAGATGGGGTGCGATGATGGAGTTGGCCTTGTTGAAGATGTGGTGAGGGCAGGGGTCGGTTGGTGATCCGGAGTGGATGGAATTCATTGTGCGGATGGTGTCTTCGGTGTTGATCGGGATCCAGGCGCGGAGGGTGGTGGTGGGGGGCGTTGGTGTGGTCGTAGGGTGCGTCGGCTGTGTGCTGAAACTGTTGTGTATATCTGCAATCTTGCTGTGGAAGAACGAGGCGAGCGAGTTGCAGAGGTCTTGCGATGGGGTGATGTCGTTGTTTCCGGCGCTAGGGTTCGAGAGCTCTTTGATGATGTGGAAGAGTTCCTTGCTGTTGTGGGCGTTATTGTCTAGTCGTTCCTTGAATGCGGTTTTCTTGGTGGTGTGGATCAGCTGGTGGTGTTTTTGAGTGGCGAGTTTGAGGGTGGTCATGTTGTCTGGTGTCGGGTCTCTGCGCCAGGCTTTCTAGAGGGCTCGGCAGTTCTTCTTAGAGCTCTTGAGTTCGTCGGTGAACCAGGATGCTTTCTTGTTGCCGGGTCTGACGGGGGGGTCTTCGGTGGAGCGAGGTCGTCTGCGCAGTTGTTGATCCACCTTGTGAGGTTGTTGGCGGCTTGGTTGGGGTTCGCTGAGCTGGCGGGAGGGTTCTGGCTCAGGGATGTGGCGAGCTGGTCGGCTGTGATCTTGTTCCAGCTTCTGCGGGGAACCTGTTGCGGGTGGTGGTGGAGCGTGGTCCTTCTGAAGCTGAAGTGGACGCAGCTGTGGTCTGTCCAGTGTAGTCCGGTGGCGTGGCTGAAGGAGATGTCCTTGCTGGAGGAGAAGACGGGGTCAAGCGTGTGGCCGGCGTAGTGGGTGGGGGTGGTCACCAGTTGCTTGAGTCCGAGGTTGACGAGGTTGTCCAGCAGGGTGGTGGTGTTGCGGTCGTTGTTGTTCTCTAGGTGGAAGTTGAGGTCCCCAAGGAGGATGTAGTCAGCGGAGGGGAGGGCGTGCGGGCTGATGAAGTCGGCAATGTCTTCGCTGAATTGTGTGCGTGGTCCCGGGGGTCTGTAGATGAGGGTGCCTCTGAGGGTGGTCTTGGGGTCGGTGTGTATCTGGAAGTGCAGGTGTTCAGCGGCGGTGAAGGTGTCGTCGGGGTTGGTCGTGATGCGGATGGTGTTCTTGTGGACGATGGCGATGCCTCCTCCGGTCTGGTTGACGCGGTCCCTCCGGGTGATCTTGTATCCGTCCGGGATGGCGATGGCGATGTCGGGCGCTGAGGAGGCGTTCATCTAGGTTTCCGTGAGGAAGGCGACATCTGAGGATGTGAAGTCGAGGAGGTTCCAGAATTCGACGGCGTGTCTGTGGACGGAGCGGGTGTTGAGCAGGATGAGGACGGATCATGAGCAGTTGTTAAAAGTTGTGGGTCCTGATGGCATTAAGAGCTGTTCAGGCAGACTCACTTAGCAGTCAGTATGCAAGATTTTGTGTGAAAAGTTGAATACGTACCCGGTTGGAGCAACAGTGTTGTGTATTGTTTATCCAGGCTGCCTGATACTAAAGCTGTCTCTTCAGATTTGACCACAGAAAGTGATGTTGCCAGTCTGGAACATCTTACAGAGGATCTAGGTAGGGCCATTTCGAGAGAGGATTGGTTGGAAGGTATACGGAATGATAAGATTCTTGCTGGTGTGATCAGGATGGTCAGGGAGGGGGTATCCAGGGAAAGTACTGTGGCACCTGGTCTTAGACCCTTTGTACAGTTGCAAGATCAAATCTCCACAAAGGGTGACTATGTTGTGTTGAGGGGTGAGAAATATATACCACCTGAATCTCTGAGGAGTCGTGTAATTGCTTTGGCCCATGAAGGTCATTTTGGCCAAACTTTAACTGGAAGACAATTGAAAGAAAGATTGTGGGATTGGACAAACCAACTTACTCTCAAAATGTTGTGGGGTGGAAAGTATATGGCAAAAAGTTTGTATGGACTTTATTGGCCCATTTAATGAGCTGAATGACAATGAGAAGTTTGCTTTGGTGTTGGTCGATGCGACGTCAAGGTGGGTGGAAGTTGCCTTTATGAGAAATGTTGATACGGAATCCACCATTAAAGTCCTCAGTGAGGTGTTTCGTAGGGAAGGCATACTGGCTATGCTTCTTTCTGATAATGGCACACAACTCACCTCCAAGGAAATGGAACATTATTTTGAGAAAGTTGGTTTGAAGCACTTGCGTACATCTTTGTACAATCCACAAGGGAACGGTTTGTGTGAAAGAGTTAACAGACTTGTGAAGGGCACGATGCAATTGGCTTTAGCAGCAAATTCCTCTGTACAACATGAATTTAAAGAAATGTTGTGGGCTTACCGCACCACGGTGCATCAAGAAATGGTAAACTCTCTGTTTGAATTAATGAGGCATAGACAAGCTGGTACAAAGATGGTTTCCACTTGGTTGCTTAAGCATCAGCTAGATGGTTCTCCGGGTCGGGGTCATCAAGACATGGTCAAGAGCAATACGATTGTGAGTCCTGGTGATTTGATAAAGGTCAAACCTGGGGGTGTACACATAGAGTTGAACAAATTCAAAGGAATTTGTCTTGTGAAATCTGTGGGGGAAAGTTGGGTTAAATTGCACAATGGCCAAACTCGGAACCTCAGAAGAGTAGCCTTGTATCAAAAACATGACAAACTTTTGCCTAATCGTTCTTCGTTGCAGGTGGTACATCCATCTTCTGATGCTGTTCCCCATCTTGATAACGGGAGATCGGTTCGGCAAAGCAAGTTGCCTGTATATTTAAAAGCTTATGTGTAAGTTTTGGCTGTGCAAGAATGGAGTGGGGCTCATGGCTTGTTTTTTTTTTTTTTCTGTTTCATATGTTGCTTATTGTTTAGATTTTCTTTTGTTTCTTATTTTTCCTTTCCTTCCTATTGTTTTTTGGAAGGAGAGGACATGTGTTATGTTTATCTTTGGCCTCTGTTTGTTTGCCTCTGGCCCGCTCGGCTCGCGGTTGCTCGTGGACATGCTTGAGTTCTTTGTCTCAAGCCCAGGGTTCCGCGAAACGGCGGTTGAGGAGAGGCAGTTTCCCCTGCTGAGGTCGTTGGGTTTTGTTCGTCCCTACTTAAGGAATAAAAGTCTTCCTTTCATCTCAGAGCATACTTGTTTTATTTATAATAGTACACTTGTCATCTGAGAGCGATGTCCAAAAGAAAAGACCACTCCATCAGCACAGAGGATATATTCTTCAGTCATTCTACCATGTATTCACTAAAAAATAATTAATTCATTTACAAAATCCTTGAAATTCATTGAAGAAAACAAAGGTTAAAGTGACGTTATAGTTTGGTGAATTTGTCAGCATTAGCATTAGCATTTTGAACTAAAACAAAACACAGAAATTCACCAGTTATAGCTAGCAAAGCAAACTATAACTTGCATCCTTGCCAGGTACTGCTTATGGTCTCACCTGTGACATCACTAATAACAAGTTCTATGACATCGCTCAGGACATCTAAACTTAAATCATTGATGACATCATCCAATCTTCATCCTACTTCATTTGTGCACATGCTCTTTTAATGGGGTACACCATTAGAGCTAGGAACATAAAAATCTCAGAACAATATGAAGCGTTGTTGTTTGTTGTTTCATACATACAACCTCCATGGATAAAGCAAGATTGTGCTATTTGTAACATTGACCCTATACCATACAAGATGGGTAACTAAGTTTACGTTGACTATGAACCACAGATTTATTGGTAAATTATCCTGCACACAGTGTTAAATATAAATACAGCTATTCAGGGAACACCAAGTTCCTCAAGATACTCAAGTCCTGTTACATAACTAATGCCCTACTACGTACATGCTTTACCTGTATCAATGGGATATGAGTGGACAAGTGGGTACAGATAACAGTGGTTACTCTATGGAGAGAGCTTACTCTGTACCACACTGTTTACAGACAGTAAAACTCTCATGAGAAATACACCACAGAGTAATAAAACGTTTCTACTAAGTAGTGTCCAGTCGATGCAAACCGTGTCCAAAGAGGGACTATTCACTTAAAATAACCACAGGCCGAATGTGCTAAAGATCATACTACCTGCAACATTAATACTGCGGTGAAACCTTTATAGATTGCCCAACTTCTGAAGTAAAACAAGCACATATAAATTGGTAACTTTTGCACACAGTGTTCTAAGTTAAGTAGAAATTGTCAAACTGAGATTATTCTGTCTAATAACCCAAGGCTTCTTACAATACTTAGTATGTAGAATCTTTTCCCTGTTGGAAACTTTTTCTACAGTACCAACAATGTTCAGTGTAACATGCTGCCACCTGCACCTAGAGTTATTCTTTAATACAAAGATTTATAATATGTTTAATACCTCTACACACTTGTGATGCATTAGGAGCACATGTGTTTTGTAAAAACTTACATCCATTAGCTGGACTAAGGCTGTACAAAATTAGGTAGAAAAGGTAACAGAATAGTTACCCGACACTATTTAACTATAAAACAAACTAACCCACTCATTGGATGATGTCATCAGTCTTGTCACCAATGATGTAATTTCAGATGTCATCAGTGATGTCATGGAATATGTCATCAGTGATGTCATATGTCAGATCATAAGCAGTGCATGGCAGGGAGGCAAGTTGCAGTTAGCTCTGCTAACTATAACTAGTAAATTTCTATGTTTTTAGTAGCTCAAAAGTTAATGTTGTCATCGACAAATTCACCTAACTATAATGATACATTAACCTTTGTTTTTTTCTGCGAATATATATACACACACACAATGCAGGTTCACAGTCCATCCTGCATCTAAATATATCCTCTTAACCCTGAGACAGTTATTTTTTAAACTGGCTACCAACTATTTCCTCCAGACGAAACAGCTCCCCCCTCCCATCACAAACCGGATCTTGAAAATATATTTAGAACTGTTCAAACATCCAGGGATGTTCAGAGGACAAAACATGCACAAATGGATAATATACGCTGGTGCAGCTGTTAGGAACAGTTGATGACCATTTTCTCAAAACCTTTGCCACGAGAACCTGTCAAGTTCTTTTGCCCTTTTTGTGGTAAGAGCTGTCATCTGTAACAGAAAAATAAAAGTACACAGGAAGATTCGAAGAACTGCTACGAGTGGATGGCATGGCGAAGATGCAAACATCTCTAAAGCAAGCAAAGAAATGCCCCTCATACACCCCTGTTGTGCATTGAATAAAACTATAAAAAAGAACACAGTGGCCTCTCACCTCAGCGAGTGTTAGTGCCACTGCACTTGCTGCTCTAGTGATTGCTACGTCCCTGCACCGGGTGCCACAACCTTCTTACCCTCAATGTGCCTGTTTAATTTAGCATCACTCGCAAGTAGTAACTTTAATTGACACTGTATTCCTAGCTGTTTGATGTGTGTACGACAAAGGAATTGCAAACAAAACATTAGCATAACTCCATTGATAAAATAGTACATTTTCATAAATATTGTCGCCAAAAAATACATTTAGAATCATTAATATTTTAGCAATGTTGCAGCGAGTCCCGATTCCCTATTTCATCATTAATAATCAAGCTGAATAAATCTCAAAACCGGCTGTAGAGCAACATTACCTGATGGCATTATCAGACTCGGGCTTGGAAATTGCTCGCTCTTACTTTCAGACAGGATAAGGGCTACGGATCATGACGCTTCTGGTTCGTCTGAGATTCATCACCAATACTCCCTTGCTTCTTTTCAGTGGATTCTGTTTATTTCAGCTAGCTATCTTATTACACTGTGTACAACACCAGCTGAGAGCAGATACGACTGTGGTTGTTTTGTGTTGTAAAGTATCCTCATTTGGCTCAGTTCGCTAGTAAAATACGCTCACAAAATAAGCTGGCAGAACTGGCACACATACCAACCCTGCCGATGTATTTGGGAAAATCCTGTGTTTTAAGCTAAAAAGTATGCGATTTAAGCTTTCTCCCTCCTAAACATTCTCCACCTACAGTTAATGGAAAATTCAATTTCCCAACAGTTTCTTCAGTTCTTCTTCCCAGATATTACCAAAAGTTGGCATGTGTGGACTGTGCTCTCACAACCATGTCGTTTAAATCAAAAGTGGTTGTGCAGCACAACTTTTATGTGATGGCATTATTATTTACACATTTAAAGGTTATAAAAGCCAAGTACATATCAACTTCCATCTTTGGCCTTAAAGCATGCTAGCCAAAATGAATATATTTCTAAACCTGAAACAAAGCAAAGTGTTCAGAATGATTTTCAATTTGCCATAATCGTCAAGTAAATCACTAATTTCAGTAGAATTTGAATTAAATGATCAGCAATTAGGAACAGATACTGCTTTGTTAAGATATTGGTTGTGAATGAAAAGAGAGGGACAACAATCTTTTAAGGACATTTTTTGCCAGTAATTTGAAGACCCGTCTCTCAGAGACATGACACCCTGGCATATTACAACATCAAGAATTCTAAAAGATTTATGAATATCAAAATCATTGGAATAAACATTTCATACCCCAAATTTAAATGATTTGTGAAGAAACGCTTCTACTTATTATCTCAAGACAAAGACCTTCAAAGATTTGCCGACCATAATCGTTCTAGTATAACCAGGGAGAACTAGGGAAACAAATCGAATTTTCACTTCCCATGCTGACCCGAATGCATGGGCACTCAAATGACTAATACTAAGTGTTGGACCGTTTGATATTGGATAATCATGTAAATAAAAAAGTGACAGCCTAGTTTAAGTCTAGACTACAACAGAGAGCCAATCTCATATATGTATGCAGTACCCTCCATTTGGCAGCACTCAAAACAGGACTTGCTCACACCAATAGCTTTCAGCTATGGGTTTCAGGTGAAACATGACTCAGTAGCCTTCCCAGTGCATGTTGGTCAATGTGGTCCATCTATTGCAAATTTGCAGTTTGCTGGGTGAAGCAAAGCATGATAACAGATCATTTCCTCTAACATTTTATTTTCTTACCCTGATAACTATTAAGTCATTCCAGTATTTCATTTGGTTTCTTAGCCCCAGGCACATGTTTTGCTCTTCATGAGCTCTTCAATGAAGCACAGCAAATACGGAGCACCAAAATGGTTTGCAGCATAACATTTAAAGACCTGTTCCTTCCTAACTGTTCATCAAAGAAGCAAGCAACATCTCACTCATTTTATGCAAAAAGCAGAGCCTTCATTTGGCAGCACTAAAAACAGCACTGGCACTAACCAATAGCGAATCTTTCTGCAAGGGTACTAACACCCACTGTGGTCCAGGTTTTAGAGAAAGGCCTGGGGTTTGTCCCCACAGCAAGACCAAACAAGTTCAAACTACATTGTGAACTTGCTGGTTTCTTCCGCAAGCTGAAGTTAAAAGCTTTCTTCGAAGGCAAAACAGATCCCAATGAGTCCACTCGGAATGGTGATACCGGGTTGTGACCTAACTCCACGTTCACCCCGCCTCCACATACTGTACCAGCGGCCATTACCGCTTTTGAACAGGCGGTGTTTAAAGATCTAGAGTCCTGCCAGAACCCCAGAACGTTTGGCAATTTCTCCACTGCTGAATACCAGGCACTTCAACAACTGCAGAACGATACTGCAATAACCATCAAACCTGCAGATAAAGGCGGAGGGATTGTCATTCAAAATACCACAGACTATGAAAAAACCTGTGAGGAGTTATTACGAGACAATAGGAACTATACCCCTCTGACTAAAGATCCAACTGCTGATTTAACCAAAAAGATCACTACTCTAGTAAGACAAGCGGAAGAAAGAGGACATCTGTCCAAAAATGAAGCTGATTTTTTGGACAGCAGCAGCGATGTAATACCATATTTTTACACACTGCCTAAGATGCACAAAAACAGGTTGTCACCTCCTGGCCGTCCCATAGTGTCAGGGATAGGCTTCCTCTTGGAGCCTCTATCGCGATTCTGCGATCAATTTCTAAAACCACTGGTGCAGTCAACCCCGACCTATCTAAGAGATACCAAGAGCCTATTACGGCTCCTCTCAGACATCACCTTCGTGGAAAACTCAGTCACTTTAGTGACGCTGGATGTGAAAGTCTCTATACTAGCATCACCCAGGACGACACAATCAAAGTCCTGAGAGAGTCACTGAACTCAATTGAGTGGAAATATCAGACACCCAAATCATTCATCATCGAGTGTGCGACTATAGCACTCAAAGAGAATTTCTTCTCCTTCAAGAACAAGTTGTTCCTCCAATGCTCAGGTACATCTATGGGCAGCACTTTTGCCCCTAGTGTGGCTGGACTCTATATGGCTGATTTTGAAGCAAAATACATCTTGCCGCCATCCGCAGCCTTTTCACCTTCCATGCTTTTATGGGAGCGCTACATTGACGATATTTTGCTCCTATGGACAGGCAGTGACAGTGACCTCGAGTCATTCTTGGTATGGATCAACACTCTTGACCATAACCTTAGGTTCACTCACACCACCAGCAAAACTGACATAGTCTTTCTCGATGTAGTGATCTCTGTCTCTAGCACATGTCTAACCACGAAAACTCATCAAAAACCAACAGCCAAGAACAATTTACTAGAGTTCAGCAGTTTCCATCCCCGCCCTCTGAAGGAAAATCTCCCGTATGGGCAATATCTTAGACTGAGAAGAAATTGCGGTACTCTGACAGATTTCAAAGAACAGTCCTCTGGTTTAACTGAGAAATTGAGAGACAGAGGTTACCCAATGGCAACCCTAAACAAGGGTTTCAAGAGAGCAAGAAACCAGTCGAGAGAGGCCTTACTGGAAGAAAAAAACAGTAACCAAGCAACAATACCACTCACTTGTGTAACTACCTTCAATAGCCTGTCTAACCCTATGAAGAAGACAATAAACAAACATTGGACTATCATAAAATCCTCCAAAGAGAATTGGGAAAAGCCTCTTTTCTCTTTCAAGAAGGGTCAAAGTCTGAAGGATGCCTTAGTTCACACCCGTCCAAAAGAAAAGACACCCCCCAGAATCCCTACAGTGACGGCGGCATGGGGTTTACCTCAAATCACAGGGCACTACCCCTGCTCGGATTGCAGCGTGTGCCACCTAACGGAGGCTTCAAAAACACTCTTGTTGGAGCGAGGACCCAGGTCGCACACACAAACTGCAACTCGACTAATGTGGTGTATTTAATCACATGTCCCTGTGCCCTACGCTATGTTGGTATGACTACACGCAAAGTGAAACAGCGTATCTGTGAGCACCGTAGTAATATCAGGTGCAAAAAAGCAACGACGAAACTGAGTCGTCACTTTCTGGCCTGCAATCACACCACCAATGACATGAAATGGACAATTATAGAAGCAATCACTGGCACCACTAACATTTCGAACAGGCTGTTTGAAAAAGAACAGCGCTGGGTGTACCGTTTGGGTACCAACACTGTGGGGTTGAATGATGACATCCCGTGGAATACCGTCCTGGGGTAATAAGGTGGTCTATGACACATGTCTCAGAAGCTGTCACCACATCTACCCTTGATTCTTTGGTGGGCTCATGTATAATTGTTTTTATATATCAAAAACAGTGGTTTCCTTCACCACAGTCTCACTCTAGAGGTTTTCCTCCTCTGATATTGTCTATCCATTACTAACAATTCTGTGACACCACAACCTATGTACAGCTTTGAATCCACAGTGTTTGAATTATCTTGACCCATGTCACACTGCCTGCATACTTGTTTGCAGTATATACTGAGCAGCTTATGGATCGAGTAAAGTTTTTATTACAAACATTGAGGCAGCAGGGCTGCCATGGTAACATGCACGGTCCGATTGGCTATGAAATCCAAGCCTCGATCAGACACGCGCCACGCCCACCTAACCCGGGCCGGCGCGTTTCAAGCCTCACTTTGGTGTGGGACACGCCCACCCGGAAGAGCGAGGAACAACGAGCAAACGCTTTTTAAACTCAGAAACCGGCCCCGCTCCCTATCGTCGGGGTCCGGTCCTGAGGTTATGCTAGGTGCAAAAGCGGGCTGAGAGCATTGAGGGTGTGAGTTGCTGAACCACCATGATCTGCCTTCAGCGACGTGATCGAGCTAAGTCAAACCCGATCCAATGTATTTCAAGCCTTTACTTTCTATTTTCAGGATGTGCCAGGTACACTCCAACCCCCCTCCCGAGACCCATGGTGTAGTTAGCGCCATAATCTAAAGTGAGATATCTATTGAATCCTTGAATTATTCGGTGGGGTCACAGACCTTTGGTCGATTGATCCCTCCTATGGACTGTTTTTATCGTGTTTTTAACCCTTTCTAGTCACTCTGTGTGTTTTAAGCACTTATTTTCACTTCACTTACCCAGAGTTAGTGGTATCATCCCTATAGGGCTATCTGGATGGTGTTAACTTTAGTGTTTATTTGGGAACACTACCTATGCCACAACTATGGAGCACCCTGGGCAAACGCAATGACCTATACCAACAACTAATTGTGTATATGTCTTCTTTGTTTGTCTGTGTTATTCATTTTACAGGTGCAGAAACAATTCTAATCCAGGAGTTTTTTTGGAATGAGCAACCTGCTCTTCCCCCTTTTTATGCACTTTATCACATTTTTGATGTTTTCACTTTCACGCCCCCAGATTAGGGTGGACGATTAGAGAGTCCATACCGCCAGGGTATAAACTAGTCCTGATGAATGCCTAGGTAAATTTAAACCACTGTAAAGGCAGAAACATGTTGACTGACTAACTTTAATTCTGAATTAACCAATCCATTACCTTTGGCAAAAAATTCAGACACATAACCCCTTTTAACTGTGTCCTAGGGATCTATCATTAAAATGTTTTTTGCAGATACCCTTTAGGCACTTTTACTTTTATACCTCACTGCACGCCCTTTTCACACAACCAGCTCCGCAGTCTTCTGGCGTCGTAGCACACCAAAGAGGCACTCGGCCTCTTTTGGTGGGGCCCGATGATGAAGCATGACACTGACTAGGTCAGCGTGTGAGGGCTTTTTTATCCACCCAAAGTGGGTGTGTGATTCCCCATTTGCATCGCCCCGTCTCTGTGGCTTTTTGAGACCTATTTAACCTCTCTTTTTTTGTTTAGACGTACTAACCGGGGACTAAGAGAGTGTTCCTTAATCTCCCTACCTCTCCTATTGTTGTTTTGTACTAACCAATAGCCCTCAGCTTTGGGTTTCCAGTGAAACACAACTCGGAGGCCCTACCTGTGCATTCTGGTCAATGTGGTACATCTATTGCAAAGTTGCAGTTGATCGAGTGAAGTAAAGCTTTATAACTATTCATTTCCTCTAATATTTAATTTTCCTATCTTTATAACTATTCATTAAATCAAATCTTGAATATGTTTAACCATGAACACGTCTTTCGGTCTTCATGAGCTCTTTGGTGGAGCACAGCAGGTACTGAGTACCAAGTATATTTCAGACCCTCCTGATTTTTGCAATTTGCAAAACAAGTACAAAATCAGCACTTTTGTAAAGAGGACGCACTTTTTACAAAAGTGCCCATGAATTCTTGCAACACTAGGCCGAATGCTGCTCGCATTCCAGTCGCTGCCATCCACAATGTGGCGGTCACACCCAGCGCTGCCGACCAAATCTCTCATTAGATAAGTGCTTTCAGCAAGCCCGGACCACTTTATGGCTTCCCCTTCACTGCCACGCAGTGGTGCCGTCTGGGGATGGGAGGGAATTGTCAATTTCAACCTGTGAGCTGTCATTGTTATTTTCTCAGTCAGGGATGCTGAGGAGGTCATGGAGTTGCTGGTTGCGAGAGGCAAACACAGCAAGGGACGTGCCCCCCACCAAGATGAAGACTAGGGCCATGTGAGGAAGAGGGCAGTAGGAGACCGAGGGGGCTGCTGGAGGAAGGTGAGCCATCATCACTGGACACTCACATAGACACCTGCACCCCCCACCATGGTAGTTGTGGGGCAGGAGAATGGTGAACAGTTAGGTGTCTTTTGTCGTAGGCAATGCGGCAGTGGAGAGTGGGATCAAGCACCCTTTAATTACAAGTCCCACCTTCAGCTGTATTTCTTCCTGTTCAGCAAAGAAAAGCTTTCCATAAATCAGACACATGCAGTTAGTTGCCTAAAACCCTCTAATATCTTTGTGTGCTGCGCTGCTCACATGCATGTGGGAAAATCAAGTGGAGCTTTTCTTTCTGAACTGTGGTTGGAGGATTACTTTAGATTTTCAGGTGGTTTTTTGGGGATACGGCTACCCAGCACTGACAGTGATTAAATCATGTATTTTTTTCTGCAAAAATCCAGAGCCTATAATAATTTGAGGTTTCATAAATCAGAGGCGGTTTAACCCCCTAGCTGCGGCCGGAATTCTGCGCCTGTTCGGCACATTCCGATCACGGGCGTTGTCATGACGGCTGCCGGCCATCATCAGCACACGCCCACCGTAACTGATGACGACCAGGAGCCGTCATCAGCACCGTAGGGGTTAATAATACATTAAGAATCCTCTTCATTAGAGCTACAAAGCAGTAAAGCACCAGAGACAGAGTAGCGTCATGGCAGACAGCCCATTGATGGGAGATACTGTCGCTCACAGTCTGCCGGCCTTGTACCCGACACAGACACTCATTACTGCCATTATCGGCCCGCCCCCTACTGTGAACCAGCAACATCAGGTTTCTACCAACAGAACAGGGTGTGCATAGCTGTGGGAGTAAGTGATAGGGTAATGACTCTGCACCCCGGCAAAACAAGAGCCCACCATACACTCTAGTACTCCATATTCACTCCTAGCAAAAGGAACCCCTTTTCAGCCTAGTACTTTTATAACTTCAGTGCTCACATCAATAATCTATCCACCTCATGCACCCCAAATATTTGAGACACCCAAAATTCAAATGGCCCATGTAACGTAATAATCAAATTATGACAGTGAATCCCTAGCAGTAGGAGATGGGGAACAAGTGGCTCAGGCGGACTGTGATTTTCGCAAAAATCACAAACATTGTTTACACAGTGAAGCTAAGATTACATTAAGGTCTACTAGTTCCCGAGCATGTTGTTTAGCCAATAGGCCACATCTGTAACACTGACCACTTTGATACAGTGAGAAATAGCTTCTACAGGCTTCGACTAGGCCACATCTCCTTCAACAGATCCCACTCCAGTAAATGACAAGATGGCATATTATTCTTGATGAGACTACCCATTCACATTCAATGGCAACTTTTCCAGCAATCTGGGACCCAAAAATGGGTCCGGTGATAAGTAATACTGTGACAATACCAAATGTGAACATAGAAAACACTCACAGACACTTTAAAAATGCCTATTCAAATGTGGAATACTCTGCTACAACAGCTTTCATTGATTTAAGGCTGAAAAGGAATGATTGCGAGAAAAATAATGTGCAAAGATAATGCCGCAAAGAAAAAAAATGGTGCTGAAAAATGTCTATTGTGTTCTGCAAAATGTGTAAATCTATGCCATAATATCCTGGAGGGACTGATATTTGCAGCATAACGTTTAAAAACCAGTGCTGCCTTAACTGTTAACCAAACGGAAGACTACTACAAGGATCATCTCCCTCTTTTGCATAGCCATTGACCTGGGAACCATTTTATGCAAAAGCAGAAACCTCTGTTTGGCAGCCTTAAAAACAAACCTGGCACTTACCAGTTACAGTGTTACACAGTGTGGGCTCCATGTCATGATTAGATGGCTTTCTTTTCTATTTCAGTTTCCTTCTGTATAATGGTCCCTTTCCTCCATTCTCTAAGTTTGTCATGCCCCTTCAACACAGCTTGTTTACCCCTTCTTTTTGATTGGAGAGGTTGTATCCTTCCACTGCAGTCATTATAGGACTCCTTTCTTTTGTTTTCAATTTCACTAGTTGTTTAACCTTCCATGAGGGTGGACGTCTTGACCTTTGTCCCACTGAAGAGAGCACAGTGGCATGCTTTCCCTTGATGTTTCCTCACATAGCCCACCCCTTACCTCCCACCCTCTGGCCTGGCACTCCTATACTGGTTGCTCCTGGTATGAGATGGTGGCCTTAATGATTAGCTGGATGTTGCCCCCCACCGCACTTTCCATCGAAAAGGAGTAGGCCAAGCCAATAACCCTTTGTGAGTTTGAGTATCTAACAGAGCACATATAAATGGCCACAAAGGGAATAATTTACAATTACATTTCAAATTTCCTAAATATAATTAATGTCCCAAACAGTGACATATAGATTTAATCACATGGTGCCAATCAATAGAATTACACCAATCATCAGAATGTACTCGAGCCCATCTGGAAATCAAACCAGTGAAAAGACCAGACATATTCGATGAAAGTATTTAGTGTACACGTGTTTTTTCCAATATAAGTAGAAATTATAAGAAAAACGTGTGGTAGAAGATCAGCAAAACAATCATACATTAATATGTCTAAGATGAATTCAAAATCCTCTGTAAAATACAAAAGAATGTATGACCAACCCAGTCACATCAATGGAATCAGTCCGATGTGTGGAGCGAATTATTAATGTATCCAAAAACGACTTTCCAAAGAAGAAATGGGAGCTACATTGATGTTTTGATCTTTAATGTCAGCAGTACGCATGACCATGCTCAAGGCTGTTTTAGCTACAAGAGCAATGTGTTGACCCCTAATAGGACATATCCCACATAAAGGAATAGTAAAAACACATTTAAATGTATTAAATTGTGCGCCTGTGTATTAATTAGGTGCAGCAACTGTGGAAAACTCTCATGTTGCACTGCACACTTATAGTGATAGGCAAGGGCAGTCTTTATCTCGCCTTTATCGATTTAAAGACTGCCTTTGACCTAGTACCCAGGGAAACCCTATGGAGAGTTCTTGTTGAGATGGGGATGCCACACTACATTCTTTTGCTACTTATAAGGCTCCACGAAAACAGCTTCGCCCAGATTAGGTGGGGCACAGAAGGCCAAAAAACTAGTAGTATCCCGGTCGAGAGCGGGGTCCGCCAGGGATGTGTTTTAGCTCCCACTCTTTTCTCTTTATATATCAACGGAGTGGTTGAGCACCTTCGGAAAGATCCTTCAGATGAACCATCCCTGGCGGGGGAGCGTATACCCACCCTTCTCTTTGCCAATGATACGCTTTTGATATCCAAAACCCCAATGGGCCTTCAAAAACTTCTTAACAACTTTCAGTCCTTTTGCACAGAACGGGGCCTAGTAATCAATACTGACAAAACGAAATACCTTGTTATGAATCCCCCCAAAAAATGTGTATGTCCCCCGAAATTGAATGCTGTACCCTTGGGGAGGGTAGAAGTATTTGATTACCTAGGCATCCGCTTGTCGCATAATATGCAGTGGGCCCCTCACCAAGACAAAATGCTGTTAGCTCACAAGAGGGTAACAGGAGCTCTCTTGAAAGAACAGCGCTCCTGTGCATCTAGACCTATAGCCCCTGTCATTGAAATCTATACAGCAAAGGGGGTTAGCTCGGCTCTTTATGGGACAGAACTATGGGGCTCATGTATTACCAACGAACTGCCAAGATCTGAGAGGAAGTTTTGGAGGGCCATCATGTCACTTCCCCAAGGCACTCCCATGGTTCCACTAATGCTCGATCTAGGATGCCGTCCCATTGAAGATCTGGCTAAGTTCCGGCCTCTTCTGCTTTGGGCCCGTCTGTGGCGAGTTCCGGAGCTTGCCAAATATGCGCAAGGGCTTCTAGAAATAATGGCATCACCAGAATGGCATAGAATCAAATGGTTAAGAGATACGAAATCCCTCTGGTTCAACTTGGGTCTAAGCGAAGCCTGGACAAATAGATATTCCTACCCAAAGGCAACGCTCAAGAAGCTCTATTGGAACTGGATCCTGTCCCAACGGAGCATTAATTGCTCTCTGGGTAGACTCACGGAGGATTTTTGAAATTTAAGGACCTACCACTTCGGGAACTCTATTTAGATATCATTGAGAAACCATTTGATAGGGCCCTTTATTTCAAATTTAGAACAGGAACTCTCCCTTTGCATGCCTTTACATCCCGGTGGAAATTACCAGCTCAAACTACAGAGAACTGCCTAGCGTGTACATCTAGACCAGAGACAGTGGCGCATTTTCTGTTTGAATGCCGGGAGTATGCCCTACCGAGGAAAAAATGGCTCAAGCATCTGTGCCGCCTGTTGGGGACCAGGCGCCATGAAGAGGCACTACGCGTACTAATGTGAGACTGTCGCACCTTGTACGTTTGCACTCTTTCCAAATTTTTATCATGGGCATGGTCCATTAGAAGCAAAAGGCTAAAAGCAATTGTTTAATCTCTTTTTAACTATATATTTATGAAATGCTTCTTTTAAATGAAATCGAAACTTTGTAATATTGTTTTTAATTAAATTGTTGTATTTTCCTTCCCCTATTTTAATCAAATGAATTTATGCATTTTTATTGTGAAGCTTTTATGATAACTTTTATCGAAATAAAGCCTTTTTGACTTGACTTGACTTGACTTATAGTGATGTTCCAAAGCAGTGGATAAAAAAAGTAAATAAAACATTTAAAAACATGTAAAAAGTAGGAAAATGTATGCATCCCAGATTTAAACAGGTAAATTCGTTCAAAGGACAATATATATAGAAATAATAACAAGTGACAGCCCAGCATTCTTAGGGAAGCTGTATCCATGTCAGGGCCGGACTGGGAACCAAAACCGGCCCTGGCAAAGTGCTCGGCCGGCCCCCCGCCCCCCGGGCGGGAGGGGGGCGAGCGCTTTGCCAGGGCCGCTTTTTAGCCGATTTTGTTACAGGGCTGATTTTGCAGCTATGCTGCAAAAACGGCTCTGCAACAAAAACGGCCCCCAGGGCCCAAAACCGGCCCCCACCCTTGCGGCCGACCGGGGGATTGCCCGGTGCCCACAACAGCCAGTCCGGGCCTGATCCATGTTCATAACCAATACTTACATATGTTCTCGTAAATATATGCACACTTTACATGACTGTTTAGTTGCTGGTCCTTATGCTGGACTGAGAATAAGAAACTATAAATCAGCTAAGATAAATTTAAATATTACATCTGGGTGAGCACGTGGATTCCTTGCATGACTCACCTCTGCAGAAGGAATCAGTAGGAAGCGCAACAGCCTCTCCTATCAAAAAAGGCAACAATGTCAAATAGCTTGTTCCGCGTCTCCTCTATTAAAGGCGGCAGTAAAGCATAGTATTTCTCGTATGGTAGCAACTAGAATGACCACTATTATCGGCCATATTGTAAGAAGAGAAATACAAGATCTAGTGATAATAGTGGCCATCTTGAAAGGAGATGAATATTAACAGTACTGTGGTTACCTAAATTGATATATCCAGAAGCAGCAATGTGTAAAAATGTTGTATTACACTGGCAGCTGAAAGTGATGATTGAGGATGCACAAAACACAGCAAGATGTCAAATTCATCGACAAATACATATTGGACCTAATTAACCAACGATCAGTGTAGTGGTGTCATTTAGTGACTACAAAATCTTCGTCTTACAGTGGCATCTGGAACTGATAATAAAGAATGGCCCACTAAGCTTCAATGTTTCTTATGATCAACAAGTATACTTTGTATTGGATGAGGAAATGATCACAATCAAAGTGTCATACATACTGATTGTAGTAAAAGTAAGTCAATAGATCATTGAATACAGCTCATAGAGGCAAATTCAATATGAAATGGGGTTATATGTATTTACCTTGAATGTAAATGATATTAATTATAGAGTTGTAGATTGTGCGGTATTACAGTGATATAAATCATATATGTCCAATGACAATTACAAACAATAAATAAAGAAACCAAGTAGCTTAAAGGTGGTCAGTGATGAAAAACTGCAAAAGAGCCTAGACGTGGTACAACATTGATAGTGAAGTCCATTCAACAGCAATGTTAAGACCTTTTGATGCACTGTTAACCCTCCAGATCCAAATGTTTTCATGGGTCAGTTACCCACCATTCCATTTGCCTAACAGAATGGTTTAACTCGAGATGGTCATTTACTAAAAGGGCATTTTCAGTTTAAATCTGACAAATGATTAGTTTAGAAGAATGTGCTTTCATACCAATTGTGTAGGTTTTTCAATCCAACACTGAGGGGCAGATTTGCAAAACCCCTTTTGACACTTTTGCACTGCTGTTGCATTACTTTTGTGATTCAGAAGTGGTGTAAACAATGCTGCCAATTTACAACATGAGGCATATAGGGAGATGGTTCACGTTGTCAGGTATAATGTATGCAAGGTGGACGTTCCCACGCAGGAAATCCTCATAAAAGTGATGCAGTAAAATCTACAAGATTTCACGGCACCAATTTTAGGACGCCACTGCGTCAAAACCTTACGCCTGCTTGAAGCAGGCAGAAGAAGTGACACAGTACAATAAGTATATACCTCAACATGCATTGCTGGAGTTTCGTTGTGCTTGCGACACGACTCCAGCAATGCGTAACTTTTGATCCAACAGATGCGTCAGATGACACATCTGTCAATCCTTGCGCCATGGTGCGCCCTATTGTAAATACACCACTTCCATGGTGGTGCAAGAGTATCGCAGGCTGGCGCAGGGAAACTGACGCATCTCTGCAGATGCGTCAGATTCTTGTAAGTCTGCCCCTCAGTCTTGAGACCCAGACTCCACATGCTAAATGTGCGTTCCACAGAGGGCTGATTGGCGGCGCCATGGGTATTTATCATATTTCCAGCTCCGGTTATTCCCTCTCATACTACTGCACATTATCTCCTTCACCAGTATTACCCATTACAGAGGTTTTAAGGACTCCTCTTTACATTAATTTTATGTAGGCCATTCCCAGCTACCCTGTTTTGCACCAATATTCGCTGCACCACTATGTGTCTTGAAATTGCTTTTCTTAAGCTCTGTTGAGTAAATTATATTCACCATTTGGTGCTTTGCATCAATATTATAGTTACTAGGAATCAGTGAATTTGTTGTCATAGTTATTACACCAGGTCTCCAGTGATCCTTGGGTCTCCCTTGTTGAAATATTATTACCATTGTGCGATCAAATGATTGCAAGGGTTTTGTTTACTCCCCTATGTTTTTCTTTTCCTCAAACACTACTGGTTCTGAAATTTTCAGTTTTTTTACCATATAGTGGGTAACTTCTGCACCACACAGTGTAAGGCTTGCTACCAATGTCTGATTTTACTACAGGGACCCTCACTATTTACAGATGAATACGGTGACTCTATAAACCCTACCACCAGTCTTCCAGACCAATTCGAAATATGTCAGAAGAAATCTGCACATATGCAACTGATGATAAAAATGCTAACTGAATATTTGAAATCAGATACTATTCCATTAGAACTGCAGGTCACAAATGTGCCAGGAGTACTTACTGAAGATACAAAATACAGACAGGGCTTTAGTTTTAGAGACCCTACCTGATGCCAACACTGTTTGGTGTTGGAAACAGACACTGCGATTGAACACAGTGAGAAACTCCGCGAAGAAATCGGTGATTTGGAGAAACATTTTATTGTCAGGTGTAATCAAAAAGGTAAAGGCTATCAAATAAAAATGTAATCACATTGAACAGTAAGAAAAGATACCCAACATTATAATATCGAGCCTACATAGCCATACTTACTGGATAAATATTACACCAACTGCACAGACACACACACTCCCCAAACTGTGGTTGCCCATGGAGCAGTTTCAATAAACAACAAAAGTGTGTCACTTGTTCAGACTCTTCAGAAGATTTGGGAGACAGATCGGATCCTAGAGAAGGTAAAAGTTCCGGCCCAAACTCTAGAGGTAATCCTTTTTGGCACAGCCCCACTTCCACGTATGGGCTGTGGCAGAGACAAATCCCCGAGGTGGGTCAGCAATACCCCAGGGGATCGATGCACTCATCAGTGGGTCCCCTCTTAAGAGTAGAAACTATGGAAACAATACCTATGTTTAACTTATCATCTCATACACTCCCAAGTGCAGAGGTCACCTTACTGAATAAATGCTTGCCATTTGTCCCTGCAGAATGCACCCATTCTTTGGAACTCCACTATGAACTTTGATATTTTTTAGAAAAGTCTCCATCTGAAAGCAAAGCATGTTTTGGAGATGACAACTGCTATTCTATTTCTGATGTAAATGGCTGAAAGACTGCCTCCAAATTTTCTCCAACCACAGCCACCATATCTGTGGATATTCTCATTTTTGAAAAAACTGTATTTAATGAGCTCAAGGTATTACAAGCAAAAAAAAGACATTCACCCATATAACATTTCATTACAAGCATGTGTAGCTCTCTGCATTCTTAAAATGGATAGCACTAATATTGTTAAATCTTAAGACAAAGGAGGAGGCAGGACTTAGGCACATTCAAACTGGAGGTCTTACACCAACTGAATAACCTTGACCGTTATGCAAAACTTATTCAAGATTTAGGAAGTGGAAAACAAAGTGAAATACTCAGACTTACAAATTGAGCTAACAAGATGGGTTTTCTCGGCAAAAATGAGTTCTCATACCCATCCACTTCGGTTATTTACGCTCTTCCTAAAGTTCACAAACATCTTTATAGCCTCCTGGCAGACTCATTGTTTCAGGGTTCGGCTCCATCCTAAGGCCGAATGGTCAATATATTGAGACCTAGACCCCACACGCTGAATGCACTTTCCACTGCCTGCTGATTGGTTCAATCCATGGGTATCCAGCATATTTCCAGCTCCGGCTAGTGCCTCTCATAAAACTGCACACTTTCCTGTTCACCAGTTTTACCCACAACAAGGGTTTTAGAAGCTCCTCTTTCCATTAATTTTGTATAGGCCATTTCCAGCCACCCTGTTCTTAAGGATTGTCACCAGGGACCCCCTCTTTTAGTAACTCTATTGCCCTTCATAACGTAAGTAAAGGTATCATAAGTATTGCCTATGCCTTGCACTTACTAATTTTTCTTTTTCTTACCCTCAATCTGATCTTCCTTTCTCTATAATGTTTTCAGGTCTATCCTAGGCTCATTGTATCCCACTGAGTCCTGATAATGACCCCACCATTCCTATTGGGATCATAATGCCGTCAACTTTAAAGGCACAGTCTGGTCTTGTTTTGTTCATACACTTGTTGATCACAATTTATCAGAGAGCACCTTGCATGTCTATTTTGCACCAGAATTCACTGCTCCGCTATGTGTCTTGAAGGTGTTTCATAAATTCATTTGAATAAATTATATACACCATTTGGTTCTTTGCTTCAAACGTATTATTACAAGGGAACAGTGTGCTTTTTGGTACAGTGCCAGATGGCAAAGCCAATAGCAGTAACCAGCCATGTTAAAAGTAGAAAACAAGAGAAGAAAATGCGAAATATACTTTTCTATACTTTCAAGATCGCCGCATGTCATATGACACAACTTTCATTGCCTCATTACACTGAATCCTGCAAGGCTTCTAAAAAACACAGAAAATGTATATTGTTTTGTACAACGTTCCATCACAAAGCAATGCACGTTACATTACGCAACATGGTGGCCATCTTGAAAGTATAGAAAACAATGTTTTCAGTACTTTTCATTGATTTCTATCCTTTTAAGTGGATGGCCACTGCTATTGATTTTGCCAATATTGGCTTATTTTAAAAGCTTAAGGCACTGGAAAAACCAATAGCCTCACGTGCACAACATTGCAAAGCAAGATGAGTGGATTTGCAACTGCTTGTTTTTTTGGTATTGTTAACTTAATTGAAGATTTAACTGACTGAGACCTGTAAAAAGATGTGTCATTGTAGAAATACCACATATTGTCAAGCTTCAAAATCCTCAGGAACTGCACTCTCCTAAGAAGCTCAACTTTCAGCAGCTCCGACTCTGTTATGTATTTATACCAGAGTAGCAGAGAGGCCAAATAAGGGGAAGGGAAGTTAGGAGGGGCACACAACGGAGAGAGACATGTGGAGGCAAATATTATTTAAAACCAATGAGTAACTAAAGATTACACATCAAATTGGTCTGACTCAATATATGTCCTTGGGTATTCCAAATGACAAAATATAACTCAACATAGATAATGCCAGTAAGAGAAATAATTGTGTCAAAGAAGTAGTGAATGTCTCTCCACGAGAGCATGCAGTAACCAGTAGATAGCAGAAGTTAAACATGAGCAGAACATTTTTCAAAGTGTCAACTTGGAGAGAAATCTCCTCTTGTAACTTATCTGCTTAGTTTCCACTAGAAAGATGTGCACACACAATCAGAAACATACAGCCAGAATGTACGCAAGAGCACTGGAAAGCACATGAAGGAACATGAGATAATGAGAGAGAGAGAGAGAGAGAGAGAGAGTGTGCGTTCCAAATGTTCCCTGATATCGACGGTCCGCTCAGCGGGAAGTCTGCCTGACAAATACAACAGGACACAGCCAATGAACACCCAACTGCAACAATCAGTGGACAGCCGATAAGTGGATTCTCCAAACGATTTACGTTCCGGGCAACGGGAGAAAGTTCACCAGGCCCCGAAGGGGAAGAAAGACTCAATAGCGGACACTTTGTTGTGCTTCCTGAAAGCTTAAATACCTGATCCTATGCAGAAAGTCCTCTAAGCATAGTGCTAGCAGTGGGCATCTTGAAATGGTGTAAGGATGCACAGACCCACCATTCTCTTCTTCTCTGCACAATATGAGCTTTTCCACATAATCGCTACCCCTGAATGTTTCTAATAGACGTGGGATGGGTGCTAATACTGCCAATCATGACACACACACACATAAATATACGAATAGCATCTGTTACCATGCATACCAAAACCACGTGCAGCTGAACAATGCAGTCAATACCATGACTGTGTCATTACCATGAGTTCCATTAAAAACCAAAACATTACAACGACTTGCGTT
This sequence comes from Lissotriton helveticus, assembly GCF_964261635.1. NCBI lineage: Eukaryota > Metazoa > Chordata > Amphibia > Caudata > Salamandridae > Lissotriton > Lissotriton helveticus. The sequence continues at coordinate 1,351,543,296 of NC_136067.1, forward strand.
AGGGAAGTGCTGGACTTTAGAATAGTTTAAATTACTATTCTAACTCCAGTCAGTGTATCAGTAGGGAAGGTGTTGGACTTAAAATCCAACACCACATTCCCTAAAGCAAGTCATTGGAATTAGTTGCATTGTAATGGAACTCGTAGTAAAATCGAAGTTGTGGGACTGACTGCGTTGTAAAGGCACTACAATGTAATGCCAGCGTTGTAATATATATATATAAACTACTGGCGGTCGCCAGTAGGTAGTTATAGTTAGGACCTTGTTCCCATAGGAAATCCACAACATTCTATTTGGAATAACTTTGGCACCGGTGGACGAATCTTCGCAAATTTCTCCAAGAAAATGGTCTGCTCGGTTCCGCTCCTTCCCTGAAAGTTTGGGGGTGATTCGTCAAGTGGGGGCCCAAGAAAAAGGGGGTCCCAAAATGTGTTTTCCCCATGCAATTTTCCATAGGGACCTTTAGCCAGGGCTACAGCCCGAACGGCTGAACGGAATTACACCAAATTTGGCAGTGAGGTAGAGTTTGGTTCGCAGATTGTGCTTTGTGTTAAATGATGTAAATCCTTTCAGTAGTTTTTGAGAAAATTACAAGTAAAATCATAGCAATATCTAGAGACAGAGTTCTACACGCGGACAGAGATTCGTTCAATTACGAGCGCGAGCTGTATGCTGATTGGCTGTCAACTGTCTGTCAACACTCGAAACTAGGAAGTGTTGGCGTCCATCTTGTGCCTCGGTAGCAGTGAGTTACAAGAAAACAGTAAAAGAAAGTTGAAAAATAAGGAAAGGGGGCAGGGTAGAAAAATGTTGACCCTCTAGGCCTGCTGAGGGGGTCGCACATGGATCTTTAGGCCCCCCCCCAAAAATGTTTGAATTTTAAAAACCGCAACCATTCTATTTTGCGACAACTTCATGCCCTAATTGTTACATATATTGTACCATTGGAAGTATGTCTTTTTGTTGAAACGCTGGAAACTTTGGTCCTTTTGTTTTTGCATTTAAATTAGGCAAGAGAATATTGCCAATTAACTGATTTTAATGTCACCTACTTTCCTTATTCTCACATCCTCACAATACCTTCACCCCCATCTTGCTCCGCTGGGCACTTAGCAACTATTATCTTTCATGAATTTGTGTTGTATATTCAATATACTTTATCCCATTGATAATTAAACATTGTGGATACATTGACTGTTCTATATGTGTTAGTTTTTGATTATTGTGTAGTAATTGTTGTACACACTGGGACCCCTTCCTCCTAGTACTGATTGCTATGGTAGGGCGGGAGGGTCGCGGCTTCCTCTTTAGTACAGCAAACCGCTTTCCTATTTGAAAGAGAGAGCAAGTTAATATGCTGTCTTTTTTAAGTAGGAAAGCAGATTGCTTTTTGTTAGAGAGAGGAGCATATAAACTGGTCTCTCTGACAAAGCAATGCCGGCTTTCGAACGACGCAGGGAGCTGGCTGGGACCGTGGGGGTATTGGGGTTCCCCACACGGTCCCAAATGTTATTTTTTGAGTCCCGGTGGATGGGGTCCCTTTGTAGCTCCTTAAACATTTGTGTGGCGACGTGCTCTAGTTTATCAGAGCGTGAGGCCACTGCATTCTGGGAACGTAGGCGGGCACAGGAGTTGCCACGAGTCTAGCAATGGGACATTAAATCCTCATATTCTTATCTCTGTGTCCGTGTGGTTATTATGGTAATTTTCCTTCTATTTGACAATATTCTCAGAAGAGATGCTTCTTCTTAGAAAGTGAAAGTAGAATGATTAAAATGGGACGGAACTTTCAACAGTTGGAATAGGAAGTGTTATGAACCAATGTAATCTCTTCTTTTAAAGTTTCATGGCTTTGCGTACGCTTACGATGTGGGTTCGTATGATGTTCCAGCGCAATTTGTGTAATTGCTTTTAAAAGTAATATACGATTGTTCAAAGTTTAAAAAAACTATTTTCATAAGTATCCTACATAATGTATTCTATTAGTATGTTAATTAAATACATAAATATATGTTTTTAAACAATTAAAAACATTTGCGTCTTTCGCGTACGGGCGCAGTACGTGACGTCATACGTAAGCTTTGATGCGACACGTAACCTCAAAGCGTATTCGTAGCGTAGGCTGAGAATGATTAGCAGACAAACTATGGTGCGATCACGCTCTCACTGTCAAACCAGAGCACAAGGCGTGCTATGAGAATTGTTACAAGTGGTCACTCATTGGAGATCCGATTCAACTTGTGTGGCTTATCCACAGTATCATAATGTTACTTTTTAAGACTGTTTAAGTTTGAGGTTTGTATGAAATACTATGCTATAGGCAGATATGGATCTTTAGGGAGCGCTTATCTCCATGAAGGTTGGTTATTACCATTTATATATAGGTGCTTGAGGGAGGGAAAAGAAGTTTGTCAGAATTGCGAGGATTGCTCAATAGCACCAGATCACTCCTTACTTTGTGGACACCTACAATTGCATGGCTCTTGTAATCAAGATGCGGCGAATTTGGCCTGAGTGGTGAAAGGCACTAGGACACCTGCTATCATAACAATGTTCAGTTTACTGGAAAACGGAAGTTATTTACTTTGAAATAATGCAGATTGTTGTGCGATGTTAGCAGGCATCGCTTACATAATTACGGTAACTGAGCGTGTGGTTTGCTATAAAAAAGTTGTGTTTACTCCTCTGCATGGGAAGCTGGATGTTTCTATCTGGCCATCGTTTCCGACCTTGAAAGCAGAGTTAACCAAATGAGCCATATAAGAGCGCTATTGTCTCAAAAAGAGGTCGCTCTTACATCTGCTAGAGAAACATTTGTCCTTCATGTAGAAAACACCCGCACAGAAGTGCATGCTTTATTAAATACAGATGTGCCCCGGAATTTTAAGGAGTTAACTTAGACTATCTTTAATGCGTCCTCGAGTAGGGGGTTAGCTTACTTTTTTAAAGTTATAAGCAGTGGCCTTGTCACTTCTGTAGAAACTATGGGGCCGATTATGATGGCGGACGGACCTGAGTCCGTCCGCCACCATAGAGTAGGAGGGAACTTCCGCATGGCTGCGGAGTTCCCTCCTGTGCAATTAGGATGTGACCGCCACCCTGGCGGTCACATCCTATATTTTTACCATTGCGGCGGGTGCAGCTTCAAGCTGCATCCGCCGCAATTGTAAAAATGCATACATTGCATTTGTATGCAGAAAGCGGCAGGCACCGTGCGGTGCCTGCCGATTTCTGCATACAAATGCAGGGGGTACCATAGGTACCCCCCATGTGCACCCCCCACTCCCCCTTCACCCAGGGGGCCCGCAACGGGCCCCCGCAGTGAAGTTACACATGCTTTTCCACGGCGGAAAACCCGCTGCGGAAAAGCATTTTGCACAGTCCATCCTAATATGGCTGACGGTGTCTGAGAGACACCGTCACCATATTAGAGCTTTTCCGCCGTGGTTGTAAGCCAACCGCGGCGGAATAGCTGCGGACGGAAACCAGGACCCACCAGCCATCCTAATGTGGTGGTGGGTCTTTGGTGGGTCCGCAGAGGATTTTCCGAATCCTCCGGGCTGGCGGTGGCTTCCGCCAGCCCGGAGGATGCGGAAAATCCTCCATCATAATTGGCCCCTAAATTTGGTGTCTTGTCGGTGTTTTTTCATTCGATTTTTTCCAGCATCTTTGGTGGTTTGTCCTTAATATTCACATTAGTTGGCGGTGTGCTTGTATTATTTTGTTTATTTAAATATGGATGCACACCTTGCAGCAGACGACAATATGTCCCGGTTGTTGCTGGTCCGCAACTGAATGCTTAGTTATTACGGAGCGCTGCCTCTGGCTACATTGAGCGCAGTTTAAGGATTATCGTTTCAATTCTCCTTTTTCACATGCGTTCAACCTGTCTTTCATTGCCTGAGCTGCGATTTCGACTGGGCCCTGGATTTGTGTCTCTGCAGTACGGTGTCTCCCAACGCGGATTATGACCAGCTGATGAGCCCCTTAGTGGTTCATGACTTGCTCTGTTCTGGCGGCGGGATTATGGCCTTAGCAGCGATACATGGAATAATGGGACGTTGGAATGTTTTTGCAGCAGCGCATGACTTCTTGGCACGCAGTTACATTGAAGATGACCCGAGTTTTCCTCCGATGGTGATAGAGGCTCCGGTCGTTGAGGAACATGTATGTTCATTCCCACTATTGAATTGGATGGCTGAAATGTTTTCAGATGAGAACAATGACTTCCTCTTGGAGGCTGTTGCTACATAATGTGCTTATGCGCTGTTGGATTAAGACTCTTTGATTTTTCTACCTATTCTTTATTATTTAGTTACTACTTTTTATCAAAGATCGAATAATTGTTTTTGCAAAATTGAACTTGACTCTGCTTTTTAGGCTTGGACTCTGCGTTCGTAATTTGCCCACGTTTATATTATATGCATTGGTCAAGGAAAGGTGTCGTGGGCTGAGCCTTGCGCTTACACCGTGTTTAGTTAGCATGGGTTTATTAGAAGCTTAAACGCCATTTTTGTTTTCCTGCTCGGCTTTGCACACAACACGCACTTGCAATATTGTTTAGAGAAGGGTGAGTATTTTGCTTCATATGAGAATAATTTGATATACTACATTTGTAGACTGCCTCGCTTCTTTAGTGTGTATAGTGACAGCATGAAACATCAAGGTTATCTTGGATACTGTGTGTGTTATTCGGAATGATCTTCGCACCTTCGAGCCATAAGACATATCCAGCTGTGGCATCTCTGATACTGGCGCGTTTAGTAATGTACTGTGCAGGCATGATTACACACAGTTGGAGAACATTCGTATCTTGACAGTTTGTGTAGAGCTCAATGTGATCCACTACTGCTGAGTAACAGAGGTATGGGTCTACCTCTGTAGTCGTATGTGATCTTCTGTAGTTATAAACTAACCTGCTAAGTAGGGAGGGTGAAATCTAGGTATATTTTAAATCTGTTTCTCTTTTGCATTATAGGATGCTTTGTCCCTTTGTATTTTATGCAATAGTAACAATGACGACAACTTTGTTTCTGATAATATGTTTGCTTGTATTATCTAAGGTACTGGGCATGAGATTACGGTGTTAGAAATAAACATTTCTTGCAGGTGTGTTTATTTAGTGCTTGTTTTGGACTGGTGTAAGACTGTAACGAAAGAGTGCTCTTGTTATCTACTTTACCTGAGGTAACCTAAGTCGCATGTTGTGGGTTGAGTAATAATTGATAAGTGCAGCCAAGAAAGGGAGCAAGGGAGCAAGTGTGCAAATTTCATAGTGCCTTTGGCCGGGGTAGTTGTTATAATAAAAAGCGTCGATGAAGGGCCTGCACTTTGAATTTGAATTAAAGAAGAATGATTGATAACCCCAGTCAAGAAAGAGAGCAAGTAGGTGTGTGTATGTGTGGATGATGTGTTGATTGAGCAGAAGATGAATAAGGTGAAAAATAAGAAAGGCTGCAGACATGCAAACTTTGTACTTTTTTGTAAGGGAAGTGGCTGTTTAGTTTTCCTGTGTGTGTGTGTGTATATATATATATTCTTGGGTGACCGGGTTCCCTGCGCCAACCCCCGCGAAGGATACCAGGCGGAGAGGTTGCGGCGGTCATGGAAGGGGGACTCGAGGGGGCACCGAACTGAACATTTGCCTCATTTCCCAATGGACTTCGAGGGCTGTGCCTGTCACGGAATACTACTCCAACTACATCACCCCACAGCACTTTCCAATTCCCATGAGGCACGACATTGAGGCATTGTGGGAAGTGTAGTTCCACTACATGGGACTACACAGGATGGCCGAATTACATTTAGGGGGCGGAGTTTGACAACTATTTACAACAGCGTGACAGGACAATGCTTCACAGCACAAGGAGCAGCTGGAGAGGGGCGCTGAGGAAGGCAGCAAGTGCCGAAATGCATTCGCCCGAGACTTTTGTCCAATAAAGTGCTCCTGTGTTTCTCCCTTCTGGGTCACGGCTCTTTTCTTGTGGAAGAGGTGGTTACTCAGACATTGTGCGCTAAGCCAGGGCGCATTCACGTGTACCCCCGCCGCTGAAGTGGTCTGGACTTGCTGGCTAGCTCGGTGGAGACACCTTCTTTGTTTGCGTTAGCAATACTGTCCAGTACCCACCAGGACGCTTGGCTGATAAACGCGGTTAGAGGATATTCATATCTTCTTCTCGGGTGACCGGGTTCCCTGCGCCAACCCCCGCGAAGGATACCAGGCGGAGAGGTTGCGGCGGTCATGGAAGGGGGACTCGAGGGGGCACCAAACTGAACATTTGCCTCACCTCCCAATGGACTTCGAGGGCTGTGCCTGTCACGGAATCCTACTCCAACTACATCACCCCACAGCACTTTCCAATTCCCATGAGGCACGACATTGAGGCATTGTGGGAAGTGTAGTTCCACTACATGGGACTACACAGGATGGCCGAATTACATCTAGGGGGCGGAGGTTGACAACTATTTACAACAGCGTGACAGAACAATGCTTCACAGCACAAGGAGCAGCTGGAGAGGGGCGCTGAGGAAGGCAGCAAGTGCCGAAATGCATTCGCCCGAGACTTTTGTCCAATAAAGTGCTCCTGAGTTTCTCCCTTCTGGGTCACGGTTCTTTTCTTGTGGAAGAGGTGGTTACTCATATATATATATATATATATATATATATATATATATTACCTACTGGCGGTCGCCAGTAGGTATATATAGTTAGGATTTTTTCTCTATGGGTTTTTTGAAAATTCTATGTCTAATAACTTTGGCGTTTGTGGACGGAATTGGCTGAAATTTTCTGGAAAATGGAACATTTTGTTTCTGAGCAGCCCTTGGAAATTTGGGGGGGTTTCGTCAAGGGGGGGCCGAGAAAAAAGGGGGGTCCCAAAACGTGTTTTTAACATTGAGTTTTCCATAGGGCGGTTGGCCTCACTTTTAGCCCGAACGGCTGAATGGATTTGCATGAAACTTGGCAAAATTGTAGGGACTGGTAGCCCGATGTGCCTTTTGTAGGTCTCAATATATGTGCTCCAGTGGATTTTGAGAAATTAACGTTTAAAAAAATATATATATCTGTAACAGCGGACCGGGCAGCGCTCTGGTTCGCGGACTTTTCGCGCAACGGAGCTTTGTGAAGCGAAGCTGATTGGTTCTCCGGCGTCTGTCAACATTCCAAACAGTCCGTAGCGGCCGCCATCTTGTCTCTCGGTAGGATCGAGAGACAAGAGGAGGCCGAAGCGAAGGGGCAAATGACCATAAGGGGGCATAGTACATTGTCGCTCACCCCCTAGGTTTGATGTGGAGGTTTTAAAAGGGCCCCGCGGGGCAAAAAAAAATAAAAATAATAATAATCGAACAGCTGAATGGATTTGCACGAAAGTTGGCAAAATTGTAGGGACTGGTAGCCCGATGTGCCTTTGCTAGATCTCAATATATGTGCTCCAGTGGATTTTGAGAAATTAACGTTCAAAAAAAGATATATATCTGTAACAGCGCACCGCTTCGCGTACTTTTCGCGTTACGGAGCTTTGCGAAGCGAAGCTGATTGGCTCTCCGGCGTCTGTAAACATTCCAAACAGTCCGTAGCGGCCGCCATCTTGTCTCTCGGTAGGATCAAGAGACAAGAGGAGGCCAAAGCGAAGGGGCAAATGACCATAAGGGGGAATAGTAGATCGTCGGTGACCCCCTACGTTTGATGTGGAGGTTTTAAAAGGGCACCGCGGGGCAAAAAAAATAATAATAATAATAATCGAACGGCTGAATGGATTTGCACGAAACTTGGCAAAATTGTAGGGACTGGTAGCCCGATGTGCCTTTGCTAGGTCTCAATATATGTGCTCTAGTGGATTTTGAGAAATTAACGTTCAAAAAAAGATATATATCTGTAACAGCGCTCCGCTTCTCGTACTTTTCGCGTTACGGAGGTTTGCGAAGCTGATTGGTTTTTCGGCGTCTGTAAACATTCCAAACAGTCCGTAGCGGCCGCCATCTTGTCTCTCGGTAGGATCGAGAGACAAGAGGAGGCCAAAGCGAAGGGGCAAATGACCATAAGGGGGCATAGTAGATCCTCCCTGACCCCCTAGGTTTGATGTGGAGGCTTTGAAAGGGTCTCGCAGGGCAAAAAAAAAAATACAGTTTTTTTAGTTTTTTTGCGTGGAGTGCGCCCGGTTCGCGAACCGGGAAGCGGTCTGGGGAGCGTACTTTCTTGAAAATTAGTGAAAAAAGTTAGAGTAAAATAATAATTGTGAGTGATCAGATGTAGGGTAGCTCTGAGAAGAGCTTTTGGGTTTATGGTACATTTAGGTACTTATAAGTAGGTACCAATGCACAGTCTTAAATTCAGAGTGAAAACTCTGTTGCCCTCATCTGAGAAGTGAACTCCATCTGCTCTGTAGATATCTTGCATGTAGTAACGCAAGTTATTGTTGTACAGGGAGCCCATTCCATGGTCTCTCATGTAAGCTGAAACAGATTTGTTTACATGCTTCCTCGATTTCTCAATTTGTGGACAAAATTGGTTCGACCACCTCCATTTCTGTCTTTGGCATATATTTGAATATACCAAGGCAGTCTGAGGAAAAAGTGCCATCAATTGCTCAAAGGTGTCCTTTAAAAGCATTTCCAGACCTACCCCAGTCAAAGTGCCCAAATCATTACCTCCACAGTGCACAATTAACAGGTCAGGTTTTGGCAAATGCATAAAGGTTTTCACCAATGGTATCAATTGGTGACATTTTAATCCTCTGTGGCCAAACCACTTAATTTCCACATCTTGTAAATTGAGGTTAGGTAAATTCCTGTTTTCAGCGTACCTTTGAGCCCAATAGATGTAGCTATGTCCAACAATCCAGACAGAAAACATGGCGAGAGAAGGTTCTCCTGCAGTCAGATGAAGTGTGGCAATGAAATGGCAGTTGAAAAAATGAGAGTGTAAAATGAAAAAAACTGAAGAGTTTCTGTGTTAATGAAGAAGTAAGAGTGATTGGTGGATTTTGATTGCTGAAAACAGAAAGTTAGTGTGCATGGATGAGTTCGTTGAAAGATGTATTTTGAGTGGCGAAGAAAAAATCATTAAATGAAAGAATGCTTTGGATATGCAGGTGCACTGAGAGTTCAGAGTTCAATTGCAACATTGTTGTGTGAGAGGTCTTGCAAGAGGTGGTTGCTATGCAGAAAAAGCAGAGAGGGGGCAGAGGGGGGAAGGGTTTTGCTTTGAAAAAAAGTGAGGGAAGAGTTTTGATTGGGTGACATGAGAGATCTGTGTGAGGAATTACAGCATTTCTGTGCTTTTGATAGCTGCAGACTCTGGAGTGCATACCTTTTGCTCTGCTGAAGACAAATTGGTGTGTTTCTGAGACTGTTTTGAAACTCAAAGTATTTGCTAAGGTGAGAAAAAATTTCTTTAATTTAGATAGAAAATAGTGTGCTTTAAGGAGAAAATTATGAAGAAAGTTGTGTTTTTCAAATGTTGCTTTGTCTCAAGTGTTTCACAAATAGATTTTGTTTCTTTGAGAAATTGTAATTGGAGAAAATGTGAAGTATTAGTACTGACAGGGCTTTTATGTGCATAGGAGCTGTGGAGTGTTTTCAAATTATGACTTGTAAATCGTTTTTGAGAAAAAGCAATGGTTTTAATATTGATGAGAAGGACATAATGGTGTCTGCTTCTTTATAAGGTAATTGAGAGTCTCTGATGTTATTTTTCCCATTTCAATGTAAGAAGTTTGTGTGTGGAGCAAATTGCTTGTAAATATGCTCCCACCTGTGCATGGCAAATTTAGATTTTGAATGTTTCCGTTACATAGGCATGTTAAAGGTGACTGAAACATGCTGCAAAGGCAATCAAAAAATGCTTTTATGTGTCTTAAGGACATTTTAAGTCATTTCCCCATGTGCAGTGTTTTCAAATTATGAGTTGAAAATCGTTTTTGAGGTAAAGGAATGTTTTCAAAATTTATGTGCGCCATATGACCCCAAATTTTTTTTTCAGGGGTGCAGCAGGGTGTTCTTGAGACACCCCTGCACCGTCGGAAAAATTCGTAATTTGCGATGAGGTAATTGCTAATCGCAAATTGCACCTTCATTCCTATGGGCCTCCTGCTGCATGGAAATGAATGGGTAATCTTGCTGAAATGCAAAGTCGAATCTGTATTTAAAAGGGTCTGCACCTCTGTACGGGTGTTCGCTATGTGAAGCACGAAAGTTTCACGGGCCGAACTCAAGGCCACCTCTCTCTGAGACAAAAGAGCTCTTATTCTTGCCATGCTGTTGAAATGTGCTCCCAAGGTTGGTATTTGTGGCCAGATTGAAAACTCCCTATGTTCATGTGTGGGAGGAAATAGAACATTTCTGCAGCAAATAACCCGTTCATTTACTGTTACGATAAAATGAATACTTTTAATTAACCCAGAACAATCTTCATTATTGAGCATCAAATAACTACCATTTTCCAAGAACTTGAACGTGGGGATGATAGCAGGAACTGGCGTGCCTTGCAACACGCAAGCCATATTTGGTCGGTGTTTGTTGCATGAACCGTGTAACTGTATGTGCCTACACATTAGTGAATGATCTGGCGTCTCAGTGCATTCCTCTCCATTCAGATAAAGGTCTTGATCATCTTTGAAAATCTGTATGTGTATGGAAGCGACCAGACCTCATGAAGAAAACCACTACCTAAAGGTTAATAACGACCTATTGGTATATATTTCATACAATTTGAAAACTTATATAAAGCAAAAGGCAGCGTTATTAAACCGTGGATAAGGCACGTTGCCAAAGCAGTGAACCTTTTGGATTTATACTGGAAATGTTAAAGGAAGAATTACGGAGTAGGGCCTGTAAATCTTTAATGGACAACGAGTAAAATTACTCCAACTATCATATTCCTCTAACTCCGGGATAGTAGGGGTGTTTAATTTTTTAGAAGTAGCCAATCCAAAGCATTTGGTCTGGGAAATTGTTTCATTCACAAACAACATATGATTTGGGATGAGACATGCACGGTGGAAAGCCTCAGTGCCTTGTACCTGCCAGGTTCGTGAACCCCAAACTGATGTAGATCCTGGATATTTTTACACTGTGTTACGTTAGCATGGGCTCATTACTGGTTTAAACGCCATTTTTCCTTTTTTGTAACTTCTGCACACGATACTTAGTTGTTGCTTTAGCTTTCAGCCTACCTGCGTCAAGATCTATGCCTGCTTCAAGCAGGCGCAGGGTTTTGATGTAGCTTTGTCCTATCTGATTGTAAATGCGGCACACCGTGGGTGGCAGAGCAGCGGTGCACGTTAACTGGTGCATCCCTGGGGATGTGCTAGTTAATATAAATCTGCCCCTTTACATTTAATTATGTGCAGGGGACACAGAGTAGGTGAGGTTTATCCAAGGTTAAGAAGAGATGAGTCCTGTTCAGTGAAAAATTGGAGATAGGCTTCAGTATATTATATACTTAAGTAGTGTGTTAAGTTTTTGATGACTGTTATTAATTTACTGTTGGGTAATAGTGGTTAATAACATTTTTTATTATATTTTACCACAGATTCAACTGCAGATTATTTCAAGATTTTAGGATGCCTAGCAAAGAAAGAGTAAGAAAGGCTGCAAAACGTCAAAGACAGCAGGACCATGGAAGAATGCAGCAGTCCTCTAACAAAAAGATTTGTCAAGTCACCAAGAAAGCACCGGGTAAGAGTCGAAAAACAGTCATAAGAAATATGTGTAGTAAAAAAAATATTACTACAGAAAATGTTTCACTCCAGAAAAGGAGACAGAATTCAAATGGTAAGGAAAGGCCAATGAGAAATGTTACTGCTAGAGTAAGAGATAACTCTATGCATGAAAGTAGAAGGAAACAAGAGTTTAGGGATATTCGTAAACGAATGTTCCGCAACAGGATAATTGGGAATTTGTTAAAAAATATTAAGAAAGGTCAGCAGAAAGTGGTTTTTTATAAGAGAAAAAAAATTGTTGAGAAAGTTATTGATCAGGCATTTGAAATTAAACGTAAGTTATTTATTTTGACAATCAATAGAATTCGGAAGCTAAACAAGGTAATTTATGATTTCAAAAGAAATAGTAGATGGAAGAGAATAGTTAATCGTAGTAATTTTTGTGAAGTTTTTTCTGGAGAATGGATGCATAGTTCCAGCTCTGAGGCATTTTTTAATGAGGAGAGTTATTTCCAGGATAATGATTTGGTGCATGCAGTTGACACCAGTGGTCGAGCTTATGAAGTGAAAGATGGTTGTCCAGTTGAAAAAGAAAAACTTGTGACAACAGAGATAGAAGAGGTGTTAGGTAATGAGGTTTTAGGGAGACGTCCTAAGGGTCCTGTGTACACCTGGAAGTGTAGTAGTATTTGCAGTGTACGACAGGATTCCATCAATTTGCTTTGTGATTTTATACGGTCATTTAGTAAGAACAGTTTGAAGCAGAAAATGAAGTTGTTGCAAGAATTAGATCCTTGCAGAGTGAGAGAAGTGATAGGTTTGCATGGTCATTCACTGGCTTGTCTTTCCAGGAGAGTATGCCAGAGTGTTTTTCATCATTTCAGGATGCTAGCAGTGCATCATAATAAAGTGAGGAAATTAGTTAGAATGTTGTATTATGCTAAGAGTCCAGCAATTATGCTTAAACAATTATGCGCTGCTCTTTTGCATGGTTCTGAAATAGATGTGAAGAATATATGTGAAGAAATTGAGTTTTGTTACTTTGGAAGTAAAGAGGAGAATGTTGAAATTGACCAAGAAGAAGAGAGTAATGTGGAAGATAGTGTACAGGTTTCCAGTACAGATAATTTCCAGAGGGAAATTGCGACGTTTGAGGTGAAATCAAGTGAGAGGCCAAATTTCACTTGTGTGTGTTGTCGACGCACTTATTATAAGAATCAGACTAAGTTAGTGGATTTATATGGAAAAAGTGAAAGGGAAAATAATAGTGAATGGAAGGATTTTACAACATACTTGATGGTAGAAAATTGTTTTGATTTGGGATTGGATCAACGTGTGTGTACTTATTGTTGTAACAAATTAAATCAAAACCAGATGCCTGCTAGAGCAGTTCATAATAATCTGGAATTGGTTGAGATTCCTTCTGAATTGAAGGATTTAAATACTTATGAATCTATTTTGATTCAAAGTATCCATCCCTTTCAGGCTATTGTAAGAATGGAGCCAAAGACAGGGAAATTGCCTCCATCAGATTTACAGAGAGGATTAAAGGGAAGAGTTGTTTATTTGCCTCTAGATTTGAAGAAAAACATTAACACAATTGGAGTAGAAAAAGTGGAAGAGGAACCTCTTGTTATCTTAGTTAATGGGGTTCCGACAAAGAATAAGAAAATATGGCAAGATTTAGTAGATGTTAGGAAAGTCAAAAGGGCAACATTGTATTTGAAAAAATATAATAAGTACTATAAAAATGTATATGTTGCAGAAGAGGAAGTAAGTGAGGAAGAGGATAGCGATTTGTGTGCTGGTCAAATTGAGAAAGTAGAACCCTGTACTAGTGAAGAAATATATGAACATTATAGTGTTCATCCTTTGCATTCCAAGGAAGTCATGGGGAATGCTATTGAGTTGTTTCAAATGAAACAAGCGAAAGGGAGTCCCATTAGTGTTTGGGAGGAAAGTTTGGAAGCTCGGTGTTTCCCACAGCTTTTTCCAACAGGTCAGGGAGGAAGATATGATGAGCGACCTCATCAAATTCCTGCTTCTGAATACCGGACTTTGCGATTGTATGCAGGAGATCCTAGGTTTCGACAATGCATTCCTTATTTGTTTCATCTCCTGTTTGAAAGCGATCTGTCTGGACTGTCATATGCAGTGAACCACATCTTGAAAAGTGGTATACACATGCAAAACATCTCGGCAAGTGACTTTATGGATAAAGTCAATGTCCAAGACAGTATTTTGGATTCTCACCTGATTAATCTCATGGCGTGTCAGCGTGGTACTAATGAGTACTGGTACCGTCGTCATGGTGATTTAAAATGTATGCTAAGGAACTTAGGAACTCCCACATGGTTCCTCACTTTGAGCTGTGCTGAGTATGGCTGGGAAGACTTACTTGAATTTCTACGAGAGGCAAATGCTAACGTAGAAAACATCGAATTCAAGACACCCGGAGAACTGTGCTCTTTGGATCCAGTCAATGTATGTAGGTACTTCAATCATAGATTTGAAGGTATGATGTCTTTCATCATGAATAAGAAGAATCCACCTCTTGGAGAGGTGTTGGATTTCTTCTGGAGGAAGGAGTACCAAGCAAGAGGTGCTCCTCATATACATATGTTGCTGTGGATCAAGGATGCACCTAAATTTGGAACGGATGCAGAAGACTCAGTGATGAGTTTCATAGAACAGTATTCTACGTGTGCTGTTCCAAACGCAAAGGAGAAAAAAAGCCTAAGAGAAAAAGTTCTACGTTTCCAAAGCCATCGATGTGGAAAGTACTGTTGTCGTAAATTCCGGAACAAAGACAAGTTCTACACCAAATGTCGTTTCGGCTTTCCACGATCGGTGATTTCTAAAGGAAGAGTGAACAGTTTGATGTCTTCGCTGCGACATAATGTGATGAAGAAATCACCTAAAAACACATACAATTTGAAGAGGAACGAAGAGTCTAAGTACATCAACGACTACAACCCGGTGATTTTGTCCATGTGGAATGCTAACATGGATATACAGTTTGTGGCTGATAACTGTATGGCTGTGGCTCGGTATGTGACATCTTACATCACCAAAAAAGAGAAGACAGAATTGAAGGATATGTGGGAGGACATTTCCCATGAAAAGAGCCTCAGCAAGAAGTTGTACAGTTTCAGTCTGAAGATGTTGTCGCATCGAGAAATCGGAGCTTACGAATGTTCTGACCGGTTGTCTTCAGCAAGTCTCTATGCCAAGTCCAGGAGTATCGTTTGGGCGAGTGTTGGTCTTGCTGCAACGCGTAATCGAGTTCTGAAACCTGTGCGGGAAATTGAGTATTTGGCGGAAAAGGAGCCAAACAGTACCGACATTTTGAAGAGCAACATGTTGGATACATATTATCCAAATCGAAGCAGTCACCTCGAGAATGTTTGTCTGTATGAGGTTCTGCAAAATTACATATTCAAGAGGAACATCAAAGAAGATACTGAGAAAGGAGTGTATGCTGTAATAGGAAGTGAGGGATGTCTGGTCAAGCAAAGAAAATGCCACTTGATAAACCATCGAAAATTGAGTGGCGAATCTCCTGAAAAAAAGGAGTTTTTCTATTTAGCACTTTTGCAACTTTTTAAGCCTTGGCGTGCAGAAGAGGAACTGCTTGGAGATTTCCTTTGTTACGAAGACTCATTCAATGCTGCCAAGGAGACCATAGAATGTCCTGCTTTTCCCAAATATGTAGAAATGTTGAATGTGGAAATTGAGCAGGAAGCAACGATTGCAGCAGAGATTGCCAGAGACAGTTCTCAGGACAGTCAGAGTTCTGCTTCATTGAGTCAGGATCCACTAGGAGGACCTCTTATCGAAAATGAAGCTGCCACTGCTATGAATGAAGTGGAAAGAGCCATGGCACATGCTCAGGAGGATGCGGTTAACTTAGAAGAGTTGGAAAGACAACTCAACGTTGAGCAGAGGAAAATATATGACGAACTTACCATGCAAATTGATCATGGATTAAGTCATGACAAGAAAGAGTGCTCATGTACGTCGTTGAAGCCTGTCCGACTGTACGTGAGTGGAGAAGCGGGAACTGGAAAAAGTTTCCTTATTAAAGCAATTTCATGTTATTTGCAGGAAAGGACAGAGTCATCGCTGTCTTGTGTTGTCACCGCTCCAACTGGACTGGCAGCACATAACATTAAAGGGATTACTTTACATCGTTTACTGATGCTGCCAGTGGAGCATGACAACAAATTAGAATATCACAAGCTATCTGGAGATGCTTGTTTTGAAGTTTCAAGAGTCTTGAGGAAAATGAAACTTCTTATCATTGACGAAGTAAGCATGGTTTCCAATGTCATGCTTGCCTTTGTGCATTTGAGAATGCAAGAAGTTCTCAAAACAGAGTATGATGTGTTATTTGGTGGCAAACACATCATTGTTTTCGGAGATCTTCTGCAGCTGACACCAGTGAAAGGGCAACCTGTGTTCAAAATGCTCACGCATGAAGATACCAGGAAGTGCTTAGGGAGTATTGGCAACGTCAATATATGGTTAAACTTCAATTATGCTGAACTGCATGAAAATATGCGTCAGGCAAAGGATGAAGTTTACAAGACTATTCTACAAGATGTTAGAATTGGAAAAGTGACCGAGCATGGGAAAGAAGCTTTACATGCACGATTACTGACAAATTTATATCCAGACGAAGATGTTGTGCCTGAGAATATTTTTCAGAAAGTTACTGAGAAAAAATCTGGAATATGTTTGATGCCAACTCTTGCAGAATGTGCCAAATTCAACAACAAAATGTTGCATTTAGAAAAGCAAGAGATTGTGAAATTGGAAGCTATTGACAGAGTAGAGCATATGGGATCAACAATTATTTTGTCTGAGAATCTGAAAACAAAATTGGATTCATTAGAGAAGAGTATATCTAAAACTGCGGGTTTTGAAAAGACTCTGAATGTGTGCTTGAACTGCCGTATAATTTTAAGAAGGAATTTACATGTTGAAAGAGGTCTGGTAAATGGATCAATGGGTAATGTTGTTGATTTTGTGAAATACAGAAATAGAGATGGAATTGAATTTATAAAAATTAAATTTGATGGCATTGAGGAAGTACAGCTAATTGCTCGTTGTTCTGCTAGATTTTTGCTTGTAAAAGACTTATATGTTCGTCGTAAGCAGTTTCCTGTTTGCTTGGCATATGCGGTGACAATTCATAAATCGCAAGGTTTAAGTGTAGACTGTGCATTGGTGAATATTGGCAGTTCTGTGTTCAAGGAGGGTATGGCATATGTGGCATTGTCACGAGTTAGGACTTTATCGGGATTGTACTTGATTGAGTGTGATGTCACAAACATTTGTGCGGATCTAGATTGTGTTAAGGAATACAATAGGTTGAGAAGAGAGTATGCGCCACATTTGCCTCAGTATCCTTTGTTTGAGAAACGTGTGGTAGGCCGGAAACGAAGAAATGTGACCAATACTGGGGAGGTTGTAGCAAAAAGACGAAAAGTCGATGAACCTGAAATTACAAGCAGAAACAAAAAGGATTCTGTTGAAGATGTTGTTGGTTTTCAATTTGAAAACAGTTCTGGTGTCAACTGCTATGCTAATGTAGTAGTTAATGTTTTGTTTTCTCTAGAAAATGTAAAAGAAGAGATTGTGGTCAATTCTGATCAAAGATTTTGCAGTTTGTTAAATTCTGTGTTAGAGAAATGTAGCACTGATAGAACAAACATAGAAAGTGTGTCTGAAATTCGAAATCTGTTAGACAGATGTTCAGGCCAAACACAATTCTCTCAAAATAGTCAGCAAGCTTGTCAGGAGTTTTTAATGTACATGCTTGATGTATTGCATGATGAAGGTGTAGATGTAGATCACCTGTTTGGGCTTTCTTATCAATGGCAGCATGACTGCGAGAACTGTAGGGTATCAAGTACTACTAGTGTAGACTCAGAAAGATTTATATATTTAACTTTGCCAGACAGTAAATCAGTCTCTTTTAATAAGCTAGTAAAAGCAGCTGATCACAACATGGAGTGTAGCCAATGTAAATCTGAAATGATGTCCACATTATTTATACGAACATATGGCCAGTATGTCATTTTAATGTTCCAACGATGTAGGCCTGATGGAACAAAATTGACAACTTTAATTAAAAATTTTGTGGCTTCACAGTTGTCAATATCAGGAAGGACTTTTGTAACTGTAGCAATTATATATCATGATGGTCCTTCAATAACATCAGGACATTATACAGCTTATTTAAAGTGTAGAAATGGCTGGTCATTCTGCAATGATTCTGTTTTAATTTTCAAAAAAAAATTGCCGTTTGACCTTAAAAACTCTTACCTGGTGTTTTTAAAACCAAAATTTTAGGGAAAGAATCTCGGGATGTGCTCTGAGGAATTTCAAGAAGTTCTCATGGCTCCTACACGATTTGGCCTTGAGGATAAGTGTAGTACAGAGACATAACTTCTTACCATAACACTGGACTTTATGGAGAAATACGTGCACTTTGAATGAGTTCAGAAAAACTGTTTCTTTTTATAAGCTAATTGAAGCAGCCAATCAAAACATGGAGTAGAGGGAATGTAAGTCTACAATGCTGTCTACTGTTTTACATTGCTTTGTGATTAAAAGTGATGTAGAGAATTAAATAATTGTACTAGTCATAAAGGTAGTGTAAGTCTGCTTCATAGTAAGCAGTATCAGTGTGATAGGAAATGTAGAACATGATTGAGGAAGAAGGGGAAGATATTACTAGTCCAGGATTGTGTAAATGATCTTCAACATTTTAATTCTGAAAGTTGTGGAAATGCGAAAAGACGGGATTGGCTAACAAGAAATCCAAGAGTTATACATGGCTCTGACAAGATTTGGCCTTGTGGAATCTTGTGGTAGAGAGCAAGAAGTCATTTATTGTATGTAGCATGTTTTTGAAAACGATGGAGGTTTTCTTTCAGAAAGTGGCGGGTTGAAAGTAATAACAGCACAACAGAGTGTAAGCTGTTCATAGGACATCCTTGGCCGTCATGGAAAGTAAGTTAACTTTAAGGAGTTCTGAATTCTGATTTCTAATGTTGTATGGGTTTTTTAAACACAATCATTTTGATTGTGTTTTTTTTTCCCCGCTGTTATATGATGAATACCTTCAAGTCACTGTTTTAGTGAAATTTGATACATTCTGAGAACAGCAAAAATAAACCATTTAACATGTATAATTAATTCTGTTCTGTTTGCATTTATGATGTACATGTAGAACTGTGTAGGAGGCATGGAGAAGGTGAGGCTTCTGTAAGTGTCAAAGTTGTTGCATACAGTCCTCATATTCTACGTAGTCTTTTATATTTCATTACTTTCACTGTTTCTGACTGATCTAAAAAAATTTTTTCAAAAAGAACAGTAAGTATAAGGGAAGGAAACAGACAGTTATGTTAAAAGAAACACAGCTATAGGGAATAAACTAGGGATACTGTTACCCGCAATCCTCTGCTGATGATGTCACTGAGCATGTCATGAATGATGTAATATGTGACATCATCAGCAGTGGATTACGGGTAATAGTATCTCTAGTTTACTCCCTTATAGCTGTCTTTCTTTTAACATAAGTGTCTGTTTCCTTCCCTTATACTTACTGTTCTTTTTAAAAAAAAAAAATTTTGGGTTCGCTTCCGGTTCGCGTACCGGGGAGCGAACTGGGAAGCGAACTAAGAGAAATAGAGGTTGGCACAGTTGCAAATATTGTACCAATTTTTTAATAACGGGGAGGTAGTTCTGAAAAGAACTTTTTTTTAAATTGTTTTTGTTGTTTTATATTTTTTTATTATTTTTCTGAACATTTTTTTACTTTTTTTGAATTTTTCTGAACAGTTTTATAATTTTTTTGTTTTTTTTTCGGAGGGGGCAACGAAAACGATTCATTGTAAAGGGCTCAACAGGAGCAAGAAAACAAAAAAAAAGAATTTATTGTTTGGGGAGTTTCGGACAAACATGAGCATGATTGTCAATAGCTCTGTTGATCAGAGTGATGCTACTTTCTGCGTAGCAAATGAATCCACTGCAATGTAGGCAGACTTGTTTTACTTCACGAAATCTCGTTTGTATATTTGGCACCATCTCCCTGCCCTCTGGTCCCGTTACTTCCGGTACAACAGATCTTCTGGCCATAATAGGGAGATTATCTAGGTCGTCCTGTTCCTCTTCTTCGTCTTCTTGCTGAATTATAACTTTAGCAGGTGGTCCACTCTTCCTTGGATGTGGTGGAGGTGGTGGGGAAGCACCAGCTGAAGCTAGTAAAGAAGCCATTGCTCACTGGTAACAAAGGGTCTTTCTCTCACAATGATGAAAGTCAGAGTGAGGAAAGAAGGAGGGATTTTCACCATTTGGGAAAAAAAATAGTTCTCAACCAATGAAAAGTGTTCATTTTAGATCATATGACCTAGTCTTACATCATTAGGAAACCGAAAGTGAAATGAACCAATGAAAAGTGTTATTACCAAGTCACATGACCTGCTGTGTGTATGTTACGCGCTTTGCAGGGCCTCCCGGTTTGCTTCCAGAAACCTGTGCTTTGCGACTCGGTAAGCGTACGAGTTCGCTAACGTAGCACGTCATATGACGTATCACGCGACAACGCGAAACGTCATGCGGACGGGAGGCGTCACGATGTTGTTTTCTAACGCGGCAGTTGCGGTAAAGAAACGTTTACCGGCTCGTGGTCTATTTCGCGGCATCAAGGTCAGCTAACGGGAAGCTTCCCGATTCGCGAAGCGGGAACGAAGAAAAAAAAATATTTTAAAAAAAAGTTATTAATAAACATATAAAATATATTTTTGGATTTAAAGAAGAATACATTTTACAGCTACAGATATTAGCTGTTAAAAAACCAATGAAATTCACTGAAAAAAACATAGGTTATAGACCATATATAGTTAGGAATTTGCATTTACAAAACCTTGAAAATTCACTGAAAAAACCATAGGTTAGAGACCATATATAGTTAGCTGGACATTTTATTGACATAAAACCAATGAAATTCCATATATAGTTAGTTGCACTAACTATATATCGTGCACCCGCAATCCACTGCTGATGATGTCACATATTACATCATTCATGACATGGTCAGTGACATCACTGATGACATCACTGATGACATCTCAAATGACATCACTGATGACATCACTGATGACATCTCAAATGACATCAATGATGACATCATGACACACCAATACCAGTTACTACATACGCACTCACTGATTCCTACGTCTACACACACATTCACTCATTCACCCATACAATCACTCATACATACAGTCACTCATTATTACAACACTATCATATGAACTCATACACCTATGCAGACACTCACACACTGCCACTCATCCATGGAGTTACTCACACACATAGTCAGTCCTGTAAAGAATCAATCACACTTCCATTTCCTCATCTATACAGTTAAACACAGAACACCATACTTCAGTGACATCACTGATGACATCACTGATGACATCTCAAATGACATCACTGATGACATCTCAAATGACATCACTGATGACATCATGAAACACCAATACCAGTTACTACATACGCACTCACTGATTCCTACGTCTACACACACATTCACTCATTCACCCATACAATCACTCATACATACAGTCACTCATTATTACAACACTATCATATGCACTCATACACCTAGTCAGTCCTGTGAAGAATCAATCACACTTCGATTTCCTCATCTATACAGTTAAACACAGACCACCATACTTTTTCACACATATACTAACACATACTTACTCTCTTATACAATCACTGATACAAGTACACATTGATATGCACAGAGTCACACACCTCCCAGCCAGCCACACACACACTCAGTCTTCCATACATCCACTCATTCTTCAATATGTAAAACATATTTAAACTTTACAAAAACACAGACACTAGATGATGTCATCAGTGATGTCATTTGAGATGTCATCAGTGATGTCATCAGTGATGTCATTTGAGATGTCATCAGTGATGTCATCAGTGATGTCACTGACCATGTCATGAATGATGTAATATGTGACATCATCAGCAGTGGATTGCGGGTGCACGATATATAGTTAGTGCAACTAACTATATATGGAATTTCATTGGTTTTATGTCAATAAAATGTCCAGCTAACTATATATGGTCTCTAACCTATGGTTTTTTCAGTGAATATATATATATATATATATATATATATATATACACGGGTCCGAAATGCGTCGTGCCTCACCTGCACATTAAAATCTATTGAAGCCAGATCCTGTGGTCCGTCTCTCCTTTGCTTCGCCGATCTGAACGATTGGAGGTGGCGCGTGGAGTTTATCTTTGGCGTATATATATATATATATATATATATATATTCACTGAAAAAACCATAGGTTTCACATACGTTATAGTTAGGAAGTAGCATTTAAAAAACCTTAGAAATTCACTGTAAAAGCCATAGGTTTCACACACATTATAGTTAGGAATTAGCATTTAAAAAACCTTAGAAATTCACTGAAAAAACATAGGTTTCGCACGTTATAGTTAGGAATTAGCATTTAAAAAACCTTAGAAATTCACTGAAAAAAACATAGGTTTCACACATGTTATAGTTAGCTGGACATTATACTCATACAAAACCATTGAAATGTCCCCGTTATG
Organism: Lissotriton helveticus; assembly: GCF_964261635.1. Classification (NCBI taxonomy): domain Eukaryota; kingdom Metazoa; phylum Chordata; class Amphibia; order Caudata; family Salamandridae; genus Lissotriton; species Lissotriton helveticus. The sequence goes on from NC_136067.1 coordinate 1,351,565,627, forward strand.
GTTAGTTCAGCTAACTATAACTTGCGTGCCCGCAATGCACTGCTGATGATGACACATATAACATCACTCATAACATGGTCAGTGACATCACTCATGACATCACTGATGACATCACTGATGATATCATCCTTGTGAAAGAGTGGCAGACCTCCTCTCAGCGTAATATAACCTTTGATACACACCTTCAAAAATAGAAAGTAAAAATGTAAAAAAAAAATGGAGATACCAATAACACTTACCAACAAGCTATTGAGTAATTCCACCATCTACATACATATTCACTCATTCGCCAACAGTTCTGTATAGTCACTTATACATGTACTCACTCATCATATGTACTCATAAACTTATACATCCTGTTACACACCGACACTCATCCATAGACTTACTCACACACATACTCACAAATGCAAATAAACTATCAAACATCCATTTATTTGCATATACAGGATATATACACAGCACTACACTTACTTTTACAGAAACGTACATATACTTACTCTCTTAAGCAATCACTTACAGAAACACATATTTATTTATACAGGAACTCTTCCAATATCTCATTCTCACATATAATTACTTACATACATCAATACTCATATATAGTGGATTAAAACATATGTAGTTACTCATAAAGATACTATTGAGACAGTCAATCTCTCACTAACACACCCATACACACACTACAGTCCTGCATATATGCTATCTTCAAAACACATACAAACAGTGAGTCACTCATTCATGCATCTATGTGCTAAGTAATACTCCCCAACAAACCATACAGACACTCATACTGATACTCAAAAAGCCAACTAATAACTCATATAGACACTCATGTAGCTACTCACAAACCCATGGAGCCAATTATAGACAAAGTGAGACACTGATACAAATATTTACATATTTAAACATTACTCGCTAATACATGTATTCACTAAGATACACTTAATATGACAGTTATGCAATCATTTTTACAAAAAAAATCCATTGAGACATTTATTTATCCATTTATTCTTCAATCGACATTGCGATACACATATAGAAAACATATTTACATTTCAGAAAAAACATTCACTGGATGATGTCATCAGTGATGTCATCAGGGATGTCATTTCAGATGTCATCAGTGATGTCATGATTGATGTCACTGACCATGTCATGAGTGATGTTATATTTGACGTCATCAGCAGTGCATTGCAGGCGCATGAGTTATAGTTAGCTCTACTAACTATAACGGGCGAATTTCCCTGGTTTTATATGAGTCAATTGTCCAACTAACTATAACGTCCCTGAAACCTATGATTTTTCAGTGATTTTCGAAGGTTTTTTAAATGTTAATTTCATATTTTAATATTTATAAAACCTATATTTTTTCTATTTTTTTGTAATATTTTGGAACCTATTATCCTTTTTTACCTTTAAAAAATATGTAATGTTATATAGCTTCAAAAAAAATATCTACAACTTTTTTTTTCTTTTGAGAAAACTGGAGTCCCGTACCGCTAGTGTGTCAAGCTAGATCAGCACGCGAATCCTATCCACCATATTGCTAAATTCGTAAATGATGCGTATTTCATATCCAACGGGTTCGTGGTACCGCGTCCCGTGTAACATCATGTACGTATAAGGTCACGCCAGCTGCTACGTTGGTATGCGATGGGTATGCAGTACCAAGCAGCGTGTTACGTAATGTACATATGGGGTCGCGCCTGCTGTGCGTTGCGTTTGCGATGAGTGCACGCTGCCAGGCCCTGTGGTACATCATAGATGTATGGTGTCACGCCGGGTACGCCATTCCCTCTTTTTTTTAATGTCTAAAAACTATATCTAAATAAGTTTAAAGTATGTATGAGAGCAAGGGATAATCTAAAATATTTTAAACATTTATATATTTCTAACTGTAAAAAACTTATATTATGTTAAATATATTTTCTCAAATTCGCGTCGGCTGCGGTCTCCTTGCGCGCTCGTTGTGCAATTGCCATTTGACCTTAAAAAAAGCATTTGATTGGCTCATAACATTTCCCATTGTAACAGTTGGAGGACCCCAACCATTTTAGTCATTCTCTCTACAGCGTTTGATGAGAGACACCTCTTCTGCTTAGAGAGCTTTTTTGAAAGGTTTTTTGCTGTGTACACATATCTTATACTACACACTACATTCAACAATCATCTTGATCAATATGTACAGTTGCCTTCCAAGTGTGATGGCCATGCATTTGAAACGTTACATCAAAAAACAAATGTGTGTTACACAATGCCCCTGGTGTGTGTGTGTGCACATTATTGTGCTGCCTTTCAGCCTGGGTATTGGTGGCTCGAAGGGGTATTATCAGCCACGGGCAGAGTGCACATCCTAGATCGCATGTGACAAAGAGTAAAGAGTAATGTGTAGATTTGTGTTGCAGTATGCTCTGTTGTCAGGCTTTACCAGTATGGTAGTGTGTCATATGTGAGACTTTCAGATTCACGTTTGACATGCATTGCCTGACTTTAGTGAGCGTTATCACTGTGTATGACGTAGCCTCACTGCTGATCCTCCCTCCATCCGAGCACATTCACATGTGTGCGCTTCGCGATAGCAAAACTTTCAATAATACCGCACACCATTGACATGCGTGTCTGCGCATATCCACAAGCTTGACAACGAAATGTGATGTTGGCCATTCAATTTTTTCGGACAGCATCTCAAGTGCGATAATTGCCGCCCTCCCTGTACATGCTACATTATTGTATATTGTGGATTGTGCGACGTCAAAACTGCAACAGGGACACACACATAAGTACACTTCCTAGCCAGGCAGGAACTGAACAACGGTCAGGTCCCCGGAATAATTATTCACATCCCTACGCTGGCCTGGCGTACGCAAGCCCAGCCCACTTTGTGTATGTATAAATAGGATAACGACGACGTCATATGTCCCAGCTCTTCCAAACTTCCTCAGGATATATGGCCGCATCCACCGCCCATATCACAATGCGCAATAAAGAAAAGGGATCCATGAGGTGTACACCATCCTCACAATCAAAACTCAATTTCAATTGTGAACCTTGCTGGCCGTCGTGTTTGGACACACAACAATGACAGCAGATGAGCAGTGGGGCCTGGGTGCACAGGGGCTGCAATTGAGCGCCGTGCTGCGGGAAGGGTGGGGTACATCAGCCTGGGTGCGCAGGTGCGAACAAGCAATGTTGCTGTGCGTAATTATGTGATCTCTGACCTCATTCAGTCATATCTCTTTCTCATTTTAAGGACCTGCTGGACCGTACTGTAGGCCTGAGCCAGCGGGCAGTGCTGCCCTACAGACAGGTGGCATTGGCTTTTGGGGCACTGTAGTGAGCTGATTACTAAGTGTACATGCACACAGGTGTGCGCCACTGCATTACACACACACATTATGCTTCTAGCTTGCACTCTGTTCCTTTGTATGTGGATGTTGGCATAACATATTATTATTTAACCTTGTGCATTCTCGTACACTCCAACTCCTCTATGAACCACGATTACCACTAACAGTTAGTAGATCATACTTCAAGGAGGAAGGATGCACTCAACTGGTGTTCTCTATAAAGATTGAAATTAACCTTCATTTACCTCAAGACGTTTCCAGCATTATATTATTTCTCCCTTTTCAGACACTGGTTGCGCCAAAATGGGCGGAGCGGGTTCTCAGTCCATGATGATGCCCTGGGCATTCTGATGCCTTCTATCGTGGTATCAAGACACCGTCCCCAACTGGAGACCTGCTGTGCCACCCTGAGAGGGGCACCCCGGTGTCAGAGCTCGCACCGGCAGGTCATTGGACACACCAGTGGTGGCATGTGAGCAGTGAAACATCTGTGTCCAGGAGCTGCAATTGAGCACAGAGCGGGGGAAGGGACTGGGGTGCAGCAGCCTGGGTGCACAGCTGCAGGGAAGCGATGTTGCCATAGATAATAATGTAATCTCTGGCCTCATTCATATCTTTGTTCATTTTAAGGACTTACTGTACGGCACTCTTTCTCGTGGAACCCAGCGTTCCAGACACACGGGTGAAAGGAGGTGAACAGTGATGGCTGGTTGCAGTAGGCCGACGTTCTGTCTTCTCCTCCCTCTGTTCTTTTGACTCTCCCTCCCCTTCTCCCTTCCACCCACTCGCTATCTGTCCCATTCTCACGTTCTTCCTTTCATTCTGACTACCTTTCTTTGTCTCTTGGACATGGCACATATACTTATGTTTCTTTTTTGTCTTGCAGGTTGTGTACGCTGCTTCTGGAGAAGTCCCACCCACTTATTTAATGTTATACTGTTGTTTCTCCAAATAAAGTTGCGTTTCTATTTATTTGTGTTGTTTTAATAAAGGTTTTTTTTTTTACCAATAAATAAGTGAGTGTATGGGTCTTCTTTTTCTCACAACCCTTGTCTGTAGTGTATTGTGAAAATCGGCAGTTGATAGGAGGTTATGAGGGAAAACATTAGTAATTTTACGGTGCACCTACCAAACATAAACCAACAGACTATTACATAAAATGAAGCCTGGGTAATTCTATGTATCACTTTATAACACCATGAGTACTGCCCGTGTGATTACAGAACCAATAAGGCACTGCCTAGGGCCACCGAGGCTTCAGGGACTGGCGAGGCCCACCCTACATATTTAAGTAAAGCCCCGGAGGGTGGTGATCCCCAGACTTGAGTTGGCCTCGAAGCCCCCTAAAAAATTAGTAAACAATACCCGGGGAGGTGGCGATCCCCTAGGCTGTGAAACATCTCTGTGCCCTCCGCGTCTAATTTACATGTGAGATTAAGGTCCCCAGTGCTAATAGGATTAGCCCCGGAACATAACCCACCAGGGGGCTCATTTAAATGAACGGGTGAGACCCGCTTAATTTTTTTTTTCAATTTTTACCATCCGGATCCGCTTTATTAATGTGATAGGAGATTTTCCTCCTCTCGCTTCAACGAGGCAAACAAGAATTTGATATCACAGGGTGGAAGCCATGCTCCCGCCCTGTTATAGCAAACATAAATGTCCCGCGGATACACACCTCGGGACATTGTATGATCTGCGCCTGAGAGGTGGCGCTCCATAGGGCCATGATGCATTGGTTACTGCATAACTACAGAATTAGTATAAACGCGTACTAACACTACTTGCACATGTGTAGTATAGCGACCAGAGTGTAGTGAAGAAGCAGAGGAAGACTAAAATCAAAAAATATAAATCCTACCAGAGGTTGGATGACATAGTTCGATGAGCCGACGATGCTGGGATGAGGAGAAACAGCTTCACGAAGAAAGCGGGTCTTCACCAGAACGCAAGGAAGCTCGAAATATTGGTACGTGCTGCCTTCTTTTTACCTTCTCCCACTCATTGCCAAATTTATGTAGTGAAGAGGCAGACAGCAGTGGATCCGATAAGTAGATTTATTGCATGAAAAGAAGACAGCTTAAACAGCCACCAACAGGGGCAGACAGCAAGGCAACCGTCTTCTCCAGCACTGCGTACAAACTCCCCAAGATTCCCCTACATTCTAACATTACATACTACATTCTAGTAGCATTACATACTAACATTCTACTATGACTTACATTGGAATACTATACACAGAGCACATGACTTTACAGATATGAGCTCATGGTTTCATCCACGAGTCTTGAGACCGGTAGGGTGAGTAGTTCACTTCCCACTCCCTGTATTGTATGAACGCAAACTAACACTTCTTCCACAAGTATCCTACAGCGCACAGAGCACATCACTTTACAGCAATGAGCTCACGGTTTAATCCCCGAGTCTTCAGACTAGTAGGGGTGAGTAGTTTGCTTCCCACTCCCTGTATAATATAAATGCATACTAACACTACTTAGACAGTTATACTACAGCGGCCAGTATGCTACAGCGCCCAGAGCCCATAACTTTACAGCAATCAGCTTGGTTTTATCCCCGAGTCTTCACACCGGTAGGCGTGAGTACCTCACTTCCCACTTCCGATATAGTATAAATGCACGGTAGGGGTCAGTAGTTCGCATCCCACTCCCTGTATGGTATAAACGCCTACAAACACTACTTGCACAGGTATGCTACAAAGACCAGAGCACATCACTTTACAGCAATGAGCTCACAGTTTAGGCTCTCGGTTTCATACCTAAGTGTAGCAGCATCTCATCTCAGCAACATGTCACTCTGAGGAACACCGCACATTCAGACTGGTAGGAGTGAGTACTTCGCTTCGCACTCCCCCACAGAGGTTACAGTGCACCTATCCTCTTATTTCCTATTCTTTTCGCCCTTTTTTCCCCTTACTCGTTTCAACGGAATCACAAAATGGCTGCCAACTCTTCCTAGTTGCAACAGCTCGCAGCCAATAAGCAGCAAGCTTGTGCTCGTAACGCCTCAGCCAATCAGATGGCAGAATTCCCAAATATCTATATCTGTAAATTTAAATATTTCTCCAGAACTACTGAACAGATTTACACCAAATAAGCAAAAGTGTGCTTTCTAGACTAAGACCCTTCTCCCTGCCAAATTTGGGGTAATTCCGTTCACCTGTTCGACCTGTAGCCTTGTCTAAAGTTTCCTATGGAAATTAACATGGAGAAAACACTTTTTGGGACCCCCTTTTTTCTCAATCCCTCCTTGACGAATTACCCCCAAACTTTCAACATATGAGCTGATATGAACAAAGTTATAAGCAAAACAAAAAATATTCTTCCTGTGGAAACTTGGTCCTAAACTACCTACTTTAATAACTGCCGTGATATTTGTTCTGCATTTTGCCTGCAGCCCCTGAGGAAGTGGTCTTCTACCACGAAACGCATTGGGCTTTACTTTTGTTGCTGAACACTGCAGGTCTCCTGAACATTGTTTTCCACGAACTATTAAGGATGGCATAAAATGTACCTACCTGCGTTGGGCCTCCTTTCAACAGGCAATCTTTTGTGTGATGTTAATGCAGCCCCGCCTGAGTCAAGAGGAGTGCTCCACTGCACTCTGTGCAGTTCCGCAGCAGCACCATCCTGCGCTGTAGCATTGGATCAGGTTTGTCGCCGGTTGTGAAATACACAAGCATGATAGACCGCCACAGTGAACATCAAACCCACTTTGGATTTAGGAGTTGCAGACAGCAGGTATTATGGTCTTCTACCACGAAACGTGTTGGGCTTTACTTTTGTTGCTGAACACTGCAGGTCGCCTGAACATTGTTTTCCACGAACTATTAAAGATGGCATAAAATGTACCTACCTGCGTTGGGCCTCCTTTCAACAGGCAATCTTTTGTGTGATGGTAATGTGGCCGCGCATGAGTCGTGAGGAGTGCTCCACTGCACTTGGCGCGTTTCGGGGACCTAGTACCCTTGGTCACAATTCATATATATATATATGAAGAAGAATCATCCTCCAAACACAATCACGTTCTGTAAGTAGACGAGGCGAACTCAGCTAGATGGTGCAAATTTTTATTTGAAATGCCCGACACCACCGCCATGGCGCGTTTCAGCCCGCGTGGGGCCTTGATCACATGACATGTGCAAGGAAGTTGCAAGTATTTAAAGTGCTCGTGCCAAACGTACTTCCCACTTGCTAATAAACATGGAAAAAATACTACTATGCAAATAGCATCTAGTCATTTTCAACATGAATTGCTTGAATATCTGTAAAATACAATGATATGCAACAACCATTCCATTCTCCTATGTTCAATTTTCCATAGGTAAAAACAGCATATATTAAATTAATATATATATTATAAATATTTTATAATTCACATAATCATTTAAATATATAAATATATAAATAAATAAATATGATTAAATACATTCATTTTTTTTAATTTTTTTATTTATGGTACACATACATACATGCAGTGCACAGGGATAACTTTGTGTGGGTGACCATCCTGTGCAGTACAAGGTAAGTGGTACATAGTAAATACTTTGGATGGCCCCCTTTTGCTGGTTATACAGTAGTAGTAGGTTGGGAGTAGTGTAGGAGGAGAGGAAAGTGTGAATAAGTAAAGAGAGAGAGAGAGATTACATAGTAGATCCGACAGCTTCAGCGAGCATAGTGCCAGTGTGGTACATTTTTATTGCTTGATAGTTCATTTAATTGTTCCGGTTTTAAGGTTGGTCAAAGGTGTCCAAGCACCTGCCCAGTGATTCCCATAGGTTCCTGGAGGTAGTTTTCCAGGGTGAGTATCTTATCGCTAGGTAGTCAGCTCCTCTTAGGTAGGTGATCCTGTTGAGCCAACCGCTGTAAGATGCTTTAGAGGTGTCCTTCCAGTTTGTTAGTACTAACTTGGTTGCGGCGATTAGAAGAAGATCCAGGAGCTCCCTTTCTCCCTCTGTGGGAGTTCAGTTCGGATAAAGGCTGTGGTGATCGAGGCAAAGTCTCATATTATTTTACATTTGAACACCTTCTCTATAAAGTCAAAAACCCTCCCCCAAAACCCATTTAGTGTCGGGCACAGAAAGATCAAGTGTTCAAGGTCACCTTTGGCTGAGTTGCAGTTCCAGCAAGTGGGGTTGTCCCTGAGTCCTAGACGGTCTGGGGTCCAAAAGGTTTTATGCAGAAGCCATAGTTTGGTCTGTGCGAGGGCTGGGGTAATCTTAGTCCGAGTGGCTGATGACCATAGAGTGTTCCACTCCCGGTCTTCCAGTGGTGGGTGTATGCGGTCATTCCAGTATTTTTTAGTTTTATCGTTGACATTCGATTTTTGCGTGCTGAGTGGTTTATAAAGGCGTGAGGCCTGATGTCCTAATTTGTTTATGTTAGATACATATTGGTATATTAATGGCTTTGTATTTGTTATTTTGGATTTTGTAATGGTTGTTTTGATCTTTAGGAATTTATAGAGGTTTGAGTCTTCAAGTTGGTGGGAGTTTTTTAGGCTGGCGAAATTCAGGGGGGCTGAGTCCGCTTCTAGCTGGTATGGGTGTGCGATACCCTTTTCTATCCAGTTTTCAAAGTAGAGCTTTTTACCTTTGTATTTTATGGCACTATTTGCCCATAGGGGCTCGGCTTTGGACCGCTTAATGCTGACCTCCATCTTTTTGTCTAGCTTTAGGAGTGCAGTCTTGGTGTTTTTCAGTATTGTGTTGCTCGCCAGGGGGTGTGTGTTGGCCGTGAGAAGGGCAAGTGGATTCAGATTATTTAGAATTGCCTTTTCTAGCTGTAGCCATACTGCTCTATCCAGTGTGTGCCCTGCTTTGCTAGGAATGCGAGTTGAAAAGTTCTGAAGTCAGCTATATTTACCCCTCCTTGATTTTTGGGTCTTCTTAGTTTTTTTATGCTTATCCTAACCTTTTTGCCCCGCCAGAGAAATTTGGTGCACACATTATCTAGTTTTGATGGAATTCATCTTAGAGGAACATTGGAAGCATGCTTGTGAGGTAGTTAACTAGGGGGGTGATCATAATTTTTATCGTTTTGATTCTCCCCCACCACGTCATGAATTTGGGGGACCAGGCCTCTAATTCTTTCTTAATTTTGTCTAGTATGAGCTTCGCATTGTGTCTTGGGGTGGAGAACAGGTCTGTGCTGAAGTAGATACCCAGGTATTTGATGTGGCCTGTCTTCCACTTGATTCCTGACGTTCCCAGCATCTCTTTAGAGGAGTGGATGTTCAGCGGTTTGCATTCTGACTTACCGTTATTATCAGCGTATTCATTGAATGTGGACATGAATGTCTGTATAGATGTCCTTGGTTGCTGTGTCAATATTAATATATCATCTGCGTACGCTGCTACTTTCACCGTGGTCTGTCCAATGCACACCCCCTTTATTTCCTCATTTAATTTTATATCTTGGATTAGGGGTTCTAGGGCTAAAAGGAAAAGAGCGGGTGACAGTGGGCATCCCTGTCTCGTACCTTGTTGAAGAGTGGACGGTTCCGACAGAGACCCGTTTATTGTGATGCACACAGTTGGAGACTGGTACAGGGTAATTGTCATTTTAATGTATCCTTCTCCTAAGTTGTCATTTTGCATACATTGTTCTAGGAAAGGCCATGAGACTTTATCGAAGGCTTTCTCCGCGTCTAGTGCAATGGTAACCGCTTGGAGCGGACTCATTGAGGCTTGTTCTAGGCCATGACATAGGAGGCGTATGTTGTGACTGGCCATTCTGCCTTTCATGAATCCCACCTGTGTGTTGCTTATCAGTGTGGGCAATATCTTGTTCAGTCTAGCCGCTAGAATCTTCGCATAGATTTTGCAATCTACGTTTATGAGGGAGATTGGCCTATAGTTCTTCGGTAACTGGTGGTCCTTGTTTTCTTTAGGTATTACTGTTATGGGTGCTCCTGCCATGGATGCTGGGTTTTCCCGGTGGCCGCTGTGTGGTTATAGACTCTTTTCATGAGTGGGCCCAATTGAGCGTGGAAGGATTTGTAAAAGTCTGCCGTGTACCCATCTGGGCCGGGGGCTTTGTTCTTTTTTAGGGACCTGACTGCCATTTCTATCTCTGCGCCATTGATGTCTGATCCTAGACTGGTGCTGTCCGTGCTGTCAAGTCTCTGCAGGCCTAGTCTCGCTAGATACTTTTGGCATCCTTCTATGTCTAATTTCTTGTCATTCTTATATAGGTCTGCGTAAAATTGTCTGCAGGTTCTGAGGATTTCTTGGTGCTTAGTGTGTGTTTTATTGTCCGGGTTGGTGATCGATGTGATTGCCCTCTGATTGTTTTTATGTTTCAGGTATGATGCCAGGAGTTTCCCTGCCTTGTTGGCTCCGCACAGGTTTAGGGCTTTGCATCTATTGAACCAGAGGCCAGCCCTTTCACAAATGATTTTGTTGTACTCGTATTTACGGGTTGTTAACATAAGCAGGGTTGTGTCATCTCACTTATCTTTTAGGAACTCAAGCTCTAGCTTTTTGATTTCTGCCTCGAGTTCTGTTCGTTTTAGATTCACCTTCTTGTGTATCCTAGCTGATATGTCTATTAATTTCCCCCTGATTGTGGCTTTTAGGGTGTCCCACAGAGTGTGTATGCTAACCTCGCCGTTATCGTTGTTGGTCATGTAGTCTGCTAGGGCGTCTGTAATTTCTTTCCTGTGGCTCGGGTCTGTGGTAGTGCTACTTTTGAATCTCCACCTTCGGGGCATTACCTCATTGTGAGTGCCAGCCAGTTTCAGGGTAATTGCTGAGTGGTCTGAGACTAGTCTCGGTTCTATTAAGGCTTCTTCTATCATGTGAGTGTGGGCCCCTGTGATTAGGATTTAATCTATCCTTGTGTGCGAATTGTGCGGGTTTGAATAGAAGGTGTAATCCCTCGTGGTAGGGTGCAGCAGTCTCCATGCATCTCTGAGGTTGAGTTTCGTGAACATGTTACGGAGTGTGGCATGGGAGTTGTTGGGGTGATATTGGCATAGTGATTGTCTGTCTAAAAGTGGGTCTAATGGCATGTTGATGTCTCCTGCTACTATGACTAATTCGTTTTGTGGTACTTTGGCTAGGGTTTTGGTTACTTCTTTCCAGTACGGGAGATCATCTGAATTGGGGCCGTACATATTTGCCATGTGAATTTGGTCACTCCCTCTAGTGAGTGTAGTCAGTAGTAGCCTACCTTCTTTGTCGTGTGTATGTGCTTCTAGCAAGAATTTGGAGTTCTTGGAGATGAGTGTCATGACGCCTCCTCTCTTTTTGGTTGCAGGAGAGCACACTGAGTCTGATATCCACTTCGCCCTTACTAGTTTGTAGCTCTCTACATCGAGCTTTGTTTCTTGTAACAGGCTTATGTCGCTCTTGGATTTTGCTAGATACTCTACTATCTTCCTGCGTTTGCTTCAGGCACTTAACGTTTAGCGAGGTTATTTTCAGGTCTCTTGCAAGAGCTATAGAGCTGTTGCTAGCCATTGTCTAGGGGGTGTGTTGGCTGTTTTCTGTGCCCGTCCAACAAGGAGTTATAGCCCTGCGCAGCCATCTTACTCATGAAATACTTGAGTTGGAATAAGAAAAGCGAAGAAGATACAGAGATATGTTTAGAAAAGGATCCTACCATTCCCCCCTCCCCCGTCCCTGCCCCCCCTCCTCCCTCTTCTTCCCCCCCCCTGCTCCCTCCCACTCCCTCCCCCCTCCCTCCCCCAACATTTAGACTGTAGAAGATGCAACGACAGGATCGCCATTGCGCTTCCCGGAGCTAAGTCTGCTGTGAGTGATTGCAGTAGCTATTTCCAATCTATTACTTTAAGCCATTGAATATTGCATTCAGATGTTACACATCCAAGGGTGTCTACCTACCTCTTGTAGAGAGGTTGGCAGCCATGGATATAAACAGTTATAAAGAGTCTATGTTAACATTCTGTAAAGGATACTCTGTGCGTTCAAAAGTTTGTCCCGTTGACGTTTTGGGCAGTAGTTTGCATGTCCCTCCCCTTTCCCTTTGCTGGTCCTCATGCCGTTTGGGTGTTTTGCTGGGCTATTGGGTTTGGGTAGAGGTTGTTCATTGTTGGGACAGCGTAAATCTTCCCCTCCTTTGAGGTAGTTACGGGTCTTTTGAATTTTGCTTCTTGCCTTTGAGGTAGGTTTAGGCTGTATGCCTGAGGGTTGCTTGCGTTGTATTTAGTTATTTCCTCAGTCATTATTCGGCTAAGGAGAAGGGCCTCTTTTGGACGTTGCCTGCGTTGCCATGTCCATCTGCTGAGTTGGTGGTCCTTTCAGGTATTGGTGCAAGTCCTGCAGGTCCGTGAAGAAGTGAGTTTTGCCCCTGTCTGTTATTTTGAATTTGGCGGGAGCAACAAAGGTGAATTGGATATCCCTATTCTTGAGCAGTTGGCGGTGGGCAAGAAAACCTTTCCTGGTGTCTACTGTAGTCTTTGAGTAGTCCTGTGTTAGTATGATTTTGTGACCTTTCCAACTGATTTGGTGGTTCTTCCTGTCATAGTTGAAGATGTCCTCCGTATGTTGGGCTCTCAGGGGCCTGAATATAATAGGTCTGGTGAATTGTGCTATAAGTTGTCTTAAGCAAAAACAACAGGTGATGGACAGAATGCAGAACAATGTCATACATTCACCCCAGTACAGAGATCTGGGCCTAAATCCATCGTTTTTTTGCTCACCATGCCTTTCCAGTTTGAACCCAGCTTTTTGCAAATCAGCCTTGACCCTGTGCCCCGTGGGAACAGTCCAGCCCGAACTGCCAAGCCAGGTCCTCCCTGGACTGGAAACAAGCATCCAAGGACCGGTTTCGGGCTTTCAGCCCTCATCAGCCTGGATAGCTTGATTCCAGTGGCATGGAGAGCACGGGACTAACGTCTGAGCATACCCGTCCCACTCGGGGTGACAAAAGCAAAAACAACAGGTGATGGACAGAATTCAGAACAATGTCATACATTCACCCCAGTACAGAGATCTGGGCTTAAATCCATCGTTTTTTTTGCTCACCATGCCTTTCCAGTTTGAACCCAGCTATATGCAAATCAGCCTTGACCCTCTGCCCCATGGGAACAGTCCAGCCCGAACTGCCAAGCCAGGTCCTCCCTGGACTGGAAACAAGCCTTTCGGGCTGGACTGTTCCCATGAGGCACAGGGTCAAGGCTGATTTGCATATGGCCATGTCTGAACTGGGGTGGTGTGGAGTGCAAAAAACGATGGATTTAGGCCCAGATCTCTGTACTGGGGTGAATGTATGAAATTGTTCTGCATTCTCTCCATCAACTGTTGTTTTGAATTTGTCACCCCGAGTGGGATGGGTATGCTCAGACGTGAGTCCCATGCTCTCCACACCACTGGAGTCAAGATAATCCTGGCTGAAGACGGCTGATAGCCAGAAACCGGTCCTAGGATGCTTGATTCCGGTCCAGGAAAGACATGGCTTGGCAGTTCGGGCTGGACTGTTCCCATGAGGCACAGGGTCAAGACTAATTTGCATATGGCCATGTCTGAACTGGGGTGGTGTGGAGTGCAAAAAAACTATGGATTTAGGCCCAGATCTCTGTACTGGGGTGAATGTATGACATTGTTCGGCATTCTGTCCATCAACTGTTGTTTTGCATTTGTCACCCCGAGTGGGATGGGTATGCTCAGACGTGAGTCCCATGCTCTCCACACCACTGGAGTGAAGCTATCCTGGCTGAAGACGGCTGATAGCCAGAAACCGGTCCTAGGATGCTTGATTCCGGTCCAGGAAAGACATGGCTTGGCAGTTCGGGCTGGACTGTTCCCATGAGGCACATGGTCAAGGCTGATTTGCATATGGCCATGTCTGAACTGGGGTGGTGTGGAGTGCAAAAAAACTATGGATTTAGGCCCAGATCTCTGTACTGGGGTGAATGTATGACATTGTTCTGCATTCTGTCCATCAACTGTTGTTTTGCATTTGTCACCCCGAGTGGGATGGGTATGCTCAGACGTGAGTCCCATTCTCTCCACAACACTGGAGTGAAGCTATCCTGGCTGAAGACGGCTGATAGCCAGAAACCGGTCCTAGGATGCTTGATTCCGGTCCAGGAAAGACATGGCTTGGCAGTTCGGGCTGGACTGTTCCCATGAGGCACAGGGTCAAGGCTGATTTTCATATGGCCATGTCTGAACTGGGGTGGTGTGGAGTGCAAAAAAACGATGGATTTAGGCCCTGATCTCTGTACTGGGGTGAATGTATGACATTGTTCTGCATTCTGTCCATCAACTGTTGTTTTGCGTAAGTTGTCTTGAAGCTGGGAATCTGAAAGCTTTATCCAGTTCGAATTAGCGGTTGAACTTTAGGTTTGTGATCTTCGGGATAAGATCCTCCAGGAAGTGTGCACATGATCCCTCTTCCTCCTCTGCCCCTTCCGGGATTCCTAGTATCCTAATGTTTCCCCTGCGGCTCTTGTCTTCCATCTCCACCGTTATTCTTTGTAGGGAGTCCGTTTTAGCGCTGTGGCCCTTCACTTCTTTTTTTTATTTTTTTTATTTTATTTATTTTTAGTGCGCAGGTTTGTGTCCTCAGTATCGCTGATGCGTTGTTCCGCGGTTGCGAATCTAATATTTACTGTGTTTAGATCTGCCCTTACTGCAGCTAATTCCAGCTGTATGGATTCGGTGGTAAGTTTTGTGGACTTCGCTAAGTTGTGTACTTCTGCAAGTTTCTTCAGGATAATGTCTAGTGTGTTACTTATGTCAGGCTTTTGTTTGATTGGAGAGTCCGACATCAGTGGATCCCGTTGCTTTTCTTCTGTGCTTGTAGCCTGGATTCTCTGTCTGCCATTCTTCTTTGTCTTAGTGCTGTTGAGGAGTCTAGTGGAGTAGATGCCTTTACTGTATAGGTTGGCTAGGCGGGCTCTGTATTTTTTAGATGCTGGAGCGTTGCAGTATGCTCACTTTGGGTTTGTTTCGTTGTATTGTCGTTGCTTGTTTTCAGTGTTAGCCTCCCACGTTGGTTCTCACAGGAGCAGCTGCTGTGCAGTACTGAGTGGGCGTCTATTCGTGTTCGTCGCACATCCCCTGATCTCGCATGTGTCTTGGGTACCTGTTGTTGTTCTATTGCTCTTCTTAGCCACTATGCCTCTTTGCTACCCCTCGCCGTTGGTGTGTCACTGCAGTTGATCCCTATTTTTCGCACCTTGGGGCTATTCTATGCATTTCTGGAAGCCTCGGTTATAGACAGCCGGACCTTCCCACGCCGGCGTTCACCCTCACGTTTAGCCTTGCTAGGCACTCCGTGTTGTGCTGCTTGGTTTTCTTGTGGGTAGACCAGGGGCATCTCGTGGCGCTGTTTTGGCAAGTCTTTGACTGTCCACTCCCCACAGTCAGCCTGCACCCCTTCAGTCTGTCTTTGTGGTTGAAGACTGTAGCTTGTTGTCCCCGCTTTGGCTAAGGTTGCCTGCTGGTGTGCCCTGGGGCTATGTTCAGGGTGTGAGCTGGGTTTTGCGATGATCTGCACGTCTTGGGTGCCTATGTGCCAAATTTCCGTGCCAGTTTGTCAAAATGGCCGCGTGTTGGATCCGTTTAGACTTCGCAGAGACTCCGCGTTGGTGGGTGCACGCGATGCTTGTTAGTGGTGTGGCGCTGCTCAGCATTGTTTTAAGCGTGTTTCAGTTGTTATTTATTTTGTGTGTTCTGGGTGCTTCTATTGCCCGCTGTTGGGGAGGTGGCACTCGGCGCTGGTTTACCTCTACAGATAGGTGCTGCTTTTGTGTGTGGGCACCATCTTGTTTCAGCCGTTAGATTGCAGGCGATAGTGGAGGTATCTGGTAATGATCCTCAGCGAGTGCGTGCACCTTCCACGCGTTCTCTCTCACCCGTCGTTGTGTTTACTTGCTGCTCTGGCCAGCGCTAGCGTGTATTTCAGCGGTCCTCAGGGAATTATCAGCAGGATGCTTCGGCAGTTGTGTGCTGGTCCGATTCTGCTGTTGTGACGTTGTTGGCTTTGTCTGTGTGAAAGCCAAGCTGTTTCGGTTGTTATCGCGGCTGCGAGGGGGGGTACATGAGAATCGTCGACTTTGTAGCTGGGGGTAAGTTGGGGTTTCTCGTCCCGGTCGCTATCGCCCCGCCCCTCTCCGTAAGAAATGTTTATGGCCACGGCACCGGGGTGCCGCGTTGGGTGGTGGTTCTGAGCCAGAGTGAGGGGGTATATGTTGTTCACCTCCGTGTTCGTGTCTTCCCCCCTTGGTGTCAGCGGTTGCGGTTATGTTGTACAGCACTTTCTTACTTGGGGAAGCTGTTTACTCCTAGTTCCCATCGCCATCTTGGGGTTTCCGTCTCACTCCACCTCTTTCCCTGAGATTGTGTAGGGCTCCTCTCCTGGGTCGTCTTGGGCTCTCTGGTTTGTTGCTTTCCGTAGCTGCCCAGTTCCGATCACTGCAAATGTGTTTCTTGCTTCTTAAGGCTCAGTTCATCGCTGTTATATTCCAGTCGCTCCGTTTTGGTGCGACAGCTCGATCAGGCAGCCATTAACCTCTGCCGTCCATTCCACGCCCCATCGATTAAATACATTCATAGTAAATACCCTGCTGTTTTTAAAAAAAAGGTTGTTTTTTTTTACTCATGTTGATTCCAATCAAATTCCTGTTTATAATACACATGGTTAAAAAACAGCTTATAAAAGAGTATTATATTTAATACAATCTTAAAAAACCTTTTATCTAATAGACAAGCTGCCTTTAAGTTTCTATATAGATCTACCAGCATACCACTGGTCTATCCATGTTATAAGAAAGCATTTAGCCCATGTGGGCCTATGGATATCTAACCACTAGGGTTCCTTGAACCATGTGTAAATGGCAGCTGGAAGTACGTAAAAGACTGTGCAAAATAATGCAAACCCTGTGTTAAAAATTATAATAATAATATAAATGACTTTCCTTATTAAAAATTAAAAAGAATACATAGTCTCAGGAAGATAGGTAGCAGCTAGTAAGTCTTGTTAAATCATAATGATCTAATGAAGGTAAGTATAGAAGTCTTCACTAATGTTCAAACCGTTCGGAACCTTGCAATCCATCAGATTTATGTGCCTAGTTTCTAGTATTCTCAGCTGAGCCTCACCGTCACCACCCCTTCTCTACGGTGGGACTGTATCAATTACAAAGTATTTGAGACCTGCCGCGTTCCTGTTGTGTAGCTCCTCAAAATGCCTTGCAACTGGGTACGCTGCATCGCCATTGGTAATGGCCTGTATGTGCTGGAGTATCCTCTTGTGGACCTGCAGCTTAGTGCTGCCCGCATAGCGCATGCCACAATGATACTCCAGCACAAATACCGCGTACTCCAACTTGCAGGTCAATTTACTTTGAATGATAGTCGGTTTGGTACTTAGGGGGGTCATGCATTCTGTCTTATTTATTCCAAACTATATATATGTAGTGTGTGTGTGTACTGTGCCCCTTAAGCTTTAATAGAATGTGTTTTATGTGAAATATAATGGAAAAATAATTTTCCATGACAGCTAACATAAAGCACCACAGTAGCAAAAGCTGCACCTCACTAAAAAGAGTTCGTAGTAACCTGTCAGAACTTGCACATTTTCTCTTTGCAAAATATTTTAATAATTAAAACCGGATTAGGAGGGTGTGGCTTGGAGAGCCAGCATGGCGGACGTGTTCTAGACAAGCTCCGTTCGGCCCGACAATGATCCTTAACCTATCCAGACCCCCGCAATACTTTGGCAGCCCCCGAGGCTCTCACGCAATCTCTACACCTGCCGACACCGTCCCCGCAGTGTTTTTGTGTCCGAAGGTCCTGGGGCCGGAGTTCTGAGATCTTTGTGCTGTGTGGCCCGGGCGCAGTAAGTGGAGCCGGGACCTTGAGTTTGGTGGCCCCGGAGATTCCGCTGGATGAGTGGATTGGTGGCGGCGGTGCTGCCTAGTGGGCTCGGTGAGAGAGGGCCTAACAGGAGGTGTTTGGGGAGCACATCGCCCCCCGGGGAGTTGCTGGAGCCGGAGCTGATGACGCGTGGAGTGCCCTGGGTCGTGCGGAGGCAGAGCCGGAGATCGGAGGAGGCTTTGACGGCCGGAGCGGTGTGTGTTCTGGGGCGCTGCTGGGCCTCCGTGAACCCCCCCCCCACATGAGACAGTGACATGCCTGCGAGGGGGCCCTGCTGCATGAATAATCACCCTGCCGGCCTGCCGACTCACACGTGAGGCCTGGAGCGTGGGTGGAAGCCGGAACCCAAGTTTAGACGTACCCTGCGCTGGTGAGGGGCCAGCGTGATTGGATCGTACACTCGCCCGGTGAGTTCCTGGGACAGTGGACTTGGAGGTGAGCGACCTGGCTGGTTGGTGCCTCGGGGACCACTTGAGGAGAGCAGAGTGGTGTGTGGGCCTGGGCACGTGGCCTACTCCTGCAGCCTGGGCGATAGGCCGGCGGCTGCTGAAGTCGTGACCTGGAGGACAGGGAGCCCTCGTGGGGTGAAGCTCCCCCCCCCGTCGAGTGCCCCTTGTTAACGGAGCCTGGTAGGGATGATCGCTGTGGACTTCAGTGGCAGCATCGTGGACTGACTGGGCTTCGGGGACGCCCGCAGTGCTTGCAACAGTACCCGAGGGCCCCAAAGGGGATCGCAGGAGTGCCTTCTTGGCGGCGCCAAACTCGATTTGGACTCGCGGTAACCGGCTCGCACCCCACAGGTGAGGAGTGTGGAGGAGGAGCCAGTGTAGTATCCGACGGTCCCATTCCAACGCAGGTGGAACTTTTGCAGAGGGCCGGGTGAGCAGATTGTGCCAGGTGGAGGTACCGGGAGTGCTACCCTGCGGCTGGAGGTGCATGCTGGGGGATAGCGATCATCGTTGACTTTTGGGGCCCCCTGCGTGAGATGCGACTTGATGGAGGCAGCGCTTCGGACCTGACTCGACTCGGTGAGTGCCCGGAGGCAGGTGGACATGACGAGGGGCAAGGGCAGTAATGGCACCACAACTCATGGGTCCAATGACAAATTTACCGGGCCTGGTGGAGGGGCTGGAGCAGCTGGGGGACAGCAGGAACCCGGGCCAGACAATGCGGCGTTGATGGCGGCAATCACGCAGTCCCGGGACATATTGCACGCTGAAATTAGCGCAGTTGGCGCAGATGGCATGCTCCTGCAGCAGGACCTACGGAACTCGGTCTCCCGCATTACGGAGGCAGAGACTAGGATTTCAGGGGTGGAAGATGATGTTGCGGCGCAAAATTGCTGAATTATCACGATCGTGACGCAATCCTGAAACAGGCCAGGGCCAAAGAACCTCTGCTATATGAGAACAGTCGTATCATGATATTTCCGGACTACACACGCCTAGTGCAGAAGCAGCATCAGTCGTTCCTGGCGGCCAAGGCCCGTCACCGGGACCTCAAACTTCCGTATGCTCTTCTGTTCCCGGCCCGGCTATGGGTGGTGTTCCAATTGCGCACTCACTTCTTTGACACACCGGAGGAGGTGTTTAAGTGGACCGATGAGACGGTGAGGGGGTGACCACACACACCAACGGGGCTGGACTCGGACTCTTCCATGAGCGAGGCCCAATCAAAATCTTCCAGGGGGGTCCCGCCGGGAGGGGAACTGGCGATCCCAATCTCAACGGTGCTCAGCCTCCAGTGGGCCTTGGCCCAGGGATCCCCAGCTCCTGGACTACGAGCAGCGTACCTATGACTTGTGCACAGTATGGTTTAAATTATGTCAGCCGGCTTCTTGCAGGGGGCTTATAAGTGTGTTTGACTCCTTTTGTGGGAGGGAGATGTGATATGGGCCGTGGTTCCCCCCTTTTTTTTGGTCTGGTACTGGGTGGGGGCGGGCCAGGGAAGTATGGGCAGTAGGGTGGAGATCCATTGGCATGGGGGACTTTGGGGCCAACGTTCGGGGTCGGAAGCCAATATTGCCACGACAGGTACTTCAACTGTTTTGAGGTATGGGGGGCTAGTTGTTTGGGGAGGGGTCTGTTCTGGTTGGGGTTGGGTCGCACAGTCACCAGGGGTCCTGTATATTTGGTCTATGCACGCTCACATGTCCCAGTATCCGGGAAGCGAATAGAGCAGCTCTTTGATGGCACATAGCACAGATAAAGCCTCGGGCCCCACAGTTCCCTTTGCATATTTAGCTGGAATGTGCGTGGGTTGTTAGACAAAATTAAGAGAGGAGCAGTGCTACATCAAGCAAAACGAGCAGGGGCTGACGTACTTCTACTACAAGAAACTCATTTACTAGGCACCAAAGCCCTGTGCTTGCAACGATACGGCTTCCAGCAGGTCTTTCATGCAGGCTTTGTGAGGGGTCTAGGGGTGTGGCTATCTGTTAGACCTGGCATTTTTGGCATGGTTTCCCCTATCTTTTTGCCTCTACCTCCTGTATTTTTGATGCTGTGCTGGATTTCGTTTTTGCTGGTTTAGATGCTTTGGACACTCTGCCACTGCTGATCAGTGCCAGAGTGTAAGTGCTCCCTGTGTAAATTGTTATTCTGATTGAATATACATGTTTGGCATATTTGTATCACTATGAAGTCCCTAGTAAAGTGCACTGGGTGTGCCAGGGCTGGTGATGACAAATGCTACTAGTGGGCCTGCAGCACTGATTGAGCCACCCACAGGAGTACCCCTAAAATGATGTCTCAGGCCTGACACTGCAGTGCCTATGTGCAGTTTAGAACTGCCATGTCCTCCTGGTCAGTGTCCCCACTGACCAGGCCTAACCCTTCCCTTTTTGTGCACATCAGTCACCCCTATGGAAGGCCCAAGGTACCCCCCTGGGTAGGGTGCAGTGTATGTAAAAGGTAGAGCATGTACTAGTGCAGGTAACATGTTCTGGTAGTGAATGGCAGCCATTTTCGTTTTTCACTACTGTAAAGCTATCTTGCTCCATAGGTTAACATGGGGGATGCTGGCTACAGTGGTTAACAGCATTTCTTCCCATAGGAACAAGATAGGACATCCGTATCTAGTATCCCTGAACTCAGAATTTAATAACACATCTTTTAGGAAAGGTTGTTTTTAAATCCTGTGTTTGAGAACAGCACTTTTAGAAAGTTGCTGTTCTCTTGTCTGACCCTTCTGTGGGCCTGGGCCTGTTTGTGTATTGACTGTCTGGTTTGAAAGTGACAGGGGCTGGGGGATTCCCCAGGAGGCTGGATGAGTCAGCACTAGGCTGGATGACTGCAATTGCAACTGGAGTGGTGGGAGGAGTTAGCACCTGGGCCTGAATAGGGCTGTGCCTGCCTTCCACAATGCTGGCTCCACCTCATGCTGGGCGGCTGAGGACCCTGCCCCTCAATCTGAAAGGGAAAATGCAGCCAGCAAAACAAAGTGCTCAGGATCCACCCAGAACTGGTTTAGACCGGGCTCAGGGCCCACATGCACCAAGAGAACAAAGACTTTAGGGGTATAAGTACAGGACCCCTGACAACAGAAAAGTAGATCATCCTGGAAATCAAGAAGGAACCTCTGCCAAGGAGAAAGCTGAAACTGAAGAAGGAAGACTGTCCTGCTGTTGCTCTGCTGGACTGACCTGTTGCTTTGCTGCCAAGGAGAGGGGAAGGACTTTGCTGCTGAGCTGTGTCCCCTGTCTTGAAGGAATCTCCAAGGGCCTGAGTAGAGCTGGCTCCCTGTTTTGAAGTCCCAGGAACAAAAGGACTTCACCCCCAGCTTCCCTGAACTCTGCTGAGAGAGTTCTGTCCTTCCTAGAGTGCTTGATCCAGTTGTGGGGCCTCTGGAAGTTGTACCTGTGCTGGGAAGCTTGAAACTAAGCTTGAGTGACTTTTGAAACTGAAAAGTGTCGCATCGCTCGCTTGCGGAGCGCATCCCCGACAGTGCGAGAAGTTTCCCGCCGCTACGGAGGTCGAGACCGTCGCAGCGCCTGACGCCGCTGCCAGAGACGTCGCATCCTTCGTTTGCGGGACGCACCAGACCGGTGCGGGAGAATCGAACATCGCTGCGAGTATCGTCGCAGAGCCTGTCGTCGCTGGGTGAGAACGCCGCACCGCTTGCTTGCGGACCGCATCACGTCGCTGCGAGCATCGTCGCAGAATCAACGCATCGAGGAGCTGCGAGAGAGAGGATCACCGCTGGACCGCGCATCGTCGCCCCGGAGATCGTCGCAGCCCCTACGAGATCGTCGCATCGTGCCTTTGCGAGAACAGACTTTCTACGGAACCTACGCATCGGAATCCATAAAAGTGGCCTTCCTCCCCTTACAGACCGGATTCGTCGCATCACACCCGCTGCTGCAGCGGGACAGTCGCATCGCCTCCCCAGGGTCTCAGGAGCAACGCATCGCTTGTTTTCCACAGCACCAGCTTCTGCTTTTTGGAACTTTGTTGCAACTAAAAGGTACTGTGAGTAAACGTGACGCAACTGTGAACTTTTCACGCATCTGTAGAGAATTCTATCGCAACCTAAAGAAACTTTAACGCAACCTTAAGAACTCTTTTGAAACCATATTCTTGAACTGTGTATGTTGGATTTTTGTCGTTTTGGTCTTGTGTAGTTTAGATTAAAATACCTTTATTTTCCTAAACTGTTGTAGAGTCAGTTTGTGGTGTTTTCACTGTGTTACTGTGAGTGTTGGTACAAATACTTTACGCATTGCCTCTGGTTAGCCTAGACTGCTCGTGCCAAGCTACCTAGAGGGTGAGCAGGGGTTATCTCAGAGGGTTATCTCCTTGCCCTGACTAGAAGCAAGGGTCCCTATTTGGACAGTGGTACCTACCTCTGCCAACTAGAGACCCCCAGATCTAACATTGGTGGTCAGTTGGTGGGATTTGAACTTGTATTTGTACTTGACCCACAGTAATTGGTGTACATCACTAGTGAGTGCAGACCACTACACCACCGCATACTACTGTTTTTTGATTTTTGATTCTATTTTTGAGTAACTCTTCAAAGCATCATGGCTGCAAAAGGACAGGCACTCAGTGAGGGGGCAGAAGTAGTGCCAAAGTTTTCCATTGAGGATTTGTATTCCTACCCAGCAAGACATCTTAAGCATTTCTGCCAGAAATTTGGGTGCCCCGCAAGAGACGCCAGGAAAGAGGAGCTGCAGAAAATCTTGAAGGCCCATTGGGAGGCACAAGAGGGAAATAATGATGTGGATGTAGAGAATAGTTTTCAAGTTGCAGATCTGCCAGTGGGCAGAGTAGGCTCAGGAGCTGGCAGCAACCATTCCAGCAGGGGCTTCAGCCCAGAAGAGTTACAGGAAAATCAGAGAGTCAGAGAATATGAGTTGGAAGTTCTGAAAATGAAAATGAAAATGAAGCATTTTGAAATGGATAAAGAGAGAGAAAAGGCGGCGGAGGAGAGCAAATGTGCCCGCGCCTTGGAGGAAAAAAAATTGCTTTTGGTTCATGAGTTGAGCATGAGAGAACTGGATCTTAAAGCCAAGGAGGTGGATGCCAGTTCTAATGGTGGCAGCGCGCAGCCAGTGCAGGGGGGTAAAGTATACATTCCCAAGGACCTGGTGCAGAATTACCATAGGAGTGAGGATATTTATGCCTGGTTCACTTCGTATGAGATTGCATTGAGGATGAATGGTGTGCCTGAACAGCATTGGGGGGCAGGCCTGTGGAAACATTTTGAGGCTTCTGGGAGGAGTGCTCTAGAGCCCTTAGAATTAGCAGGTGCCATGACCTACCCCAATATGAAGGAGGCCTTATGTCTCAGGTATGGCCTTACTCCAGAGCAGTACAGACTGCAGTTTAGGAACTCCAAGAAGAGAGAGTCTGAGACTTGGATGGAGTGTGTGAATTTGTACTTGCGTGCACTGGAAGGTTGGATGAAGGGCAGCAAAGTAACTGATTTTAAGGGGTTGTTGCATTTAATCAGTTGGGAGCACTTGAGTAGTCTTTGTGTTCCAGAGCTGCGTCAGCATCTTTTAGACAGCAAGCTGACAGACCCCATTGAGCTTGCTAAGGAGGCGGACCGCTGGACCAGTACCAGGGTCCACAGAGGAATTGTGGGTACCACAGCCAAAGGTGGGCAGGGTCCCCAGCAGAAGAGTGGGGGGGACAAGGGCAACCAAAAGGAGTTCTCAGAAGGGCCCCAAAATAGTTCCCAGGGAAAGGAATCCCAACCCCCCAAGCCTAAACAGCCATGGCCCTCTAAGGGCAGGCGGGACAATAGAGATAGAAGGAATAACCAGTGCCCCCCTACCTGCCTGCTATCACTGCAATGAGGTGGGCCACATTGCTCCAAGTTGTCCCAAGAAGAAGACCGCACCCACTGGTGCTCCCGCCCCAGCGTTAGCTAGTGTAGCTTTGGGAGGGGATTTGGTTTCTAGTGACTGGGGGGAGCTAGCAGTTATGACCCTTGTCTCTCTAGGAGACCAAGAGATGGTCCAGGAAACCTTACTGCCCTCTAACACTAAGAAATATGGGCAGAAGGTGACCATCAATGGGAGGGAGATTGAGGCTCTGAGAGACACAGGAGCCAGCGTGACATCCGTGAGGTGTCAGTGGGTGTCTGAGGAGCAAATCATCCCTGGTGTACTCCGCCCTGTAGTGGCAGCTGACAGTTCAGTGCACTTCAGCAAGCTGGCGCGTGTTCCCTTTGAATGGGGGGGAGTCTCTGGTCTCTTGGAGGTAGTTGTCAGTGATGCCTTGCCTGTAGACTGTCTGTTAGGTAACGACCTGGAGAGTTCTCCTTGGAAGGATGTAGAACACAGAACTCACTTGGAGATGTTGGGTTTGCCTGCGTGGATCTGTGTGTCCACACGTGCTATGACAGCCAATAGGGGTATTCAGCAGAACTGGAGCCTGAAACAGTGGCCCAGAGACCTGCCAGGAGAGGAAGAGGCAGAGGGCGCGGGAAACCAGCCCCAGTCGTTCCCACGGTCCAGGAGGAAGCAGAACCTGAGCGGGATGCCCTGGAACCTACAGGGGAACAGGTGGCCGAACTGGGAGACTTACTTGAGCTGAACCATTGGCAGCAGGAGGGTGGTCCCTCCAGGGAGGAATTCTGCAAGGCGCAGAAGGAATGCCCTTCCCTCATTGGTCTGCGGCAACAGGCTGCAGATCAGGCAGCAGGTGGAGCAGCCAGAGATCACTTCATCTACTGGGAAGATGACTTGTTATTTAGCGAGCCTAAGTTTGCTGAGCCCGGTGCAGTCCGTGTGCTGGTGGTACCCGAGCGCTTCAGAAACTTCCTAATGGGTCTGGCTCATGACGTGCCTCTTGCAGGACATCTGGGGCACGACAAGACCCTAAACCGGCTTGTCACCCACTTCCACTGGCCCCAGATGAGAAAGCACGTTGGTTCCTTTTGCAGATCTTGCCAAACCTGTCAAGCCAGTGGCAAGACTGGTACAAAGTTGAAGGCACCCCTTCAACCCTTCCCAGTAGTGAGCACCCCTTTCGAGCGGGTGGGCATAGACATTGTAGGGCCCCTGGACCCCAAGACAGCCTTAGGCAACAGGTTCATCCTGGTCTTGGTGGACCATGCCACCCGGTACTCGGAAGCAGTCCCTCTCAGGACAATCACAGCACCCGTGGTGGGCCGTGCATTGATGGGGATCTTTTCCCGTGTGGGGTTCCCCAGAGAGGTGGTCTCCGACCGGGGTACCAACTTCATCTCTAAGTACATGAAGTCTCTGTGGGAGGAGTGTGGGGTAACTTATAAGTTCACCACTCTTTACCACCCTCAAGGAAATGGTGAGGTTGAAAGGTTCAACCGGACCCTGAAAGGTATGATTATGGGCCTAGCGGAGCCCATGAGACGGAAGTGGGACGTCTTGTTACCATGCCTGTTGTTTGCCCACAGGGAGGTGCCTCAGAAGTCCTTAGGGTTCAGTCCCTTTGAACTCCTGTATGGCCACCCTGTTAGAGGACCTCTCTCACTGGTGAAGGAGGGTTGGGAAAGTCCAGTGGGAAAATCCCCCCAGGATGTGTTCAGCTATGTGTTGGCCATCCGCAACCAGACACAACGCTTCAGGAAGCTCGCTCAGGCGAACCTGGAAGCAAGCCAGGAAGAAATGAAAAAATGGTTCGACCAGAATACCACTCTGGTCGAATTTCAACCTGGGCAGAAAGTGTGGGTGATGGCGCGAAGACTGACGCACACCCCATCCCCTGAGCTGATGAGCTCGTGGATCGGTTGGGAGCTGCCTAGTACCTCAGTACATTTGATTTGACTTCTGGGTACTGGCAGATTGCCTTAACTGATGGGGCCAAAGAGAGGTCAGCATTTTCAACGCCAGAGGGGCACTTCCAGTTCCGAGTCATGCCCTTTGGGTTGAAAAATACCCCTGCCACCTTCCAGAGACTGGTTAACCAGGTACTGTCCGGGCTGGAGGAATTCAGCACCGCATACCTGGATGACATTGCTGTGTTCAGCTCCACGTGGGAGGAACACTTGCAACACCTCTGTGAAGTGTTGAAGGCTCTGCAAAGAGCAGGCCTCACTATCAAGGCCAGCAAGTGCCAGATAGGGCAGGGATCTGTGGTGTATTTGGGACACCAGGTGGGGAGCGGCCAGGTGGCGCCCCTACAGGCAAAGATTGATACCATTCTGGCTTGGGAGCCCCCCAAGATCCAGACAGAGGTGAGAGCCTTTTTAGGACTCACCGGGTATTACAGACGGTTTGTCAAGGGATATGGCACCATTGTCGCCCCCTTGACAGAACTCACTTCCAAGAAGTTGCCCAAAAGAGTTGACTGGACTGACGCCTGCCAAACTGCTTTTGAAACCCTGAAAACTGCTATATGCACAGCACCGGTGCTCAAGGCACCTGACTTTTCCAGTGAGTTCATAGTACAGACAGACGCTTCAGAGCATGGTGTGGGAGCAGTACTCTCACAAATCACTGAGGAGGGAGGAGACCAGCCGGTAGCCTTCATTAGCAGGAGACTACTCCCCAGGGAACAGAGGTGGAGTGCGATTGAGAGAGAACATTTGCTGTGATCTGGGCTCTGAAAAAGTTGAGGCCCTACCTGTTTGGGACCCACTTTGTGGTTCTGAAAATCTGGACCCTATTGTTATCCCAATATCGAGGTCCAATACCCGTGTCACAAAATATCAACGTACCATGACGAATTTAGTGTCCAAGAACCGATAATGATTAGGACATCATTCCTATGTATTTGCGTGACAATCGAGGGTAGCCAACACCCCTAAATCGTAGTTTCCGTCCCAATCCCTTAGACTCCATTTTGTGAACGGCATCCATCTTACGTCTTGCCCTCATGTTAAGTCAATTAAAGGTCGAGCTTGATCCAAAAGGACACGTCCACCTTCCCTGACTTCCCCCTGACCTGTCCAAACTGACTCCATTGCCTTAAGCCAAACCTGTTTGGGCGGCTCCCCGCCCAGTGGCCGAATACGATACTATCGACACATAACATTCCACAAACCATTCACCCCATACAGAACATGCTTTCTACAAACATGCACCTGTCCATACTTCTTCTTTATGGCCAGTTTTATGACTGGGTGGTACCTGCCTTTATTGGTGCTTCATCGATATCTGATGGGAGTCCCGGATCTTGCTGGGTAATCTGTCACGAACTGGACATCTAAAATGTGGGTTTGCTTTCGTGACGCCGCACTTTGTATTATTACAGAAATATGTTTACAGCCATATCATAAACTCAAGAATTCTTGCTTGAAGCCATTATTTCTGTATAAAAGGAGAAGACTGGTTCTGTAAAAACGAACACGTACAGTCTCCTGAGAATACATGACCCGTGTTTGTCATGCTTCTAGGACACGTGTCACTTGGTAGCTACCAAGAAAACTTGATCTCTGACTGCGACTGGAAGACTCATTGTTTCTGTGGTCCGGAACAAGGGAGAACTCAGAGGTCATCGGGTGTTATCCCCTGGCACCACCGGGTTCCTAAAAACCCGGCACCTCAATTGGCGCCCAACTCGGGCGATATCAAGCGGCGACGGTCCAAGCCAGATGTTCGTGAGGAGCTTCGTGTGAAAATTCCGGAGGACGGCCAGCCACTTCAGCGACCCCTGTATGTCGACGTGGTTCCGAAGGTCTTTGCTGCGAGGTTCCCCGCGTCCCGACGGCTACGAAGGACAGCTGCCCTGACTATCGCCTTGTTTTGGACCCAGTGATCCTTGGTAGAGCGAAACGATAGACGAGTCTTCTAGCGACGTCACCGATCTTCAAATACTTCAGTTAAGTATAAGTGGAGCGTCTCCCAGTCCTTAGTTTGTCCTTAGTTTTTGGTATCCTGGAGATACGACTTGATTTGGCACTTGCAAGCCCCAAAGCCGAAGGACTCGTGTTTTCACGAGAAATATCATAATAGATAAACCTTTGAAGTTTGAAGCTAGACTAGTGAGCGAAGATGCCTGGTTTTAGCAGACTTGGAAACTTGTTTTGTCTTGGTTATAATAGGGACTCTCGATTAGAGGATTCGTGTCCGGTTCCTCCAATTGGAACTCCAACGTATGAGCTCTATGTAAAACATGGCGTAGGTCCTATCACATATAATGAAGTGTGGATAAAATACACCCGTAAAGATGGTGTTTTAAAATGGCCCCAATATGGTAGTTTCGACTCAGAAATTCTAGATAACCTAGAGGTCAAACTGTTCAAAAAGAAAGCCCGACCGGCGATGTTTGACTCTTTCCGCTTATGGCGTAAAGAGGCCAAACAAAAGGCAATTAAACTAGAAAAGAAGAATAAGAGGGAAAGGGGTATTTCAGTAATACAAGCCGCGATAAAATTTAAAGACAACGAAGAGGATCGAATAAGTGAGCAGTTGCACAGGCAACGTAAAATGGCAATAGATAAATGCTATCCTGTTCTGCCATCTCTTCAGCAAGAGACAGTAAAAGAGCGTGAGAAAGATCCATTAATGGCGCATTTGCTGAGTTCGCCACCACCCTATGCGCAAAATGCCACAGCACCTCCGCAACCTTTAGTTGCACCTCTGGTAGCTGTTATACCAGCTCCTCTACAGCACTCACCAGCTACTCTTCAGCTGGCTTCTATTTCTCTAGTGCAGACTCCTCAAGGCTCACCAGTCAAATCTACTTCTCCTACTGTTCCTTCTACAACTTCGCCTAGCGCACCTTCTATTTCTTCCGATACTAGTTCTGCGAACGCTTCTGTTTCTGCTTTGCGTGACTCTGTTCTGACACCAGTTATTCCTCCACTTTCACCTTCCGTCTGGCATAAAACGGCCAGCATTATTACTAACATTCCTTCACCACTTTTTCGGTCGCCTAAAACGACCCCTAATACGGGACTAAGACAGTTACGAAGCCAAATGCCTGATTATCGAAAGAGGGAATGCCTGAATAAGTTAGCACGGAATTGGGCTCTGGATACAGCCAGATATGATGTAGAGTCCGTCATGAACGTTTTCCGTCAATGGGATGAACCGACGCAAAGATATGTTTTAGAACAGATGTGTGTTTTTCTGTGTGAGGATTTGGAAGATGATGGTCAAGAGAGCAACTCTCGAGATTTGTGTAGTATACGATTTAAATTCGGGGAAGGCATGATTGTAGGTCCCGATGTCGACAAAGCAGTTGAGGTATTATTATCATATCGAAGCACAGGTGGTAACTCTGGGTCATCGTCTGAATGTGGTACGTCTAGTAGGAAAAGAGCGAGACAGTACCCCATGAGAGAGGTTCCTCCTGTTTGGAGGGAAGGTGATGCGAATGCTAATCCACCAATTCTGCCCCATTTCCAGCGTGTATGGGTACATGTCCCATGGAAAAGATCGGAAGTATTAGCACTCAAACAGTCACTACCTGACCCTCGTAAGAACCCAACTGGGTATTATAAGGAGTTATCGCAAACTGCAAGCTCATGTATAATGAATTTAGCAGATGTAGACATGTTATTTGGGAACATTGTTCCACATCCTTTATGGAGCAAGATACGTCATACGGATCACGATCAGGAACTAGGTGACTCATGGGCGAACATTGCGACTACAGATGCTAGACAAGTCGGTGGTTTTAAACCTGAGCCGTTAATAGCTGAACTTCCCGGTAGAATTATAGCGTACATGAAGACAATAATGCCTGAAGTACGCGTAAATTGGGACAAGCTATCAGCATGTAAACAAAAGAAAGATGAGAATGTGTCTGACTTTTTCACAAGATTTGAGGAAACATTCACCGACCACAGTGGTCAAGATATGGCTACCGAGGGTGGCCAAAGATTGTTTGTGGACAAGTTCGTACATAATTTGCTCCCTGAACTATGTAATAAACTAAAAGACTCTGAGAGTGCTTGGGCTGTCTCTACGTCAGCACAGATTTTAGCTACAGCCCAGTACTATGAGAATAGGCGTAAAGACGAGCTAGACAAGGCAGATAAAAAGACGAAAGATTTGAAAACTAAGGTTCTCCTCCAGCAGGCCTATCCGCCTCGCACGGCTAGTCAGCCCGACTATCAACCGCGACAGCAGTATTCGAGGAAAGCGCAAGGTAACGAGTTTTCCCACCAGCGTCCTACATATGGCCCGAATCAATGTGCGTATTGCAAAGAAGAGGGTCATTTTAGGGATAATTGTCCGGCTCTTGCGCGACGTTTAAACGGTGGTCAAGGTGTAAGGGGGAGAGGTGTTCAACATGCCCCTAGAGGTAGAGGCCGTGGAAATTTCACTCAAAATACAACTTCTTTTCCGCCTCAGAAGTCCATGAATAGCTTTGACCAACAGAATAATTCATCGTCTAAATAAGCTCAGTACTATGCTGACGACTATTACGCTGAACACGAAAATGAGGGTAACGATTGCTAGGACAGCCATGGACAAAGAGAGGGAGTTGTCTCAGTTCCGGTAGATCAGAATGGACCTTATGTCGAGGTAATAGCCTCAGGAGTGTCAGAGCCATTTCTGCTGGATACTGGTGCCACAAAAAGTTCTATCATGCACTCGAAACTTCCTGGCGCACCTTTGTCTGGCGAAATGAATGTCTCAGTAGGTTTCTCTGGCGCCCCTGTTAGAAACCCGATCTCTAGTCCTATGTCTCTTTCTGTTGGCCCATGCGAATTAGAAGCACCCCTCATTTTGACAACAGGTTGTGGTGAAAATTTGCTAGGTTTGGACTTACTAAAAAGGTTATATGCGACCTTGTACTGTTCTCCCTCGGGAGTACAACTTACTTTAGGCAAGAAGGTCATTTCTTCGATGTATTTATCAAAGGACAATATTCCAACTGAATTATTGTCACTTCCTGATATACTCTGGGCTAATGGTTCTAATGATGTAGGTCGTTTGGAGATAACACCATATGTCATAACGTTGAAAGCCGACGTTAGGTTGCCACGTATTCCCCAATACAAAATATCTAGCGAATGCGAAAAAGCGTTGTTGAACATTGTTCACGATTTAATTGATAAAGACGTCATCGAAGAAACGACAGGAAATGTCTGTAACAGTCCGGTTTTGCCCGTCTTAAAACGTACTGATCGTTCACAAACCCCTGTGTATAGGTTCGTGATCGACCTCAGAGAAGTAAACAAGATAGTTATCCCACAGTTTCCAGTCGTCCCCGACATTACTGCTTTATTGACAATGGTTCCAGCTTCAGCAAATTGGTTCTCGGTGATTGACCTGAAGAACGCTTTCTTCAGTATCCCGATTGCCGAGGAGAGTAGAGATATTTTCGGATTTAATTTAGGAGGACGAAGCTTCCGCTTCAAGTGCGCTCCTCAAGGCTACTGCGAAAGCCCATCCATATTCAGTCAGGCCCTGAAAACACAACTAGACACGATTGTTCTACAAAGTGGTTCAACTCTGATTCAGTACGTAGACGATCTGCTGATCGCTGCGGACACTGAAGAAATTTGCAAGAAAGCTACGTTATCATTATTGCATCACTTATGTGACATGAAGCACAAAGTCTCCCTTTCCAAACTACAATTTTGCCGACAAGAAGTAACCTACTTAGGTCACGTCTTGTCGAAGGAGGGAAGGAGACTGACACCAGAAAGAATACAGGCAATTGCAGAACTAAGTGCCCCAAGGACACAGAGAGAAGTTCGAGCTTTTTTGGGCATTACATCGTACTGTAGACAATGGATACCGAATTTCTCACTGCTAGCTAAACCCTTGCTGGCACTACTCCGTAAAGATACGCCCAATCCTATGCCCTGGTCTGAAGATTGTCAGACGAGTTTTCACAAGTTGCGTGATGCATTGTGTTCAGCCCCTGTGTTGGGAAACCCCAACTACAGTAAGCCTTTCACATTATATGTCCATGAGAAGGAAGGCTGTGCATTATCAGTCTTAACACAACATTTTGGGAACAGACAGCGCCCATGCGCGTATTTTTCGGCAACTCTGGATCCTGTGGCTAAGGCACTACCAAGTTGTCTGAGGGCTACCGCCGCAGCAGCTGTCTGCATTCGACAATCCGCTGGATTAGTCATGAATAATACTCTGATCGTTATGGTTCCGCACGCAGTAGACATTTTACTAAACAGGACGAAGACACAACACCTTACTAGCGCTCGACTATCCAGTTACGAACTGACGTTGCTAGCAAGCCACATCCACATAAAGAGGTGTGATACACTGAATCCCGTAACGTTATTACCCATTCCGACAGGAACAGACAAGAGTGATAAACATGACTGCTGCTTTAGGACAGAAGAAGAGACAAAAGGGAGAGTAGACTTACAGGACACTCCCCTTCCTGAATGCAATGATACTTTATGGGTTGACGGTTCATGTTTCAAGTTACCGAATGGTGATACGACTGCCGCATATGCTGTAACAACATTACACACCATTATAGAGACCGCACGTATTTCCCACAACTCTGCACAAGCTGCGGAAATTATTGCACTTACCAGAGCATGCGTGTTAGCAAAAGGAAAGCGAGTGAATGTGTACACAGACAGCCAATACGCCTTTGGCGTGGCTCACAGTTTTGGGAGATTATGGCGTGAACGTGGTTTCCTTACCTCACATGGTGCAAAGATACAACATGGTCAGCTAGTTAATGAGCTCCTTGAGTCACTGACCATGCCACTACAAGTTGCCATTATGAAATGCAGTGCACACAAGAAAATTCAAGACGATATTGGCCGCGGGAATGCATTTGCAGACGAGGTTGCGAAAGAGACCGCAAGGGACACGATGAGTCGAATGTATGTTGCGAGTCCCGCTAGATGTACTGCTGATGTGGGAATGTGTGAGGACACCATTGAAAGCATAAAATGCATACAAGCTGAGGCAACTGAGAATGAGTTGAATGAATGGAGAGAAAGTAAGGGTAGATTGGATGCGAATGGTTGTTGGGTCGAAGTATCGGAACACCAGCGATGGCTACTACCTAATGCATACGTACTTGCAGTAGTAACAATGGCTCACGGCATGGCACACATCAGTTCGAAAGGAATATGTAAGCTATTGGCCCCAGTATGGCAGAATAGCAATATCCCAAAATATGC
Source organism: Lissotriton helveticus (assembly GCF_964261635.1). Taxonomy (NCBI): domain Eukaryota; kingdom Metazoa; phylum Chordata; class Amphibia; order Caudata; family Salamandridae; genus Lissotriton; species Lissotriton helveticus. The sequence continues at coordinate 1,351,599,350 of NC_136067.1, forward strand.
AGAAAATGTGGTCAGAAACTGTATGATATGCCTAAAACACAATCCCGGTAAAGGAACTCCAACTCCAGCTGGTCACTTTGCGCCTCCTACGTATCCGTTCGAGGTTTTGCAGCTCGATTTCATTCACATGGAAAGGTGCAACAATCTAAAGTATGTGCTCGTTGTTGTTTGCGCTTTTTCAAGGTGGGTGGAAGCGTACCCCCTTAAAGACAATACTGCTATGACAACTGCCAAAGCCCTTGTCAAAGAGTTCTTCCCGAGATTCGGTATGCCTAGAATTGTCTGGAGTGATAATGGAAGTGAATTCATAGGACGAGTGATGAAGAGAGTGTGTGAGTGTCTAGGCATACACCAGAAATTCCACGCTGCAAATCACCCCCAATCAGCTGGATTAGTAGAGTGCTACAATGGCACTTTGAAACTCAAGCTAGCCAAGATCCAAGCCAGTACAGGTCTTAAATGGCCTGACGCCTTGCCCCTAGCACTCTTGTCAACTAGGATGACCGTCCATTCCAGATTAGGTCTTAGCCCCCACGAGATCGTGTTTGGCCACCCAGCCAACGTCTGGGGCGTGCCAAGACCGAAGAAACTCCGCGAAATAGAACACCCCGTACTGCTTGATTATTTGTGCGAATTGACAGCTAAATTGCGTGTTTTACACCAACAGGTTCACAGTTCCTCTCCGCCAGCCTCTGACGATCCAGGTCATACCATCGAACCCGGCTCGTGGGTCCTGGTGCGGAATTTCCAGCGCACCAGCAACGGACAGCCGAGGTGGACCGGACCATACCTGGTACTTCTTTCCACGAGATCAGCGGTTCGGGTGGACGGCAAAAAGAACTGGGTGCATGGGACCCATTGCAAACGGGTCCCTCTGCCCCTTCCATACGACCGGTGGGTCGACAAAGGACTTGCCGACTCTAAGACTGAATCCGTACCTCGTTTCATCCCTTTCAGCTGTGCACGTTTAAAAGAGACTGGTACCGAAAAGGAGAGTGATCGTATTTTGCAAGGACGTGTGTCATCATCTATGCAATTGGACACTACTGAACCTGAGACATTGTTTAAAGACCACACCGTACCTGAGAAGCGACGATATGACCTGAGATCCAGCCCCAGAGACTAATAAAACCTTGATCTAATGTGATTTCCCTTTTCCCCCAAGAACTATTTTTTATCTTCCAGCTCTCTCGTCCCAGGGAACTAGCTAATTTTTTGATTTTCGAACCGCCATCCGGTTCCACTGCTAGGGTCGCGGTTGAAGTGTAGGGAGTGCAACCAAGGAAGTTTTAGGTCCACGGTTCTGGTTGGTCCGAGGGAGTCACCCCGGACCGAACGGAGCGCGCTCCCTAGCAGAATCAACCTACCACCGCGGGCAGCAAGTAGAGGATGGAGTTTACAAGGGTAGAGAGACCTGTCAAGCTTACGAACTTTGAAAAACAATTGTGTACTATACTGTCCAAGAAAAGATTTTTAATAATATGTGTTCTAATGCTGTTTAGCGCTGTGATGCTTTTGATTGGTTATGCTCTATTCGTATTTCGAGTTTCCCTATTCTCAAATGACACTCTGCCAACGTCTTCTCCCACTCTCTCCCCACATTCTTTTCACCCTCTACCTGAACACGAGTCTGCCAGAAGGCTCGAATTTGTAAATAACTCTTTCATCCAACTCCTACACCAACACCAGTCTATAATGAACACATCAAACTGTTGGATATGCGGACTCATGCCGCACACGACGGATAAGGGTATCCCATACTTCATCCTGCCATTTAGTTATTATGGTTCTCTGTGGGCTTTTCAGACCATGTTCCTATTCGCCCTAGAACCATACCCGACCCGTTCCACTGAAAGCGATTCCAGTAACAAGGCACTAATAGCAGGGATAAGAAATATGAGTAGAGAGTTCAACACATATCTGACTATCCCCAAAGATGAACTGACTCCATACACTCGTTGGAACGTAACCAAACATGGCATTTACCTGATCAAGAGCCAGGCAGCAAAGAAATCCCGCCCAGTTTGGATAGTGCCCCACCGAGGTCACCTATGTTTACAAGGTATTGGTAGAGATCCCACTGCACAGTTAGGAAAGAGCATTTGCACAGAAACATATGTGCTCGCCTCCCAAACTTCCCCTATACTCTTAGCAGCCAAAGACACGTATTTCGTCTGCCACGACCAAGCCTATACATGGTTACCCCCTGACTTCACGTGTTTCATCTAATTTCTGCTGCCTCCTACCTACACGGCCCGAGCAGATTACCATCGGACAAGGACAGCTAGAGGTGTCGTGAGTAAAGACGACACCGCGGGTCAGGAATTCGCTGACTTCGCAAAAGGTTTTCTGCCATTTTGGGGGCCTATGGTGAACAGCAGGAATATTCGCCAGTTAGCAAGGATAGTTGAATCCGCCGTGACTACAACGGCCGGAGCACTTGGCAATTTGACAACCGAGCTTCAGTCGGATCGACTTATGACCCTTCAGAACCGAATTGCCCTTGATATCATACTCGCCGATCGTGGTGGTGTGTGTAGAGTCATCCAATCCAGTTGTTGCATATTCATCCCTGATAATGCACCGACAGTATACCAGGCCATCTCTAAACTACATGAAATATCTGGTTCCCTTCACGTTGAAAAAGGGGATTGGTCCTTGCTAGGGTGGTTCTGGGGACTGATCGCTGCCTGGGGATGGAAAACGCTAATCTTCATTGGGATGATCTTAACACTTCTGTTTATGTTCTGCCTATGTGTCCAGTGCGCTCCTGCACTCTGTGGCCTCTGTGCTACCTCATGTGTACGGAAGCCTGCGTCAAGGGACGAACTAAGCAACAGGATGATGTTACAGCAGCATCTCCACGAATTCCTTCATACAGAGTTGGACTCGGATTAACATGAGTTATTGCCTTACATAAGGGCAAAAGGAGGGTCTGTGGTTCTGAAAATCTGGACCCTATTGTTATCCCAATATTGAGGTCCAATACCCGTGTCACAAAATATCAACGTACCATGACGAATTTAGTGTCCAAGAACCGATAATGATTAGGACATCATTCCTATGTATTTGCGTGACAATCGAGGGTAGCCAACACCCCTAAATCGTAGTTTCCGTCCCAATCCCTTAGACTCCATTTTGTGAACGGCATCCATCTTACGTCTTGCCCTCATGTTAAGGCAATTAAAGGTCGAGCTTGATCCAAAAGGACACGTCCACCTTCCCTGACTTCCCCCTGACCTGTCCAAACTGACTCCATTGCCTTAAGCCAAACCTGTTTGGGCGGCTCCCCGCCCAGTGGCCGAATACGATACTATCGACACATAACATTCCACAAACCATTCACCCCATACAGAACATGCTTTCTACAAACATGCACCTGTCCATACTTCTTCTTTATGGCCAGTTTTATGACTGGGTGGTACCTGCCTTTATTGGTGCTTCATAGATATCTGATGGGAGTCCCGGATCTTGCTGGGTAATCTGTCACGAACTGGACATCTAAAATGTGGGTTTGCTTTCGTGACGCCGCACTTTGTATTATTACAGAAATATGTTTACAGCCATATCATAAACTCAAGAATTCTTGCTTGAAGCCATTATTTCTGTATAAAAGGAGAAGACTGGTTCTGTAAAAACGAACACGTACAGTCTCCTGAGAATACATGACCCGTGTTTGTCATGCTTCTAGGACACGTGTTACTTGGTAGCTACCAATAAAACTTGATCTCTGACTGCGACTGGAAGACTCATTGTTTCTGTGGTCCGGAACAAGGGAGAACTCAGAGGTCATCGGGTGTTATCCCCTGGCACCACCGGGTTCCTAAAAACCCGGCACCTCAATTTCCGTGTTCAGCCCGACCACAGGCCCCTCAGATGGTTAATGCAAATGAGGGGTGAGAACCCAAAACTGTTGAGGTGGTCCATCTCCCTACAGGGAATGGACTTTACGATGGAACACCGCCCTGGCACAGAACACGCCAATGCTGATGGTCTGTCCAGGTGTTTCCGCCTTAGCGAAGAGAACTCCCAAGAGGGTGGGCAGTTCTCCCCACTTTCAGTTGGAGGGGACACGTATTAGACCTGGCCTCTTTGGCGTGGATTCCCCTATCTTTTTGCCTCTACGTCCTGTATTTTTGATGCTGTGCTGGATTTCGTTTTTGCTGGTTTAGATGCTTTGGACACTCTGCCACTGCTGATCAGTGCCAGAGTGTAAGTGCTCCCTGTGTAAATTGTTATTCTGATTGAATATACATGTTTGGCATATTTGTATCACCATGAAGTCCCTAGTAAAGTGCATTGGGTGTGCCAGGGCTGGTGATGACAAATGCTACTAGTGGGCCTGCAGCACTGATTGTGCCACCCACAGGAGTAGCCCTAAAATGATGTCTCAGACCTGACACTGCAGTGCCTATGTGCAGTTTAGAACTGCCATGTCCTCCTGGTCGGTGTCCCCACTGACCAGGCCTAACCCTTCCCTTTTTGTGCACATCAGTCACCCCTATGGAAGGCCCAAGGTACCCCCCTGGGCAGGGTGCAGTGTATGTAAAAGGTAGAGCATGTACTAGGGCAGGTAACATGCTCTGGTAGTGAATGGCAGCCATTTTCGTTTTTCACTACTGTAAGGCTATCTTGCTCCATAGGTTAACATGGGGGATGGTGGCTACAGTGGTTAACAGCATTTCTTCCCATAGGAACAAGATAGGACATACGTATCTAGTATCCCTGAACTCAGAATTTTAGGAAAGGTTGTTTTTAAATCCTGTGTTTGAGAACAGCACTTTTAGAAAGTTGCTGTTCTCTTGTCTGACCCTTCTGTGGCCTGAGCCTGTTTGTGTATTGACTGTCTGGTTTGAGAGTGACAGGGGCTGGGGGATTCCCCAGGAGGCTGGATGAGTCAGCACTAGGCTGAATGACTGCAATTGCAACTGGAGTGGTGGGAGGAGTTAGCACCTGGGCCTGAATAGGGCTGTGCCTGCCTTCCACAATGCTGGCTCCACCTCCTGATGGGCGGCAGAGGGACCTGCCCCTCACTCTGAAAGGAAAAATGCAGCCAGCAAAACAAAGTGCTCAGGATCCACCCAGAACTGGTTTAGACCGGGCTCAGGGCCCACATGCACCAAGAGAACAAACACTTTAGGGGTATAAGTACAGGACCCCTGACAACAGAAAAGTAGATCATCCTGGAAATCAAGAAGGAACCTCTGCTAAGGAGAAAGCTGAAACCGAAGAAGGAAGACTGTCCTGCTGTTGCTCTGCTGGACTGACCTGTTGCTTTGCTGCCAAGGAGAGGGGAAGGACTTTGCTGCTGAGCTGTGTCCCCTGTCTTGAAGGAATCTCCAAGGGCCTGAGTAGAGCTGGCTCCCTGTTTTGAAGTCCCAGGAACAAAAGGACTTCACCCCCAGCTTCCCTGAACTCTGCTGAGAGAGTTCTGTCGTTCCTAGAGTGCTTGATCAAGTTGTGGGGCCTCTGGAAGTTGTACCTGTGCTGGGAAGCTTGAAACTAAGCTTGAGTGACTTTTGAAACTGAAAAGTGTCGCATCGCTCGCTTGCGGAGCGCATCCCCGACAGTGCGAGAAGTTTCCCGCCGCTACGGAGGTCGAGACCGTCGCAGCGCCTGACACCGCTGCCAGAGACGTCGCATCCTTTGTTTGCGGGACGCACCAGACCGGTGCGGGAGAATCGAACATCGCTGCGAGTATCGTCGCAGAGCCTGTCGTCGCTGGGTGAGAACGCCGCACCGCTTGCTTGCGGACCGCATCACGTCGCTGCGAGCATCGTCGCAGAATCAACGCATCGAGGAGCTGCGAGAGAGAGGATCACCGCTGGACCGCGCATCGTCGCCCCGGAGATCGTCGCAGCCCCTACGAGATCGTCGCATCGTGCCTTTGCGAGAACAGACTTCCTACGGAACCTACGCACCGGAATCCATACAAGTGGCCTTCCTCCCCTTACAGACCGGATTCGTCGCATCACGCCCGCTGCTGCAGCGGGACTGTCGCATCGCCTCCCCAGGGTCTCAGGAGCAACGCATCGCTTGTTTTCCACCGCACCAGCTTCTGCTTTTTGGAACTTTGTTGCAACTAAAAGGTACTGTGAGTAAACGTGACGCAACTGTGAACTTTTCACGCATCTGTAGAGAATTCTATCGCAACCTAAAGAAACTTTAACGCAACCTTAAGAACTCTTTTGAAACCATATTCTTGAACTGTGTATGTTGGATTTTTGTCGTTTTGGTCTTGTGTAGTTTAGATTAAAATACCTTTATTTTCCTAAACTGTTGTAGAGTCAGTTTGTGGTGTTTTCACTGTGTTACTGTGAGTGTTGGTACAAATACTTTACGCATTGCCTCTGGTTAGCCTAGACTGCTCGTGCCAAGCTACCTAGAGGGTGAGCAGGGGTTATCTCAGAGGGTTATCTCCTTGCCCTGACTGGAAGCAAGGGTCCCTATTTGGACAGTGGTACCTACCTCTGCCAACTAGAGACCCCCAGATCTAACACTATCCTTGTACACCATAGAATCCCCTTCATCCACACGAAATTGTGGGCTGACATGCAAGGGAGGTACCTGTTTGTTAGGGGCATGGTGGGGGAGGACCCTCTGGTGTTGGGTTGTGTCTATGCCCCGCCGCCATTGCACTGGTCACTGATCGAGAAACTGTTCACGATCTAGGCGGACATCCCTGATGTGCTCGTGACGGTTGGGGGCAACTGGAACGATGTTCTGGATGTTACCAAGGATAGATTCAGGCCGGGGGGTGGTCCGAGTGTTGGTCGGTCCACGAAACTGCGGGATATGGTGGTGGGGCTGGACTGGGTGGATACATGGAGGCGCCTACATGGGGATACGCGGGAATACACATTTCTCTCTGCTGTGCACAAATCTTTTTCCAGGTTAGACTATATTTTTGTACCCAGAATAGCAGCAGAAGGAGTGGAAACAGCGGCAATTCTCCCACGGGGCCTTTCAGATCACTCGCCGATGTATGTGGAGCTTCGGCTGGGTGGGTGGAGGCAGCCATTCCACTGGCACCTTTAGGTGTGGCACCTTCAACAGGAGGACTATAGGAGGCATATGCGTGAGGCGATTTCCGATTACCTGGTCGGGAATGTTGTTTCGGTCTTAAGCGCCGGGACGTTATGGGAAGCACTGAAACCAACATTGCGGGGAGCGGATATTGCCTGGTGTGCGGCGGCTAGGAGGCAGCGGCGGGTGGCTCTGGTGCGCGCGGAGGCGGTGATAGGGGAGCTGGAGCGGCAGGGACGATCGACGGGGGAGACTCTGGAGGTGAGCCAGCTCCTTCTGGCGCAAGAGTCCTATGCGGCCCTCCTCCTGAATGAGGCGAGGCAGGTGTGACTAGCTACGCTCAGTAGAATCTGCCAGTGGGGAGATAAATCCATCAAAATGTTGCATCGGCTCTGTCAGGGGACCTTTCATGCACAGATGTTGCCGGGGATCCTGGATGGAGCAGGAGACCCACTGACGGACCCAGGGGAATTGGCGGAGAGTTTTGCTGCATACTATGCTGACCTATATGCCCCACGGGAGTGCCTGCCGTAATATATGGTCGACAAATTCATAGCTGACTTGCCCCCTAGAGCGGTGTCAGATGAGGTTGGAGCTCCCCCTGACAGACGAGGAACTGGGCACGGCCCTGGGTGAACTTAATTTGGGGAAAGCCCCCAGTCCGAATGCATTCCCCAGTGAGTTTTTCAAGAAATACAACACGCAATTAGCCCCTCACTACCGGGCGGCCTTGGAGGAGGCCAGGGCCCAGGGCAGGCTCCCTCTGGATTGGAGGCATGCAGAGGTGGTAGTGTTACACAAGCCGTGTCGACCCCCCGAGCAACATGCCTCCTATCGCCCAATTTCACACCTAAATGTAGAGGTTAAGGTCCTGGCCCAGGTGTTAGCCAACCAGCTTCTTCCCCATATCTCGGAGCTTATCCACCTAGACCAGGCCGGCTTCATGCCTCAAAGGTCGACCAGACACAATATCCAACGGGTGCATGTGGCGATGGAGGCGATTAGGCGTACTGGCGGTAGGCTGCATTTCTCCTTGCTGACATGGACAGAGCATTCGATTCGTTAAGCTGGGTGTATCGGTTCTCATTACTGTCGCGGCTTAATCTTGGACCCCACTTACTGTCCTATCTGCGTCTTCTATATACCGACCTGACGGCCTCGGTCCGAGTTGCGGGAGCGGTCTCGTCTAGATTTCCGATTTGGCGAGGTACTCGGCAGGGGTGCCCCCTGTCGCCCTACCTATTTGCTTTGGCTATAGAGCCCTTAGCGGTGTGGGTGTGCATAGATCAGCAGCTGAGCGGGTTTGAGTGGACGCAGGGGCCGTCTGACCGAATCGCGTTATATGCGGATGATGTTCTATTCTTTCTTACGGATATTAATAGATCAGTAAGGCCTCCTGCGGATAATGCAGATCTTTGGAGAGACATTGGGGCTATATATGAACCCTCGCAAGTCCACACCATGGGTGCTGGGGGAGCGGACACAAGTGGTGGGTAGCTGGGCCTCTTCACTCCAAGTAGCGGTGGGGGGGTGTTAAGTATTTGGGGGTTTTCCTTTCGGAGGTCCCAGCCGTGTCCTGGCAGCGGAATCTGGTGCCTGTTTGGGAACGTGTGCGGGCCGACCTCAAAACCTGGTCACGCATGCCGCTCACTATATATGGTAGGTTGGCGATATTTAAAATGGTGGCACTCCCTCGCCTGCTGTATCAACTGCAAAATCATCCGTATCCGGTATCGCCGGGCTGGTTTTGTCATGTGAACTCCGTCTTGGGGCAGTTTCTGTGGGGGGGGCGCAGTGCGCGTAGCATTGCGCACATGTTTCCTCTCCACTTATTGTGGGGGTCTGGCGATCTCAGATATCCTCTCCTACTATCAGGCCTCCCATCTTTTGGTGTTAAATGAGTGGTGGTATGGCAATAGGAGTGACCCGGAGTATGCCATGGAACGCTATTTGATGGGCTCCCACACGTTACACACCATCCTGTACTCTGCATCACTGCGGCAGCCACTCGGGTGGTGTTCTACGTCTGGCGCCAGGCTTTGCGCCGGATGGGGTGGTGGAATACCCTAACGGCGGAGACCCCCCTGTGGGGCATAATGAGCAGCTTCCTGGCCTGATATCGTTGCAGGGCTTTAGGGGATGGGACAACATCGGCATTTTGACTCTGGAGGATGTGTTGCAGGGTACGACACTTAAGTCCTTCCAGGATCTGAGGGAGGAATTTGATATGCCCGGTCCCAGTTCTTTAGGTACCTCCGGTTTCGCCATGCCTTGTCCCCCAGCCTGGAGGGATTGGAGTCCCTTCCTAAATTTAGCCCGCTGGAAGCAAAGGTGTTCATGGGGCATCTGGAGACTAAGAAAATATCCTGCATTTACCAAACACTAGTTACGCACAGTTCCCCTACGCTACAGAGGCTCCAGGAGCATTTGGAGGAGGATGTGGGTGAGTTGGAGGAGGAAGACTGGAGGGAGGCTCTGGCCGCTCCCCGGGGTGCCGCCATAGCTATGCGTCTCCGCCTTATCCAATTTAAATACTTGCATAGAATTTACTATACCAGGGTTCGGCTCTGGCGGGCAGGACTGATTGCCTCACCGGACTGCCTCCGTTGTAACAGGGAGGAAGGGACGTTCTTGCATACAGTCTGGAGCTGTGGAGCTCTTGATCGATTCTGGAGGTTTTGGGATGGGAGCTCCCGCGTACGCCACAGTTTGCCCTATTGCATGTAATGGACAGGGTGGGGGGTAATCTCTATAAAAGACACCTGATGTTGCTGGGCCTCACGACGGCCAAAAGAGACATTGCTAAGGGGTGGAAGGACCGGCAAGCCCCGTCGGTGGCTGTCTGGAAGAGGGGGCTGGACTTTTACATGGGGCTAGAGCAGCCAATTTATGTGGCCTGGAGATGCCGGCGGAAACATTATAAAATCTGAAAGCACTGGGCAGATTATAGAGGGATGTGGCTGGAGCCCCCAGTGGAGCAGGAGGACCTACCCCGGGAGGGGTGACGAGGCTTGTGCCTTAGAGCGGTTAGACATGGAACTAGGGAGACGGGTGTGCTTAGGCATGTTTTATCTTTTGCACTGTATATTGCTAGATGTGAATGGGTTGGGCCGGGTGGTGTTTGTGCGACTCGGGGGGGTGGTGGTTGGGATGGGTGTGGGGAGTTGGGGGGGAGGGGACTTGGGGCGGGAGGACTGGGGGAGGGGAGTTTGTTTAAGATGGATTGTTTATTTACTCGCTACTCCATGCATGCAAGGTGAAAAGTCGATTGCCTTTGATGCTGTCATGTTTATGATTTGCAGACGTCCCTGGGGTACAGGGCCCTGCATAACTTGTGCAACCTGACAATAAAAAATTGTTTTTAAAAAAAAAGGATTATCTGATTTTAACTATTTTTATAGTAAAGCTACTTTTGCTTGTAATGCCTCTGTTTCCAAATTATATAAACAAGTGAAATGGAAGAGTTACAGGTTTCAAGGAAATTGCACACAAAAACTGGAAAAGCCAATATGCCACAGCTTTGAAAAAGGCTTAGATTTTGGCTTTGCCAATGCTTATTCACACCAGCATAAGGTAAATCTAAAATGGTCACTAGTGAGTGACGACACATGAATATGTGGATGCCTGAGCGCTGTCCTGTCATGTGTTTTCTAACAAAGAATATCCATTCCGAGAGCGGAGATTTGTATGGATTCAAGCCCATGCATCATGACATAAGGGTGGCTATTTTGACATTTTTAATATGCAGCTCAAACATGGCCAATAAACCCTTTAGAATGGTAAGCATACAATAGGAAGGGAGTGGCCAATAGCACTTTGCTACTGCATTGCCCTTGGCAAAAAAAGAAAAAGAAGAAAAAAGGCTGGACAAAGACAGAGCAGGGTAGGAGAGCAACAAGGAGTTACAAAATGGGAAGTAAGCAGCATGGCAGCAGCGTGCAGCTTCACGGCCCTAACTTAAGCTACACTAGGATTAAATATCATTTGCAGTACTGGGGGGACTTTCCTCACTGGAATGAAGTATACATTTTTATATTTAAAATAATGAAACATTATTTGTAAGCAGTGGAAGGTTACAACTCAACCAAATAAAAACACTTTAATATAGCTTTACTCCATGTGAGGGACTTATGAGACTGACTAGAGATCTAACCAATGATAAAAATGGGATGACCGCAAAGCTGCACTGAGTTGTGTGAATTGGAAAGCAGAAATGCTCCATATTTCCGAAGATGTGGATTTTTTCTGCACTTTCCTTGGGCTGCTGCACTGTGTACTGCCTAGCACGATCACAGACATCCTTGCACCATAGCGCATGGGTGTCTGCATCACGGGAAGGATTGCTTTGTGTAGGAAAGGATATCTTCCTGCACAAGAACAATCCCATGCCTCTGTCGAGTAGGAGCACAATCTTGGCACAATTTGCAAACCCATATTTACAAGTCTTTGTAACTCTGGGTTTGCATAAAGACACACACCTGTGTTTCACTCATGTAACACCTACTGGACACAAAGTAACCTAAGGGAGTGCAATGGGTTGCATTGCATTACTTTGTATTTACTTAACCACGCAAAGCCATGCAAAGCTAGTAAATGCTAAAAATTACTTTGGGGCAGCCTCACAAAAGTAGGTCAACCCCTTTGCAAAAACATAGTAAATCTTGGCCCATATATTAAAAATCAATTGATAAATGGAAGCACCTGGCATTTCCATATGTCCACAAATTGTAGATTTTGTGATGAAATGAAAAGAACAGGGCTGGGAGTGAATTGACAGATGGTGCTTTGCTCATATCTCATATATTAAAGATCGCTAAATAATGACACTTGAATACCATTAATACAAGGCACAAAGAGAGAGAGTTTATTACAGAAAGCCAGAAACCTAATTTAAAGACATGTACATGTTTCATCTATTATTAATATCTGTTTACTGTAACAATAAATGTGATGGGTAGTAGTGGTTGCAATTATCGCACCTTGTTAAGCTACAACAAAATATACTGTGGGTAAAGAGGAAGCACGGTATTGTGGTGGTGCTATATGGTTTAAAGCACTCTACTACCAAAGGTGCATGAACACACACTGGAGATAAAACCAGTGTGTTTAACTCATGTCATATAAATAAAAAAAATCACTCTTAAGTGAGTTGAACAATAAGTATAATGTCCAAACAGTAAGGACTTGTTTTAGGAAAAAAAAATGTTATTAATTACGATGCAAAGACAAAATAATCTTTGAATACAATAATTGTCAAACTTGCGTTCTTCAGAGATGAACGGCCAACACGAGTTTTTTCAAGGCTGTGAAACATTTACAAATGAAAGGGTATATAAATTATAAGATACAGTACATAGGCAAAATTAAAATAAGAGAGGCAAAGAAAACAATAGTTTGAAACTCGCGAAGAAAGCACCATAGTATTAAGAGAGAGAGTAGAGATTGAAAGATAACATACCAGGAAAATCCAAAAAAAGTAGAAAAAGTCCAAAAAGAGATCCGGTACCGAAATATGCAAGTGATAATTGTTTGTAAGTATTAGAATGAAAAAAGAGACAGACTGACCCCACCAAGAGCAAGATAGAGATAATTTTAAGTATAATTCGAGGTGTGAAGGATGACCCACCTTGAGAAAAAAGTATGTCACAATCCACTCTATTGTAAAACAGCCAAATCCTACAGTAACACGTTGCATAATTAGGTTGTTCACAGTGGGAAGCAATTGCATGGAGTAATTGAAGGACTGTATTAGTATTAGTTTATTGTATAGTTCGTTAAAACCATAACAATTTACCTAAAACAACATCCTTCACTCAAAAACCTAAAACAAGTTAACATTTTACATAATAAAACTCATCATAAAATGTGTAGAAAACTGCAAGTATAAAATCAATGTGTAGTGCGTATCATTGTTTGCTCTTACTTCCTCATTTTACTAGCTGAGCGTGCAAGAGTACCAATAAAGTGCATGTGATAAAAGTAAACATTATCGGCATCAGTCTATTATTTACTTCCTATCTGGCCATAAATTACATTTGTAAGTCTCTTAGTCCCGTATCTAACAAATTGTACTGGCAATACTACTGATGGGGGGCGTACTTTGTTAGTTCAAGTAATTGGAGATGACTGCCTGTATCGCCTCCTCCTCTGTACATTGGAGAGTGAGAATGGCTTTCATCCCCTGTTAAGATTACCTTGTTAAAGTGCTTCTGGTTTCAGTGCTTGGTCATGAGCACATAAAAACTTCATCAGTTTACAGTTCCAGTCCTCTAATGATGGCAGTTCTACATGAGCTTATTCCTCTATCCAAGAAAGCTCTCCTCAAAAAAGTGACTCACGCTGGTTGGGGTTTCTTACAATGGCATATGAGATTAATAAAATCTGCCTTTTGACTGCCGCAAAGATGGCATTCTTTTGACTCAATGTGCTTCCAGTGTGGTGCATCAGCCAATGTAAGGAACGTCCTGCACCGAAGTGCTATCAGTTGTCTTTTAATGTGGATACAGAATGTAGAATCTAGGTAGGTCACTGGTTTAAGGACTTTGTATTTTTTAATCACTGTTCATGAGTGAGATCGTTGGGAGAAAATGCCTTTATCCAATTGCTGCTTTATTTAGTGCCAGCTTGAATGTTGGAAAAAAGCATGTTTTTATACCAGAGATCAATCGTACAAGTTGCCTTAAGAGCGCTGTCCAAAAATTGGTTGGCCTGCGATTTTTTTTATCATTTTCCAATTCCAACCATAATGATTCGTTGAGGCTGTTTTCCTCTGCGTTTTGTTACCACACCTATGTATAAAGTCTACCCAATGATTTATTCATAGCCTGAATTCTAGGCGTATTTGCTTTGGCGAGCCGGTCATTGGGAGTTGAACAACCTTTTTATAAATGCTTGTTATTAGGTTATTAAGAGTCTCCAAATCCTTCCAATGCAGCGCTAGCATAAGATAAGGCTGGCAGTGCTTTGGCGGATATGGTTGACAGGAGCGGCCTTAGTATTATTCCCCCAACATATTATTACTTATTTAACTTATAATTATGTAAATTGTGAAATTATTATATTTGTTAAGTTATATTTTAGGTGTGTGTTTTTTAGTTTACAAAGGTATAGCGTGGTAAGTTATTTAAGTAAAAAAAAATATATATATATTTATTCATTTATTAAAAATTGTGCAGTATGTTAATTGTGTTATGTTTTTTATGATCAATTACATTATAATTGTTGGCTGTTCTGATTGGGAAACTAGTGCAGTATTTTAATTAAATGAATATCATTTGTTTTAGGTGATAATAATTATTTTAAAAATGTATAATGATTTAATTTGTTACATTTTTGTTAAAATTTAAACATATAATTTTGCAATTTAAATATTTTTATTTTTTATTATTTAATAGTGTTGTTAAAATGTGTTATTTCTTTGAGGTTAACTACTCTCTCTCTACTGTTGCACATACTGGAGTGGGAATAGTAACTTTTACCCCTCCTAAGTCCAAAGCTTTCCCTACTGTTGCACAGACTGGAGTAGGAATGGTAACTTTTACCCCTTCTGAGTCCCACACTTTCCCTACTGTTTAACAGACTAGATTGGTAATAGTAAATTTGACCACTCCTGAGTCCAATGTTTTCCCAACTGTTTTATCCACTGGAGTGAGAATAATAAATGTTGCCCCATTTCCTTACTGTTGCACATATTGAAGTGGGAATAGTTAATTTTACCCATCCTGAGTAAAATGCTTTCCCTACTCTTGTATAATTTGGAGTGGGAATAGTGTATTTATTATTTATACAGTTTATTTGTTTTATTAATATTGTTTAGAAATACATTATTCATATGTTTGCGAATTTAAATGTATACTGTTATGTTAAAAAATTAACTTTATTCGGTTTTCGTTTTTGCAAAAAAACAAAAAAGCACAGTACAATTAAAATTCATTCATTAATTGCAAAAAATACGTTTTCATTTAAAAGTACATTTACAAGATAACATTTTCCAACTAAAAAGACCTTATACAGTACAGGTTTTAATAGCCCCCCCAAATTCGATCTATGTCGGACAATAAATTTAAAAAATTTGGTTACAAGCTATAATACCCATTCCTCTTCCAGGAACTGTAGGAACAACATTGCAGGACGGCATCTCCTAAAACCCATATGCTTGAGTGCAGGAATAATCCAAACCCCTCTGGCTTCACTATAAAATTTACAAAATAAGATGGTATGAATGGTGGTTTGAATGGAAAGACCATCGCATGGACATAATGGTAAAACTACTGACCAGTCATTACTTTTCGGAAGAGTGACCAGTCGATGGAAAAGGTTTAATCTGAACCGAGTCAGTAGGAACCTATCATAGCTGGTGATGTTAATCGTTAAATAAGGTTGAATTGAAAAGGTGGTCTCTATGGCCATACTATGCGCGGTGGACGATTTGACAGCTTCTTTTGCCAAGCGCAAGTCGGCTAAGTGTGTTAAACAATGTTTCTGAAAAGCTTTCCTAGATAACTCCCGAATTAGACTTGGGGTGTTATAATATTTATCCAGCCAAATGTCATACAGAAAAGCTTTGATGTAACTCAACCAACCAATATTTTTTGCATACTCCAGCGAAGCACAGTCCATGATAAACCCCTGGGAAAATGTAGTTCTGTCGGATGACCAAATGCGATGCCGCAGTAAGAATGGTTGGATTTTTATTATATCTTCCAGATAAGATAAGCCTAACTCCAAATGGCATGAGAACGTTGAACTAGTCCGAGGAAGGGCCAGAAGATACCTTAGGAACTTGTTCTCAACTTTTTGTAGGGCAACAATATTTACATATCCCCACACGCCAGCTCTGTATGTTGCCACAGTTGTACATTTGGCTTTATATATTGTTATTAGTTCAGCGGGCGGCCTTCTACCCAGCCTCCTGGCAAAATTAACCAGTGAGGAGGTAGCTCTCATAAAGAGAAGCTTTCTGGACTCTATGGCTGGTTTCCAAGTAGTTTTGTGATCAATAGTGATTCTTAAGTATGGGTATTTTTCTGTGTACTCAAGTTTTTCGTTTTTCAAGAATATGCCCTTTATTTCTTTCTTTCTAATTCCGGAAGACATGACAAAGGTCTTTTTAATGTTAACATTTAAATCCAGGTTAGACATAAAAGAGACATATCTGTCCAGGGCTCTCTGCAATCCTAGGGGGGTGCGGGCGAGTATCACCGCGTCGTCCGCGTAGAGAAGAGCCGGGACAGGGCGGCCATTGATCTGAGGTAAGTCCCGGCACCCTTCAACCATGGCCCGCTCCAGGCCATTGGTGTAGAGTGTAAAAAGGAAGGGTGCCAGGATGCAGCCCTGTCTCACACTCCTCTCAACGACAAACGACGAAGTAAGCTCACCGTTTGTCCCGAACCGCACTCTGGCTGTGGCATTTGAATATAATTCACGCAGAAAGTTAACAAGCCTCTGATCTATCCCCATTTCTGCCAATACTGACCAGAGTTTTGTGTGGCTCACGCAATAAAAGGCCGCAGACAGATCAACATATACCATGTATAGTGCCCCGCCTTTTGCGCTGACATATTGGCCCAACAGCAATGTAAGATTGAGTGCCTGCTCGGTAGTCCCTAGCCCCTCCCGAAAGCCATACTGTAAATCAGACAGGGTACCGCTATCTTCCGCCCACTGCTGGAGACGTTCAAGGACAATTCGACCAGCAACGTTGCCTAGAGCGTCCAGCAGCGATATTGGACAGTAGCATGATGTTTGTTGGCGATCCCTTTTTTTAAAGATGGGAACCAATATCGACTTTGACTATGATTCCAGAAGCCCTTTAGAGCAGGAGGCCTGAAGGACTCTGGTTAGTATTGGGGCCCAAAGATCTAAATTTGATTTGAAAAAGTCGATAGGTACCCCATCCGGGCCCTGTGCCTTCCCGTTTTTGCTAGCATTTAAAGCCTGGATAACTTCGTCGAGTGTAATGTCTAGGAGTATAGGGTATACATAGGTGTTTGATTCGGAAGGGGTTATTCCCTGATCATACACTAGAGTCTTGTCCTTTGCAAATATCTTGCTAAAATACTCAACCCAGGCTCTTTCCTCTATGGCTATATCGATTTTTGGGTAATCTTTTTCTTCAATAAGAAAGGGAGATTTAACAATGGCCCAAAAAGCAGTATTATTTTTTTGAATGCTACTTAGGCGAAGTTGTTCCCAGAGATCCTGTTTTAGTTCTATTTTCCTATCCCTAATGGCCAGGTGGTATTCCTTTCTAGCCATTTTGATTTATTGAGGGTCTCTTATTGGTTTTCGTAGAGCAGTTTTCAATATTAAGTAGGTCTCTCTGCATCTTTTATTGAACCACCCTTTCCTATTTGATCTAGATTTATTGGATTTAATGTCAGTCAGTCAGTCAGTCAAAATACTTTTATTCGATTTTTGATAAAATGTTAATATGCAATGATACCTTTACAGACATAATTTCAAATACATGATCTAGATAAAATTGATAAAAACGTTTTCAGAAGTATTTACAAAGTTCATTCGACAAGACAGTAAATAAGGTCAAATGTGCAAAAAGGCAAAGTGCGGTGCAAAATGACAATGTGGGACTCGGGGGGTGAATGATCTTTGAGTGCTAGCTGATGATTCATGGCTCAATTTAATCCGTGAAGCTGCTGCCAAATAATTACCCATGCAAAACATGGTACGAATGTTAGACATAGACTGAAGATACAGGAGTGCCGGTCTAACTTGGGTGAAGCCAGCCTCCCTCAGCATTGGTAACAAATATTTATTACGGGGAACTGAAAATAATGAGCAGAACATAACAAAATGCATAGTATCCTGGGTTGAAAAATTGTCACAGGGACAGGGGGGAGCTGATTCTGGTCTTACCCAGGATTGGTAGTTACCCAAATGATAATGAATGAGATTAAATCTAAATTTAATCAGAAGAAACCTGTGGAAGGGTCTAGTAACGATGCTGAGGTAAGGTTCCATAGAAGTGGAATTAATTGAGATGTAATGAGACCTCACTGACGGCTTCTGCAGTTCTTTTTCCTCACGAACTAGTCTGGCCAGTGACAAGAACTGTCTCTTGACTAGAACTACGTCAAGGTTACTAATGCGTGAGGGAAATTCAAAAAGTTTCAGTCTCCCTATTTGCTCGAAAAACTTCCTCAGGTAGTCCAGCCACGGAATCTTTTTATAATGATCTAAGGACATGACATCCTCCATGATTAAATGGTTCAGAGATAGTTCCTTGTTAAGCCATGTCCTTAGCCAAAAGATCAACGGGGCCAAGCTAAGCCTGTCTGTAATGTAGTCCAAACCTACCTCAGCATGGATGGAATATGTTGGGGTGGAGGTAGGACAAAGAAAAACCAAAGGGGATGATGGACGGAGCGTTGACAATACAAACACTCACCCCCAGTCAACTGATCTGGGTTTAATCCATCACCGTTCTTTAGCTCACTCCGCCGCCCCAGTTCAGACATGGCCATATGCAAATCAGTCTGACCCTGTGCTTCATGGGAACAGTCCAGCCCGAACTGCCAAGCCATGTCTTTCCTGGACCGGAATCAAGCTTCCCAGGACCCGTTTCTGGCATTACAGCCGTCTTCAGCCGGGCTTGCTTGAATCCAGTGGCAAAGTGAACAAGGGACTCACGTCTGAGCATACCCTGTCAACTTAGGGCGAACAAAGAAAAACCAAAGGGGATGATGGACGGAGCGTTGACAATACAAACATTCACCCCCAGTCAACTGATCTGGGTTTAATCCATCACCGTTCTTTAGCTCACTCCGCCACCCCAGTTCAGACATGGCCATATGCAAATCAGTCTGACCCTGTGCCTCATGGGAACAGTCCAGCCCGAACTGCCAAGCCATGTCTTTCCTGGACCGGAATCAAGCTTCCCAGGACTCGTTTCTGGCATTACAGCCGTCTTCAGCCGGGCTTGCTTGAATCCAGTGGCAAAGTGAGCAAGGGACTCACGTCTGAGCATACCCTGCCAACTTAGGGCGAACAAAGAAAAACCAAAGGGGATGATGGACGGAGCGTTGACAATACAAACATTCACCCCCAGTCAACTGATCTGGGTTTAATCCATCACCGTTCTTTAGCTCACTTCGCCACCCCAGTTCAGACATGGCCATATGCAAATCAGTCTGACCCTGTGCCTCATGGGAACAGTCCAGCCCGAACTGCCAAGCCATGTCTTTCCTGGATAGGAATCAAGCTTCCCAGGACCCGTTTCTGGCATTACAGCCGTCTTCAGCCAGGCTTGCTTGAATCCAGTGGCAAAGTGAGCAAGGGACTCACGTCTGAGCATACCCTGTCAAATTAGGGCGAACAAAGAAAAACCAAAGGGGATGATGGACGGAGCATTGACAATACAAACACTCACCCCCAGTCAACTGATCTGGGTTTAATCCATCACCGTTCTTTAGCTCACTCCGCCACCCCAGTTCAGACATGGCCATATGCAAATCAGTCTGACCCTGTGCCTCATGGGAACAGTCCAGCCCGAACTGCCAAGCCATGTCTTTCCTGGACCGGAATCAAGCTTCCCAGGACCCGTTTCTGGCATTACAGCCGTCTTCAGCTGGGCTTGCTTGAATCCAGTGGCAAAGTGAGCAAGGGACTCACGTCTGAGCATACCCTTCCAACTTAGGGCGAACAAAGAAAAACCAAAGGGGATGATGGACGGAGCGTTGACAATACAAACACTCACCCCCAGTCAACTGAGCTGAGTTTAATCCATCCCCGTTCTTTAGCTCACTCCGCCACCCCAGTTCAGACATGGCCATATGCAAATCAGTCTGACCCTGTGCCTCATGGGAACAGTCCAGCCCGAACTGCCAAGCCATGTCTTTCCTGGACCGGAATCAAGCTTTCCAGGACCCGTTTCTGGCATTACAGCCGTCTTCAGACGGGATTGCTTGAATCCAGTGGCAAAGTGAGCAAGGGACTCACGTCTGAGCATACCCTGCCAACTTAGGGCGAACAAAGAAAAACCAAAGGGGATGATGGACGGAGCGTTGACAATACAAACCCTCACCCCCAGTCAACTGATCTGGGTTTAATCCATCACCGTTCTTTAGCTCACTCCGCCACCCCAGTTCAGACATGGCCATATGCAAATCAGTCTGACCCTGTGCCTCATGGGAACATTCCAGCCCGAACTGCCAAGCCATGTCTTTCCTGGACCGGTATCAACCTTCCCAGGACCCGTGGAGGTAGGAACACTCAATAATGAGCGTAAAAACCTATTTTCTGCCCTCTGTATGGGCTCTAGCTGGGCATATCCCCAGATGGGAGCACCATACGTTGCAATAGGGATGCATTTAGTGCTATAGACCTTCAGAAGGGCCTCCATTGGCCTAGCCCCCAATCTTTTTGAGAAGGCCATAAGGGCCCCCGCTGACCTGGCCACTGATACACTTTTAGCCCTCACCTGGGGGCCCCACGAGCCCCTCTCGTCAAAGAGCACCCCCAGGTAGGGAAAAGTTGCCGTTCTAGAGACTACTTGTCCCTTGCACCTAAATGTTTTTTTGGTTCCCTTTGCGTCTATGGGCTCTGATCACCATCGTGTGGGATTTGCCAGCATTAACCTTCATGTCCAACTCGTCCATGAAGGCGCCAAATGCATGCAACAAATTCTGCAATCCATTACCAGTACGGGCAATGAGTACTGCGTCGTCCGCGTATAGGAGAGCAGGAATCTTAGCTTCTCCTACAAGCGGGACGTCCCTCTCTGCCTCCTCAAGGTGGCTCCCCAATCTGTTAATGTATATAGTAAACAGTAAGGGGGCCAATATGCAGCCCTGCCGTACCCCACGCATGGACTTGAACGAGGGACTGCATCTTCCCTCCCTGGTGACCGTGACCATAGCGGACAGGTCCTGGTGAAGGGAAGCCATAAACCTAACCAGGGCCTCATCTATCCCAATCCTTATTAAGATGGTCCACAACTTTGACCTGTTTACCAAATCGAAGGCCGAGGAGAGATCCATAAACGCAAGGAATAAGGACCCCTCCTTGGCCACCGTGTACTTGGCGATCAGGAGATGCAAATTTGAGCACTGCTCCATTGTCCCCCGCTTCTCCCTAAACCCATATTGAATGTTAACCAACCCGCCACAGTTCTCCATGCTCTCCCTCAATCTGGTTATCAGGACTCTGCCTAGAATCTTAACCGCAGAGTCCAGGAGGGATATAGGCCTGTAACACCCAGGATCGTCACGGTGGCCTTTCTTAAAGATTGGGACTATGATGGAAGTTGCCCATGAGGTTGGGAAGGAGTTACCTATGGCTGCATTAAATACATTTGTCAGGACTTCCGCCCCTTAGGCCTGGGGAGTGTTTAATAAAGTCAGCCGGGACCCCGTCGGGGCCCGGTGCTTTGTTCTTCATAATTGCATGAATAGCTTTTTCCACCTCTCCCTTAACAAAAATCATAGGGGTCGTCTCGCGGGCTGCAGGCAAGCTAAGAGTGCAGTCTGCTGGCGCTCCCTCATATACAGCGCTGAAGTGGGTGATCCATTTTTCATCCGAGATCACACAATCCATATCTGAATTGGTTGAGTCGGAGAAAAAGGGCTGGTTTATTACGGACCAGAACTGACTGCTGTCCCTCAGAACATCCATGCTAAGGAGATTCTCCCAAGCTGTGTTCTTAATTTCCTCTCTCCTTGTTTTGAGGGCCAGCTTATATAGCTTCCTCTGGGAGGCAATGTTGCTTTGGTCCCTCGGTATGTGTTTGAGGGCCAGCATCAGGGATGTATGTGCTTTGGAGCAATTTGAGTCAAACCAACGGCAGTGCTAGGGGGGTCCTGCCCTCGAGCTAGCCGTTAGCTGGATCGAGATCTGACTACAAATAGCTTCAAAGGCCCCCGTTATCTCCTGGGCCGGGACCGTGGTGTTTTGGCACACCTCTAAGTGTCCTTTGATTTTAGGTAACATTTCTGAATAAAAAGTATCGGGCATCACGCTTGACCACTTTAACCTTCTCCCCTGATCCACTGGGCGTAATAAGGGCCGTACCTCTAATGGACAGGGCTTAGGCCCCATGTGCTGCGCCCAAGCTACCTCTAATACTACAGGGTTGTGATTGCTATGAGCGGAGACCATTGTATAATAAGAAATTAACCTATTCAAAATCCCTGCAGTCATAAAATAGTAGTCTATAATGGACCCTGGAAATGATCCTTTATAGGTATGGGTTCTGTATTTTCCTTCAGGGGAGTTAGGTTCACAAAAATTATAAACAGCCAAAAGTTCTTCTAACTCCTCTCCAGCCCGGGAATGTTCGAAGTGTGGGCCCACCAACTCTCCTTGCCCCTCAATATGCCTTGTGCCGCAGAGGTCTTTGCACGGGTGAACATTAAAATCCCCCAAAAGGATGAATTCGTGGTTAAAACGTGTATTTTGACTGACTGAGGCTAAGAAGGAATCTAGTATGGCTATGCTATTATTACCAGAGTCCTTATTCCTTGAGTTATAAAAATTAATGTAAAAAGTACTCTTAGTGGGAGAGACTGTCCGTTCGTCTTTTAGTATATTTGGGGAGGGATTTTTAACCAAGTTCAAGAACCCTTTAAGATTTAGGGGAAAAAGGGTTGAGAGGCCTCCCATAGCTCTGCCCGCTCTACTTGGGGAAGCAGCTAGGACGAAACTAGTAAAACCGTCCAACCAAAAACTGTCTGCAGTGTCCCATGTCTCTTGGAGGGCAATGACTTCATACTTAGAGACCAAGCTCACCCACTTCTCGTCCTTGACTTTGGATTTGATCCCTGCCACGTTCCAGCTAAGAAGTTTACATGCTGTGGCCTCCTCCCGGTCAGGCTGGCCAGTTAGTGGGATCTGTTTATTGGCTAGTGGTCAATCGATACCCTCCATGCCCTCCTCACATAAAAGGGGTGCAAAACGATTACTAGTAATTAGCCCACTACCCGCTGCTGCACCGTCCATCGCCTGGGTGTAAATTGGCGATAAGACGGACCCTGCTCTCTGGACACAAGATTGAAGAGGTCCCGCAATACTGCCCACCCTCGGTAGTTGGTTCAATGATGGGGCCATGAAGGAATGGCGATGGCTGGAATAAACCCGCTGTTAATGAAAAGTGATTCCTTTATTAGTTTTGTGATTACCGAAAAGTGATTCAGGACTTCTTCATCTGATGTAGCTAAGTCCAAGCAATTTTCTATAACCAAGTGTGCTGTTTTTACTACTGCAGAGGTTATAATTGATGGGTCAGTTTTCTCCCATTTCAGCGCATAGCCATTTACTCTATTCAGGGTTAGCCTATTTTGGTCTAATATGCTCTCTGTAATTTGTGTTTGATGTTTCTGAAAAAGACTCAGAGTGATACTGTTGGGGTAATGGTTGCTTATTACAATATCATGAGTCTCAATATTAATGATACGTCTTTCAGCTTTTGAAGATATAAAAATAAAATCGATCGTGCTAAAACTTCCTCTTCCAATAAAAGTGGGGGCGATAGGATTTTTTTATTTTTTTTTACCTTTTGTGCCAGTTCCAGATCTAGCTCAAAAAGGGTACTATTTAAGGCGTTTCCTATTGTGGAGTGCGAGAAGTGATTTATTGGAAGGTGATTTTCGTCTATTATACCACAGATGTTCTGATCGCTATATTTACATAGACGTTGATTAAAATCACCACCCCAAATTATTGTGACCTCTACTCGTGCGCGCTGTATTAAGAAATGAATCTGGCTTATAGAGGCCAGAAATTCTCCTTCAGACATATTATTGTAAAAATGTACTATGAGGAGAGTATCTGCCTTTTCAAACACAAAGTAGGTATTTGGTAGTTCGACTCACATCTTATTAGACTAATTTCGGATGTGGCTATCAAATTAGATACATAAATAGATAGCCCACCCTTTGCTCTTCCAGAGGGGGAAGGTAATGCAGGCGACCAGTAAGTCTTGTACCCTTCAATATGAATTTGTGTTGTATTCCAAGTCTCCTGAAGGCATAAAACCTTAAAGTTTTGAATAAAGTCAAGCCAGATATCATTATTTACTTTAGCGGACAAATCGGCTATATTCCAGTAGAGAATAGGTATTGTTGTTTTAACTATATCTGCTTGTAAGGGACTTTGTTGGGTAATAGTACCTGGTTGTTCTACTGATAAAACAGTTGATTGGTTTATGATCAATAATTGACGATTTGCTTCCGAAATGCCCGTAGAATAGGGCATCTCACCTTGATTTCCCCGTGATTTCATTGGAGAGCTTGCTTGGTAGGCCACTGATGTCTGGGGGTCTCGAGCACTAGTACTTAGAGATGTGGATTTTTCTAAAATGATAGTAGAAGGTTCATCCAAAATATACAGGGTGAGTCAATCAAGATCATCTAGTCCCGAAAAGATCTCAAATCTATTTCTTGTGGGAATACCGTAAGGACAGAGTTGAGTTGGAGGTTCTCTAGCCCTCTCTGGTACTCCCATGATCCCTGTTACCGGAGGGTAAAAAAAAACAAGTGGGAGGATGTTTATTTAGTTTCTCATGATCTCCCATGTGCCACACTGTTGCAGCACTCTATTTACAAAATGGGGGGAACAGAAAGTCAGAACAATTGAATCGCCTGTAAAGTTGTCTATTCTGGTTCCCACACTTTTTACCCTCCTCGCCATTTTAAAATCTCTGAAGAGATTGTCGGTTAAGCCTGTTTTTTTACCCAGCCAACCTAGAGATTTATTTCTCAAGGTTTCCCACCCCTCCCCTGCCAGAGGTTCTAACCTAGGAGTATTTGCCAGTACTATAATGTACGGTGTTGCTGCTTGGGGGAGATCAAGATGTTCATTTGGGGCCAGGATTGTCCTACCCACAGTAGCATTCTTATCAAGCTTTGTTACCTGGTCAGTTGGTACCTTTCGTGAAGATAAGGGTAGTGGATCAATTAAGCTCATTGTGGGAACCAAGGAACCCCTCCTAGATACAGGGTTTACCTGGGTATGAGTTGAGGAATTATAAACAGATGTATTCTTCTCATTTGGGGGACAGTTAGAGATATGTTGAGAATCACGACCGTTTGTTTCTAGTGGTTGGGTGGAAGATAAAATTGAAATTGGTTGATTTTTTACCTTACGTAGATGTTCTTCGATGGATATCAGTCTTTGGTCCATCTGGTCTAGCCTGACTCTAAGATATAAATCGAGCCTTTCTATCAATAAGACTAGTTCCTTTGTCTCAGTATGCTGTGCGTCAGGTGCTTTCTTTGGCTTTGCCCTCTCTTTTGTTTGAGTTTTTGCTGGCCCTCTTTTTTTCTTGAGGTTGTGGCAGGAATTTATTTTCCTTGGGTAGGATCTAAGCTAGTTGTAGCCTCAGTTTGAGGCACGGTAATGTCAATGACATGGTTCTGAAAAGGTGTAGGGGGGTCAAAATTAATTTGAGAAAGATGAGATGGTTGGTCAGACTCACCCAGATCAATAGTTTCATTTATATATTGAACACACCCATTAACTGACGTTTTTTAGGGTAGATGTCTGTCCTGCCGTAGGTAGGGCCTCTGTTTCAATCAGTTCTTCGTTAGATCTAGATGCGGTCACCTCTAAAGATTCCACTACAGAATTTATTTGCTTGTCCAGCGCCCCCATTGCTCCTGTTAAGTAGCTTAGCAGTGTTTGTTGATTCTCGATATGGGGCCTTTTACCACTACTTGAGTTAGGACTTGGTAGTTTTCTTTTCCCTATACTAATGGATGTTTTAACAGTAACTACAATTATCTGGGTCAGTCAACCGGCAACAATAAATAAAAATAACACTGTAGGTCCACAAATAAAACAAGTTTGTGGTTCCTTGTGGTTTAACAGGCACAGCAAGATACAGCTATAGAAGTGAGCCAGTAACGACCCAATTTTATACAAGTACCTTTTTCATAAACAACAATTAAGAGAAGGGGCCCGACCCGGCTTCCTCCGGCCTCTGACGGCCACAGACGGCCCGCCCTTTGCCCGGCCCCATATAAATGAATGTAATTTTAAAGATATTTTTAGTAAAACATATTTTCATTTATTGTTTACAAAATTGGTATATTGGTAAATTTAAAACAATTATATTATGTGTATATAAACGAATACTTTGATATATATGTGTGTGTGTTTAAATGAGTAAATATTTATATATTTTAAAGTATCATTTAAACATATTTAATTTACATTATATTAATGTTATATATGAAATTATTTAAGTTTTATCTATTTAAGCTATACATATAGTAAAAAAAATATATTTTATATATATTTTTCGACATTAGTGTAAAACAATATTTATATATTGTATAGAAAAACAATATTTTTGGGATAGATATTTTTTACACTATATTTTGGTATCACGACATTTATGGTTTCGACATTGTCTCAGTGCACCCCATGTGGACAATATCAATGATAAAATGGCTAGAACATTTCTATAAATGACTGCATCTTTCAATCTCCCTCTGATTCCTACTAGACCCACCCACAGGGCAGGTCACACTATTGACATGACTCTATTTAACATGCTGATTCTTATGGAGACCCAGTTGGAAGTAACCTGCTCTGATCACTATTTAATAAGGTTTTCCTGTCCCCCCTTAGGATAAGGGATGGCAACTACAACAACTACAGTACCAGTGTTTCAATGGCAAGACAATGGAATAAGGTATTAATTCCAAAATAACAGGAGACCCTTGTGCTCTTCACACCCAGGTTATCAGGCAATGCTAACAAGGTTGCCTCCCGGTCAATCAATTGATCCATGAAGCTGTAGATAATATAGCCCCTAACAGAGTTAATGCTAAATCCATACAGAGACTCACCCCTACAGTACATTGGTTCACCTCTGAACTCAGATCAGAAAGGAAAAACTGCAAAAGGCCCAAACGAATATTGAGAAGACAGTGTCAGGATGCAGACAAAGTAATATATAAACATGGCCCTGGGAAAATAGCTTAGTACAAGTCCTACACTCCGGAACTTACTGAAGCCAACAATAACCAAAAGGAAATTTTCTAAATTGTATCCTGTTTTATGGACCCTAAAGTGCAAGCTCCTTCAATTAAAGTAACCCTACATTAGGTCAGAAGTTAAGTGACTTCTTTGAAGATAAAAGTGTTAAAATTCAAGCTAATATATTGGGGTCTCATCCTTCTTTCCACCGGGAACGTGCCTCTATGACTCCTGCTCCCACTCCAGATAACATGCTTCTTTCTTTTATACCTCTGAGTGAGTAAGAACAGAAAGTGCTGTTTCTGTCTTGTAAATCTGACTCTTCTTTAGATCCATGCCACCCCCCACATTTTGATGCAAATCATAGTCACTGTTGGCCCAGTCTATGCTAAGGTGTTTCACTCTTCTCTACAGACAGGGATAGATCCTGGCATACCGAAATAAAGCTACTGTTGTCCCCTAGCTGATAAAACTCACTGCCAACTGTCAATTCTATCTAATTTCAGACCAATTTCTCTTCCCCCTGCCAACACCAAGATTCTGAAGTCTATTGTCAATAGGCAGCTCTCGGAGTTTGTGGAATCAAACCCTCTTCTCCACACGTCCCAATCCGGTTTTCATGCATGCCACAGCACTGAAACCACCTTGTTGGAAATCACTGAGTCTTTGAAGTTGTCACTGCATCAGGGGCCTAATTCCACCTTCATCCTATTAGACTTGTCTGCAGCTTTTAATACTGTCTCACAACATTTTGCTGCACCGTCTGACAAGTATTGGATGGGGGAATTGACTTGAAATGGCTTATCTCCTTCCTAACAGCCAGAAAACAACCAGTGTGGACAGAGCCATATTTTTCCAAGGCTAAAGCCCTCAAATGTGGAGTTCCCAAGGAATCTGCATTAAGTCCTTTATTGTTCGATATCTATATGTACCTGCTTGCCGCCTAGGTGGAATCATTTTACATGAATATTATCTCTTATGCGGAAGATGCACAGCTAGTGTACTCCTATGGGGATGCTACAGCTACTCCAAAAATAATCTTTTCCAGCATATTTTCCAACACTCTCTGTGTGCTTTACAGGTTACGTCATTCATTCATTGCTGTGTTTCATTATTATGGTTACATTCCAGACATTTGAGTGGTCCTCAACAGTATGTCTGTTTGGACAGTTGCCCAGGCCCAAGGTGAAACTCCTCGGTACCAAATTACCCAACATGACTTTAGTTCTCGCTTGGCGACAGTTATCTATGCTTGGAACTCACCCTTAGGTCCCTTTCTACAGATGTGGAGGCTCAAGTAGCTTAAATGGGCTGAGTGCAGGGAGGAATCATTAAAGTAAGTGGTGCAGAGGGGGTAGTGTAGTCCCGACCATGCTACGGCATGGGGTTTAACCCTGCTGTATCATTCAGCACTAATCGAGAGGGGAGTATGTTATAAGGTGGGTTTGAGTGCCCTCTCCACAACCTAGTACTCAGTAGACACTTTTCCCTAACGAGTCCCCACTACCCAGCGTCTCTTTACGTAGTTCTTTTTCTTCCTTATAGTTTAACTCTGGTTATTTTTCACCTTTACCTCCATTTTTACTTCTGTCAATGGCTGACCACTGCACTTCTCGAATACCATTTGATTATTCTGCATTTATCTCCCCTTGGGTAATGTTGAGTGTTCACTGGTTTCTGTTATATACTGTACTTACTTTTGTTTCACAACCAACATCAAGCCACAAACAAATCACTGACTGTACATTATTCATGGTGGGCTTATCCTTGTCTGGATATGCTCTGTATCATGGATGTGTGTGTTGTCTTTGCAAAACCGAATAAAATGTGTTTAAAAAAAAAAAAATATATATATATATATATATATATATATATATATATTACCTACTGGCGGTCGCCAGTAGGTATATATAGTTAGGATTTTTTCTCTATGGGTTTTTTGAAAATTCTATGTCTAATAACTTTGGCGTTTGTGGACGGAATTGGCTGAAATTTTCAGGAAAATGGCACATTTTGTTTCTGAGCAGCCCCTGAAAATTTTGGGGGGGTTCGTCAAGGGGGGGCCGAGAAAAAAGGGGGGTCCCAAAACGCGTTTTTCCCATGTTAATTTCCATAGGGCGGTTGGCCTCACTTTTAGCCCGAACGGCTGAATGGATTTGCACGAAACTTGGCAAAATTGTAGGGACTGGTAGCCCGATGTGCCTTTTGTAGGTCTCAATATATGTGCTGCAGTGGATTTTGAGAAATTAACGTTTAAAAAAAGATATATATCTGTAACAGCGGACTGGGCAGCGGCCCAGGACGCGTACTTTTCGCGCAACGGAGCTTTGTGAAGCGAAGCTGATTGGTTCTCCGGCGTCTGTCAACATTCCAAACAGTCCGTAGCGGCCGCCATCTTGTCTCTCGGTAGGATCGAGAGACAAGAGGAGGTCAAAACAAAGGGGGAAATAACTATAAGGGGGCATAGTAGATCCTCGCTGACCCCCTAGGTTTGATGTGGAGGTTTTAAAAGGGCCCCGCGGGGCAAAAAAAAATAATAATAATAATAATCGAACGGCTGAATGGATTTGCACGAAACTTGGCAAAATATTAGGGACTGGTAGCCCGATGTGCCTTTGCTAGGTCTCAATATATGTGCTCCAGTGGATTTTGAGAAATTAACGTTCAAAAAAAGATATATATCTGTAACAGCGCTCCGCTTCGCGTAACGGAGGTTTGCGAAGCTGATTGGTCATTCTGTCACTGGGCTATAGTTGGGCTACATCTCGCTGATATTTGGGCTACATTTGTTTTTTTGTGTGTCTGGCGGCCATCTTTGGGCTACATTGGGCTACATTGGGCTTCATTGGGCTACATTCGGCTAATTAGCAAATAGCTCATCGCAAACTAGGAATGGTAAAGAATCGCTATTTATTCCTTAAAGTTCGCTATTTAGGAAATGCAAAAAACTTTGATGATACATATGGCGGTTCATCTCTAACAAGATAAGAAGCATAGGGATACATTTATGATGACTGGCGCATCACCAGGGATGTGTTAGTCATTCTGTGCCGCTGTTCCGTCACCTATGGTGTGCTGCATTTACAATGCGGCGCATCATGGGGCAAAAACAGCACAGATGCGTGATGTATCTGTGCCGTAAAGGTGGCGCATTGCTGGAGTTGTATCGCAAGTGTGATGAAGCTCCAGCAAGGGTCGGGGGTGCCCCTGTCGCAGGGTTTCTGTTCTCACACAGAACTGTGGGCAGAGGATTGGAACCTCGGCGAATGCATTGCTGGAGTTGTATCGCAAGTGTGATGAAGCTCCAGCAAGGGTCGGGGGTGCCCCTGTCGCAGGGTTTCTGTTCTCACACAGAACTGTGGACAGAGGATTGGAACCTCGGCGAATTAGGGTGTCCCAAAACTCACGTTAGTAATCAAAAACTCCTTAGCAAGCTAGGTACAGTGTCACATTGGATATAACAAACTCTCAATGTTTAGACAATCCAGAATATGAACTTATAGTACCTCAGGATACGTGGAACTCATGAACAGTCGGTCGTTATAGATTTCTTAGAAACCAGAACATGGAGTTAAGAAGAACAGATGTGTATTTGAAATGTTTATTTACTAATGCCGTCTTCTCAGGCGTAGTACCTTAGATAATAAAAGTACACATATTATCAGTAGCAAAATTACCAGCATAGTTACTAGTACATAAAAAGCGAATGGTGACAGTATGTTAACATGCTGTAAATGAATAAGAGTTAGCAACACTTATAAGCAGCCGCGGGCCGTGGAGGGAGTTACGGTGGGGCAGGGAGGCGGGGAGGGGGAGGGGCAAGGTAGAGAGGGCTCCACCCTGCTTCTCCCCCTCCCCGCCTCCCTGCCCCATCGTAACTCCCTCCACGGCCCGCGACTGCTTATATCTCACCCTCCCTAATACACATATTATATTATTTGCTAAGAAGGTCTCTTTGTGTTGGTTTAGGGCGTGCCCATACTTTAGTGTCTTAGATTTGAAGGAATCATATCAGCATACACCAGCTCTCTCTTCATGTGAACCGCATCAACTGTTGTGTATGTGTGTTCGGCAAAGCAATATAAAACCCGCCTCATGCCCAGAATTGGCAGAAGTTGCACTTATGTTATGAGTATGAAGTCGTGGAGATCAGACCTCATAACAATTCTGTATCGTGTTGTTCTTGAAACTTTAGCACTCGCTGTACAGATATAGTTTAACAAGTAAAGCAGATAGTAGACCAATAACATATTATTCTCATGTAAACCACGATGAACTACTAGGTGGAAAGCTAAAGCAACAACTAAATGTCTTGTGCAGAAGTTGCAAAAAAGGAAAAATGGCGTTTAAACCGGTAATGAGCCCATGCTAACTTAACACGGTGTAAAGATATCCAGGACCTAGATGACACCTCCCCATGATCCGGAAACAAACTGAATAAGATAATAGAAGTGCCATCTCATGAGAGCAGATTGCAAGTTTATATGTGGACGGTCCGCAAGGTAAAGCATTAAAAACTAGGAAAATGTAATGCTAAAGAAAAATAAAACAGCCAAGTACTTTATCGAGTCTTAAGCCAATAGGCAAGGTAAATAATAAAAACTTGACAAATAAGTCAATGAATTGTCAATGAAATGCTAGTACTCAGCATATCAAACATGAAAAAGGTCTATGACATAACTGTGTATGCAAAATAAGCTGCAACAGCCTCCAATAGGAAGTCACCGTCTTCATCCGAAAACAGTTCAGCCATCCAATTTAAAAGCGGAAAAGAACATACGTGCTCTCCCAGCACCGGATCCTCTATCACCATCAGAGGACAGCTCGGTGGGTTTTCAAGAAAGCTCTGTTCCAAGAAAGACTGTGCTGCCGCCAGTAAATTCCAGGGACCAAGTAGTCCATGCATCAATGCCACAGCCATAATCCTTTCGCCAGGACAAACCAACTCGTGAGTAATGATAGGAGTCATCAGCTGATTAAAGTCGACGTCAGGAGAAACCGGTCCGCAGAGACACAAATCAATGGCCCAATCGAAATCACAGGTCAGGCAGTGAAATACAGGCTGGACACAGGTGAAGTAGGAGAATCGAAAAGATAATCCATATGCCGTGCTTAATATCGCCAACGGCATTGTGCCATAATATTCTAGCATGCGATTGCGGAACAGTGTCAGCAGCTGCAGGGTGTGAGGTTGCATAGGAGGGACATCCATATTTCAAAATGTAAAAAAGCACAAGAGCGTCCGCTGGTAATGCAAGTAAAAATGCCAATCCACGAACCAGAGTGGAGAAAATGGAATGAAAGGAAGCAGGGATGACTCCAAAGATTTTCTCAAATGAAGTCACGAGACCACTGGTAACAACTTTAAAAAAGTGCGCCAGGGACTTTGTGGAGGATGCGTTAAAGATAGTCGGAAACATGTTGCTGAAATTGAAAGGCAAATCTTAATTGAAAAGGGTGTGCACCTCTGTACGGGTGTTCGCTATGTGAAGTACGAAAGTTTAACGGGCCGAACTCAAGGCCACCTCTCTCTGAGACAAAAGAGCTCTTATTCTTGCCATGCCGTTGAAACGTGTCCCAAGGTTGGTATTTGTTTCTATTTTAGCGAGGTCAAAAAGAGATCCCATTAGTGGCCTACTGATTTTACTCGATTCCTTTTCTTTTTTTTTACACGATTTTTCGTTATCTGCAAAGACTAAACAGAGTATTGCGACTCTGTGTTTGTTTGTAAATAGAGAATGAACCAAAGAGAACTAATTCTAAAACAGTAAATACTTGGATAACAATCAATCAAATGGAGAGAGAAGCAGGCACGACGGATTACAACGGGGGCAAAGGCCTGCGTTAACTACCTTTCACTATCTGCAAAGAGAGAGTACTCGTAATAGAAATGAGGGGGGGGGCACCATTCAAAGCAGATCAGTGTGCATAAACACGAAAATGTTTTCACTTACCATGTACTTGACATTCGACAGCTTATGATATTTGCTATTAAAAAACCATTGAAATTCACTGAAAAAACCATAGGTTATAGACCATATATAGTTAGGAATTAGCATTTACAAAACCTTGAAAATTCACTGAAAAAACCATAGGTTATAGACCATATATAGTTAGGAATTAGCATTTAAAAAACCTTATTTTACTCACACAAAACCATTGAAATTCCATATATAGTTAGTTGCACTAACTATATATTGCGCACCCGCAATCCACTGCTGATGATGTCACATATTACATCATTCATGACATGGTCAGTGACATCACTGATGACATCACTGATGACATCTCAAATGACATCACTGATGACATCACTGATGACATCTCATTTGACATCAATGACCACATCACTGATGATATCATTCATGTGACAATACAATGCATCTCCTCACATTTTAATATAACCTCTGTTTCACCCAGTGTTAAAAACAGAGTATAATTTTTGAAACCATTGACACACCAATACTTGTTACTACATACGTACTCACTGATTCCTACGTCTACACACACATTCACTCATTCACCCATACAATCATTTATACATAGAATCACTCATGTTTAGAACACTATCATATGCACTCATACACCTATACAGACACTCACACTCTGCCACTCATCCATGGAGTTACTCACACACCTAGTCAGTCCTGTAAAGAATCAATCACACTTCCATTTTCTACTCTATACAGTTAAACATAGAGCACCTTACGTTTTCAACCATATACTAACACATACTTACTCTCTTATACAATCATTGATACAAGTACACATTGATCTGTACAGAGTCACACACCTCCCAGCCAGCCACACACACACTCAGTCTCCCATGCAAATACTTGGGCAATCAATCAATAACCCATATAGTTACTCATATAGCTACTGATCAACACATGCAGCAGTTTACAGAACAACAGACATAATGATGCACAAATTAAGACAGTTTAGTCACTAACCCATGCACTCAGTGAGACACATTTAATCACTCACTCATACATTCAGTCATGCACCTACTAAATCCTTCGTCCAGACACTTATACATCCACTCATTCTTCAATATGTAAGACATATTTTAACTTTACAGAAACATAGTCACTGGATGTTGTCATCAGTGATGTCATCAGTGATGTCATTTGAGATGTCATCAGTGATGTCATCAGTGATGTCACTGACCATGTCATGAATGATGTAATATGTGACATCATCAGCAGTGGATTGCGGGTGCGCAATATATAGTTAGTGCAACTAACTATATATGGAATTTCAATGGTTTTGTGTGAGTAAAATAAGGTTTTTTAAATGCTAATTCCTAACTATATATGGTCTATAACCTATGGTTTTTTCAGTGAATTTTCAAGGTTTTGTAAATGCTAATTCCTAACTATATATGGTCTATAACCTATGGTTTTTTCAGTGAATATATATATATATATATATATATATATATATATATATATATATATATATATATATATATATATATATATAGGACATCTAACTTTACTATTACTTAACTGAGATAAAATCCTAAACTTACTAGTTTTGGTATTCAAAGGAGGCATTTAGTAGTAGTAAAGTTAAGACTCCTAACTTTACTACTACCAAACTGAGATACAATCCTAAATGTACTACTTTTGATATTCACAGAAGGCATTTAGTAGTAGTAAAGTTAGGACTCCTAAATTTACTACTACTAAACTGTGATAAAATCCTAAACTTACTACTTTTGGTATTCACAGAAGGAATTTAGTAGGACTCCTAACTTTACTACCGGGACACTCTTTGAGTAGCCGTGCGCTATATAAAATCCCAGTATAATCCCAGTACTACTAAATGCCTTTTGTGAATACCGAAAGTCATAAAGTTAGGATTTTGTCTCAGTTTAGTAGTAGTGAAGTTAGAAGTCCTAACTTTACTACTACTGAATGCCTTCTGTGAATACCAAAAGTAGTAAGGTTAGGATTTTATCTCAAGTTAGTTCTGTGAATCGGCCTAGTTGAGACTGGTTTACCGACAAAGTAGCAAATCTGCATCTATCTAAATTTCCTACTTTTTTAATTCACAACTATTGCCTGTAATAGGTAGGAAAGCTACACCAATATTAGATTTCCATGCATACTACTGTCAATCAAATACCGAAAAGGTGATGGTACGAATGCTTTCAAATAGTCTAACCACTTGCAATCCCAGAGTTTTTTACCCCCATGCCACTCTAGATACAGGTTCTGATTTAAGGTTTGGCAGACAGAGTCAAGGCAGGATGGGTGGCTGAGGACTTTAAGTCTACCAGTCAATCTCACTCTGCTCACCAAATTTAGAGATGCCCACCAGCACCACGGCCATCTCTATACATTGGCAAGAACCGTCATCATGGCGGGTCCTGTCAGTGAAGGAAAAGTTTGATGGACATCTCCATCAAACATGACCACAGGTCATCGTACTTTTCCAAAGTTTTTTTTTTAGGTTTGTAAACAAACTCCGAAATTGTGGGGGTAATTTTTCTTTTTTTAATGTCACACACCACCAGGATATACCTGGTGGAGATGGACAGTGAAAAATAGCCATCCGACAGTCCACTCTAAATAAGGTGGGTGGTCAAATGACTTACTTCAGGGACAAGTACTTTTTTGGGCTTTGAGTGTAAGATTTGCTCCATTGGACTAAAGCTCATGGTCTGTCTGGCTCAAAATCGGGTGGGTAGACCTTGAGCATCCTTGAGTTGCTGTTTCAATGGCTTATCTGTCCTACAAACTCTAAATTCGCCACGGATGCCCATCTAATGCAAATCATGGGAAAGTTAATCATGAACCTAAATCAATTTGCCACTGCTTTTGTAGGTGGGAAATTTGAGATTCATCCCACACCACCCACCTAACTCTCACAACCTAAGCTACGCTTCTGGCCTTAAAAAATAAAGCAACAATGGGTGTGGCACTTTAAGGCTCATTCTGTTGTCATGTAGCATGGATTTGTCTGCAGAGGCCCACAGTTTCCTGCCAGCCTTTTGTCAGTAGACAGCCAATTAGCCACTTGACCATTTCCAACTTGGGTACATAATTGAGTCAGATTACAGATATGCAGAAGAGAGCTGGTTGTACCACACAAGAACTTCACACGCACAAAAGATATAGGTGTCTCTGCTTAAAAATTGTATATTTAAAATGATGCTACTTGTGTCATTCTGCCTGATTCATAATGCACAATTGGTCAGTGAATCCATTCATCAATAGCCACCGGGGACAGGCAGTGCTCTATTTTCTTTGCATATAGGGTCTTCTCTTAACGTAATTTTTGTTTTACCTTTGCCACATTTACTGAGGTGACAACGTTTTTTCAGAAAGTAGTTGGTGAAAATGTTCCACAAAAGAGCAGGTTTGAGTGAAAAAAAACCTCAGTGCGGTAGTTTTTGCAGGAGATTTCCCCTGTGGAACATGTTTAAATAAGATTAAATCATGAACTGACTACTGGGCCCTGTAAAAACTTGCAACAAAAATATTTGGGAGTGCGATCAAATATAACATCTGTAGGGAAGTGGAACTGTATGTGGTATGGCTGGGTAGCCTTACCATTTAATATGCTTACAATACCCCAAAGATGGGCTTGGATTCACACTTATACATCCTTAGTTCAGTCCTGGTCGAGTGACAAAGAGCAGTCAGGCTTTACTAGATGAAAACAGGCATTTCAGGGTACCACCTTGGACAATAAGCAATTGACATGAATCAAAAGAAATCCGACACCAATTTATAAAAATATAGTGTATTTTTATCTTAATGTAGACACCAAAATGAACTGAATAGCATTCATATAATCAGAGTTATAGATGTTTTAACAATATCAAATCAGTGCAGTAAAATACTTAGAAAAGATAACAATGTGGTCAATGGCAAAACCCACTAGTGACAATCGGTCACTTGCAGGTTGAGGTACGTGGACCCCTACAGGGTTAGAGTCATTCAAGCCCCATGACCAGGACATGACAGCCCGATCAATTTTACCTAGCCTTTCGAGTCCGGGTGCAGAGTTGTCCTGGCTGTCCTTGGTGCTGAACGGGAGTCATGTAGGTGCTGATTTTACAGTTTACACAGTGCTCCAAGAAACAAAATGCAAAAACACAACAGATACACAGCTTCTGACATTGGATGATGTTTGAACGGAGTTCCCCGTAGATGCAGTGTCGAGTGTGGAGGTCAGTTACTGGATTGGTGACCAATAAGCCTTGGTAGGGGTAAGCACAGTGAAAATGTTCTGGAACTACACTGGGTCCAGGGGAGTGACGTAGCGGCCTGAAACTTTGGGGCAGGTGAGACTTCAACACCCACAATGCACCGGACCGCCAGTATTTGGGCGATACCATGGAGGGTCCAATGGCAAGCAATTCTTTGTATCTGGTGAGTGTTTTACCTGCATTTTGGAGGAAACGTGTGCCACTAGTCCTGGGGAGGCTGAGGGTGCTTCTGGATTCCACAGGGCTCCATCTCTTCTGGAGTGCCGAGTTTCAGCCAAGGACAAAGGCCATTCATGCAGTTCTAAGTCTGTTGCCACAGGGACAGAGTATCCCTCTTTTGCTTTTGCTCTGTGGGCAAAGTCCTGTTGTTGGTGATACTGGTCCCTTCTTGGTCAGTCCTTGATACAAGTGTTTCAGATCTGAGACTGTGGTGTCAAGGTGTCCTTTAAATCCTAGATTTAGGAGAGTTAGCAGTGTGGGAGATAGTAGCCAATGGGCAGATTTACCTGCAGCTAAGCTACCCCGAGGTGACCATATCCAGGGGTGTAGGTCACCTTTTCTATCCTGAACCCTCTTTTTCTCCCGCCCTCCTAAAGATGGCAAAAGGCTAGTTTAGGTGTACAGATGAGGCTGCCCACCCTGGGGGTGTGGCCAGCCTTCCTGGAGGGTTACACACCCTGCATACCAAATTTCCCACCTTGTCTGGGTGCAAGCGCTCCTGGGGCAAGGAGAGGGCTATTCCTCAGGTGGATAGCACAAGTGCATATCAGAGGCTGTACAGCCTTTGAATATCACGACTCTGATGTGTCACTTCACTAGCCATCTGGAGAGGAGGGAGGTGTGACCTCCTTCCTGCCCAGCCTTTGTTCCTAACTCCTGGGAGTGATCGCTGTTGGACCCGGCCTCGTGGCGTGGTCCTACCCCTCCCGCATGGCGGGCCCCGGACGACATCGGCCCTCCATCCAGTCCGGGTCGCCCTCGGGCACACCTCTGCACGCCCTCCAAACCACCAGATCCGCCATCCGGCGGCCCACGACCACTGACCCGGCCCCCTCGGGCCGCCCCAGCAATACAGGTCCGGTGCCTACCCCGGACCCTCATTCCAGGCCCGACGCCATCTTGGGCCCATCACGTCACAGACAAGTGGTCCCGGACCAGCCGCGGCCACGGCCCCAGCGAGCCCGCCATCGAGGCACCAAGAACCCTCCGGGTGGTAGAGTGGCCACTCCACCAGAGACAAGGAGAGGGGAGTTTCGATGGCTCTCCAACCATCCCCGGATGCCTGGTTTCGATCACCCTCCGGCCTCCCTGGGCTCCGGCTCCACCCCCCTGCTGGGTGTCTGGACACCATCATCCCGGCCCCTCTGACCCCCAGGCGAGAGGGTCCGGACATCAAAGGACTCCAGACCTATATCTGGGCCAGCCCCGGAGTAGGACGGCAGTTGTATCCCGGAGTCGAGAAGCCCTGCTGACGCTGTCGCGGCTGACCCTGAGACGAACTCCCCTTGCTGCTCTACCTGGAACCTGCTGGCGCTGCCGCGGTCCATCTTTGCTGTAACCATCTTGGAACCTGCTGGCGCTGCCGCGGTCCATCTTTGCTGTAACCATCTTGGAGCCTGCTGGCGCTGCCGCGGTCCACACTCGCTGAACCATCTTGGAGCCTGCTGGCGCTGCCGCGGTCCACTCTCGCTGAACCATCTCGGAACCTGCTGGCGCTGCCGCGGTCCACACTCGCTGAATCATCTTGGAGCCTGCTGGCGCTGCCGCGGTCCACACTCGCTGAACCCTCTTGGAGCCTGCTGGCGCTGCCGCGGTCCACACTCGCTGAACCATCTCGGAACCTGCTGGCGCTGCCGCGGTCCACACTCGCTGAATCATCTTGGAGCCTGCTGGCGCTGCCGCGGTCCACACTCGCTGAACCATCTTGGAGCCTGCTGGCGCTGCCGCGGCCCCACCTTCCGGAACCCCCCAGCTCGAGGATTGAGAGCTATGCGTAGGGTACCCTTGCAACCGACCATCTATAAGACTGTCCCGCTACCTTGCCCCTGGCCACGAGACTTTCCAGATCTCTGG
This sequence comes from Lissotriton helveticus, assembly GCF_964261635.1. Classification (NCBI taxonomy): domain Eukaryota; kingdom Metazoa; phylum Chordata; class Amphibia; order Caudata; family Salamandridae; genus Lissotriton; species Lissotriton helveticus. The sequence goes on from NC_136067.1 coordinate 1,351,638,612, forward strand.
ATCTGCTGTATATATTGAACCGATACTTATTGCCCGATAAAGATTGAAAACTCTATCTACGTGTGGTGTATATTTGTAGTGGTGTGGTTACTCTGCTGTACGATTCTAGGAGAGGGCTCTCCCGTCGGAGGCCTCTCGACATCGCTCGGTCCCTTCTCTGAAGGAGGGGTAGACCTAGGGGTGGTCAGTCAGACACCTCCTGCCTCCCCCGGGTTCGCCTTTCTAACATTGGTGGCAGGCGCTGCGATCGGAGCCAACGCAAAATCGTACAGAGAGTGATCTACCCGATACGACGGAAAAACACACAGAGACCATGACGACCCAAGGAACCAACCTACCTGCCGAATTCCAGAAAGAGAAGATAGGAGAATACAGCCACAAAGAACTAAAACAATTCTGTAAAGACATGGGTATCACTACCACTGGCCTGAGCACAAAAGAGGACTTCAAATCAGCCCTACAAGCCTGGGTGGAAACCCGAGACAGACCACCCCAAGAGGAGAATGGCCCGAACGGGCAACAGGAAACAAGCGCACCCCCGACGGGGGAAAGAACCGCAACACTAAACGCGGACCTCATCTATGAAGACGCTCGAGAACGAGAGCGCAACCGGCTACACGAAGTGGAACTTGCACGACTCCGGCTAGACGGAGAACTCCAGCTAGCGGAGAAAAAGATAGCCCTCGAGCAACTACGGCTGGAGGGGGATCTAGAAGAGAAACGGAGACAACGTGACCTCGAAGAAAAACGACTAGCCTATGAACACGAACGAGGCCTGAGAGAACTAGAAATCAAGGCCAAGATCAACGAAGATAGCGCGGCCGGGGCCAAGACCGCAGCCCCGCCGTGGACACCAAGGTTCACCTACCGAAAGATGTAGTCAAAGAATACTACAAGAACGATGATATCCAGCAATGGTTCAAAGCCTACGAGGTGGCCATGACCGCCCATCGGGTGCCCCTGAAGGATTGGGGCGCCGGCCTGTGGGGAAAGTTCGTCAACGAAGGGAGGGACACCCTGCTGGAACTCCCTGACACCGAAATGACCTCCTATGAACACATGAAAACGGCCCTACTCACGCGCTACGGACTCACCCCCGAAATGTACCGGCAGAGGTTCCGAGACTGTAAAAAAATCCCCGGTACCACTTGGGTAGAATATGTGAACTTTTTTAGCAGAGCCTTCGAGGGGTGGGTCAAAGGCAGTCAGGTCACTACCTACCAGCAGTTGGTCGACCTGATGTTATGGGAGCACCTCTCCAACAACTGCTTCATTGAACTACGACAGCACCTCCTCGACAGCAAGTTGACCGAGCCGCGGAAGCTAGCAGTCAAAGCAGATCGGTGGGCGAGCAACCGCGTCCACCGGAACACCACAGGAGAATACGGACGAGGGTCCCCGGGGAACCACCGGCCGCGAGGCGGCGGGTCTGGCACCAGCCGAGGTCGAGACCTCCCGTCGGGGTCTTCGCCCGCCTCCGCTACACCGGCCTCCAGCCCGAGGGGGGCCCATCCAGCCCGACCGGGGCCACGCCCCAACGTTACGTGCCACAGATGCCAGCGGCTGGGTCACTATGCCAATGATCCTCTCTGCCCCATGTACCAGCGGCCCGGCACCACCGGGCCCCCCGGTCGTCAAATCACCGCAGCTGCTTTGAGCGCAGAAAAGGACGAAGAAGAAGAGGTCCCTATGGAACCAGAAGAATGGGAGTCCGCGGCCATGTGCCTCGCCTCCCTGGGCAACAAAGACATGATCCCCCGAGACCAGATTCCGATCAACACCCAGAAGTACCGCCAGTGGGTCACCATCAACGGACGCCGGGCCGAGGCTCTCCGTGACACGGGGGCCAGCATAACCGCCGTCCGCTGCCATCTGGTGACCCCAGAACAAATCTTGCCCCACGTTCTGTGCCCTGTCCGGTCAGCGGACAATTCCGAGAGCCTGTGCCAGATGGTCCGCATCCCCTTCGAGTGGGGAGGAGTGTCCGGCCTGCTGAAAGTCACCGTCCGAGACGATGCCCCGGTGGACTGCCTCCTAGGGAACGACCTGGAAAGTTCCCCCTGGGCACAGATCGAGCGAAGAGAGCATCTGGGGATGCTCGGCCTTCCTGAATGGGTTTGCGTAACGACCCGATCCATGTCCACCCGGGACGCCGTCCCAACTGAAGACAAACTGCCCGAAGAACCTGAATGGCCGGCACCTCCGCCCCCCGCCACTGCCACGGCTGAACCCGAACTGGGGCCGCAGGGCCCAAGCCATGAAGAACTTCCCGAGCTCGGGCCCCTTCCCGAACTAGCCCAGTGGCGCCAAGAAGGGGGCCCCACCCGTGAGCAGTTCCGTCGGGAACAAAAGACATGTCCTTCCCTTGAGGGACTCTGACAACAAGCCGCCACGCAAGCCACAGGAGACTCCTCGGGGTCCCACTGGGTCTATTGGGACCAGGACCTCCTGTACAGTGAACAAAAGATCGCCGAGCTGGGGGCCGGCCGAGTGCTAGTCGTCCCCCTCCACTTCAGAGACTTTCTCTTAAACCTGGCACATGATGTGCCCCTCGCCGGGCACCTGGGGCAGGACAAAACCTACAGCCGCCTGGTGACCCACTTTTATTGGCCGAAGATGCGCCGCGATGTGTGCAACCACTGCCGAACCTGTCCGACCTGCCAAGCCAGCGGAAAGAGTGGGGGGAAAATCAAGGCCCCACTCCAACCGTTTCCCGTGGTGACCACTCCCTTCGAGCGAGTAGGGATCGACATCGTGGGGCCCCTGGATCCTCCAACCTCCCAGGGGCACCACTTCATCCTCGTCCTGGTGGACCATGCCACCCGCTACCCAGAAGCTATCCCCCTCCGGACTATCACAGCCCCCGTAGTGGGTCGGGCGCTAATGGGGATCTTCTCAGGAGTCGGCTTCCCCCGAGAGGTCGTCAGTGATCGGGGCACAAACTTTATATCGAAATATATGCGGTCCCTGTGGCAACAGTGCGGGGTCGCGTATAAGTTCACCACCCCGTATCACCCTCAAGGGAATGGACTAGTGGAGCGATTTAATAGGACCCTGAAAGGAATGATCAAGGGCCTAGAAGAGCCCCTCCGGCGCAAATGGGACGTTCTGCTGCCATGCCTCCTGTTCGCCTACCGGGAGGTACCCCAGAAGTCCCTGGGGTTCAGCCCCTTTGAACTGTTATATGGACACCCGGTGCGAGGCCCCCTCAGCCTGGTCAAGGAAGGCTGGGAGCTGGCCGCCTCCGATACTCCGCCCGATGTTTTCCAATACCTCTTGACTCTCCGCAACCAGACTCGGAAGTTCGGGAACTGGCCGAAACCAACCTGAAGGCCAGTCAAGAGGAGATGAAGCGCTGGTATGATGAAAATGCCTCGTCCATTGAATTCGAGCCGGGCCAGCAGGTCTGGGTCATGTCCCCGGTCGACCCCGGCGCCCTCCAGGACAGATGGACGGGGCCCTTCAAAGTGGTGGAGCGCAAGAGCCCCGTCACCTACCTAGTGGACATGGAGTCCCCCCGGAACCCCCTCCGGGTCCTACACGCCAACCGGCTCAAGCCCCACTTTGTCCGCACCGAACTGAGCCTGTTGCTGGCTACCGATGACGGAGCAGAGGACGACTCCTAGCCCCTACCAGACCTCCTTAGCACCTCTGAGAAAGATGGCTCCGTCGAGGGAGTCTCCCTCTCTCCCGCGCTGACACCCAAACAGCGCCAGGACTGCCAAGAACTGCTGGGTCAATTTGCGAACTTATTTTCCCTCACCCCCAGAGTCACCCAGTGGTGTGTTCACGACGTCGACACCGGGGACAGTCCGCCCGTGCGGCACCGAGCCTACCGAGCCCCCGACCGAGTCCGGGCCTGCATCCAAGCCGAAGTTTCCAAGATGCTAGCCCTAGGGGTAGTCGAACCTTCAGACAGTCCATGGGCCAGTCCCGTCGTCCTGGTCCCTAAGGCCGCCGCCCCCAGGGTGCCCCCGGAGCTGCGGTTCTGTGTCGACTACCGGGGACTGAATGCCGTCACCAGGACCGACGCCCATCCGATTCCCCGAGCGGATGAACTGATCGATCGCCTGGGAGCTGCCAGGTACCTCAGCACCTTCGATCTCACGGCCGGATACTGGCAAATCGGCCTCACGCCAGGGGCACAAGAACGATCCGCTTTCTCGACCCCGATGGCCACTTCCACTTCAACGTGATGCCCTTCGGCATGAAGAATGCTCCGGCCACCTTCCAGAGACTAGTGAATCGGGTGCTGGCAGGGCTGGAAGAGTTCAGTGCCGCCTATCTGGACGATATTGCGGTGTACAGCCTCTGTTGGGACGAGCACCTGACCCACCTCTGGAAGGTCCTGACGGCCCTCCAACGGGCCGGACTAACAATAAAAGCCAGCAAGTGCCAGATCGGTCAAGGGTCCGTGACCTATCTGGGACACCAAGTGGTGAGCGGCCAAGTGGCTCCCCTTCAACCCAAGATCAACGCCATCCAGGCCTGGGAGCCCCCCGTCACCCAGACCGCCGTCCGAGCCTTCCTGGGGCTCACTGGATACTATCGGCGGTTCATAAAGGACTATGGGAGCATTGTGGGGCCCCTCACAGAAGTAACCTCCAAGAGACTACCCCCGAAGGTGCACTGGACCCCGAGTGCCAAGTAGCCTTTGAGACACTAAAGACTGCCCTGTGCACCGCCCCGGTGCTCCAGGCCCCCGACTACAGCCGAGAGTTCATCGTCCAAACTGACGCCTCGGAACACGGCATTGGGGCCGTACTCTCCCAAATGAACTCTGACGGAGTCGACCTTCCTGTGGCCTTCATCAGCCGGCGCCTGCTGGCCCGAGAACAACGATGGAGCACCATCGAGAGGGAAGCATTCGCCGTCGTATGGGCCCTAAGGAAGCTCCGGCCCTACCTCTTCGGCACCCACTTCCGAGTACAGACCGACCACCGGCCCCTGCGGTGGTTGATGCAGATGCGGGGCGAGAACCCGAAGTTGCTACGTTGGTCCATCTCCCTCCAAGGGATGAACTTCACCGTGGAACATCGCCCTGGCAACGACCACGCCAATGCTGACGGCCTCTCCAGATTCTTCCGCCTTGGCGAGGAGAATCCCCAAGAAGATGGGTGACTCTCCCCTGCCTTCAGCTGGGGGGGACGCGTGTTGGACCCGGCCTCGTGGCGTGGTCCTACCCCTCCCGCATGGCGGGCCCCGGACGACATCGGCCCTCCATCCAGCCCGGGTCGCCCTCGGGCACACCTCTGCACGCCCTCCAAACCACCAGATCCGCCATCCGGTGGCCCACGACCACTGACCCGGCCCCCTCGGGCCGCCCCAGCAATACCGGTCCGGTGCCCACCCCGGACCCTCATTCCAGGCCCGACGCCATCTTGGGCCCATCACGTCACAGACATGTGGTCCCGGACCAGCCGCGGCCACGGCCCCAGCGAGCCCGCCATCGAGGCACCAAGAACCCTCCGGGTGGTAGAGTGGCCACTCCACCAGAGACAAGGAGAGGGGAGTTTCGATGGCTCTCCAACCATCCCCGGATGCCTGGTTTCGATCACCCTCCGGCCTCCCTGGGCTCCGGCTCCACCCCCCTGCTGGGTGTCTGGACACCATCATCCCGGCCCCTCTGACCCCCAGGCGAGAGGGTCCGGACATCAAAGGACTCCAGACCTATATCTGGGCCAGCCCCGGAGTAGGACGGCAGTTGTATCCCGGAGTCGAGAAGCCCTGCTGACGCTGTCGCGGCTGACCCTGAGACGAACTCCCCTTGCTGCTCTACCTGGAACCTGCTGGCGCTGCCGCGGTCCATCTTTGCTGTAACCATCTTGGAACCTGCTGGCGCTGCCGCGGTCCATCTTTGCTGTAACCATCTTGGAGCCTGCTGGCGTTGCCGCGGTCCACACTCGCTGAACCATCTTGGAGCCTGCTGGCGCTGCCGCGGTCCACACTCGCTGAACCATCTCGGAACCTGCTGGCGCTGCCGCGGTCCACACTCGCTAAATCATCTTGGAGCCTGCTGGCGCTGCCGCGGTCCACACTCGCTGAACCCTCTTGGAGCCTGCTGGCGCTGCCGCGGTCCACACTCGCTGAACCATCTCGGAACCTGCTGGCGCTGCCGCGGTCCACACTCGCTGAATCATCTTGGAGCCTGCTGGCGCTGCCGCGGTCCACACTCGCTGAACCATCTTGGAGCCTGCTGGCGCTGCCGCGGCCCCACCTTCCGGAACCCCCCAGCTCGAGGATTGAGAGCTGTGCGTAGGGTCCCATTGCAACCGACCATCTATAAGACTGTCCCGCTACCTTGCCCCTGGCCACGAGACTTTCCAGATCTCTGGATCTGCTGTATATATTGAACCGATACTTATTGCCCGATAAAGATTGAAAACTCTATCTACGTGTGGTGTATATTTGTAGTGGTGTGGTTACTCTGCTGTACGATTCTAGGAGAGGGCCCTCCCGTCGGAGGCCTCTCGACATCGCTCGGTCCCTTCTCTGAAGGAGGGGTAGACCTAGGGGTGGTCAGTCAGACACCTCCTGCCTCCCCCGGGTTCGCCTTTCTAACAATCGCACTGCCTGGCAGGACGGCATATTCCTGTCTTGGCAGCAGCAAGCTTGGGAAAGTGCTGGTTGGCCGGCCAGAACACAATGACGTGGAGGCAACCAGGGCGGCAACCTCTAAGATAATCACCTGGGAGCATGCCACCTCACCCAGGTCATGAGATTCATGGCAAGGGTGTGAAGGCACATTGTTTGACACCAAACATGATATTTTTTAGTGGTACCATAACGGAGCTGCCAGTCTCAAGAGTGCTCAGTTGGCATCCTATGTTAAATTATGGACTGCTAACACATTGGGGGTGTGTGACATAAAGGAAAGGTAGGGTATTTGACTGTTTCATACATGGTGAGGCCACAGTCGAGTTTGAGCAGTTTTCCCTGCTCCTGCAGTCTGCAAAGGCAGGCCTGCTGTCAGTAGTTTACTTGGGCACTCAGGGTGGCATAACAACCGTACTGCAGCCCTAGTGGACCCCTTTGCCACCTATGCCTTGGGTACCCCTGGTATCATAAACTAGGGACTTATAAGGTGGTAAAGTCCTTGGCAATTGGGGATTAACCAATTCACACATAACAGGCTTAGGGAAAAGAGCACTGACACTAGAACCTGGTTAGCAGGCTCCAGTACACTGTCAGAGTCGAAAACCAGCATGTAATATAGTCTGAATGAGTCAAGAAGAGGGGGGCAGCTGCAAAAGAGCCCTATTTTCTTACAACATCAAAACCTCCTCTTTTTCATTCCTTGAAGGCATATTTCTGGTCCCTCGTAAAAGCAGTGCAAATAGTCATCTAATATAAGAATTACAGATCACACAAAGACCTAGATAAGAACTTGACATGATCCCCATGACCTGTTACTTGTTTGCAATTCAAATTGTTGAAAAGCGCGCATTTTCAAGGTCTGAAACAAATTCTCAAACACTACCGACTCTGCTCTGTATGTGAAATTCCTCTGTCGGTGGATCTCACGTGTTCCATGCTCTGTAAAATTGGTTCACCCATAAGCGCTAGAATGTAAATGTGCACATCCGCCTGTGAACAGTGCTATCACAACCATTAGAAGGCCAAGATACTCAGCTGCCACGCTTCCTTGTAGGAGCCTTAACTGACCTCCCTTGAATACTCCTTAAAGTGCTTCGCCTTTGAGTAAAATCTCTCTGTGTGATCGTTATATAAATTTTCAAATTCAAATTCAAATTCAAATTGACTTTATTTCGGATATATTGCAATCCACAAAAGTACACACAATAGACAATTCATAATAAAACATCACAGTAATCACAAAGTCAATCTTAATTACATACAACTCAAATATATCTTAAAAAAAGGAGTGCATAGACAAAGTCAGAACAATAAAAAAGTGCAAGTAGGGTCCATATACAAAATATACAGAATAAAGTGCAATAGTGCCATGAGCTACAGTTAATGCACATTTACTCATCCAAACAATTTCTTAGTCTCATAGTCATTTTTAAGAATTCTAACACCTGGAGGACACTGTCAGAATACAGCAACTGTAAGTACATAAGGGCGGGTCTGATTTGGTTAAAATGTAATTTCTTTAAAAGAGTAACCAGATACCGCTTTCGGGGATATTCATAGAATGTACATAAAAATATAAAATGCAGCATGTCCTGTGGAGACTTCCCGTCGCAGCCACAGGGAGCTGCTGATTTCTTAAAAATATCCGACTTGGGTCTAATTAAAAGCTGATGAAAGATGTTAAACCTGAAGCGAGTCAGTAAAAATTTCTCATGGGTGGTGAAGGAGCATGTTAGATACAACTCCATTGAATCACAGGTTCTCAACATGATATACATTCTAACATTAGGTTTCAAAAGCTCAACTTCATCTCTTAGAGCATTACGATTCAGGAAAAAAGCTCTCTTAATTGCAGCAACATCACCCTTAACTATATCCCTCAGGTTATCAAACAGGTTCAGGCGGCCAAGCTTCAAAAATTGGGACTTCAGATATTTAAGCCAGGGTACACACATTGCATGGTCTAGCGATAAAAGATCCTCCACTATCAAGTGGGTTAGAGGGATAGCATCACTTAACCATAATTTTACCCAGCACAGCAGTGGTTTCAGTCCAACAATGTCCGATAAATGCAAACAGCCAAGTTCTTCATGAGCAGCTAAATTCGGTGTGCTCCCAGGGACACACAACAGACGCTTTAAAAATGTATTTTCAACTATTTGTAGTTGATCACCGTTTGTGTAGCCCCATATCTCGCTTCCGTATACTGCAGTGGCTATGGATTTAGCGTTATATAGTTTCATCATAGCCACATTTGGCTTTTTCCCCAATTTAGAGGCAAAATTGAAGATGGAAGCATTTACCCTGGACATTTCCCCCTTCTTCTTGGCCAAATGTGGGGCCCAACACAGCTTCGTATCAAATAAAACACCCAGGTAAGAAAACGTCTGGGTGATGGGTATCGAAACATCATTCAGTTTAAAATTGAACTTCTTTTTAGGTTGACGGCCAACATGCATTATAAAGGATTTTGAGTTGTTGACCGTAAGGTCCCTATCAGACATAAATTTATTAAATCCATTCAAAAGTGCCTGAAGACCTAATTCTGTTCGTGAAATTAAGACCGCATCATCGGCATATAAAAGCAAAGGAATACCCCTCGCACCCGCTCTAGGACAATCAGATTTTATCTCTTGTAATTCAGCCTCCAGGTCATTTATATAAAAATTAAAAAGATAAGGGGCCATAATGCACCCCTGACGTACACCTTTATTAATTGGGAAACAACCCGTGGTTTCCCCAGTCGAAGAATACCTCATGTTGGCTCTTGTGTCATTGTGCAGATCCGCAAGGAACTCCACAATACCCCCATCTATTCCCCTGTCCTTCATGGTCCTCCACAGCCTCCCCCTGTTGACACAGTCAAAGGCTGAGGACAGATCCATGAATGCAAGGTGAATTGCTCCCTTCTGTACGACAGTATATTTATTCAGAATAAGGAACAGGTTGAGACACTGAGTTATGGTTGAGCGCCCCTCACAAAAGCCATATTGAGAAATCGACAAGATGTGGTTTTCATTCGACCAACTTATTAGGCGTTGAAGTATAACTCTCCCCATAATCTTAACCATTGAATCAATTAGGGATATGGGTCGATAGCAAAGTGCACTTCCCCTATCTCCCTTCTTGAATACAGGGACTATAGTTGATAGTCCCCAAGATTCTGGACAACCCACTGTGGCCGCTGCATTAAATACGGCGACCAGAATGGGAGCCCAAAAAGCTGGATCAGACTTGTAAAGATCCGGGGGTATTCCGTCAGGCCCTGGCGCTTTATTAGCAGTGAGGCCCATTATGGCTGCCAAGACCTCACTTTTATCAAAGATAATAGAGCTAACCCTGTCATAGGGGGCAACAGCCATAGATCCAGAATTTTCAGAATAATATAAACTTTTAAAATGGCCTTCCCATTCCTCTTTGGTTATACAGCAGACAATTCCATCTCCAGGGTCCTCGGTCAAGAAAGGTTTCTTAACCAAAGCCCAGAATTTGGTGCTGCTATTCAGGGTAGAGGGGTCAAGTAATTCCTCCCAAGCCTCTTTCTTCAGTAGCTCCTTACGTGAGATAGTAATAGCCTTATATTCCTTACTACAGAGTTTTACAACCTCCCGATCCCTCGGGGAAGCTGACAAAGCAAGCCTCAATTTACGAGCAGCTACAGTGCAATCATGGCTAAACCATCTCGGTCCTACTTTAGCCTGGGTTTTATTAGGAACCGATAGGAACGCTGACACCTTCTCCGCAATATTTTGATAAGCCTCTAGAACCAATTTAGGTTCACCTCCCCCGTTGATACAAACGTCAATGTCCTCTGCACACCCTTCAGAGATGTTTTTATAGAGTATATCAGAGGAGTCAATTGACCATTTTAACCGCCTCCTCCCATCTGTTGTGCCCAATCTTCCTTGGACAGTACTCTTAAGACATTTTTTTCCCCATGGACAATTCAAACAGATTGTGACAGGATTATGGTCACTAAATTCACTAGGGAGGATGCAGAAAGAATCTAAAAAAGTTTGCAAAGTCCTCGAGACAAGTATATGGTCAATGAAGGTACCCCTTCCATGTCCCTTGAAGGTAGGGATGTCAAATCGGTATGAAGGGTCCTTTAAAGACATAGCCAAAGAGAGGTCAAGGTCATTCAGTAAGTCATTGCACATTTCCCCCTCATTGGTGTGCTCCATATGCAGACAATCCGCACGAGCACAGGTCATTTCTGATAAACACTTGTGCAATGGATCTACACAAGGATGCAGATTAAAATCCCCCAAAATCATGAGGTTATGGCCCACCTTTTCCATAAAATTAGAGACAAAGGAATTAAGAACATGGATGTGATTCACACCTGCACCATAAAAAGCAGCATTGTAAAAATTCACCAGTCCCACAAGAACATTACCTCCAGATAGAATTAGTCCCATAACCCCTGTGTGCTGAGCTTCTAATCTCCGTACTTCGCATGGTATCAATATGGAAACAAAGATTACAAGACCCCCCCTGGGCCTTCCCCGCAAAGAAGGCAAGGCCGGCACAAAGAAGGCCTTATACCCTTCTAAAAAGAGATTACAGCCCAGCTCCCAGGTCTCTTGCAGGCAAATGATAGAAAACTGCTTGATGTAGGTAACCCAGTTTACATCAGACATTTTGGCCGCAAGACCAGCAATATTCCAGGAGACAACAAGATTTCCTGAGGTTTTATCCACCGGGTTAAAAGAGTTTGTGATTTTACCTGAAGCCCTAGTAACCTGAGCCGCAGGTGCCCCCAGTCAATCACACTGCTCAAGACCGGATAACATTTCGAATCTATTCTGTGTATTTATATTCGACCCATATTGATACTGGCCGTCACTCGGACTCCTGTTATGAATTCTAATGGGCCCACCTGACCCACAAGGATTAGTAACATTATAACGAAACTGAGACTCCTGCACAGGAGTAAAAGGTTCAAGCCCCCGCCTGGTTAAATTCTGTTGTGGTGTAGGTTTACACAGATGCGCATAAAAATAACCCAAGGGGCGTACACAAATGCTATTCATGTTATATACCAAAGCAGAAGCTCTCAAAAGGATAGTTGCCACGTGCTGGGGGTGCTTAAAATTTACGACTATACAGTCCCCTGTCCCAGTCTTTTTAGACGGCCCTACCCAATTTACACGTCGTACTGTCATAATTTGGTCCGAGTATGAGACAGGGAACCCACAGTTTTTGTTGAGCCAAGACACGGTTTTATTTTTCAAAGAGGTTTGGGATTCGTCAAAAGGAGATGCGGGATGGGTGCCGCAGGAGGGCACATTAGTTAGTACAACCACAAACGGGGCACAATCTGGTGGTAAATTAAGATAGCGGTTGTACCTCAGGGGTCTGGGAGCTCTACTGTTTATTTGCTTTATAGATGGTTGCGGCGGAGCCGCTGCCACAGGGATATCTGGACAAATAGGAGTTTCAGAACCAGAGGCCCTGCAACAGCAGCGTTCCCCCTCGCCTTATTACATATATCATTAATATCGGCAAGTTCTCTCCCTTTCCTCCCAGAGTGTACACTTCCACTAAATGTGACACTATTCTTTGCTGATAACAGACCACCCAGCCTTGTCACTTCCTTTGCTAGGTTATCTATCTTGCTCGTTAATGGTTTAATAAGCTCCTCCATTTTAGTTGTCAAGGAAGCTTCTAGATTTTTTATAAGCGAAGCTAGAAAATCAGGAGTTATATTTACACCATTTCCATTACCATCATTGTTAGTGCCCGTGAAAACAAAAGGGGTTGGTATTGCAGGGCTGATAATTGCCTTACCATCCTTTTTTTTAGACTTATCTTGCTTCCCATTTACCCTTTGAGACAGTGTTCTACAAGTTCTTATGGCCCTAGTTTCTGGTTGGGGCTCATGTAACACACTAGTATCAGGACATGACAGCACCTGTGGGTCAGAATGAACATCCACGTTTACTAAAATGGGCACTGGAGGGTCAATAGAAATTACATCAATCGAGTTAATTGCACAACCTTGTATCAGATTGATAGGGGAATTTTCCAATAACGTTTCCCCTACCACAGTGCTTTTCCCCAACGATGCACGTCTGTCATTATTGATCTGGCTTACTTTCCTAACCAGGAAATTATCAAGAGTAGCAGGACCCACCAGTACCTTATCATTTTTGGGTTTTGACATTGTAAATACAGATGCAGCTAATACTTGCAAACAGGTACCCTTCAATCTAAGCACTCTCTATTATGATTAAAACAACCTATAAAACAAAATATTAAAAGTTATCAGATGTCTTACACGCTCCTGGCGCGGAAATGGTCCTAAAGTGGCAATATAAGGGTCCTGGCCCAGCCCAGTCTCCTCAGGCCTCTGAGGGCCACAGAGGGCCCGCCCTTTGCCCGGGCTTAGCCCGGCGTCCCGCGACGCGGAGGTGCGAGCGTCTTTATGCGCCTCCTGGCGCTCCTCGCCCGTCAATGACCCGCGCCACCGCTGAGGCTGCCGGGGTTCGTAGTCCCGGGGCGGCTGCGGTGATGGTGGCGGTGTCAGGGGAAGAGGTTCGGCGCTACAGCATTCCCTGACAGGCTGCAGGACTCTTGGCGGTGGATTCGGCAAACCGCAAGTCCCCCTTCACTCAGGTGATCGTTATATATTTATTTCTGTCTCTCGCCTTTTCTCGGTCTATATCTCTGTCTCGTTCTCTCCGTCTCTTTTGCAATTCGTATCTTTTTTGCTCCTTTTCGCAGCCTCTCACCCTGGCACTCTCTCGCACAGTAGCTCAGTCTACCTTTCTATATTTTTATTGTATCTCTCTTTCCCTCGCGTTTCTCTTTAAAGTTTTCATTATTTATGTTTCTCTCTTGCCCTCGCTCTCTCTATGCGGGTCCAAATAGCTTTCGTTATTGATTGTGTATCTCTTTACTCCCCATTCGCTCTTTCCAGTCACGTCAACTGAAACGTATATAGAATAATTAGCAAAGAAAGCAGGAAGAACGCCTTTGTGAGCTTTCTGACAGCTTTTGGCAGCCACGCACACACCCACATCAGCTTTACGGCGCCAGTTGGGCAGAATACGCTTCCGGTGATGCCACACAAGCAACTGAACCCCCACCTCACACCGCCGCACACACTACCTCCCACAGCCTGATCCCCCACCCCTGCACATCTGAAACAAATTACTCACAGATCCACTATTTTTTCCCTTTGAAACTGTTTTTTTCCCTGAAAACAGCAGCACCACAACGTGTCATCTATCCCAGGGCATAATTTAGAAGTCTAAATAACAGAAGTGCTCCGCTCGTTTCTGTTATGCCTGTTGATGTTCATGCAGAAATCTTTGGGGGGTTTTCACACTACCAAGCAGGTCTTTTGAGCTTTCGGTTGTTATTTAAGGTCCAGACCGTCAAGGCCGACCCCCTGCAAGACCACTGGCAGGTACAGGCCTAACACCTTCACAATTGGTTTCAGGCCGTGTAGAAACAGGTCTTTGGGGAAACTTCGAGGGCTGTGTTTATTCGTAAATTACTTCCAGATTACTATTAAGGATTTAAGTGTCTCAGCCCCACAACTACATAAAAGCCGAAAGCTTGTTTCTACCAGGCGACATCGTGTGACTGTCTTCAGGTGGGTTTCAGCTAATTTACAAAGTGAACGGGTAGGTAAGCCAGTTAGTGTGCCAAGTAAGTGAGTGAGGAAGAGTGAGTTAATGGCTGAGTGAGCAAGTGATAGTGGAACTATATGTGGGTGAATTGGTGGTTGAATGAGCAGGTAAACAGTTGAGTGAAGCTGTGCGAGTGAGGGAATTTTTACACTAAGGGCCATATGTATCAACATCCTGATTTGTGATTCTCAAATAGCGATTTTTTAGAAATCGCTATTTGAGAGTTGCACATAAGAATGTATGTAAAAAATCGCAATTTTTTACCGATTTCTTAATATTCCTTCATTGGGATTCGCAAATTGCGAATCTCAATTAAGGAATACTTTCCTTAATAGGAATGAATGGGAAGTTATTCTCAATTTGCGATTCGCAATTTGAGAATAGCAAATTGAGAATAATTTCAAGGGTGCAGGGGTGTCAAAAGGACACCCTGATGCGCCCCTGAAATAAGCATGGGTGCACATGTGGCGCACATACATGCCCTAAGGGCATGTATGTGCTTCAGATTGCACTTTGAAAAATGCCAAAAAGTGCATTTTTCAAAGAAATCGCAAATTACCACCAACTTGAAGTTGTTGGCAATTTGCGATTGCATTTAAGGAATCGCAAAATTTGCGATTCCTTAAATGCAATCGCAAAATAAGGAATCGCAAATTTTGCGATTCCTTATTTTGCCTTAATACATACCATTTGGCAAAATTGCATTCGCAAACGCCGAAATTCTGCGTAATTTCGGCATTTTCTAATGCAATTTTGCTTGATACATATGGTCCCTAAAGAGTATCTAACAACTGAAAAAACACAATGAGCAGAGTGGAATCTTTAAATGAATCTCAGTCACTGGTAGTTAATCGGGCCGCATCCCAGTGTTCGTTTTATGCCTCGTATGTCTCTCTAGACACGGATCAGCCATATGCAAATCAGCCCTGCATTAAACTAACAACGGAAACATTTGAGGTCCACCTACAAGCAAAAAAGGGGAAAGAAAATGGAATACAAAATGGCGACCCTTCTCTCGGTGAGGCATATTTAACTGCATAAGCGTCACCAGGTCCAGAGGGGCATAGTGTGCAATCGGAGAATGCCACCAAAGTTTTTGTAAAGTTGCATGAGTACGTTAACGTCTTTATTGGCTGATGAGTACTTATACGTGAGAAAAAGAAGGTTGGGACATTCCTGGGCACACTGAACATAAACACTAATCCCACTTTTTTGTTAGGTCGAGCATTCGAGACCTCTTGTATATACTTTAGTATGTACTTATATGTGTATGTACTTTGTGGGCTCTGGAGATCAGCCCTAGGACTTGTCTCCTTCCGCTTAGGGACGTTTTTTCTGTTCAACTGCCTCTATTCAACTGTCTTGATAGAAAACGACCAGTAGAGGTCAATAAAATACCAGAATTGCTTTCTGCTTGAGCAATTGCCTCTATTTAACCCCTCCCGTGCTCATGATGAGCTCAGCTCGTCATGAGGCTTGGTCTGCTGTGCTCATGACGCGCTGAGCTCGTCATGACCCGCGCAGCGCTCACATGCAGGGATAATTCTCCTGCTGTGCTGAGCGTTCCATGCAAAAGGGTGTGGTCATAACGAGCTCAGCTCGGCATGAGCACAGCGCCACTGTGCAGCGTGACGAGCAGAGCTCGTCACAAGCACGGTGGGACTGCGCGCGTCCCCCCAGCGCCGTGGGGGACTTAGCCCCACGGCGAAGGGGTTAAATGTCTTGATAGAAAACGACCAGTAGAGGTCAGGAAAATAACAGAATTGCTTTCTGCTGAGGGACTTTATTTTTATTCTTTTTCTGGCAACTGCCTCTATTTAACTTTCTTGATAGAAAACGACCAGCAAAGGCCAGTAAAATACCAGAAATCACTTTAGCATTCTCTAGATTCCAGTCCATAGAAATTGTCTTCCATGAGCACCCATAGACAATAATATTTTTTTCAAATCTTGTATGTTCAGTGATATGACCACCGAAGGCCCTGATTTTATATTAAAAACAGAGCTTTGGACTATACTATTTCCTGCTGAAAGGCAATATTTCTCTCCATGTATTCTCATACCTGGCGTGTCACGTAGTTTGGTGCTTACTTACACTCCATGTTAAAGAACAGTAGTATTTCAGCACCCAGGCTAATGTGCTGCATTGCTAAATACATATAAGGTCACAAAGGCGAGACCAATTGCATTGCAAATGCTTGTTCTATCACATGGCAGCTGATAATGGCTACTCTTTTCTTCACTGCTTTTTTTCTGATGCCATTCTCTAATCTTGTTAACTTCTCCCTTTCCCTGGAGGGCTCAATGTCCTTCATTAAGAGAATGGGTTTTCTGATTGATAGGACCTTGGATATTTTCAAGATTCTGCTGGATTTCTTGCACTCTCCTTAAATATCCCAATAATTAGCCTCGATGATGTAAGCGTTAGTTGCCACCAATGTGGATTTTATGTTCATAAACTGTGACAATCCAAATCTGCAGCAAACCCTTTCACTGGAAGTGCAGATTTTGTTAATTAATCGCTGATTTTGGATATTTTGCTAACTTCCCAGAGATTTTGGCCATTTGTAAATTACTTACAGGTGTTCTATCCCTAATTGATTTACCAGGCAAACAGAAAGATTGTCAAAGTATCAGTAAAGCAGTAAGTAACTCAGAGGGAATATGCAGATAGAGACAGCTGTACATATGTTTTTTGATCACTCCTATCTATGATCCCAGAAGGATTACCTAATGTCCCTTGGTTAGATAATGTTCTGACTCATAGTGCATAACTAGTAGCTCTAATTCACGAGCATATTCTGGTTGTATGTGCAGAAGAGCTCAGGGGCTCTGCTAAAAATTGAATACAGCCAAGACAAAAACTCCAACTGCAGTTGAATGACACATTATGGGACTAATCAAAAATGGGTTTGCTTTGTAGAAATCAGACTTTAACTTGCATCTAGTGCAGCAAAAAAAGTGGTTCAATGGGAAAAATAATCGACTTTGTTCTCTGTTGGATCTACCAGCTAACTTGTGTGAAACCCACAATTTTTGCCGTGTGTTTGCTGGCAGGTGCTCCGCATAGGAGGGAGTGATGTATTTTGCACTAATCCAGAAAGTAGGTCTTTTATGTGGCCGTGTGTGTATATAAAAAAAAGAAATTATATAATAACTACTGGTGGTTGCCAGTAGGTAGATATAGTTACTACCTAGTTTCCATAGGAAAAGCTTTTTTTGATTTGCTAATAACTTTGGCGTTGTTTGACGAATCTTTGCGAAATTCTCCCAAAAAAAAAAGTCTATCCAGGTCAGCTCCTATCCTGAAAGTTTGGGGGTGATTTGCCAAGCGGGGTTTGAAGAAAAAGGTGGTCCCAAAACGCCTTTTCCTCATGTTAATTTCCATAGGAAATTTTGCGACGAGCTACAGCCCAAACTGCTGAACGCAATTACCCAAAATTTGGCAGAAAGGTAGAGCTTGGTTCAAAAAGGAAACTTTTTTTTAAATGTTGTAAATCCGTTCAGTAGTTTTTGAGTAATTTAAAAAATAAGAGTAAAAAAATCAATCTCCCGCAGGAAACTTTGTGCAAGGCTACAGCCGAAACTACTGAATGGAATTACCCCAAATTTGGCAAAAAGGTAGGGTTTGAATAAGAAAGCGGCCTCTTTTTTAAATGGTGTAAATCCATTCAGTAGTTGCTGAGAAATTAGAAAAATAAAAGTTTCGATATCTGGGCGGAGCCTAAGTCCTGTGCACGAGCTTCACTGTGATTGGCTGTCAACACTCCAAACCAGGAAATGTTGGCAGCCATTTTGTGGCTCGGTAGAAGCGAGTCACCAGAAAACAGAGAAACAAAGATATAAAACGAGAGAATGGGGTAGGGAAGAAACACACTGACCCCCTAGACCTGCTCAGGGCGTCCCAGAAGGACCCCCAGGGCAAAGAAAAATGTATTATTATTTTTTTAATTTCGGCGCGTTTGCACAGTGGTGCAGGGAGGGGATGGGTCCTGACATAGCAAGTGTGCAAACAAGGCACATTGTAAATTGAGGGATTAAGTCCCCTTCAATCCTGAGGGCAAACTAGCCCACCAGGACCTCTAGTATGCGCCAGGGAGCTGCGTTGCAGAGAGGTGTTGAGAGGCCATGCCCCTTTTTACACCTCTCTGCAACGCAGCTCTGAGGTGCTTACTGGAGTTAGCTGGTGGGCTAGTTGGCCCCCAGGCACCCTCAAGACTCAAGGGGATGTTATCCCCCAATTTAAAATGGTCCAGGGGGTGCGTTTGCACAGTGGTGCAGCAAGGGGGTGTGGCCTGATGTGACAAGTGTGCAAACGTGCCCTGTGGCGTGTTTTAAGTTTGGGGATTAAGTCTCCTTGAATTCTGAGGGTCCCTGGGGGTGAACAGGACCACCAGGAACATCTAGTAAGCACCAGGGAGCTGCATTGCAGAGAGGTGGTCAAAGACGACGCCCCCGTTTTACACCATTCTGCAACGCCGCTCTGAGGTGCTTACTGGAGGTAGCTGGTGGACTAGTTGGCTCCCAGAGACCCTCAGGCCTCAAGGGGACTTACTCTCCCAATTAACAACTCACTAGGGGGTTAGTTTGCAGAGTGATGCAGGGAGGGGGCGTAGTCTGATATTACAAGTGTGCAAACGCACCCAGTGGCGCGTTTTAATTGAAGGGATTCAGTCTCCTTGAATCCCGAGGGTCCCTGGGGGCCAACTAGCCCCCCAGGTACCTCCAGTAAGCACCAGGGAGCTGCCTTGCAGAGAGGTGTTCTGAGGCCATGCCCCTTTTTACACATCTCTGCAGCGCAGCTCTGTGGCGCTTACTGGAGGTACCTGGTGGGCTAGTTGGTCCCCAGGGACCATCATGACTCAAGGGGAATTCATCTGCCAACTTAAAATGCGCCAGGCGGTGCGTTTGCACAGTGGTGAAGGGAGGGGGCGGGGCCTGACATAGCCAGTGTTCAAACCCACCCCCTGGCACATTGTAAATTGGGGAATTAAGTCCCCTTCAATCCTGAGGGTCCCGTTGGAGCGAATTAGCCCACCAGGTTCCTTCAGTATATGCTAGGGAGCTACTGCAGAGAGGTGTTGAGAGGCCACACCCCTTTTTACACCTCTCTGCAATGCGGCTCTGTGGGGCTTACTGGTGCTAGCTAGTGGGCTAATTGGCCTCCACGGGACTCCAGGACTCAAGGGGAATTAATCTCCCAACCTAAAACGATCCAGGGGGTGCGTTTGCAGAGTGGTGCAGGGAGGGTGTGTGACCTGAAGTAAAAAGTATGCAAACGTGCCCTGTGGTCCGTTTTAAGTTGGGGGATTTAGTCCCCTTGAATCCTGAGGGTCCCTGGGGGCCAACTAGACCACCAGGTACCTCCAGTAAGCGCCAGGGAGCTGCATTGCAGAGAGGTGGTCCATGGTGATGCCCCATTTTTACACCACTCTGCAACACAGCTCTGTGGCGCTTACTGGAGGGATTCTGGTGGGCTAGTTGGCCCCCAGGGACCCTCAGACATCAAGGGGACCTAATCCCCCAATTAACAATGCACTAGGGGTGTGTTTGCAGAGTGGTGCAGGGAGGGGGCGTAGCCTGATATGACAAGTGTGCAAACGCGCCATGTGGCACGTTTTAATTGAAGGGATTAAGTCACCTTGAATCCTGAGAGTGCCTGGGGGCCAACTAGCCCACCAGGTACCTCCAGTGAGCACCAGGGAGCTGCGTTGCAGAGAGGTGTTCAGAGGCCATGCCCCTCTTTACAGCTCTCTGCAGCGCAGCTCTGTGGCTATTACTGGAGGTACCTGGGACCATCATGACTCAAGGGGAATTAATCTCCCAAATTAAAATGCGCCAGGCGCCAGGCGGTGCGTTTGCACAGTGGTGAAGAGAGGGGGCGGGGTTTGACATAGCAAGTGTGCAAACCCACCCCCTGGCACATTGTAAATTGGGGAATTAAGTCCCCTTCAATCCTGAGGGTCCCTGGGGTGAACTATTCCAGCAGGTACCTCCAGTGTGTGCTAGGGAGCTACTGCAGAGAGGTGTTGAGAGGCCATGTCCCTTTATACACCTCTCTGCAATGCAGCTCTGTGGCACTTACTGGAGGTAGCTGGTGGTCTAATTGGCCCCCACGGGACCACCGGGACTCAAGGGGATGTAATCAACCAATTTACAACGCTCCAGGGGGTGCGTTTGCAGAGTGGTGCAGGGAGGGGGTGTGACCTGAAGTGATAAGTGTGCGAACGCGCCCTGTGGTGTGTTTTAAGTTGGGGGATTAAATCACTTTGAATCCTGAGGGTCCCTGGGGACCAATTAGCCCACCAGGTACCTTCAGTTTGCTCCAGGGAGCTGTGTTGCAGAGAGGTGTTCAGAGGCCAAGCCCCTTTTTACACATCTCTGCAAAGCAGCTCTGTGGGGCTTACTGGAGGTACCTGGTGGGCAAGTTGGCCCCCAGGGACCATCAGGACTCAAGGGGAGTTAATTCCCCAACTTAAAACTCACCAAGGGGCGCATTTTCACAGTGGTGAAGGGAGAGTGCGGGGCCTGACATAGCAAGTGTGCAAACCAACCCCCTGGCATATTGTAAATTTAAGGATTAAGTCTCCTTCAATCCTGAGGGTCACTGGGGTGAACTAGCCCACCAGGTACCTCCAGTATGTGCCAGGGAGCTGCTGCAGAGAGGTGTTGAGATGCCACACCTCTTTTTACACCTCTGTAATGCAGCTCTGTGGCGCTTACTGGAGGCAGCTGGTGGGCTAATTGGCCCCCAGGTACCCCAGGACTCAAGAGAACTTAATCCCCCAATTTACAACACACCAGGGGATGCGTTTGCACAGTGGTGCAGGGAGGGGGCCTGGCCTGATGTGACAAGTGTACAAATGCACCCCTTAAATCATGAGGGTCCCTGGGGGCCAACTAGCCCACCAGGTACGTCCAGTAAGCGCCAGGGAGCTGCATTGCAGCGAGGTGGTCCAATGCCACTTTCCCTTTTTACACCACTCTGCAGCGCAGCTCTGTGGTGCTTACTGGAGGTAGCTGGTGGGCTAGTTGGTCCCAAGGGACCCTCAGGAATCAAGGGCACTTAATCCCCCAATTTACAATGCACCAGGGTGTTCTTTTGCACAGTGGTGCATGGAGGGACATGGTCTGATGTGACAAGTGTGCGAATGGGCCCTGTGGCGCATTATAAGTTGGGAGATTAAGTCCCCTTAAATCCTGAGGGTCCCTGGGGGCCAACTAGATCACCAGGTACCTCCAGTAAGCACCAGGGAGCTGCGTTGCAGAGAGGTGGTCCAAGGTCACGTCCTCTTTTGACTTTGGTGGTCTAGTTGGCCCCCAGGGACCATCAGGACTCAAGGGGAAATAATCTCCCACTTTGAAACTCGCCAGGAGGTGCGTTTGCACAGTAGTGAAGGGAGGAGCAGGGCCTGACATAGCAAGTGTGCAAACCCAACCCCTGGCACATTGTAAATTTTGGTATTACGTCACCTTCAATCCTGAGGGTCCCTGTGGGCAAACTAGCCTACCATGTACCGCCAGTATGCGCCAGGGAGAAGCTGCAGGGAGGTGTTGAGAGGCCACGCTCCTTTTTACACCTCTCTCCAATGCAGTTATGTGGCGCTTACAGGAGGTAGCTGGTTGGCTCGTTGGCCCCCAGGGACCCTCAGGACTCAAGGGGTTGTAATCCCCCAATTTACAATGCTCCAGGGGGTGTGTTTGCACCGTGGTGCAGGGAGACAGCACGGCCTGATGTGATAAGTGTGCAAACGGGCCCTGTGACACGTTTTAAATTGGGGGATTAAGTCCACTTGAATCCTGAGAGTTCCTGGGGGCCACCTAGCCTACCAAGTACCTCCAGTATGGCCCAGGGAGCTGCGTGGCAGAGAGGCGTTCAGAGGCCATGCCCCTTTTTACACCTCCCTACAACGCAGCTCTGTGGCGCCTATTCAAGGTACCTGGTGGGCTGGTTGGCCCCAAGGGACCATCAGGACTCAAGGGGAATTAATCCCCCAACTTAAAATGCACCAGGGGGCGCATTTGCAGTGTGGTGAAGAGAGAGGGTGGGGCCTGATATTGCAAGTGTGCAAACACACCCCCTGGCACATTTCCCCAATTTACAATGATCCGGGGGGCGCGTTTGTACAGCGGTGCAGGGAGGGGACGTGGCCTAATGTGGCAAGTGTGCAAATGCGCCCTGTGGTGTGTTTTAAATTGGGGGATTAAGTTCCCTAGAATCCTGAGGGTCCCTGGGGGCCAACTAGCCCACCAGGTATCTCCAGTAGGCGCCAGGGAGCTGGGTTGCAGAGAGGTGGTCCAAGACCATGCCCCCTTTTTACACCACTCTGCAATGCAGCTCTGTGGCGCTTACTAGAGGTAGCTGGTGGGCTAGTTGGCCCCCAGGGACCCTCAGGACTCAAGGGGACTTAATCTGCCTATTTACAAAGCACCAGGGGGTGTATTTGCACAGTGGTGAAGGGAAGGGGCGGGGCCTGACATAGCAAGTGTGCAAACGCATCCCCTAGCACATTGTAAATTGGGGGATTAAGTCCCCGTCAATCCTGAGGATCCCTGGGAGTGAACTATCCCACCAGGTACTTCCAGTATACGCCAGGGAGCTGCGTTGCAGAGAGGTGTTCAGAGGCCACGCCCCTTTTTACACCTCTCTGCAATGCAGCTCTGTGGTACTTACTGGAGGTAGCTGGTGGGCTAGTTGGCCCCCAGAGACCCTCAGGACTCAGGGGGATTTATTTCCCCAATTTATAACGATCCAGGGGGCTTGTTTGTTTAGTGGTGCAGGGAGGGGGCGTGGGCTGCTGTGACAAGTGTATAAACGCGCCCTGTGGCGCATTTTAAGTTGGGGGATTAAGTTCCCTTGAATCCTGAGGGTCCCTGGGGGCCAAATAGCCCACTAGGTACGTCCAGTAAGCACCACAGTGTTGCATTGCAGAGAGGTCTAAAAAGGGGCGGGCCTCAGACCACCTCTCTGCAAAGCAGCTCTGTGGTACTTACTGGAGGTACCTAGTGGGCGAGTTGGCCCCCAGGAACCCTCAGGATTCAAGGGTAATTAATCCCCCAAATTAGAAAAAAAACGGGGGCGCGTTTTCACAGTGGTGAAGGGAAGGGGTGGGGCCTGATATGACATGTGTGTACTTATGCAATCAGTCTGCCAAAACCCAAACACTTATAAATTCACCATGCCCTCCTCTTGCAGCACTCTAATCATTCAGTCCCTACCCATGCACTCATGCAATGACTCATGCACTAACTCATGCACTGCTACAATACCCTGAGCAGTATCCATGCAGTCCAGCCATCGCCCTGTCACTACCCATGCGCTCCTCCAACCACCCAGCAAGCACCATGCACTTATCCAATCACACCGCCAAAACCCAGGCACTTATAAATTCACCAGGCACTCTCCTTGCAGTACTCTAATCTTCCAGTCAGTACCCATGTACTCATGGAATGACCCAGGCCCTAACACATGCACTGTTACACTCCCCTGTGCACTACCCGTGCAGACCTCTGACCACCTACACAGTAGTGATTCACTCCTCCAATTATCCAGGTTGTACCCATACACTCCAGAAATTCCTATGTCACTACCCATGCACTCCTCAAATCAGCCATCCAGCATCAATGACCTTATCCAATCACTCCGTCAAAACCCAAGCAGTTATAAAATCACAATGCACTGTCCTTGCAGTACTCTAATCATCCAGGCACTACCCATGTACTCATGCAATGACCCAGGCACTAACTCAAGGCAAATACAGAGGAGGTCATGCTATTTACAGGGGTTCCCCAACACATAGTGTTCCCTAGTGTATGTAGGTGTTTTTACTGTATTCTAAGTGTCTTTTAGCATAGCACCGGCTCCGGTCCTGGTTAGTTAGAGTCAGTTACCACCAGTACCTGTCACTAAAAACTTGGGGGCACAGGAGGACTTTCTGCTCTTCTCTTGCTTCTTCCTGCAGTTTTCTTCATCTTTCTGGACTTCTTTTGCCTCTTTCTGCATTTGTTTTGTCATGTACTAACTTTGTAGGCATAGTTAGAAATTAGCATTTAAAAAATATTGAAATTCACAGAAAAAATCACAGGAGTCAGGCACTTTATAGTTAGAAATTAGTATTTAAAAAACCATTGAAATTCACTGAAAAAACCATAGGTTTCAGGCACGTTATAGTTAGAAATTAGCATTTAAAAAATCTTAGAAATTCACTGAAAATAAACATAGGTTTCAGGGATGTTATAGTTAGTTGGACATTTCACTCATACAAAACCATAGAAATTCCCCCCTTATAGTTATTTCAGCTAACTATAACTCGCGCCCCCGCAATTCACTGCTGATGACATCACATATTACATCATTCATGACTTGGTCAGTGACATCACTATTTACATCACTGATGACATCTCAAATGACATCACTGATTACATCACTGATGACATCATCCAGTAACTGTTTTCTTCTATAAAGTTTAAATATGTATCATAAATATGTTAAGGTGTAGTTGAGATGCTGGCCGCTCGCAGAGTGTCAGTTTGGGTCCTTCCCATTCGGCATCTGTGGAACTCACCAAAGCGGTGCCACACGGCTCGTGTTTAAGTCCCACACTTTTTAACGTGTATGTGGCCCCCCTGGCTGACCTTATGAGATCTTATGGATTCATTCCTGTGTCATACGCTGACGATACTCAGCTGCTCTTCCCTTTCCAGACCCTGACTACGGCAGTTAAGCAGTCCTTCTCAGAGGGTATATGGGCTGTGTCTCGATGGATGGCCTCGAATTTCCTGCAATGTAATGTAGGGAAAACAGAGGTTATGCTTTTTGGGAAGGCCCCACTACTGTGGTCCCCGGACTGGTGGCCATTAGATCTGGGCCCCGTCCCTAGTCCCAAGCAGGTAGTAAAAAACCTGGGTGTTCGGTTGGACCAAGGTTTGTCCTTAAAGGAGCATGTCAATGAAAAAGCTGGGTCCTGCTTCTATGTAATTGGATTACTTAGAATAGTGTTCGCATTACTGCCAGACTCTCGTTCAGGCTCTAGTGCTCAGCCGCCTGGACTACTGTAATGGGTTAGTAATATCAGCAAATGACAACTTGCGAAGTAGACTCCAGGTGGGTCAGAATGCCTCTGCAAGCCTGGTTCTCAATGCCCCGCTTAGAACCCCCACTCGCCCTCTACTGGAAAAGCTTCACTGGCTTCCAATTCGACAACGGGTTAAATTCAAAACCTGTTGTATCATCCATAAGGGTATTTATGGCTTAGGCCCTTTGTATTTGGCTGAGAAGTTTGTTCCTTACAATCCTGCACGTACCCTCCGCTCCAGCAACCAATTCCTTTTACAAATTCCCTCTGTTAAAAAAGCGAGACTGGGCGGAAAGGCTCTTTCATTTTTGGGTCATAGTCTTTGGAACAAACTGCCTGCCACCCTCAGGCTTTGTACTAATCATCTGGCCTTCAGGAAATTGCTGAAGACTTTTTTGTTTCAAATATAGCGCCTCCTCCTGTTCAAGTTCTTGAGAGCACTGTTCTTCTACCTGCAGGGTGAATTGAGCGCAGAGATACTCCTTCGGAAGTCGAGTCTAGCGCTATACAAGCCATAAAATAAATAAATAAAATAAATGCTCCAGCTTGTTCTCGTGGACTTCTCTGAAATGACATGCCACCGGGTAGGTGGGATCAGAGTTTCTGATGGCTCTGATGTGTTGCAGAATCCTCTTGTGGACCTGTAACTTTGTGCTACCTACATAACGTAGTTCACAAGAGCACTCCAACATGTATACAGCATGATCAGTTTTGCAGTTTTTGAATGGAGATGGGCTGTTCTCTAAAGGGTATGGTATAAGAGGTTTTATTGATATTAAATTTGCACGCACGGCATGCAGTGCATTTCATGAAGCCCTTTCTTTGTGTCAGCCAATTTGATTTGGTCTAGAATCTCGCTCATAGATTTGGCTTTCCTAAATGTAATGGCTGGCCTTTTGGGTAGTGTGTCTCCTATTACTTGGTCATTCAGGACTATGGGCAAGTTCTTCCTGATTATATTGCATAATCTATTCTTCTGTTTATTGAAGGTCAAAATTAGTTGTATGCGCTTGTTCATCAGCACTTTGTGTTTGCTGTTTAGAGGTGTTGTCTCATTGTCTACAGTTTTAAATAGCAAGACAGATCTGCATAGAGCTTGGGTTTTGATTATATAATTAAATCAAAGTACGAGTGTCCGTAAAGAGCGGATCACATCCACGTTGCGGGGCTGGCGAGGTGTCACAGATATGGATCTATGTTAGTAATCAAACAGGTACACCTTTCGACCTAAAAAGGTCTTTGTCACATGTCTGTGACAAAAACATTTTTAGGTCGAAAGGTGTGGCCGCAATAAATTCACTTGGCTTTGGAAACTCTGAGCGCGGTTTCACTCTTACTTTTATGAAGGGAGGCGTGCCTGTTTGAAATATATATATATATATATATATATATATATATATAATATATATATAAATAGATATAAATATAAATATATATATATATATATATATATATATATATATATATATATTACCTACTGGCGGTCGCCAGTAGGTATATATAGTTAGGATTTTTTCCCTATGGGATTTTTGAAAATTCTATGTCTAATAACTTTGGCGTTTGTGGACGGAATTGGCTGAAATTTTCAGCAAAATGGAACATTTTGTTTCTGAGCAGCCCCTGGAAATTTGGGGGGAGTTGGTCCAGGGGGGGCCGAGAAAAAAGGGGGGTCCCAAAACGTGTTTTTAACATTGAGTTTTCCATAGGGCGGTTAGCCTCACTTTTAGCCCGAACGGCTGAATGGATTTGCACGAAACTTGGCAAAATTGTAGGGACTGGTAGCCCGATGTGCCTTTTGTAGGTCTCAATATATGTGCTGCAGTGGATTTTGAGAAATTAACGTTCAAAAAAAGATATATATCTGTAAGCGCGGACCAGGCAGCGCCCCGGTTCGCGTACTTGACGCGTAACGGAACTTCGCGTAGCGAAGCTGATTGGCTCTCCGGTGTCTGTCAACATTCTAAACAGTCCGGAGCGGCCGCCATCTTGTCTCTCGGTAGGATCGAGAGACAAGAGGAGGCCAAAACAAAGGGGGAAATAACTATAAGGGGGCATAGTAGATCCTCGCTGACCCCCTAGGTTTAATGTGGAGGTTTTAAAGGGGCCCCGCGAAGCAAAAAAAAAATTTTTTTTTGTTGTTTTTTTTCGTGGTTAGCGCCCGGTACGCGAACCGGGAAGCGTTCTGGGGAGCGTACCACAATGAAAAATGAATGATAGACTTTTCAAATGCTGTATGTTAATTGATTGTTGGTTTTGTTGATTATTTTTTATTTTTTTTTATTTTTTAAGCTTTTTTTATTGTGTTTCATAATTTATTAAACTTTCTAACATTTCATTGTCAGAAATTTCATAATAATCATCGAATATAGATTGTAGTCTCTGAGGTTGTAAAATGTCCTCATTTGCAAGGAGGTTATCTACTGCTTGTACACATTGCAGTAGTTCTTGGTCCCAAGTTTCATCCATAAATTCAATCTCATTTGGATCAATGATTTCTGTGTTGGACTCTGGAAGGACAATTTCAAATGAAATGTTTTGTTCACTTTCCATTTTCCCTGAAATTTGCATAAAAAAAATATATATTAGTAGAGGTAGGGCACTGTTGGGATTAATTTTAGATAGGCAGTTTTTAACAGAGAATTTATCTTTGGGCAGTGTATAGTATCAGAGTGGAAGTAGGAATATAAAAAAGTGTATCTAAATTTATAAGTACTACAGAGGGATAGTATATAACTAACAGAAAAAGTTTGCCATATTAACTTAAAGTGCACAATATACTTCAGTTTTAAAAATAACAACTTACCTTTAAAAAGAAGTTGAAGTTATTAATGAAAATCCTATTGAAATGTACACCAGGAAGTAGTAGTCAAAATGGCTGTGTTTCCTTCTCTTCCTTTATATATATTCGGGTACATAACCAATCAAATGTCAGGTAAAAAAAGTAGAAAATGAAAGTAACATTTTAATTGGTTGTCAATTCCAACATTTCAGATGTGTTTTGTGAAGTAATTTACCTCACGGTATTTAGAGAGGTCTACAGGCTAAATGTCTAAATGGAATTCCAATCAAATTTGTGAAAATGGTAGGGATTGGTATGTAGTATGAGCTAATCTATATTTGGTGAAATTGTCTCAAGTGGCTTTTCTGTGAACAACTTTCCCACCTTTTTTGATGGTGCGCTTCCCAGGGAGCGACCCGGTACGCGAACCGTTGAGCGCCCCGGTTCGCGTACCTTAAGCGTTCCGGGAGTCCACCATTTTGTGTTTCGGTCGAATTAAGATACAAGATGGAGGGCAAATAATGTTCAGAATGGGTAGAAGGGGGCACGGTAGACTTATCTTGACCCCCTAGGTTTTCTGAGGGTGGCTGAGGAGGTTTATATGTGCGAAAAAAAAACATTTTTTTTAAAAATTTCGCGAGGTTAGCTCCCGGTACGCGTACCGGGTAGCGCCCCAGGGAGTGTACTTTGTTGAAAATTAGTGAAAAAAGTTAGAGTAAAATAATAATTGTGAGTGATTAGATGTAGGGTAGCTCTGAGAAGAGCTTTTGGGTTTATGGTACATTTAGGTACTTATAAGTAGGTACCAATGCACATTCTTAAATTCAGAGTGAAAATTCTGTTGCCCTCATCTGAGAAGTGAACTCCATCTCCTCTGTAGATATCTTGCATGTAGTAACGCAAGTTATTGTTGTACAGGGAGCCCATTCCATGGTCTCTCATGTAAGCTGAAACAGATTTGTTTACATGCTTCCTCGACTTCTCAATTTGTGGACAAAATTGGTTTGACCACCTCCATTTCTGTCTTTGGCATATATTTGAATATACCAAGGCAGTCTGAGGAAAAAGTGCCATTAATTGCTCAAAGGTGTCCTTTAAAAGCATTTCCAGACCTACACCAGTCAAAGTGCCCAAGTCATTACCTCCACAGTGCACAATTAACAGGTCAGGTTTTGGCAAATGCATAAAGGTTTTCACCAATGGTATCAATTGGTGACATTTTAATCCTCTGTGGCCAAACCACTTAATTTCCACATCTTGTAAATTGAGGTTAGGTAAATTCCTGCTTTCAACGTACCTTTGAGCCCAGTGAATATAACTATGACCAACAATCCAGACAGAAAACATGGTGAGAGAAGGTTCTCCTGCAGTCAGATGAAGTGTGGCAATGAAATGGCAGTTGAAAAAATGAGAGTTTGAAATGAAAAAAACTGTGGAGTTTCTGTGTTCATGAAGCAGTAACAGTGATTGGTGGATTTTGATTGATGAAAACAGAAAGTTAGGGTGTACAGATGTGTTGTTTGAAAGATGTATTTTGAGTGGTCAATAAAAAATCATTAAATGAAAGAAAGCACTGGATATGCAGGTGCACTGAGAGTTCAGAGTTCAATTGCAACATTGTTGTGTGAACTTGCAAACACCAGAGTTTCTCCAAGAGGTGGTTGCTATGGAAAATAGGCAGAAAGGGCAGAGGGGGAAGGGTTTTCATTTGAAAAAAAGTGAGGGAAGAGTTTTGATTGGGTGACATGAGAAATATGTGTGAAGAATTACAGCATTTCTGTGCTTTTGATAGCTGCAGACTCTGGAGTGCATACCTTTTGCTCTGCTGAAGACAAATTGGTGTGTTTCTGAGACTGTTTTCAAACTCAAAGTATTTGCTAAGGTGAGAAAATATTTCTTTACTTTAGATAGAGAATAGTGTGCTTTAAGGAGAAAATTATGATTTATGTGGCGCAAATTGCTTGTAAATATGCTCTCACATGTGCATGGAAAATTTTGATTTTGAATGTTTGTGTTACATAGCCATGTTAAAAGTGACCCAACCATGCTGGAAAGCCAATCAAAAAATGATTTCATGTGTTTTAATGACATTTTAAGTCATTTTCTGATGTGCAGTGTTTAGAAATTATGATTTGAAAATCGTTTTTGTGGAAAAGGAATTGTTTTTAAATTCATGACAAGGATATAATGGTGTATGGTTCTTTATAAGGCAATTGACTGTCCCTGATGTTATTTTTCTCATTTTAGTGTAAGACCTTTCTCTGTGGCGCAAATTGCTTGTAAATATGCTCTCACATGTGCATGGAAAATTTAGATTTTGAATGTTTGTGTTAAATAGCCATGTTAAAAGTGACCAAACCATGCTGGGAAGGCAATCAAAAAACGCTTTCATGTGTTTTAATGACATTTTAAGTCATTTTCCCATGTGCAGTGTTTAGAAATTATGATTTTAAAATCGTTTTTGGGGAAAAGGAATTGTTTATAAAATCATGACAAGGACATAATGGTGTATGGTTCTTTATAAGGCAATTGACTGTTCCTGATGTTATTTTTCTCATTTTAGTGTAAGACCTTTCTCTGTGGCGCAAATTGTTTGTAAATATGCTCTTACATGTGCATGGAAAATTTTAATTTTCAATGTTTGTGTTACATAGCCATGATAAAAGTGACCCAACCATGCAGGAAAGCCAATCAAAAAACGCTTTCATGTGTTTCAATGACATTTTAAGTCATTTTCTCATGTGCAGTGTTTTGAAATTATGATTTGAAAATCGTTTTTGGGAAAAAGGAATTGTTTTTAAATTCATGAGAAGGACATAATGGTGTATGGTTCTTTATAAGGCAATTGTCTGTCCCTGATGTTATTTTTCCCATTTTAATGTCAGACCTTTCTTTGTGGTGCAAATTGCTTGTAAATATGCTCCCACCTGTACATGGAAAATTTTGATTTTGAATGTTTGTGTTACATAGCCATGTTAAAAGTGACCCTACCATGCAGGAAAGCCAATCAAAAAACGCTTTTATGTGTCTTAAGGACAATTTAAGTAATTTTCCCATGTGTAGTGTTTTGAAGTTATGATTTGAAAATCGTTTTTGAGGTAAAGGAATGTTGTTAAAATTTATGTGCGCCATATGCCCCCAAATTTCTTTTTTAGGGTTGCAGCAGGGTGTTCTTGAGACACCCCTGCACCTTTGGAATAAATTCCTAATTTGTGATGAGCAAATTGTTAATCGCAAATTGCACCTTCATTTATATGAGCCTCGTAGCCCATGGAAATGAATGGGTAATTTGCAATTAGCAATTTTCTCAAAGCAAATTTGGAATGGTAAAGAATCGCTATTTATTCCTTAAAATTCGCTTTTTTGGAAATGCAAAATAGTTATATGATACATATGGCGGTTGATGTCTAACAAGATAAGAAGCTTATGGATACATTTATGATGACTGGCGCAATGAAGTAGAAATCACTTACTTCATTGGTAGGCCTTTACAATAAATTATCTCCTCTGTATTCTTCATCAAGCGTAACTTTAATCTGCAATCCTGAGTAGGCCTCACCTTAAACAAACCTCTGGATAGGCCACATCTTATTGTCATCCTGAATTAATCATTTAAAATGCTAGGGACAGATTTATGATAGGTGTATACCTCTTTTGTGCCACTTAGAAAACATTGTCCATGGGGAAATGACTTAAAATGTCCTTAAGACACATGAATGTGTTATTTTAAAACGTTTGCAATTTTTTTGGGTCACTTTCAACATGGCTATGTGTCTGAAACAGTCAAAATCTAAATTTGCAATGCACAGGTGGGAGCATATTTACAAGGAATGTGCTTCATGGGGAAAGGTCTTATAATGTAATATGGGAAAAATGACATTAGAGATACTGAAATGCCTTATAGAGAAGCATACACCATTATGTCCTTGTCATAAATTTGCAAACCATTACTTTTCCACAAAAATGATTTTCAAATTATATTTTGAAAACACTGCACATGTGGAAATTACTTAAAATGTCAATAATTCAAAATTTGTGATTCCTTAAATGCAATGTATCCAAAAAAAAATAAGTAAAAAATGATATTAAGGATTTGGAAACTACCACCAACTTCTAGTTTGTGGTAATTTGCGAATTCTTTTCAAAAAGCATTTTTTTCAAAAAAAAAAAGGTCCCATATGACGCCCATACATGCCATTAGGGCATGTAGGTGTGCCATGTGCTCCCAAATTTCTTTTTCAGGGGTGCAGCAGGGTGTTCTTGAGATACCCCTGCACGCTTGAAAAAAATTCTATTTTGTGATGAGCTAATTGCTAATCACAAATTGCAACATTAATTCCTATGAGCCTCCTAGCCCATGGAAATGAATGGGTAATTTGCAATTAGCAATTTGCTCATTGCAAATTAGGAATAGTAAAGAATTGCTATTTATTCCTTAAAATTTGCTATTTAGGAAATGCAAAATAGTTTGATGGTACATATGGTGGTTCATCTGTAACAAGATAAGAAGCTTAGGGATACATTTATGATGACTGGCGCAATAAAGTGCACATTACTTACTTCATTGGTAGTCCTTTATATGTATTATCTCCTCTGTATTCTTCATCAAGCGTAACTTTAATCTGCAATCCTGAGTAGGCCTCACCTTAAACAAACCTCTGGATAGGACACACTTTATTGTCATCCTGGATTAATCATTTAAAATGCTAGGGATAGATTTATGATAGGTGTATGCCTTTTTTCTGCCACTGTGCGTCACTTTTATGATGCAGCGGTGGTGCATAATATTTGCTATGAGGTGACAACATTAAAAATTGATGCATTTAGGCAGATATGTCATGGTGTAAAAAAAAAACGTACCACATAAAACCCAATCAGCAGTAATGCAAAAGATGCACCATGTCGCAAGACAGGCCTCACTTGGGGCCATATGTATCAAGCTAATTAGCATTTGCAAAGATCAAAATTCTATGAATTTCGGCCTTTGCGAATGTTAATTAGACAAATGGTATGTATCAAACAACTTTGATGCAAAATAAGGAGTAGCAAAATTTGCTATTCCTTATTTTGCGATTGCACTGAAGCATTTGTAAATTTTGTGACTACTTAAATGCAATGTATCAAACAAAAACTATGTAAAAAATGACATTAAGGATTTGGAAACTATTGTGGTAAATTAGTGGTAATTTGTGAATTCTTTTCAAAAAGTTTTTTTCAAAAAAACAAAAGGTGCCATATGACGCCAACACATGCCCTTAAGGCATGTATGTGTGCCATATGCCCCTAAATTTCTTTTTCAGGGGTGCAGCAGGGTGTTCTTGAGACACCCCTGCACCCTTGGAAAAATTCCTACTTTGTGATGAGCAAATTGCTAATCGCAAATTAAACCTTCATTCATATTAGCCTCCTAGGCCATGGAAATGAATGGGTAACTTGCAATTAGCAATTTGCTCATCGCAAATTAGGAATGGTAAAGAATCGCTATTTATTCCTTAAAATTCGCTATTTAGAAAATGTAAAATATTTTGATGATACATATGGCAGTTCATCTGTAACAAGATAAGAAGCTTAGGGATAGATTTATGATGAGTGGCGCATCACCAGGGATGTGACAGTCATCCAGCGCCACTGTTCCGCCACCCATGTTGTGCTGCATTTACAATGCGGCGCAGCATGGGGCAAAAACGGCACAGATGCGTGACGCATCTGTGCCGTAAAGGTGGCGCATTGCTGGAGTTGTATCGCAAGTGCGATGCAGCTCCAGCAAGGCTCAGGGGTCCCCCATCTCTACAATGCTGCGTCAAGACCTATGCCAGCTTCAAGCAGGCGCAGGGTTTTGACGCAGCTTTCTCCTATCTGATTGTAAGTAGTGTGTTATGTTTTTGATCACTATTACTGATTTACTGTTTGATAATAATGTTTATTAACATTTTTTATTATATTTTTCCTCAGATTCAACTGCAGATCATTTCAAGATTTAAATATGCCTACAAAAATAAGAGAGATAAAGGCTGCAAAACGTCAAAGACAGCAGGAGAAAAAAAAAACGCAGCAGTCCTCTAACAAAAAGATTTCTCAAGCCATGAAGAAAGCACCGGGTAAGAGCTCTAAATATTTCATAAGAAATATTTCTAATAAAAAAAATATTAGTACAGAAAATGTTTCAATCCATAACACGAGAAGTAAATCAAATGGAAAGAAAAGGACAAATGAAAATGTTACTGCTAGAGCAAGAGATAAATCTGTGCATGATAGTAGAAGGAAACAACAGTTTAGGGAGATTCGTAAACGAATGTTCCGTAACAGGATAATTGGCAATTTGTTAAAAAATATTAAGAAAGGTCAACAGAAATTAGTTTTTTATAAGAGAAAAAAAAAAGTTGAGAAAGTTATTGATCAGGCATTTGAAATTAAACGTAAGTTATTTATTTTGATAATCAATAGAATTAGGAAGCTAAACAAGGCAATTTTTGATTTCAAAAGAAATAGTAGATGGAAGAGAATAGTTAATCGTAGTAATTTTTGTGAAGTTTTTTCTGGAGAATGGATACATAGTTCAAGCTGTGAGGCATTTTTTAATGAAGAGAGTTATTTCCAGGATAATGATTTGGTGCATGCAGTTGACATCAGTGGTCGTGCTTATGAAGTGAAAGATGGTTGTCCAGTTGAAAAAGAAAAACTTGTGACAACAGAGGCAGAAGAGTTGTTAGGTAATGAGGTTTTAGGAAGACGTGCTAAGGGTCCTGTGTACACCTGGAAGTGTAGTAGTATTTGCAGTGTGCGACAGGATTCCATCAATTTGCTTTGTGATTTTGTACGGTCATTTAACAAAAAAAGTTTGAAGCAGAAAATGAGGTTGTTGCAAGAATTAGATCCTTGCAGAGTAAGAGAAGTGACAGGTTTGCATGGTCATTCACTGGCTTGTCTTTCCAGGAGAGTATGCCAGAGTGTTTTTCATCATTTCAGGATGCTAGCAGTGCATCATAACAAAGTGAGGAAGTTAGTTAGAATGTTGTATTATGCTAAGAGTCCAGCAATTATGCTGAAACAATTATGCGCTGCTCTTTTGCATGGTTCTGAAATAGATGTGAAGAATATATGTGAAGAAATTGAGTTTTGTTACTTTGGAAGTAAAGAGGAGAATGTTGAAATTGAGCAAGAAGTAGAGGGTCATTTGGAAGATAGTGTACATGTTTCCAGTACAGATAATTTCCAGAGGGAAATTGCGACGTTTGACATGAAATCAAGTGAGAGGCCTAATTTCACTTGTGTGTGTTGTAGACGCACTTTTTATAAGAATCAGACTAAGTTAGTGGATTTATATGCAAAAAGTGAAAGGGAAAATA
Source organism: Lissotriton helveticus (assembly GCF_964261635.1). Lineage (NCBI taxonomy): Eukaryota > Metazoa > Chordata > Amphibia > Caudata > Salamandridae > Lissotriton > Lissotriton helveticus. The sequence continues at coordinate 1,351,674,051 of NC_136067.1, forward strand.
ATAGTGAATGGAAGGATTTTGCAACATACTTGATGGTAGAAAATTGTTTTGATTTGGGATTGGATCAACGTGTGTGTACTTATTGTTGTAACAAATTAAAACAAAACCAGATGCCTGCTAGAGCAGTTCATAATAATCTGGAATTGGTTGAGATTCCTTCTGAATTGAAGGACTTAAATACTTATGAATCTATTTTGATTCAAAGTATCCATCCCTTTCAGGCTATTGTAAGAATGGAGCCAAAGACAGGGAAATTGCCTCCATCAGATTTACAGAGAGGATTAAAGGGAAGAGTTGTTTATTTGCCTCTAGATTTCAAGAAAAACATTAACACAATTGGAGTAGAAAAAGTGGAAGAGGAACCTCTGGTTATCTTAGTTAATGGGGTTCCGACAAAGAATAAGAAAATATGGCAAGATTTAGTAGATGTTAGGAAAGTTAAAAAGGCAACATTGTATTTGAAAAAAAATAATAAATACTATAAGAATGTATATGTTGCAGAAGAGGAAGTAAGTGAGGAAGAGGATAGCGATTTGTGTGCTGGTCAAATTGAGAAAGTAGAAACCTCTACTAGTGAAGAAATATATGAACATTATAGTGTTCATCCTTTGCATTCCAAGGAAGTCATGGGGAATGCTATTGAGTTGTTTCAAATGAAACAAGCCAAAGGGAGTCCCATTAGTGTTTGGGAGGAAAGTTTGGAAGCTCGGTGTTTCCCACAGCTTTTTCCAACAGGTCAGGGAGGAAGATATGATGAGCGACCTCATCAAATTCCTGCTTCTGAATATCGGACTTTGCGATTGTATGCAGGAGATGCTAGGTTTCGACAATGCATTCCCTATTTGTTTCATCTCCTGTTTGAAAGCGATCTGTCTGGACTGTCATATGCAGTGAACCACATCTTGAAAAGTGGTATACACATGCAAAACATCTCGGCAAGTGACTTTATGGATAAAGTCAATGTCCAAGATAGTATTTTGGATTCTCACCTGATTAATCTCATGGCGTGTCAGCGTGGTACTAATGAGTACTGGTACCGTCGTCATGGTGATTTAAAATGTATGCTGAGGAACTTAGGTACTCCCACATGGTTCCTCACTCTGAGCTGTGCCGAGTATGGCTGGGAAGACTTACTTGAATTTCTACGAGAGGCAAATGCTAACGTAGATAACATCGAATTCAAGACACCCGGAGAACTGTGCTCTTTGGATCCAGTCAATGTATGTAGGTACTTCAATCATAGATTTGAAGCTATGATGTCTTTCATCATGAATAAGAAGAATCCACCTCTTGGAGAGGTGTTGGATTTCTTCTGGAGAAAGGAGTACCAAGCAAGAGGTGCTCCTCATATACATATGTTGCTGTGGATCAAGGATGCACCTAAATTTGGAACGGATCCAGAAAACTCAGTGATGAGTTTCATCCAACAGTATTCTACGTGTGCTGTTCCAAACGCAAAGGAGAAGAAAAGCCTAAGAGAAAAAGTTCTGCGTTTCCAAAGCCATCGATGTGGAAAGTACTGCCGACGTAAATTCCGAAACAAAGACAAGTTCTACACCAAATGTCGTTTCGGCTTTCCACGACCGGTGATTTCTAAAGGAAGAGTAAACAGTTTGATGTCTTCGCTGCGACATAATGTGATGAAGAAATCACCTAAAAACACTTACAATTTGAAGAGGAACGAAGAGTCCAAGTACATCAACGACTACAACCCGGTGATTTTGTCCATGTGGAATGCTAACATGGATATACAGTTTGTGGCTGATAACTGTATGGCTGTGGCTCGGTATGTGACGTCTTACATCACCAAAAAAGAGAAGACAGAATTGAAGGATATGTGGGAGGACATTTCCCATGAAAAGAGCCTCAGCAAGAAGTTGTACAGTTTCAGTCTGAAGATGTTGTCGCATCGAGAAATCGGAGCGTACGAATGTTCTGACCGGTTGTCTTCAGCAAGTCTCTATGCCAAGTCCAGGAGTATCGTTTGGGCGAGTCTTGGTCTTGCTGCAACGCGTAATCGAGTTCTCAAACCTGTGCGGGAAATTGAGTATTTGGCGGAAAAGGAGCCAAACAGTACCGACATTTTGAAGACAAACATGTTGGATACATATTATCCAAATCGAAGCAGTCACCTAGAGAATGTTTGTCTGTATGAGGTTCTGCAAAATTACATGTTCAAGAGGAACATCAAAGAAGATACTGAGAAAGGAGTGTATGCTGTAATAGGAAGTGAGGGATGTCTGGTCAAGCAAAGAAAATGCCACTTGATAAACCATCGAAAATTGAGTGGCGAATCTCCTGAAAAAAAGGAGTTTTTCTATTTAGCACTTTTGCAACTTTTCAAGCCTTGGCGTGCAGAAGAGGAACTGCTTGGAGATTTCCTCTGTTACGAAGACTCTTTCAATGCCGCCAAGGAGACCATAGAATGTCCTGCTTTTCCCAAATATGTAGAAATGTTGAATGCGGAAATTGAGCAGGAAGCAACGATTGCAGCCGAGATTGCCAGAGACAGTTCTCAGGACAGTCAGAGTTCTGCTTCATTGAGTCAGGATCCACTAGGAGGACCTCTTATTGAAAATGAAGCTGCCACTGCTATGAATGAAGTGGAAAGAGCCATGGCACATGCTCAAGAGGATGCGGTTAACTTAGAAGAGTTGGAAAAGCAACTTAACGTTGAGCAGAGGAAAATATATGACGAAGTTACCATGCAAATTGATCATGGATTAAGTCATGATAAGAAAGAGTGCTCATGTACGTCGTTGAAGCCTGTCCGACTGTACGTGAGTGGAGAAGCGGGAACTGGAAAAAGTTTCCTCATTAAAGCAATTTCATGCTATTTGCAGGAAAGGACAGAGTCATCGCTGTCTTGTGTTGTCACTGCTCCAACTGGACTGGCAGCACATAATATTAAAGGGATTACTTTACATCGTTTACTGATGCTGCCAGTGGAGCATGACAACAAATTAGAATATCACAAGCTATCTGGAGATGCTTGTTTTGAAGTTTCAAGAATCTTGAGGAAAATGAAACTTCTTATCATTGACGAAGTAAGCATGGTTTCCAATGTCATGCTTGCCTTTGTGCATTTGAGGATGCAAGAAGTTCTCAAAACAGAGTATGATGTGTTATTTGGTGGCAAACACATCATTGTTTTCGGAGATCTTCTGCAGCTGACACCAGTGAAAGGGCAACCTGTGTTCAAAATGCTCACGCATGAAGATACCAGGAAGTGCCTAGGCAGCATTGGCAACGTCAATATATGGTTAAACTTCAATTATGCTGAACTGCATGAAAATATGCGTCAGGCAAAGGATGAAGTTTACAAGACTATTCTACAAGATGTTAGAATTGGAAAAGTGACCGAGCATGGGAAAGAAGCTTTACATGCACGATTACTGTCAAATTTATATCCAGAACAAGATGTTGTGCCTGAGAATATTTTTCAGAAAATTACTGATAAGAAATCTGGAATATGTTTGATGCCAACTCTTGCAGAATGTGCCAAATTTAACAACAAAATGTTGCATTTAGAAAAGCAAGAGATTGTGAAAGTGGAAGCTATTGATAGAGTAGAGCATATGGGATCAACAATTATTTTGTCTGAGAATCTGAAAACAAAATTGGATTCATTAGAGAAGAGTATATCTAAAACTGCAGGTTTTGAAAAGACTCTGAATGTGTGCTTCAACTGCCGTATAATTTTAAGAAGGAATTTACATGTTGAAAGAGGTCTGGTAAATGGATCAATGGGTAATGTTGTTGATTTTGTGAAATACAGAAATAGAGATGGAATTGAATTTTTAAAAATTAAATTTGATGGCATTGAGGAAGTACAGCTAATTGCTCGTTGTTCTGCTAGATTTTTGCTTGTAAAAGACTTATATGTTCGCCGTAAGCAGTTCCCTGTTTGCTTGGCATATGCGGTGACAATTCATAAATCGCAAGGTTTAAGTGTAGACACTGCATTGGTGAATATTGGCAGTTCTGTGTTCAAGGAGGGTATGGCATATGTGGCATTGTCACGAGTTAGAACTTTATCGGGATTGTACTTGATTGAGTGTGATGTCAGAAACATTTGTGCAGATCTAGATTGTGTTAAGGAATACAATAGGTTAAGAAGAGAGTATGCGCCACATTTGCCTCAGTTTCCTTTGTTTGAGAAACGTCTGGTAGGCCGGAAACGAAGAAATGAGAACAATACTGGGGAGGTTGTAGCAAAAAGACAAAAAGTGAATGAACCTAAAATTACAAGCAGAAACAAAGAGGATTCTGTTGAAGATGTTGTTGGTTTTCAGTTTGAAAACAGTTCTGGTGTCAACTGCTATGCTAATGTAGTAATTAATGTTTTGTTTTCTCTAAAAAATGTAAAAGAAGAGATTGTGGTCAATTCTGATCAAAGATTTTGCAGTTTGTTAAATTCTGTGTTAGAGAAATGTACCACTGATAGAAGAAACATAGAAAGTGTGTCTGAAATTAGAAATCTGTTAGATAGATGTTCAGGCCAAACACAATTCTCTCAAAATATTCAGCAAGATTGTCAGGAGTTTTTAATGTATATGCTTGATGTATTACATGCTGAAGGTGTAGATGTAGATCAGCTGTTTGGGCTTTCTTATCAATGGCAGCATGACTGCGAGAACTGTATGGTATCAAGTACTACTAGTGTAGACTCAGAAAGATTTATATATTTAACTTTGCCAGACAGTAAATCAGTCTCCTTTAATAAGCTAGTAAAAGCTGCTAATCACAACATGGAGTGTAGCCAATGTAAATCTGAAATGATGTCCACATTATTTATACGAACATATGGCCAGTACGTCATTTTAATGTTCCAACGATGTAGGCCTGATGGAACAAAATTGACAACTTTAATAAAAAAATTTGTAGCTTCGCAGTTGTCAATATCAGGAACGACTTTTGTAACTACAGCAATTATATATCATGACGGCCCTTCAATATCATCAGGACATTACACAGCTTATTTAAAGTCTAGAAATGGCTGGTCATTCTGCAATGATTCTGTTTTAATTTTCAAAAAAAAATTGCCGTATGACCTTAAAAACTCTTACCTGGTGTTTTTAAAACCAAAATTTTAGGGAAATAATCTCGGGATGTGCTCTGTGGAATTTCAAGAAGTTCTAATGGCTCCTACACAATTTGGCCTTGAGGATAAGTGTAGTTCAGAGACATAACTTCTAATCATAGGATTGGACATCGTGGAGATGTATGTGCACTTTGAATGAGTTCAGAAAAACTGTTTCTTTTCATAAGCTAATTGAAGCAGCCAATCAAAACATGGAGTAGAGGGAATGTAAGTCTGCAATGCTGTCTACTGTTTTACATTGCTTTGTGATTAAAAGTGATGTAGAGAATTAAATAATTGTAGTACTCATAGAGGTAGTGTAAGTCTGCTTCATATTAAGCAGTATCAGTGTCATAGGAAATGTAGAACATGACTGAGCAAGAAGGGGAAGATATTACTATTCCAGGATTGTGAAAATGATCTTCAACATTTTAATTGTGAAAGTTGCGGAAATGCCAAATGATGGGATTGGCTTACAAGAAATCCAAGAGTTATAAATATCTCTGACTAGATTTGGCCTTGTGGAAAATAGTGGTAGAGAGCAAGAAGTCATTTATTGCATGTAACGTGTTTTTAAAAACGATGGAGGTTTTCTTTCAGAAAGTGGCGGGCTGAAAGTAATAACAGCACAAAAGAGTGTAAGCTGTTCATAGGACATCCTTGGACGTCATGGAAAGTAAGTTAACTTTAAGGAGTTCTGAATTTTAATTTCTGATGTTGTATGGGTTTTTTAAACACAATCATTTTGATTGTGTTTTTTTTTCCCCGCTGTTACATGATGAATACCTTCAAGTCACTGTTTTTAGTGAATTTTGATACATTCTGAGAACAGCAAAAATAAACCATTTAACATGTATAATTAATTCTGTACTGTTTGCATTTATGATGTATATGTAGAACTGTGTAGGAGGCATGGAGAAGGTGAGTTTTCTGTAAGTGTTAAATTTATTGCATGCAGTGCTGCACTTCTACGTATTCTTTCATATGCTGGACTACATCTGCACAATGAGATACCTAAGCAAAGGAAACACAAGTGATGTGATTGTGAAATGAGCAAAATAAATTGCACATATTTCAATTACATCACCTGTGTTTCCTATCATTACGAATCACATTGTGCAGATCAAGTTTAGGTCTGTCCAGGGAAACATAGGAGGTTTCTACTTTGTTGAAGAGTGCAGTGGACATGACTCACTTCATTAGTAGACTTTCACAGATATTATCTCCTCTGTACACTTCAACAAGTGTAAATCTCATCTTGAACTCTGAGTAGGCCTCACCTCAAACAAATCTCTGGATAGGAGACATGTTATTGGCATCCTGAAGCGACACTTTTCTGAAACAAGAGCAATGCAAAAGATGCACCATGTTTTAAGATAGGCCTCACTTCATCTGCATCAAGATACTGTTAGTTTAAAATGTATATCTTTAGGATTGTGTAGAGGACCTGGAGAAGCAGAAGCTTCTGTCAGTGTCAAAGTTGTTGAAAAACTATTTGTCCTTCAATATTTTCCCTTGTCTTTTGTAATTTTTAAATACATGTTTTAATATTTTTCAAATGTTGGTTCTCTCTTTCACAGATTGAAAGTATAAAAATAAAATGTGATTAATTTAACGGCAATTACAAGGTAAATAGTTGTACTCTTTTCGTTACATTTCTATCACATTCACCTACTATTAGATCCACTGCTTCACTTCTTTAATCCTCAGTTTCCTGCCTTTGCTACTTTCCTCATTCCTTTCTCTATTACCTATTTACTCAACTCCTTCCACTCTTTTTCTCAGTCCCTCTGTTCTCATAGTTCCTCAGTCTTGTTCACTCACTCCATCTCTATTACTCTTAGTGTCTGTGAATTACTTTCCCAACTTTTTTTTTTGGACCGCTTCCCGGGAAGTTGCCCGGTTCGCAAACCAGCAGCGTTATGGGAGTCCACCATTTTGTGTTTCGGTCGAATCAAGATACAAGATGGAGGGCAAATAATGTTCAGAATGGGTAGAAGGGGGCACGGTAGATGTATCTTGACCCCCTTAGTTTTCTGAGGGTGGCTGAGGAGGACCATAGTTCTTCACTCTTGTTCACTCTCTCTGTTTCTATTAATGTCACTGTTTATGACTGATCAAAAAAATGTTTTTTAAAAAAGAACAGTAACTATAAGGGAAGGAAAGAGACAGTTATGTTAAAAGAAAGACAGCTATAGGGAGTAAACTAAGGATACTGTTACCTACAATCCACTGCTGTTGATGTTACTGACCATGTCATGAATGATGTAATATGTGACATCATCAGCAGTGGATTGTAGGTAACAGTATCTCTTGTTTACTCCCTAGAGCTGTCTTTCTTTTCACATAACTGTCTGTTTGCTTACCTTATACTTACTGTTCTTTTTTTTTAAAAATATTTTTTTTGGTTAGCTGCCGGTACGCGTACCGGGTAGCGCCCCGGGGAGCGAACTAAGAGAAATAGAGGTTGGCAGAGTTCCAAATATTCTACCAATTTTTTTATAATGGGGAGGTAGTTCTGAAAAGAACTTTTTTTTTTAGGTTTTTGTTGTTTTATATTTTTTTTTGTATTTTTTGAACATTTTTTTACTTTTTTTGTATTTTCTGAACGTTTTTAAAACATTTTTGTTTTTTTTGGGGGGGGGGAAACAAAAACGATCCATTATAAAGGGCTCAACAGGAGCAAAAAAAAAAAAAGAATTTATTTTTTGGTGCGTTTCGTACAAACATTAATATGATTTTGAATTGCTCGCAAAATCAAAGTGATGCTACTTTCTCTGTAGCAGATGAAAGTGCCACATTCCACGCACACTTGCTTTACGTGCCCAAACAACATTTGGATGTTTGCGATCATCTCCCTCGCCTCTGGTCCCGACACCTCTGGAACCACCGATCTTCTTGCCATTGGGAGGGGATTTTGTTGCTCGTCACGTAGCTGGGCAGCACTATAATTATTTGGGTGCCACCTACTCATATGCCGATGCATAGTATGATTGCCATAACTGTATTTTTTATCAGTGCCCCTTGACAATCTATCACCGCATATACGGCAAAACACGTAGCGTGCATTCACTTTCTTTTGCCCCTCAGGAATTCTGTAGAATTGCCAGATGTAATTCTCCTTTCGATTGTACCTCCTGGGCTCCTCTGGCAAAAACCTTGGCTCTTCCTCATCTTCCTCCTCTTCCTGTTCTTCCTCTTCTTGCAAAATTACTTCTGCAGGTGGTCCTCTCTTTCTTGGATTTGGTGGAGGTGGTGGGCTAGCACCAGCTGAAGCTACTAATGAAGCCATCTCAAAGTCTCAATAAAGGGTCTTTCTCTCACCAAGATGAAAGTCAGAGTGAGGAAAGAAGGAGGGGTTTTCATCATTTGGGAAAAACAAAAGTTCTAAACCAATGAAAAGTGTTCATTTTAGATCACATGACCTAGTATTACATCATTAGGAAACCAAAAGTGAAATGAACCAATGAAAAGTGTTATTACCGAGTCACATGACCTGCTATGTTTACGTTACGCGGTCGGCGCCGCGCCGCGGATCGCTTCCGGTTCGCGTACCGCTGCGCTTCCGGGTACGCGAACGTAGCACGTAATATGACGTATTACGCGAGAACGCGAAACGTCATGCTGACGCGAAGCGTCACGATGTTGTTTTGTAACGCGAGAGGTGCGCAAAAGGAACGTTTACCGGTTCGCGTACCGGGTCGCGCCTCCGGATTGAGCTAACGGGAAGCTAACCGGTACGCGTACTGGGAGCGAAACAAAAAAAAAATTTAAAAAAAATTGTATAAAAAACATGTAAAAAATATTTTTCTTTTTAAAGAATAATACATTGTAAAGGTTTTGATATTAGCTATTAAAAAACCAATGAAATTCACTGAAAAAACCATAGGTTATAGACCATATATAGTTAGGAATTAGCATTTACAAAACCTTAAAAATTCACTGAAAAAACCATAGGTTATAGACCATATATAGTTAGGGATTAGCATTTAAAAAACCTTATTTTACTCACACAAAACCATTGAAATTCCATATATAGTTAGTTGTACTAACTATATATCACGCACCCGCAATCCACTGCTGATGATGTCACATATTACATCATTCATGACATGGTCAGTGACATCACTGATGACATCACTGATGACATCTCAAATGACATCACTGATGACATCACTGATGACATCTCAAATGACATCACTGATGACATCACTGATGACATCTCAAATGACATTACTGATGACATCACTGATAAAATCATTCATGTGATAATACGATGAACCTCTTCAGACTCTAATATAACCTTAGATACACTCAGTGTAAACACAGACTCACAGATTGTCACTCATCCATGAAGTTACACACACACCTAGACAGTCATGCAAACAATCAATCACACCTCCATTTCCTTAACTATACAGTTAAACACACCTTACTTATTCAAACATATACTAAAACATATTTACTCACTTATACAATCCTGGATACAAGTTCACAATGATCCATACAGCCACTCACACATTCACTGGCTCTTATGCACAGTTATTTATATATGTCAACTCTCACATGTACTGTATTTTACATATGTACTTAATTTGACATGTAGCACTGAGATATCTATTCACTCACCAATACAGTCATGCACACAGTCAACCGCCCATACAGCTGTTTCCAACATGCACTTTTGAACCCATACATCTATGCACAGAGTCATACACTTCCCAGCCACCCACACACACACTCAGTCTCCCATACAAATGCTTGGGCAACCAATCAATAACCTATATAGTTACTCATATAGCTACTGATCAACACATGCAGCAGTTTACAGAACAACAGACATAATGATGCACAAATTAAGACAGTTTAGTCACTAACCCATGCACTCAGTGAGACACATTTAATCACTCACTCATACATTCAGTCATGCACCTACTAAATCCTTCGTCCAGACACTTATACATCGACTCATTCATAAATATGTAAGACATATTTTAACTTTACAGAAAAATACAGTCACTGGATGTTGTCATCAGTGATGTCATCAGTGATGTCATTTGAGATGTCATCAGTGATGTCATCAGTGATGTCATTTGAGATGTCATCAGTGATGTCATCAGTGATGTCACTGACCATGTCATGAATGATGTAATATGTGACATCATCAGCAGTGGATTGCGGGTGCGTGATATATAGTTAGTACAACTAACTATATATGGAATTTCAATGGTTTTGTGTGAGTAAAATAAGGTTTTTTAAATGCTAATCCCTAACTATATATGGTCTATAACCTATGGTTTTTTCAGTGAATTTTTAAGGTTTTGTAAATGCTAATTCCTAACTATATATGGTCTATAACCTATGGTTTTTTCAGTGAATATATATATATATATATATATATATATATATATATATATTACCTACTGGCGGTCGCCAGTAGGTATATATATAGTTAGGATTTTTTCTCTATGGGATTTTTGAAAATTCTATGTCTAATAACTTTGGCGTTTGTGGACGGAATTGGCTGAAATTTTCAGGAAAATGGCACATTTTGTTTCTGAGCAGCCCTTGAAAATTTGGGGGGAGTTCGTCAAGGGGGGGCCGAGAAAAAAGGGGGGTCCCAAAACATGTTTTTAACATTGAGTTTTCTATAGGGCGGTTGGCCTCACTTTTAGCCCGAACGGCTGAATGGATTTGCACGAAACTTGGCAAAATTGTAGGGACTGGTAGCCCGATGTGCCTTTTGTAGGTCTCAATATATGTGCTCCAGTGGATTTTGAGAAATTAACGTTTAAAAAAAGATATATATCTGTAACAGCGGACCGGGCAGCGTCCCAGGACGCGTACTTTGCGCGCAACGGAGCTTTGTGAAGCGAAGCTGATTGGTTCTCTGGCGTCTGTCAACATTCCAAAAAGTCCGTAGCGGCCGCCATCTTGTCTCTCGGTAGGATCGAGAGACAAGAGGAGGCCAAAACGAAGGGGGAAATGACCATAAGGGGGCATAGTAGATCCTCGCTGACCCCCTAGGTTTGATGTGGAGGTTTTAAAAGGGCCCGCGGGGCAAAAAAAATAATAATAATAATAATCGAACGGCTGAATGGATTTGCACGAAACTTGGCAAAATATTAGGGACTGGTAGCCCGATGTGCCTTTGCTAGGTCTCAATATATGTGCTCCAGTGGATTTTGAGAAATTAACGTTCAAAAAAAGATATATATCTGTAATAGCGCTCCGCTTCGCGTAACGGAGGTTTGCGAAGCTGATTGGTCATTCTGTCACTGGGCTATAGTTGGGCTACATCTGGCTGATATTTGGGCTGCATTTGTTTTTTTGTGTGTCTGGCGGCCATCCTTGGGCTACATTGGGCTACATTGGGCTTCATTGGGCTACATTGGGCTACATTTGGGCTCCAACATATATATAGGCCAATGTAGCCCAATATATATTTTTCAAAGTTAATTTTCGTAAAAACCACTGGAGCATATATCTTGAGACATAGCAAAGGCACATCGGGCTACCAGTCCCTACAATTTTGCCAAGTTTCGTGGAAATCCATTCAGCCGTTCGAGCTAAAAGTGAGTCCAACCGCCCTATGGAAATGAAGGAAATGAATGGGTAATTTGTAATTAGCAAATAGCTAATCGCAAACTAGGAATGGTAAAGAATCGCTATTTATTCCTTAAAGTTCGCTATTTAGGAAATGCAAAAAACTTTGATGATACATATGGCGGTTCATCTCTAACAAGATAAGAAGCATAGGGATACATTTATGATGACTGGCGCATCACCAGGGATGTGTTAGTCATTCTGTGCCGCTGTTCCGTCATCTATGGTGTGCTGCATTTACAATGCGGCGCATCATGGGACAAAAACAGCACAGATGCGTGATGTATCTGTGCCGTAAAGGTGGCGCATTGCTGGAGTTGTATCGCAAGTGTGATGAAGCTCCAGCAAGGGTCGGGGGTGCCCCTGTCGCAGGGTTTCTGTTCTCACACAGAACTGTGGACAGAGGATTGGAACCTCGGCGAATTAGGGTGTCCCAAAACTCACGTTAGTAATCAAAAACCCCTTAGCAAGCTAGGTACAGTGTCACATTGGATATAACAAACTCTCAATGTTTAGACAATCCAGAATATGAACTTATAGTACCTCAGGATACGTGGAACTCATGAACAGTCGGTCATTATATATTTCTTAGAAACCAGAACATGGAGTTAAGAAGAACACATGTGTATTTGAAATGTTTATTTACTAATGCCGTCTTCTCAGGCGTAGTATCTTAGATAATACAAGTACACATATTATCAGTAGCAAAATTACCAGCATAGTTACTAGTACATAAAAAGCGAATGGTGATAGTATGTTAACATGCTGTAAATGAATAAGAGTTAGCAACACTTATAAGCAGCCGCGGGCCGTGGAGGGAGTTACGGTGAGGCAGGGAGGCGGGGAGGGGAAGAAGCAGGGTGGAGAATACAAGTACACATATTATCAGTAGCAAAATTACCAGCATAGTTACTAGTACATAAAAAGCGAATGGTGACAGTATGTTAACATGCTGTAAATGAATAAGAGTTAGCAACACTTATAAGCAGCCGCGGGCCGTGGAGGGAGTTACGGTGGGGCAGGGAGGCGGGGAGGGGGAGGGGCAGGGTAGAGAGGGCTCCACCCTGCTTCTCCCCCTCCCCGCCTCCCTGCCTCACCGTAACTCCCTCCACGGCCCGCGGCTGCTTATATCTCACCCTCCCTAATACACATATTATATTATTTGCTAAGAAGGTCTCTTTGTGTTGGTTTAGGGCGTGCCCATACTTTAGTGTCTTAGATTTGAAGGAATCACATCAGCATACACCAGCTCTCTCTTCATGTGAACCGCATCAACTGTTGTGTATGTGTGTTCGGCAAAGCAATATAAAACCCGCCTCATGCCCAGAATTGGCAGAAGTTGCACTTATGTTATGAGTATGAAGTCGTGGAGATCAGACCTCATAACAATTCTGTATCGTGTTGTTCTTGAAACTTTAGCACTCGCTGTACAGATATAGTTTAACAAGCAAAGCAGATAGTAGAGCAATAACATATTATTCTCATGTAAACCACGATGAACTACTAGGTGGAAAGCTAAAGCAACAACTAAGTGTCGTGTGCAGAAGTTGCAAAAAAGGAAAAATGGCGTTTAAACCGGTAATGAGCCCATGCTAACTTAACACGGTGTAAAGATATCCAGGACCTAGATGACACCTCCCCATGATCCGGAAACAAACTGAATAAGATAATAGAAGTGCCATCTCATGAGAGCAGATTGCAAGTTTATATGTGGACGGTCCGCAAGGTAAAGCATTAAAAACTAGGAAAATTTAATGCTAAAGAAAAATAAAACAGCCAAGTACTTTATCGAGTCTTAAGCCAATAGGCAAGGTAAATAATAAAAACTTGACAAATAAGTCAATGAATTGTCAATGAAATGCTAGTACTCAGCATATCAAACATGAAAAAGGTCTATGACATAACTGTGTATGCAAAATAAGCTGCAACAGCCTCCAATAGGAAGTCACCGTCTTCATCCGAAAACAGTTCAGCCATCCAATTTAAAAGCGGAAAAGAACATACGTGCTCTCCCAGCACCGGATCCTCTATCACCATCAGAGGACAGCTCGGTGGGTTTTCAAGAAAGCTCTGTTCCAAGAAAGACTGTGCTGCCGCCAGTAAATTCCAGGGACCAAGTAGTCCATGCATCAATGCCACAGCCATAATCCTTTCGCCAGGACAAACCAACTCGTGAGTAATGATAGGAGTCATCAGCTGATTAAAGTCGACGTCAGGAGAAACCGGTCTGCAGAGACACAAATCAATGGCCCAATCGAAATCACAGGTCAGGCAGTGAAATACAGGCTGGACACAGGTGAAGTAGGAGAATCGAAAAGATAATCCATATGCCGTGCTTAATATCGCCAACGGCATTGTGCCATAATATTCTAGCATGCGATTGCGGAACAGTGTCAGCAGCTGCAGGGTGGGAGGTTGCATAGGAGGGACATCCATATTTAAAAATGTAAAAAAGCACAAGAGCGTCCGCTGGTAATGCAAGTAAAAATGCCAATCCACGAAGCAGAGTGGAGAAAATAGAATGAAAGAAAGCAGGGATGACTCCAAAGATTTTCTCAAATGAAGTCACGAGACCACTGGTAACAACTTTAAAAAAGTGCGCCAGGGCCTTTGTGGAGGATGCGTTAAAGATAGTCCGAACCATCTTGCTGAAATTGAAAGGCAAATCTGAATTGAGAAGGGTCTGCACCTCTGTACGGGTGTTCGCTATGTGAAGCACGAAAGTTTCACGGGCCGAACTCAAGGCCACCTCTCTCTGAGACAAAAGAGCTCTTATTCTTGCCATGCCGTTGAAATCTCTCCCAAGGTTGGTATTTGTGGCCAGATTGAAAACTCCCTATGTTCATGTGTGGGAGGAAATAGAACATTTCTGCAGCAAATAACCCGTTCACTTACTGTTACCATAAAAGGAATACTTTTAATTAACTCAGAACAATCTTCATTATTGAGCATCAAATAACTACCATTTTCCAACAACTTGAACGTGGGGATGATAGCAGGAACTGGCGTGCCTTGCAACACGCAAGCCATATTTGGTCGGTGTTTGTTGCATGAACCGTGTAACTGTATGTGCCTACACATTAGTGAATGATCTGGCGTCTCAGTGCATTCCTCTCCATTCAGATAAACTTCTTGATCATCTTTGAAACATCTGTATGTGTATGGAAGCGACCAGACCTCATGAAGAAAAGCACTACCTAAAGGTTCATAACGACCTATTGGTATATATTTCATACAATTTGAAAACTTATATAAAGCAAAAGGCAGCGTTATTAAACCGTGGATAAGGCACGTTGTCAAAAAACCCGCAATCCTCTGCTGATGATGTCACTGAGCATGTCATGAATGATGTAATATGTGACATCATCAGCAGTGGATTACGGGTAATAGTATCTCTAGTTTACTCCCCTATAGCTGTCTTTCTTTTAACATAAGTCTCTGTTTCCTTCCCTTATACTTACTGTTTTTGGTTCGCTTCCGGTTCGCGTACCGGCGAGCGAACTGGGAAGCGAACTAAGAGAAATAGAGGTTGGCACAGTTCCAAATATTGTACCAATTTTTTAATAACGGGGAGGTAGTTCTGAAAAGAACTTTTTTTTTATTGTTTTTGTTGTTTTATATTTTTTTAATTATTTTTCAGAAATTTTTTTTACTTTTTTTGAATTTTTCTGAACAGTTTTATATTTTTTGGGGTTTTTCTTGGAGGGGGCAATGAAAACAATTCATTGTAAAGGGCTCAACAGGAGCAACAAAACAAAAAAAAAGTATTTATTATTTTGGGCGTTTCGTACAAACTTGCATATGATAGTCAAAAGCTCTGTTGATCAGAGTGATGCTTCTTTCTCCGTAGCAAATGAATCCATCGCAAAATACGCAGATGTGTTTTACTTCACCAAATCTCATTTGTATATTTGGCACCATCTCCCTGCCCTCTGGTCCCGTTACTTCCGGTACAACAGATCTTCTGGCCATAATAGGGAGATTATCTAGGTCGTTCCGAAACTGTGCAGCACTGTAGTTGTTAGGATGCCACCTAGTCATATGGCGATGCATTGTGTAGTTTCCGAAACTGTATTTTTTCTCGGTTCCTCTGGACAGTCTATCTTGACATATAAGGCAAGTTACGTATCTTGCATTTACTTTTTTCTGACCTTTGGGAATTTAAAAAAATTGCCAAATGAAGTTTTCTTTCCGGTGAGACGTCCTGGGTTCCTCAGGCAAAAACTGCCTCTCTTCGTGCTCTTCCTCCTGTTCCTCTTCTTCCTCTTCTTGCTGAATTATAACTTGAGCAGGTGGTCCACTCTTCCTTGGATGTGGTGGAGGTGGTGGGGAAGCACCAGCTGAAGCTACTAAAGAAGCCATTGCTCAGTGATCACAAAGGGTCTTTCTCTCACAATGATGAAAGTCAGAGTGAGGAAAGAAGGAGGGATTTTCATCATTTGGGAAAAACAAGAGTTCTCAACCAATCAAAAGTGTTCATTTTAGATTATATGACCTAGTCTTACATCATTAGGAAACCAAAAGTGAAATGAACCAATGAAAAGTGTTATTACCAAGTCACATGACTTGCTGTGTTTACGTTAAGCGCTTTGCAGGGCCTCCCGGTTTGCTTCCAGAAACCTGCGCTTTGCGACTCGCTTCGCGTACCAGTTCGCTAACGTAGCACGTCATATGACGTATCACGCGACAACGTGAAACGTCATGCGGACGGGAGGCGTCACGATGTTGTTTTCTAACGCGGCACTTGCGGTAAAGAAACGTTTACCGGCTCGCGGTCTATTTCGCGGCATCAAGGTCAGCTAACGGGAAGCTTCCCGATTCGCGAAGCGGGAACGAAGAAAAAAAAATATTTTAAAAAAAATTATTCATAAACATATAAAATATATTTTTGGATTTAAAGAAGAATACATTTTACAGCTACAGATATTAGCTGTTAAAAAACCAATGAAATTCACTGAAAAAACCATAGGTTATAGACCATATATAGTTAGGAATTAGCATTTACAAAACCTTGAAAATTCACTGAAAAAACCATAGGTTATAGACCATATATAGTTAGGAATTAGCATTTACAAAACCTTATTTTACTCACACAAAACCATTGAAATTCCATATATAGTTAGTTGCACTAACTATATATCGCGCACCCGCAATCCACTGCTGATGATGTCACATATTACATCATTCATGACATGGTCAGTGACATCACTGATGACATCACTGATGACATCTCAAATGACATCACTGATGACATCACTGATGACATCTCAAATGACATCACTGATGACATCATGACACACCAATACCAGTTACTACATACGCACTCACTGATTCCTACGTCTACACACACATTCACTCATTCACCCATACAATGACTCATACATACAGTCACTTATTATTACAACACTATCATATGCACTCATACACCTATGCAGACAGTCACACACTGCCACTCATCCATGGAGTTACTCACACACCAAGTCAGTCCTGTAAAGAATCAATCACACTTCCATTTCTTCATCTATACAGTTAAACACAGAACACCATACTTCAGTGACATCACTGATGACATCACTAATGACATCTGAAATGACATCACTGATGACATCTCAAATGACATCACTGATGACATCATGACACACCAATACCAGTTACTACATACGCACTCACTGATTCGTACGTCTACACACACATTCACTCATTCACCCATACAATTACTCATACATACAGTCAGTTATTATTAGAACACTATCATATGCACTCATACACCTAGTCAGTCCTGTGAAGGATCAATCACACTTCGATTTCCTCATCTATAGTTAAACACAGAACACCATACTTTTCACACATATACTAACACATACTTACTCTCTTATACAATCACTGATACAAGTACACATTGATATGCACAGAGTCACACACCTCCCAGCCAGCCACACACACACTCAGTCTTCCATACATCCAGTCATTCTTCAATATGTAAAACGTATTTAAACTTTACAAAAACACACAGACACTAGATGATGTCATCAGTGATGTCATTTGAGATGTCATCAGTGATGTCATCAGTGATGTCACTGACCATGTCATGAATGATGTAATATGTGACATCATCAGCAGTGGATTGCGGGTGCGCGATATATAGTTAGTGCAACTAACTATATATGGAATTTCAATGGTTTTGTGTGAGTAAAATAAGGTTTTGTAAATGCTAATTCCTAACTATATATGGTCTATAACCTATGGTTTTTTCAGTGAATATATATATATATGAGCTAACGCTCTCAAATCCGGTAATGTATGCAGCAGTGTTTTTTTATTATTTTGCTTAGTGAATCAGGAGTGCCGCGATCTGACGCGTTTCGGCGATCCCAGTCGCCTTGCTCACCAGATGAAAGTGTTTGCAATTACACATATTTTAAATAACAAACCACCAATGAAAGCACTTTTCACTGAGTATCACGTGATAAGTGATGACAGCAAACAACATAGAAGATAGACTTAATGCTAGTCCATCACTCTGTTATAGTGGTCACAATGCAATTGATTCCTGTACAAATACATGTAACATTGCTAATCATTTTCAGGGGAAAATTACAATGCTAATACTTAGGATTACCATCGCACAATTCATGTCCGAAACAATACATCATTTGATCATTATTAAAAGCATAACAATACATAGCAATGGTAAACTGTCTTATATCTGCTTAATGCAATATTATCCCAATCCCTAATACAACTCTACTTGACCAATGATGTTTGGTACAAATAGAAGACTAAATCCATTTCTGTCAAATCACCTATACGTATGTCATGAAAATTGACCATATAATTATCATACTTATGTAAAGTGCTAATGTGCCAAAAAAAGTGCAATGAGTGAATAAATAAAGTGACAAAATAAAAATAGGGAATCCCAGCCGGGAACCCTGATCGGAAAAAAACAGCGTTGTGTATATACGATTCTTATTTAAACTTGCTGTTAAGCCAGAGTCTAAAGTCAGGGCTAAAGTGACTAGTGCAAAGCAGCTGATTATGTGCAAATACATTTTTGGAACCTACATCTGTGCAAATGGCGCCAATAAATAGTATAAAACCATAAATTCATAATTAATTCATGATAAAACACACATCCACCGGCCACCAGATGGAGACATAAGATACTAATATTCCTTACACAATAAAAAGCTACAAACACTATGTACAAATACCACTCATCAACATATTGGTTCAAAACATCAATAAAACCCAATGTACCTTCACTACATGTGATCTCAAAGATAATGGTGCAGATCCTCGCACATGTTCAGACCTCGAGGGCTCTTAGTATCCAACTCTAGGATATACTTTGTTCCCAATTGCCTAAGAGCCTTATCCCTGTTCCCTCCCCTTTTGTTAGCTGGGACACTGTCAATAACAAAATATGATAATACATTCAAATTGCTATTGTGTTCTGATTTTACGTGTCTTGCAACAGGATATGTTGGGTCTGAATTAACTGTTGCTCGCAGATGTTGCAGAATTCGAGCCTGAACTGGAAGTTTGGTGCTCCCTACATAGCGGAGTCCACAAATACACGTCAAGACATAAACCGCATATTCTGTTTTGCAGTTAAAATTACTTTTTATCTTGATCTGTTCCTCAGAAAATGCATTTCTATATGAGCTGGTATTTGCCCCAAACTTGCAGGCTCTGCAACTACTGCATTTAAAGAAACCTTTCTTTGCTCGAAACCATGAGTCTTTATTGAGGAGTTCTGGACTATTTGTTACCAAATCTGACCACATGGAGTGGGCTTTTCGATAGGTAAAACTGGGCTTTACAGGTAAGACTCCCTTAAGGACTATATATATATATATATATATATATATTCACTGAAAAAAACATAGATTTCATGAGTTTTATAGTTAGCTGGAATTTTCACTCGTACAAAACCATAGAAATTCCTCCGTTATAGTTGGTTGTGCTAACTATAATTGTACGCCAGCAATGTACTGCTGATTATGTCACATATTACATCATTCATGACATGGTCAGTGACATCACTGATGACATCTCAAATGACATCACTGATTACATCACTGATGACATCATCTGGTGAATGTGGTTTTGTTTGAAATTTAAATATCTATTATACATATATACCAATCTGTATTGAAGATTGAGTGTACAAGCACACAGCAATCAACTGGATGTTCAATATTTACAAAATTACTTTGTATATATTTATTTTGTATAAAACTTTATTTACACAGTCAACTGAACATAAGATTACTGTTAATTTTCACAGTGTTTCTTTTATGTTTATGCCCGCTGCGTCGTACAAAAGTACTGCACCTTTTAAATGTTGTGTGGATTCCACAGAAAGTCATGTGACCAAGATATCGCCCGAGATCGAAACGTGTCATCCTTTGCTTGCTGAATAAACCCGAATATTGCACAAACTGCAGCCTGGTGTGGCCCGTCTTTTCTGCGCTATCGGCAGTGATTTCTCATTGTATGTATCAGCGGCGGCGTCTGCTAAACTAACTCCGACTCGCCAGGCAGAGGAGTGTTTATCCACCCAAACCTACGTCTGGAAAACTAAAGAACACACCCGCCGGCGGCAACTCAACAAAGCCTACCCGTATGGAGCAGGAGATTCACAGAACGTCAGCGCAACACCGGGAGCCGAGGAGAGTGAGCAACGAGCAAGGTGGGAGAACGGAACTGCCTTCCTTGAATCACCCGAGAGAGGCTCGTCTCTCTTTACATCTGCCCGGTTTTGAATTTCCCCGCCTGTGCTCAGCTATCCCACACGAGCGGGACAGAGTGACGCCAGAGTCCGCACGTGAACAAATCACGGGCGGCCAACTTTCGTTCTGCCCCTGAATGTGCGGAAATTTGCCCCGTTTTTCCGCCTTCTTTGCGGAAGGTGCAAATTCCCACACATTCCGTGGGCGGAACGGAAATGTCTGCCCACACCTACAAATGAGTACCACTACGATACCACCCAATCCTCTCAACCGTGGGGAGGGTGATGACATCATGCTACAATCATTAGGTATAAATGCAGGAGCACCAAGAATGACCAACTTTAGAGCCCCATCCAGATACGTGCCACAGACACCCAAAGACAACATAGACCTGTTCCATAACACAGTGAGTCAAGACCTTTTAGAACTAATTAACACCAGTCCCAGACCCAAAAATATGAGAAAGGACCATTGGGAGGCAGTAACCAACCTGCAGAAAGATGACAAAATAGTCCTTAAATCCTCCGATAAGGGAGGAAACATTGTTGTAATGGATAGGGAGAAGTACATACAGGAGGCTCTCAGGCAACTGAACAACACCATCTGCTATGAGAGGGTGGATAAAACCTATCTAGACACTCTACAAACTAGATACCATGGATATCTCAATGCCTGGTATGGCCAAAAATTGCTCAACTGGGATGAAAGGAAGTTTGTAATTAATGAGACCCCCACAACACCTACATTTTGTCTATTGCTCAAAGTGCATAAAGACACTACCAATCCCCCAGGGTGCCCCATTGCATCCTCCAAGAATAGCCTACTGGAAAAAACATCTGAATATGTTGACCATTTTCTGTTCCCTTATGTAAGAGATCTTAATTCGTATCTTTAGAGACACTACAGATTTTTTACAAAAAATTCACAATTTACACTGGGACAAAAAACACTGGCTAGTTTGTTTAGATGTGGAAAGCCTCTATACTGGCACTAGACACACAGACGGCCTGAGAGCATGTCAACATTTTCTAAGAGCAAGGAACATCAAACTGCTAGATCACACACGCATGCTCCTCCAAATGATTGAGATATGTTTAACTGAAAATGTTTTTATGTTCAATGGAAAATGGTACAAACAACTCCAGGGCACTTTCATGGGTACTTGCTTCGCCCCCAGCTATGCCAATCTACTGGTAGGCTGGTGGGAGGAGCAAGTACTCTGGAGTGAGGAGTTGGAGCCATGGTCCCGCAACATAGGACTGTGGCTCCGGTCCATTGACGATATGTTCTTTGTGTCGGAGGGAAGTGAACCAGAGCTGTTAGATTTTGTGAAACATCTGAATTCCAATGTTTTAAATCTGAAATTTACCATGCAGTCTAGCCAATACGTCATTGATTTTTTGGACATTAGACTTACCGTTGAGGAGGGCATACTGACCACAGATGTGTACAGAAAAAAGACAGCAGGGAATTCTATTCTCCATTCAGCCAGCTGTCACCCACCTAACTTCAGGTGGAGCGTTCCTTACAGCGAATTTTTATGCGCTAAAAGAAACTGCAGCACAGACGCAGCGTACCAGTAAAACAAACATGACATGGTGACAAGATTTAAGAATAGAAGCTACCCCACAAAGATGTTACGCAAATGCGCAATGAAAGCTGATTCCATCAGCCATAATGACGCCCTCTACGCCCCATCCAAAACCCTCACTAAAACTGACAACACTGAGACACCAGTCAGATTCATCACCACCTACAGTACACAAGCAAGCGAACTCAGCAACATTATCAAGAAAAGATGGCACATTCTCAAACAAGACCCTCTCCTTAAAACAAAGCTAGGCCACACTCCCGCAGTGACATACAGGAAAACCACATCACTCAAAGACATCCTAGTGAGTAGCCATTTGCACACCACCAATAAGAAAACCTGGTTGGCACAGAGGGAAGGATTCTATACATACAACAAGTGCAAAGCTTGCAGTAACAGTGTAAATATCAAAGAAGTTTCCCTGAGCAGGTCCAGAAAGAAATGGAGGATCACTCAGCCTATCACTTGTGGCACTGACTTCGTGGTCTATGCGATGACTTGTCCGTGCAAAAAGTGGTATGGTGGTTCAACCACCTTTCCAGTCAAAAAAAGAATTCTGGAACACTGGAGAGCAGTGACCTACCATAATGTCAGTTACAGTACTGCTAGACACTTCAGGGAGGCACATGAGGGTGACTAAACCAAGGGTAAATACTTTGGTCTAGCCACGGTCTCGAGAAACCCGAGAGGTGGCAATCGAATTCAGGCCTTACACCGATTAGAATCCAGATTAATCTTATTGGCAGGCATTACGTTCCCACATGGCATGAACAATGACGAGGAAATATATGAACATCTTTAATGTTCCCATAAGCTTCTCTTCAACTTATTCTGAATTCACTAATACGTTTTTTTCATAAAACCTTTTAGTAAATTTTAATTGAACTATCACTGTTGTCTACTTTCATGTTTTCTCTTGTTTTCTTAAGTTTTCTCAGTTGATAAGTTATAATACTACATAAACATCATGGGGACCAGAAGAGGCAAGATGGCGCCCTCACTCGCGGACGTGTAAGACAGCGTTCCTTGCCCCTACCGCTTGACGACTCTTGCATAGTGGATACAATGTTGCAACTCTGAGAAGGGGAAAAGCTGGGAAGATACAGTATTGCTGTACACTTACCGGCAGGAGAGGCTGCGCTGAATCCGAGTTTCGCGGGCCTTCGACTGTGTGTTTGCTGTTCCAGACGCGGAGGTTTCAGCTTTCGGCTTCGGCTTCTGCACACGCTGCGGAGGGACGGAAGGACGGCCAGCCTGTGAGTGGACGGACTCGGGGAAAGATCTACCAGGTGCCGCCGAGGTGACGCGACCGGATTAAGGAATGATTAGGGAAAGAAACTAACTGCTTGCTCTTCTTGCCTTCTCACTGGACTAAGATTGATTTGTGGAGAGACGAGCAACATGCCCCCCAAGGGAGGACGTGGGAGGTCCCGATCTCAGGATAATTTACCGGCTCCCATTCAAGAACCGGGAGCCTCAGGTGGGGCAGTGATTTTAGAGGAGAACAGTGGAGCCGGGATAGACACTTCAGAGGTGAGCAAAGGGGGCAGCCAGAAACCATTTCCAGGTGCTGAGAAGGGCAAGGCTATAGATGCTGCAGATAGGGGAAAAGTGGCCCAAGATGCAAAGAAAATACCAGCAATTTTTTCTGCTAATAAAGATAAGCGTTGTGGGAAACAACAGCTCCTCCTTTCCTTACCCCCTTCACTTACAGATGTAGGTTTTGTTGTGCATAAGCAAGGGGATGTGCCTCTACAGCCTGCTGTGAGTAAAAACACGAGTGTGACAAAAAACGTTCAGGCAACCACACAGAATTTAGTTCAAGCAGTGTCAGTATCTATGGCAAATGTGGTAAACACCCTTGTTGAGAAGACTACTGCCCCAGGCTCTTGTGATCAAGCGACAAGTGGACAGGATGGGAATACAACATCCTGGGCTAATGTGGAGGGGGCAGGAATTTGTGTAGCAAGCACAACTGGGGGCCATCTGCAGCAATATGATGCTGAGTCAGGGGATTACTATTCGCTATCTGAACAGTCTATGTCATCATGTGAAGACTTGGTACGTCAATATGCAGCACAAATGAGTGTGAACGAAGGTAGTGATCACAGCAGTCTACTGCTGGAGGAATTGACTGATCAAAGTGAAGGAAAAAGGGACACTGTCTGTAAGAGGCTGGAATTGACGCTGGTGGACGGGGGAGCAAATGCAGAAGGCTTAGGCCAGATATCAACACATTCAATTGCTGAAGAAGATATTTCCCTCTCCCTAATCTATCAGTCTATAATGTCTTTTCGTACTGAAACAAGTGAAGAGAGTCAAAGGATGCAGAATATTTGTAGGAAATTGCAGAATTCAGTACGTAGAATGTCGAAGTCTCACGCGGACTTTGTTTCACGATTCAATGAGGCTGAAACGCAAATTTCCAATCCGGAGGATGATCTACTTCAACAAAAAACAGCGACTGCCTCTCTGCAAGCTGTTAGGGAGGATACAGCTTGGAAGATGGCAGATATTGAAAATCGGGCAAGACGGATCAATTTGCGTATTCTTCAGATTCCAGAAGGGGAGAAAAAACAGGATCCTCGTCGTTTCATTGTTGAACTATTTAAAAAGGCTTTTCCAGAACTCTCTAAATGGGACTGGGATCGTGAAGTTGAAAGAGCGCTTCGTTTTCCCTTCATTAGACGTACCTCTTCTAAAGCTGATCCCTCAAAAGAAAAACCCAGGGCTTTCCTTATATCACTTAATAGCTTTTTGGCACATGAAGAGATCTTCCAGCTCGCTCGTCCGTATAAGAAAAGATCTGGGGGCGATTTAGAATTTTATGTACAACCTGATTTTTGTAGATTCACTGTTGAATTACGGTGGCAGTTGCGTGAGTTAATTGCTCAATTTCAGGGTAAGGACGCGCAGTCTTATCTGTTGAATGCGGCAAAATTGAAAGTAATCTACAAAGATCGTACACATTTCTTTACTAATGAGGGATCAGCTAAAAAATTCTTGCAATCCATTTAGTGGGTGGAGTAGGTTCACTCTGTGGTTGCAACAGAGTACCGCGCTTTCCAATATAGGTATATGTGTACATTGGTATATAGTATTTTTGGTTCTGGGTTTCTAATGTTATTTGTGTTATATGGCAATGTACACTGGTATATAGGTAGAGTCGTGGGGGGCCAGCAAGGGGGCACACGCTAGTCTCCATCTACAGGACTATTAGTCCTAAAGCCTTGTTTCAGGGGGGGTGGAGGGGTGGGTTTGGTTGGGGGGGAGGGTGGGAGTAGGAGTTGGGTCACAAGGGTGGGGGAAAAAGGGAGAAAAATCCACAGTTATTCAAGAAGTAAATAAAGAGAACTTTCGGCAATTGCAAATATATTATTTTGGCTTTGTTCAGCAACTTGAGAGAGCATGGGCAGTAATACTACTTACACAATTAATCTGGCAGTTAGTGGGGTAAAAATTTGTACTTGGAATGTCTCTGGTTTAAACAGCTGGAGTAAAAGGAATCGTGTGACAGCTGAATTACGTAGCACCCAGCCTGATGTGGTCTGTCTCCAGGAGACGCATATGCCTTGGGCACAAAGGGCACTTTTAGAAACCTTGGGCTACTCATTGATAGGGGCTTCACACCAATCTTCCATGATTAGAGGAGTAGCAATATTAGCTAAAGACAACAGGGTTACAACGGGACGGTGTCTAGCCAACATGTGTGGGAGATGGGTTATTATAGAATGATTTTTTGGGCGGGTTAAGTGCACAATTTGTGTTGTCTATGGATCCAATTTGGATGAAGCTTAAGTCTTTGAAGAGCTAAATATTGAGCTAGCATCATGGGGAGCACCATTAATATTATGTGGGACATGAACATTAATTTAACGAATTTAGACTTGCAGAGAGGTCCACGGGATATCAAGGGCGGAAACCTTGGGTGTTTAAAGCCTTGTATGATCTTGTAAATTATCATGCCTTGATTGATGTTTGGAGCTATTTAAATCCTACAATCCTAGGGTTCACCTACTACTCTTATCCTCATAAAAAGTTTGCTCGTTTGGATTATTTTTTCTTGTCTTTTTCCTTTAAAAATGATGTTGCAATCCGAATTTTACCAAGGATTACCTCAGACCATTCTCCGATTTTAATGATATTGAACGTTAATACTCAATTCCCACCCACGAGGTCATTCTCATGTGATCGCAAACTTTGCGTAAATGAGTGTTTTAGGGAACAACTGTCTCGGTGGATTAGTGAATTTTTTTATTAATAATAGAAATTCAGCTCACTGTGCTATAGTCTGGGACTCATTTAAAGCATGTTTTAGGGGGAATTAGTAAGTTTTGTATATCGGCAAAATCGGATGAAAATGGTAGAGATACAGGACTTGTATGCAAGGCTTATGGATGCTGAGGAAAAGTTAATTCAGGGTGTTAGACTAGGGGCAAATAATATCGAGGAACGTGAAGAAGCTACTGAACAGGTGAGGGCTAAAATTTAAGGGATCTGGAACTTTGAAAATGCTTGCAAATATCTTGCTAATAAAAAAAAAATGCATGAATATGGGGAATCTGTTGGCATGGCATGGCGGTTACGTAGGAAAGAAGCGATGGGGCAGATTAAGGCTTTGAAAGATAAGGATGGGGTATTCTGCCAAGATCCTAAAGGGATTACATTGATTTTCCATAAATTCTACTCTGACTTATATACTCGACAAGTACAAGATCATGGTTAGTTTTTTAACTTAATTGAGGGGACTTTGAAACATTTAGATCCCAGTGATATATTATCATTGAAGGTGCCTATCTCTATAGAAGTATTAGAAATTGCTGTTAAAGGATTAGCTATAGGGAAAGCTGCTGGGCCAGATAGTTTACCTGCAGAGATTTATAAGCTTTTTTTTAGCTTAATTAAAACTGATATGTTAGATACATTTAGGGCTGCACAAGAGGGACGTGAACCGAAATCTTGGGCGGAAGCTAATATAGTAGTATTTAATAAAAAAGGTAAAGATCCAGAGCTAGTAGGTTCATATAGGCCAATATCGCTATTGAACTGCGACAGCAAAATTTACTCGAAAATATTAGCCACCCGCATTTCTAGAGTCATCAGCTTATTAGTTTCGCGATCCCAACATGGGTTTATAACAGGACGTAGTACCACTTCACATGTTAATAAGGTAGTGACACTATTTGATATTGCTCAAGTGGAGCGACGAGATCTGGGCCTAATAATATTGGGCGCAGAAAAAGCGTTTGACCGTGTAGAGTGGGCATACCTGTGGGAACTTTTAGGTTTTGGTCAACGTTTCCTTATAGCCCTACAGGTGTTGTACACTTCACCGGTTGCTAAAATTTCTACTATGGGATTAACATCTGATACAGTGAACATTACCAAGGACACTAGACAAGGGTGCCCCTGTTCACCATTGCTCTTCGCACTTTATATTAATCCGTTCATTGAGTTATTGGGCAACAACAGTTTGATTAAACCATTTCTTGTACATAATACACCATATTCAGTATTTGCTTACGCGGATTATGTCGCGATAGCCTCTTCTGATCCTTATTTGGCATTGTAAGAGATAGAATGACTGGCTAAAGTCTTTGGTTGAGCATCAGGATATAAATTAAATGCAACTAAAACACAAGTATTAATCTCAGAGACTGTTATAATGGGTGATGTTCGAGTTGAAAAGGAAGTAACATATTTAGGTATCAAAATTCGATCATCCACGCAGGAAATATTGGATGTTAATTGGAATTCGTTAGTAGTTAATATTCGGAACTGATTACATCTTACACTCATTGGTAGGGTGAATGTAATTAAGATGAATGTTTTAGCCAAGGTATTATACTTGTTTAGAGCGATTCCATTAGAATTCACCACAGCTCAACTTCAACAATTGCAGTCCATCTGTTCGAAATTTGTTTGAGCACCTGGGAAACCTAGAAGGGCTATGCGATTTCTGACCTTACCAATTGAACGGGGG
Organism: Lissotriton helveticus; assembly: GCF_964261635.1. Lineage (NCBI taxonomy): Eukaryota > Metazoa > Chordata > Amphibia > Caudata > Salamandridae > Lissotriton > Lissotriton helveticus. Next base: position 1,351,702,052 of record NC_136067.1, read on the forward strand.
GATTAGCTATGCCTGATTTTTTTCTTTATTTCTATACATGCTTTTGTTAAGAATGCAGATTCTGTTGACTGGAGAAGACATAATTAATAAAGCGGAGGTTCCTTCAATTTTTCAAATGCTGTTAGGATCGGAGGCAAGACAATGTTTATTCAAAGAAATAGACGGAACTTACTTTAAATGGACTAGATTTAAGGTGTTATAATCGGCATTTAATGTTTGGAATTTTTTTTTTTTAAATGTGCTTGATGGGGAAAATATCTTGGCATACCCCTACCAATGCTACAAAACATTTACCTTCTATCTTTTGGGATGCAGTGGCTGCTGGGTGGTGGGCTCGAGGTATTGTGCAACTGGGGGATATTGTAGGAACTGATGGTGTATTAATCTCTTATGCTGACTTATCACGATTGTTTAATTTGCCGAAGCAACAATTCTTTAAATATTTGCAAATTCGTGATTTTATGATACGGCAAAGGATTGTATTCACTGTCAACTCATTTATAAAGGCCACGCAATGACAGGCCAAAAATTGGGGAGGTGTATCAGTTATTGCTGGCATATAGAAAAGATGACTTAGAGAAAAAAGCCGAAAAATGGTCTGAAGTTTTAGGTGTTGATAATGTACCATTGGATTATGCTATCTCATTGTCAAGGGAATCGTTATTATCTGCCAATCTGCGTGTGCAATGTTATAAACGTTTTTCAATTTGTATTATACCCCGGCATATATGGGTAAGTGGAAATCTGGACATGATGGGAAATGATTTCGATGTAGTGCAGACAATGCTGATATGTTACATATTTTTTTTAGTTGTGGACATTTGGGAAATCTCATTGCTAACCTTGAAAAATGTTTAAGTAAAATTATTTGGAAACCGATTGTTATAACACCTGCAATTATGCTTTTGGGGTCGGGCCGCAATTCATGAGGGGTAGTCCTTTCTTTAAACATCGTTATTTGATATTCATTGCGATGACCGTAGCCGTGTTGCGGCTGACTTGCTACAATCAGAAGCTCCTTCTTTTTCACGATGGAGGACTAGAATGTATAGTTTATTTAATCTTGAGTTTAGCTTATATGCAGTTAAAGGGGGGAGAAAACGCAAGATTGGTATTGGTATATGGGGATCATTTGCCGATCATATGGATGTACATGCTTGAAGTGATGTTTTAATGGATATATGTATTTTGGTTGTTAATATACTGTGGAATCAAAAATAAAATATTTAAAAAAAATAAACATCATTGTTTGATTGCGATCCATTCAGAGTTTGGCTAGCCATCTTTTCTGTAACAATATTGGGAGAGTTTTTATGCAGAGCAAGGCCACGTACATTGATGTAAGAACGTGATTACTGCCAAATTATTAAATTGGTGTGTGATATATGAAGCATGTATATTTCCTCATGACTGACCTGTATGTTTATATTTTGACAGATTGATGAGTGCACCACGAATGAAGAGTAGCCACTTACTTAAAGTTTAAGTGCACATGAGAACCAACAAGTTCCACTGAACTGTTGTTTCTTCAACACCTCGGTTGTTTAGCTCAGCCATTTGAAGGTTTTCAAATGCGACTACTAAAGTCCTCCAACTGGGTCCCTCACTTTGGTCTTAACATAGAAGGATATCACTTTACCATTATCTGATCCCAACTACAGCCATATCCTGAAGGTGACAACATATTGGTACTAGACCTTTTGTCTCCTGAAGTTCTCCTCTGTGCTAAGTGGCCCTGACTAAACCCCAATCTCAGCCCCAAACACACTCTGGAATCAAAAGCTATTGTACTATACATTCACTAATGTACAAGCACACAGCAATCAACTGGATGTCCAATAATTACAAAATTACTTTGTGTATATTTATTTTGTATAAAACTTTATTTTCAAAGTCAACTGAACATAAGATGACTGTTAATTTTCACAGTGTTTCTTTTATGTTTATGCACGCTGCGTCATGCAAAAGTACTGCACTTTTAAATGTTGTGTGGATTCCACAGAAGGTCATGTGACCAAGATCTCGCCCGAGATCGAAACGCGTCGTCCTTTGCTTGCCGAATAAACCCAAATATTGCACAAACTGCAGCCTGGTGTGGCCCGTCTTTTCTGCGCTATCAGCAGAGATTTCTCGTTGTATATATATATATATATAGGGAGGCGTGCTTGTTTGAAATATATATATATATATATGTATTTTAAATATGTGTACTTATTTATGTGGCGATGATCTTAATCGGTATTTATGACATATTTATGGTTATTTATACAAATATGTATGCATTTCTCCTATTTATATATATTTATATTTATATTTATATGAAATTTTAGGATGTTTAAACAATATGAATTTTATCTCTCATTTGATATTTTTCTAAGGAACATTTTATTATGGTTTTGAAATGTACATACATATTTATTGATATTACGGTATTTAACCTTATTATGTCTGAGAATAACCACACATACCGATTAATTAAAATCCAACACTGCACAATAACATCACTTGAATAATAACTGATTTGGTTGATCTAGGTGGTACACCCTATTTACAAACATATGACTTCTCTTATGTCCTGAATCTCTGGGACTACCTCACAGACGTTGCTGAACACTCTTCAGCCCATTCATATAGCTAACCGCATTGGGGCTCCAATCAACTATATGAGCACATAGACTCCATAAAATATGTTGAAGTCTTTGGGTATTTATACCGTTACTCTCCTTCTCGTGTTCATATAACACTAGAAAATACTTTGAACACTTGACACAAGTCACAAGATTGGGATCAATTCTTCTGACTGTTACGCCTCAGATAGAGAAAAAACACTAATTTTGCACACTGCACTTGCACTTTATTTTCGATTTTATCTCCATTCCACTTAAACATTTTTAAACATTGGTTTACTCGAAAATATGATTAATAATTGACTTATTATTGTTCAATGGGTTTTATTCTATTTAAACATACCTATTGTTGTGATGTGGTTGAAAGAAATCTTTCATGTCTATGAACGTCCTTGTAGTACACATTACTGACGTCACTCATCCCTGTATATATATATATATCCAACAAAAGCAGGAACCCAATTCGGAATAAGGCTGCCCAGAGGTGAAATACGCTTTTTTAATGATTGTTTGCCAGCAGGAGCACTTCGTAGAACACACACCTTCAATCAAATTGCCAGACGCGTTTCGAACACTAGTTCTTTCATCAGTGGCATTAGCGGTGACAGGAAGTGGCGCTTCAAGTTCATGCACAATCATAATTGTGCACACCTGCCTCCAGGGGGCGTGGCCCCACGGCGTTCTGGTTTTTGTAGTGCATGCAATTTTCTTCCCAAGTGGGTGCGTCTCCTCCTGTCCAAATAAACCTTTTTTCAGTGCAACAAGTTCACGAAGGCACCTGCCCTGCCTGAAAGCAACCATCAAGCTTCAAACAGGCTCCCCCCTGCTAGAGGCTCCAGCTTGTCCCTGCCTTTGTTGGATGTAATGACGGCCTCCCAGGTCGTGGAAAAAGGCTCACTGCTGTGCGGGTCCGGCGCAGCATCACACGAAGCTGCGAACTGCGGAAGAGAGCACTCAGAGTCGTTTAACGCAGTTTCAAAGCGCCATATTTTTATTTCAGCACTGCAATTTTCTCAAGGTTAACATACGTGTTTCGGCGTTGCCGCCTTCGTAAGTGTTAACCTGACTCAAACCACATTTCAATTTATATATATACTGAAAAAAACATAGGTTTCATGAGTTTTATAGTTAGCTGGACATTTCACTCGTACAAAACCATAGAAATTCCTCCGTTATAGTTGGTTGTGCTAACTATAACTCGTGCGCCCGCAATGCACTGCTGATGATGTCACATATTACATCATTCATGACATGATCTGTGACATCACGGATGACATCTCAAATGACATCACTGATGACATCATCCAGTGAATGTGGTTTTGTTTGAAATGTAATTATCTATTATACATATATACCAATCTGTATTGAAGATTGAGTGGATACATAACTGTCTGGATGGAGGATTTAGTAGCTGTCTGACTGTTAGTTTAAGTGAGTAATTAAATGTGTCTCACTAAATATATTGGTTAGTAACCAAACTATGTGAATGTGTGTATCACTGTCTCGGCTGTTGTATAACCTGCTGCATCAATTGGTCACTAACTACACGTGTGTCTATATTAGTTATTGATTAGTTGGCTGAGTATTTGTAAGGGAGACTGAGTGTTTCTCTGGTTGGGTGGGGGAGTTGTAACTCTATGCATAGATGTGTGAGTGGTTGATTGTCTAGGCATATGGTGTCATGGGGCTGAGCCTTGCATTCACACTGTGTTAAGTTGACATGAGCTTATTAGAAGTTTAAACACTATTTTTCCTTTCTGCTGCCTTCTGCACACGGCACACATTATAATAAATGTTTAGAGTTTAGCAGAGTGTTTTGCTTCACACGAGAATAACATGTTTTTCTGTACTAGCAGCCTTGCTTGGTAAGCTTAGTCTGAACAGTGAGTGCCAAGGCCTTCAAGGTTATTTCAACACAGTGGTTGTTGTTCGGACTGATCAGCGCACGTTCTAGACATAACATATATGCAGCTGTGGCCACCTCTGATTTTGGCGCGTTTAATAATGCACTGCGTAGGCATGCTCAGACACACTTGGAGAACATTCGTATGCTGAGAGCTTGTGCAGAATTTGATGTGATCCACTTCTACTAAATACCAGAGGTATGGGTCCGCCTATGTAATCCCAAAGAGACCTTCTGTAGATATAAAATAACCTACTAGCAAGGGAGGGTGAAATATAGGTATATTTTAAACCTGTTTCCATTTAGCATTATAACATGCTTTCTCCCTTTGTATTTTATGGAATAGTAACTATGCTGATAATCTTGTTGCTTATATTATGTCTGCTTGTATTATTTAAGATACTGCGCATGAGAACACGGTATTAAGGTTCATAACATTTCCCACTATAACTATTGAAGGACCCCACCCATTTTAATTATTCTGTTTAGAGCAGTTAATGAGAGAAATCTCTTCTTCTTCCAGAGCTGTTTTTGGAATTTTTTTGGTGTTTTGAAAAAATTGCATTGGAGAAATGGCATCTGGTTCGCAAGCTTCTCATCATTCTTCAGATGAAGATATCTTGGAGGAAGATCCACCCAAGCATAGGCCTGAGTCAGTGGTATGGAAGTTTTTCACCTTTCCTGCCGGAGAAAAAAAGGTCAACGCAAGAAAAGTCACATGCTTGCTTTGTGACAGGGTCCTGTCGTGAGGCAGTGACAAGAAATACTCCTGTGGAACAGCGAGTATGTATAAACTTCTGCGGACCATTCACCCAAAGAATCTGGCACGAGAAGAAATGAGGCATGCAGCAAAAAATCCACCACCAGGCATTGCTAGCACCTTCGGAGCGTCCACTTCACCACCACCAGTAGACATTCGCCCAGAATTTGCTTTTCTGCAGCAGCACTGCACTACGTGTAAAATCATCATCTGTTATGGTGAACAGTCTGTGGACGATATTTGTGCAGCTCAACGGAACCACAGATGCATTTTTTTTATTTTTTTGTTTTTGGAATGATGTTGAATTCCAAAGGCTAACTGTTTACTTAGTCCCTTTTTTGTTCAATTTTTAAAAAACACCAAAAACCGTACAAAATTGTTAAAAAACTACAAAAAAAATAGAAAACAAAAAACAGAAGGAAAAAGAAGTTCAGAACTACCTTATCTGGTTTTAAAAAAAGAACTATAATTGCATGGTAATGTCTGAAAGTTTGGTTGAATGTATTTGTAGAGCATGATTGACTGAAAGAATGCATTAGTACTGTATGGTGAATTTATAGGGGCAAATCTATGAGGAAGTGCTGCAGCGTGACACTGCAAGCCTTTAGCCGCACGGTGATGCAGCACTTCTGAAGCACAGGGATGTGACATATTTACATGAATATGTCGCAATTCTGTGCTCCCTCTGCACTAGCACACAAACTGCAGCCATGCAGTGACGCAGGCACCCTTGCACCATGGTGCAAGGATATCTGTGTCGTGGGGAGATTATTTTTGTGCAGGAATGGACTACTTCCTGCACAAAAACAATCATTAAAGGCATTTTCCTCCTTCAATGTGTGCTGTGGAATGCAGCATTTATAGAAAGAGATAAAAACGAGGAGAAATGAAAACATTTCTCCTTGTCTGTCAGGATGATTGTAGAAGTGGATACAGACTCACAGTGTGATTCCAGGCAAGCATGACTATTACCTGGACTTCTGCAGGATTGACTCAGTAGTCTGCAAGGAGTTAAAGGACCGCATATATTGTGCACATTTGACTGTACCACTGCTTGTCTCAATGCCTGAGTCATTCTGCAAGTGCATAGCCAATACATCAATACATCATAAATCTTTATTTCGGTTATTATTTCACCTTAAAAGATATACATAATTACATTCAGAAATATTAAAACATTAAAATAATAAAATGAGAATTCATCCGGATAATAGAAAATTTGCTTTGTACAGAATTTCAGATTTTATTCTAGAGTCCGTCCATAATCAGTCACTGGCCTTGAGATATTGGCTTCTCCGGTACCACATTGCTCCTAAATACTTAGCAACAGCAAAAACAATGTGTGTAGACAGATCAGATTTGAGAACTCTGAACGTGGCCTTACATTCTGTGAACCCCAAACTTCTGCAAATGGGAATAATCCATTTCTTTCGAGAAGCGTAGTAGGCTGGACAAAAAAAAACTATATGGAGTTCTGATTCATTGTCCACTCCACACGCCGGGCATAGGCTAGAAGGAGATTTACTCCACTTACTAGTTAGCATTCTGATTGGAAGAGTCCCATGCCTCCATTGTAAATATAATTTCCTAAGAAGTGGAGGATAAATATTATCCAGGGCTGGTTCAAATTTGTAGCTGTCCTTGATGGTTAAAAATAGTTCTGTGTGCGTTCCCAAAGTTTCTTGGCGACACAGTGCCGCTAATTTGCTTTCGTGGTATACCTTGGCCAATCTCTTTTTGGAAATTAATGGGACTGCCGATAGTGGATCAGTCCAAAGTATTGATAAGCCCAATTCCTCCAGCTCGGTTCTAATAAATTTAAGCCACTTGATTTTACCAGCATTAGGCATGGCTAGGACTTCCTCCAGACCCTGCCTGTAACTGCTCAGTTCAGGAACTGCCCACAGCCTGCGCCAGTAAACGAGAGGACGCAGTGCCAGTTCTTCACTTATGGGTCGCAGCCCTAGATCTAACCTCAGTGGGACTAGAGGCGTACTAGGCGGAAGTCGTACCACCCTCCTTATAAACTTGTTCTCCTCTATCATCAGTTCATGGGAAGGTACGTGCCCCCACAACTCACAGCCATACATAGCGGCCCCCCTTGCCTGTGCCTTATAAATCTGGAGTGGTGGGCCAACTGGTTTGATGGATGACCTATTGTTTCCCATAAGCCTCGTGACCCCTCCTGAATACTGTGCCAATTTAAGTAGTGCTTTCTGTTGGTGTGTGCACCAGGTCATATTCTCATTTAGCAGGAGCCCAAGGTACTCAAAGGTACGCACCCTCTCTAGTCTCGTCTGTCCAATAGTAGGGGCAGTTCGTAGCCTTTGTGGGGCATTAAAGACCATAAATTTGGTTTTTAGGGTGTTCACTTTTAGGCCATGTTCCCCACAAAATTCGACAAATCCATTTAGGACGCGCTGTATCCCCATTGAGGATTTTGAGAGCAACAGGGTATCATCGGCAAACATTATCGCCGGTACCCTGCTGCCTGCCAACTTTGGGCCGTCCGAATTGGGAACTCCGCCAAGGTGGGCTATTACCCCGTTGACGTAGAGGCAGAACAGGGTTGGCGCAAGCACACAACCCTGCCTAACCCCCGCTTCAACAGGGAAGCGGTTTGATAATGCCCCCTCCTTGCCACACCTCACCTGTGCAAAGTTGGCGGTGTGGAGACGAATAATCATCTCCAGCAACCCCCCAGGGACCCCTAGTTTGGTCAGCACCTCCCATAATTTTCTGCGGGGGACCAGGTCGAAGGCCGCCCTTAAGTCCACGAACACGGTGTAGAGGCTGCCACCCTCCAACTGTACCGTTTTCCAGTGGATGAGGGCAAGCCGAAAGACCTGGTCTATAGTTGAGATCTTCTTTCTAAAACCCGCCTGGAATGGGCTCAGAATATCGTGGTCTGACATCCATTCCGATAGACAATCCAATAATAGCCTGGTGAATAGTTTCTGAGAAACATCTATCAGGCTTATTGGCCTGTAGTTGGCTGGGAGCAGAGGGGAACCCTTCTTAAAAATAGGGACTATCTCTGCCCCCAGCCAAGTCAGGGGGATCGCCATGCCATTCAGAATTGCATTGAACGGCTCCCTCAAGTAGGGGGCCCAGATCGCAACCTCCTGTTTGTAGAGGTCACCTGGGAGTTTATCCAAGCCAGGCGCCTTTTCAGGCGCGAGGTCCAAGATTGCCCTATTAAGTTCTCCCAAAGTGAACCCAGCCATCTTGTCCAGATTTTCTAAGGGCATTTGTGTATCAAGTGTATTCCCTAGTTGGCCCGGATTGGGGACACTATACAAGGATTTAAAGTGATCTTCCCATACTGTGGCAGCAATATTAGCGTCTACTGCAGGTGTGGGTTCAGCCGAACCGTACTTGACGATCTGCCAGAATTTGCGTGCATCGTGAAATGCCAGGGCAGCCGTCATTTCCGACCAGTTGTGCTGGTCCCATTCTATTTTAGCATTGCGGATGGTAAGTTTGTAGGTCATCCTCTTGGACCTTATCTTACTAGGGGTGTCCCGATTTTTTAGGGACTCTAAGAGGGCAGCCTTTGCACTTCTGCAAGGAGCATTGAACCATGTGGCTCTCTTTTTCTTCCCCTTTTTCATCACAACCACTGGGTTTAGTACTTCTGCTAGCATAGTGCAGAGCTCGGAATGAATATCCCCCAATACTCTGGAGTTATCAGAAGTTGATGACTGAAGGAGAAAATCCCTTACTTTTTCCAGGACAGGGACCACTATCTCATATAACCTCTGAGTATTCTTTGGGTTCTGTACTAGTGTAGCCCATCTTATCCTGCGTCTGTTACTTGATACAACAAGACCTTCCGAATTGTTAGAGTTTTTGTCTGTGATTACAGATGGAATACCCTTTATACCGAACCTCAGTGAAAGTACGTTGTGGTCACTATCAGTCCTTTTGAGTATAGTGAAGTCCCTGACTTTATTCCAATCCCTGGTCCGGACCAGTAGATAATCAATTCGTGATTCATACCCTGGTCTGTTAAAGGTGTACCGGGGTGGATTATCCCCTTTAAACTGCCCATTACAAGCCCTTAGTGAGTGAGCCAGCGTGAGTGACATTATTTGAGTGGCAAGGGGCGACCATGATTTTATCGGCGGACCTGGCAAAGTGGGTATCTCCCAGAGTTCATCTTCTTCATTGAACACCCCATCCAGATGATCCGAAAGGGGCTCATACTGGATGTTGAAATCCCCCCCCAGTATAAGTGATGGACAGAGGGTCGCGTGGTCAAGGAACACCGCCAGCTCCTCGATTGTTGCTGAAGTGCCCCCAACGCCAACCGGTCTGGAGTATACATTTATTAACGCTACTCCATCACCGGTCGCCCACTCCAGGACAATACACTGAATGTCTAGTGAGTTTGTTACCAAATTTCTTGCCTTGCATCCAAGATGGGAACTTACCCAAATTGACAAGCCGCCTGATGGACGGCCCTTCCCTCCCCATTTTGCCATGATCTCAAAAGTGGCGAACCCTGGGTGGGAATGTTGTTCTCTAGCCCACGTTTCTTGGAATAGACATATGTCATATTCCTCAACGAATTCCACCCACTCTGGTGAGTCAAGTTTATTACCCAACCCCGCTAGATTCCAGGACAGTATCGAAAGTGTACTTGGTACCCCAACCACTTCAATAGTATTAGAAGTCAATGAACGCCTACTTATCCTGCTCTGGCAGTTAGTGGGAGAGGAGTGTCCCTCTAAAACCAGTGGGGAAATGACATATGGGATAACAGCTGGACATGGGATAACAAGCTCATCTTCTTCTTTTTTATGCTCGGTGGAAATATCCACGAATGTAAAGTTGGGAACCCGCTTCCCTATACTTTTAGTTTCCCCTGTGGTTTGACTACATTCTCCTGCGAGATGTGGGAATACTGCCAATGTTTCCTGTACCCCTTCCATTGTTGGTGAAGGGGAACAAGGTGGGTGATGGGCTAAAGAGTGATACAAATCTGTCAGGGGGGATGCACCAAAGACCCAATAGTGAAGTCAATCCACATCCTCGAGGCATCCAAATCTATTATAAGTGGGGGCCCCATTCCACCCTCCATAATTATCTTGCCATGAATTGGGTGGCCCGCCCTTCCTAATGTTTCGTTCCGGGATCATGTTCCAATTCTGAGTTACCCCCCTGTGAGAATCGGAACGTGGCGGATAAAAGTAGGTTACTGGTCTAGTTGCTATGGGTGAGTATGCCCCATGGCCACTCCAAGAGTAGATAAATTGTGCAGTTTTCGGATCTTCAAAAGAGACCATTACACAGTCACCAGAGATAGTTTTGTACGAGGTCCCTATCCAGGGGACCCGTCGCACCATAAGTATCTTACTTCTCTGGTGTTTCGGCAAAGGCCTATTCACATTGAGCCAGTGGATGACTTTGTTCTTTAATGACCCAAAGTCCTCCTGCTGTTGGTATGAGATTTCTGGCACCCCCGTGAGTACTACTACATATGGACTTACATCAGGGGGGAGATCAACATAACCCCTGTAGTGATTTTTGATATGTCTGTCTCTCTGTGGATGGCATTATAGGTGTCAGGTTTTTTTGGCATCGGAGCTGGCTGCACTTTAGGTGCTGGTGCAGAAGATGCCAAAGACTGTTTTACACTTCCCATTGCTTTATCAGTGGTGGTACTTTCAGGGACCTTTTGTCGAGGTTTTGGGATGGGTTTAATCACCGGGGAGGATGGTAAGGTAACAGTAACTACTTTGGAATGTGGCTCACAACAGGTAGAGTTGTTGGTTGAGTTATTGGTTTGTTATCAGCTAGGGACATGGTTGCCAAATTTAAAATACTTTTCTCAGTCTCAAGTAGCTGGGTTTCTATTCTGGACAGTCTGAGTTCCAATGGAGTAAGGAGTTTTTTTAAAGTTTCCCACACAATCGTTAGGAATTCCACATCTTTCCCTTGAATCATACAGAGTGGTGCCCCTCCATTCTCACTTTCCATTGTCAGATTCTCCTGCTCCCCCCCCAGCTTCCCCCTCAGCTTCTCCGAACTAGATTCTAGTGCTTTAGGGGAACTATTTCCTGTAATGAACGGTGTGAGTGGTGATTGGGCCCAAACTCGGGGAGGTAACTGTGACTTCGCTACCTTAGCCTTTTTCCTTGCATATGCAGTTGTGGACTTACGCTTCCGTTTCTGGTTGGAACCCTTAATCAGGTTTACAGAAAAACTCCCACTCGTGATTTTAGAAATATCAATTGGTACAGACGATATTTGCAACCCTTCTTCCCCTCCCACCCTGTCCAAAGGTATAATAAGGCTGGGGGTTACTGGGCATGGGGGCCCTACATCTGTTACCGGGGCTGTGGGAGGTGAACCTGGTGGGCAGTGGATCAATGCCTGTGTTAGTATTGGTACTGGACAAGAAGTGCGATCCGGTGATTTAACATGGGCGTAATGCCCCAACGATGATTTCTTAGCATTGGTCAGTTCTTGGGAGAGCCTTCTAGCAGCATCAAGTTCAATGGAGACCCTTTTCTGCATCTTGGTGATTTCTAAATCTATAGCATTATTAGTTCTGGAAATAAAATCATCAAGAGTACCATTTTTCAATTTCCCCTTTGCTGCCCTACTTTTATACTCTCGAGTAGACATTCTGCTGTTAGCTTACCAAAATGCCGGTATCAAATATAATGTGACCATAGCAGAGTGCCGGGGTGCCAAGGGGGGTGGGCCAGTCCAGTCCTTTCCGTCCTCGAACGGCCTCAAACGGCCCGCTCTTAGCCCGGTCTTCGCCCCGAGCTGCGTCCCGCGCTGCGGGAGTATAACCCCTAGATATAGGGGGCGTATAGGGCGGTAGGCGGGCCAGCAGGGAGAGCGGACCGGAAGATGTCACCAGGTCACGCAGGGACTCCTGGGCAATGTAGTCCCTGCTACGCTCGCAGCCCGCTGGTCTCCACAGCCCTGTCCGAAAGTTGTGTGGATGCCTCCCTCTGGCGCGGTCTGATTTCAAGCGCCTATCTCCCTCAGGCGCTGCGGCACCCGCGAAGCGGGTGCGGCGAGGTGCTGGTCTTGGCGGTGATGACAGGCAACAGGCAAGTCCGTGTCAGTATTTCTCAGAAGTGCGTAGTCCCACTGGAGCTATCGGTAAGCAAGTTTAAATTCCTGTGGTGGGCGGGCCAGCAGGGAGAGCGGACCGGAAGATGTCACCAGGTCACGCAGGGACTCCTGGGCAATGGAGTCCCTGCTACGCTCGCAGCCCCGCTGGTCTCCACAGCCCTGTCCGAAAGTTGTGTGGATGCCTCCCTCTGGCGCGGTCTGATTTCAAGCGCCTATCTCCCTCAGGCGCTGCGGCACCCGCAAAGCGGGTGCGGCGAGGTGCTGGTCTTGGCGGTGATGACAGGCAACAGGCAAGTCCGTGTCAGTATTTCTCAGAAGTGCGTAGTCCCAAGTGCATAGACAGTGACTATGTTCCTAGACTGCTAGTAGTTGACAGCAGGATACGTTTATATGGGCTTATGTTTCAGCAAAGTGATTAGATAAGGACATGCTTCTATCAGGATGATTGTAGGAGTGGATACAGACTCACAATGTGATTCCAGACAAGCATGACTATTACCTGGACTTCTGCAGGACTGACTCAGTAGTCTGCAAGGGGTTAAATACCGCATAAATTGTGCACATTTGACTATACCACTGCTTGTCTCAATGCCCGAGTCATTCTGCAAGTGCATAGACAGTAACTGGGTTCCTAGAGTGCTAGTAGTTGACAGCAGGATAAGTTAATAAGCGCTTATGTTTCCGCAGAGTGAATAGATAAGGACAGTTTTTTGTCAGGATGATTGTAAGAGTAGACACAGACTCACAGTGTGATTCCACACAAGCATGACTATTACCTGGACTTTTGCAGAACTGACTCAGTAGTCTGCAGGGGGTTAAGGGACTGCATACATTGTGCACATTTGACTGTACCACTGCTTGTCTCAACACCTTAGTCATTCTGCAACTGCATAGACAGTGACTGAGTTCCTAGAGTGCTAGTAGTTGACAGCAAGATAAGTTTATACGCACTTATGTTTCAGCAGAGAGATTAGATAAGGACATGCTTCTGTCAGGATGATTGTAGGAGAGGACACAAACTCATAGTGTGATTCCGGAAAAGCATTACTATTACCTGGACTTTTGCAGGACTGACTCAGTAGTCTTCAAGGGGTTAAGGGACCGAATACTTTGTGCATATTTCACTCTACCAGTGCTTGTCTAAATGCCTGAGTCATTGTGCAAGTGCTTAGACAGTGACTGGGTTCCTAGAGTGCTAGTAGTTGACAGCACGATACGTTTATAAGCGCTTATGTTTCAGCAGAGTGATTAGATAAGAACATGCTTCTGTCGGTATGATTGTAGGAGTGGACACAGACTCACAGTGTGATTCCAGACAAGCATGACTATTACGAGGACTTTTGCAGGACTGACTCAGTAGTCTGCAAGGAGTTAAGGGACCGCATACATTGTGCACATTTCACTGTACCACTGCTTGTCTCAATGTCTGAGTCATTCTGCAAGTGCATAGAGAGTGACTGGGTTCCTAGAGTGCTAGTAATTGACATCACGGTAAGTTTATAAGCGCTTATGTTTCAGCAGAGTGATTAGATAAGAACATGCTTCTGTCGGGATGATTGTAGGAGTGGACACAGACTCACAGTTTGATTACAGACAAGCATGACTATTACCTGGACTTTTGAAGGACTGACTCAGTAGTCTGCAAGGGGTTAAGGGACCGCATACATTGTGCACATTTGACTGTACCACTGCTTGTCTCAATGCTTGAGTAATTCTGCAAGTGCATAGACAGTGACTGGGTACCTAGAGTGCGAGCAGTTGACAGCAAAATAAGTTTATACACACTTATGTTTCAGCAGAGAGATTAGATAAGGACATGCTTCTATGAGGATGATTGTAGGAGTGGACACAGACTCACAGTGTGATTCCAGACAAGCATGACTATTACCTGGACTTTTGCAGGACTGACTCAGTAGTCTGCAAGGGGTTAAGGGACCGCATACATTGTGCATATTTCACTCTAACACTGCTTGTCTCAATGCCTGAGTCATTGTGCAAGTGCATAGACAGTGACTGGGTTCCTAGAGTGCTAGTAGTTGACAGCATGATAAGTTTATAAGTGCTTATGTTTCAGCAGAGTGATTAGATTAGAACATGCTTCTGTCGGGATGATTGTAGGAGTGGACACAGACTCACAGTGTGCTTTCAGACAAGCATGACTATTACCTGGACTTTTGCAGGACTGACTCAGTAGTCTGCAAGGGGTTAAGGGACCGCATACATCGTGCACATTTGACTGTACCACTGCTTGTCTCAATGCTTGAGTAATTCTGCAAGTGCATATACAGTGACTGGGTACCTAAAATGCTAGTAGTTGACAGCAGGATGCTTATAAGCCTTATGTTTCAGCAGAGTGATTAGATAAGGACATGCTTCTGTCAGGATGATTGTAGGAGTGGACACAGACTCACAATGTGATTCCAGACAAGAATGACTATTACCTGAACTTTTGCAGGACTTACTCAGTAGTCTGCATGGGGTTAAGGCACTGCATACATTGTGCACATTTGACTGTACCACTGCTTGTCTCAATGCCTGAGTCATTCTGCAAGTGCATAGATAGTGAATGAGTTCCTGGAGTGCTAGTAGTTGACAGCAGGATACGTTTATAAGGACATATGTTTCAGCAGAAGGATTAGATAAGGACATACTTCTGTCAGGATGATTGTAGGAGTGGATACAGACTCAAAGTGTGATTCCTGACAAGCATGACTATTACCTGGACTTTTGCAGGACTGACTCAGTAGTCTGCAAGGGGTTAAGGAACTGCATATATTGTGCACATTTGACTGTACCACTGCTTGTCTCAATGCCTGAGTCATTCTGCAAGTGCATAGACAGTGAAAAGGTTCCTAGAGTGCTAGTAGTTGACAGCTGGATACGTTTATAAGCACTGATGTTTCAGCAGAGTGATTATGTTATGTTATGTTATGTAGCTTTTTATATAGCGCACGGCTACTCAGGATGAGTGTCCCGGCGCTTTCCACCTGCAGCTCAGAGTAAAAATAACACAACACAGAAAAAAACAATAAAAGCAATAAACAGTAAAAGCGAACTAAAGATTAAAAAGCCAGGTCTTCAGGCTCTTCCTGAACTGAAGCAAGTTGGCAGTGCTGCGGAGCGACAGAGGAAGCAAATTCCACAGCTGGGGAGCTCTGCAGCTGAAAGAACGTCCTCCTGCGCGGGCCTTCCTCACCCGCGGGACCACCGCTTTAAAGAGGGATTCCGAACGCAAGGAGCGGACTGGACGATAGAAGGCCAGTCTCCGCCGCAGATATCCAGCCCCTGATCCAAACAGGGCTTTATGCATCAAAGTCAAGGATTTGAACTGGATCCGCTTCCTAATAGGCAGCCAGTGTAGCGTCTGAATCAGCCCGGACGCTCGAGCTCGTCTGCGAAGGCCGAAGATAGCCCGGGCGGCAGAGTTCTGCACCACCTGTAGGCGCTGAACCAGGTAGTCAGGGAGGCCAAGAAAGAGGGCGTTAGCATAGTCAAGCCTCGAGCCGACAAGAGCCTGCACAGTAATCCTCCTGTGCTCCTCAGACAGCAGAGGCAGAAATTTGCGGAGCATTTTCAGGATTCCGTAGCAGGTGCCAGCCAGACCTAGAATATGAGTTCTCAGCGACAGCTGGTTGTCAAGTTTGACACCCAAATTTTTGGCCACCAAAGACGGCTGTGCCGGAGGGCTCATGTCAGATGGCCACCATTGCTGCCACTCCGGATCGGCGACGCAACCAAAGAATAGAACCTCGGGCTTACTTGAGTTGGCCCTCAGACTGTTCCGCTGGAACCAGTCGAAGACCAATGCAAGACAGTCCCGAATTCTCTCTCCATCAAACTCTTGGTCTTTCCCGCATGTGAAGAGGAGTTGCGTATCGTCGGCATAAGAGACGATCTGGGCCCCGTAAGCCTCCACCAAGGCCACCAAAGGGGACATGAAGATGTTAAACAACGTGGGGCTCAACACAGAACCCTGTGGAACCCCGACTCCCAGTGGCGGGATCTCGGCGGAACTCTGGGAAACCCAGACCGTCTGGCGGCGGCCTTCAAGGAAAGAAGTAAACCACCTAAGCACCGTCCCTCTAAGGCCGATGTCATACAGCCTAGCTAAGAGCGCCCTATGGGGGACGGTGTCGAAAGCCGCCGATAGGTCTAACATGACCAACATGGCCCTGCCGCCGACATCCAAGTTCTCCCTGATGATCTCAGTAACCTCCAACAGAGCCGTTTCCGTGCTGAAATTAGGACGGAAACCGGATTGGGATATATGGAGCAGATTGTTAGCTTCCAAAAAGCTCGACAAGACGCCGTGGGCGTGTTTTTCCGTAATCTTCGCTAGCGCCGGAAGAAGCGAGATTGGCCTATAATTGGCCAAAACCTCAGCGTCGAGACCCGGTTTTTTTAGGAGGGGGATCACCATCGCTCTTTTCCACGAACTAGGGACCCTCCCCTCCCTCAAGGAGGCATTGAGGATGGGGTTAACCAGTGGATTCACCACTGCCGCCATCCCGGCCAGGAATTTGGCAGGGCAGGGGTCGAGTGGCGAGCCAGATTTAAGATTGGCCAGCAGCGACCTAGACACCTCGCTGGAAACAACAGGGAAATCGGACAGCACCGCCAAAGGTGTATGCGGAGGTCCACAACCCGTCCTCATGACGCCACTGCCATCCGGTCCCTCCACGAAGGTGGCCTGAATCGCCTTGATCTTATTAGTGAAGAAACCGGCAAGATCGCACGCCCATGCATCCGAAGAGGCTAATGGGGGCGGATGGGAGCTGGGGGTCGTGAACTCCTTCACAATATTAAAGATCTCCTTACAGGAGTTCGCAGATGCCTCGATCCTCCTAGCCAGATAGTCCCTCTTGGCACCCAAGATGTCCCGGTGGTAGGCCTTCACCGCCGCCTTATAGGCGAGTTTAGCCTCCCCATCATACAAGAAGCGCCAGGCCCTCTCGGCCACCTTGCATTGGCTGCGAGCCACACGGAGCCCCTCCGTAAACCACGGTGCAGATTGCCGTGCCGCCAAGGACCGGGGGGCTGGCTTCGGGGCAAGATCATCCAGCCTGTCAGTAAGCCATAGCTGCAGAGATTAGGTAAGGACATGCTTCTATCAGGATGTTTATAGGATTGAACAGAGTCGCTTTAGAGCCATTGAACAGGTCAGCAGAGCTGCTTTAGAGCCAGAGTACCAAGTCAGCAGAGCCGTTGTAGATCCAGAGATCCAGGTCAGCAGAGCTGCTGTAGAGCCAGAGAACCAGGTCAGCAGAGCTGCTTTATAGCCATAGACCCAGGTCAGCAGAGCTGCTGTAAAGCCAGAGAAACCAGGTCAGCAGAGCTGCTTTAGAGCCAGAGAACTAGGTCAGCAGAGCAGTTGTAGAGCCAAAGACCCAGTTCAGCAGAGCTGCTCTAGAGCCTGAGAACCAGGTCAGCAGAGCTGCTGTAGAGCCAGAGAAACCAGTTCAGCAGAGCTGCTTTAGAGGGAGAGAACCACGTCAGCAGAACTACTTTAGAGCCAGAGAACCAGGTCAGCAGAGCTCTTTAGAGGGAGAGAACCAGGTCAGCAGAATTGCTTTAGAGCCAGAGAAGCAGGTCAGCAGAGCTGCTCTAGAGACAGCGAACTAGGTCAGCAAAGCTACTTTAGGGCCATAGAACCAGGTCAGCAGAGCTGCTTTAGAGCCAGAGAACCAGGTCAGCAGATCTGCTCTAATGGCAGAGAACCAGGTCAGCAGAGCTGCTCTAGTGCCAGAGAACCAGGTTAGTAGAGCTGCTGTAGAGCCAGAGAAACCAGGTCAGTAGAATAGCTTTAGAGCGAGAGAAACAGGTCAGCAGAGCTGCTTTAGAAGGAGAGAACCAGGTCAGCAGTTCTGCTTTAGAGCCGAGTGACCAGGTCAGCAGAGCTGCTCTAGAGCCAGAGAACCAGGTCAGCAGAACTGCTTTAGAGCAATAGAACCAGGTCAGCAGAGCTGCTTTAGAGCCAGAGAACCAGGTCAGCAAAGCTGTTGTAGAGCCAGAGAACCAGGTCAACAGAGCTACTACAGAGCCTAAGAACTACGTCAGCAGAGCTGCTCTGGAGCCAGAGAACCAGGTCAGCAGAGCTGCTGTAGAGCCAGAGAAACCAGGTCAGCAGAACTCCTTAAGAGGGAGAGAACCAGGTCTGCAGAGCTGCTTTAGAGCCAGAGAACCAGGCCAGCAGAGCTGCCAGAGAACCAGGTCAGCAGAGCTGCTTTACAGCCAGAGAACCAAGTCAGCAGAGCTGATTTAGAGCCATAGAACCAGGTCAGCAGAGCTGCTTTAGAGCCAGAGAACCATGTCAGCAGAGGTGCTCTGGAGCCTAAGAACCAGGTCAGCAGAGCTGCTGTAGAGCCAGAGAAACCAGGTCAGTAGAATAGCTTTAGAGCCAGAGAAACAGGTCAGTAGAGCTGCTTTAGAGGGAGAGAACCAAGTCAGCAGAGTTGCTCTAGAGGGAGAGAACCAGGTCAACACAGCTGCTCTAGAGCCAGAGAACCATGTCAGCAGAACTGCTTTAGAGCCATAGAACTAGGTCAGGAGAGCTGCTTTAGAGCCAGAGAACCAGGTCAGCAGAGCTGCTCTATAGCCTATGAACTAGGTCAGCAGAGCTGCTCTAGAGCCAGAGAACCAGGTCAGCAGACCTGCTGTAGAGCCAGAGAAACCAGGTCAGCAGAGCTGCTTTAGAGGGAGAGAACCAGGCCAGCAGAGCTGCTTTAGAGCCAGAGAACCAGGTCAGCAGAGCTGCTTTAGAGCCAGAAAATCAGGTCAGCAGAGCTGCTCTAGTTGACACTGACTGACTGACACTGACTGACTGACACTGACTGATTGACACTGATTGACACTGACTGACTGTCACAGACTGACTGACACTGACTGACACTGATTGACTGACACTGACTGACTGACACTGACTGACACTGATTGACTAACACTGACTGACACTGATTGACTGACACTGATTGACACTAACTGACTGACTGACACAGACACTGACTGACACTGACTGACTGACACTGACTTACACTGACTGACTACTCTCTACTACTCTACTACTCACTCTCTATTACTCTACTTCTCATTCTCTACTACTCACTCTCTACTACTATACTACTCTCTACTACTCGCTCTCTACTACTCACTCTCTATTTCTCCACTACTCTCTACTACTCACTCTCTACTACTACACTCTATGACGATTTCTCTACTACTCACTCTCTACTACTCTCTACTATTCACTCTCTACTTCTCACTCTCTACTACTCTCTCTACTACTCATTCTCTACTACTCACTCGCTACTACTCTCTACTACTCACTCTCTACTACTCTCTACTACTCATTCTACTACTCTCTACTACTCACTACCACTCACGCTCTACTACTCTAATACACACTCTCTACTACTCTCTACTACTCTCTCTCTACTACTCACTGTCTTCTACTCTCTCTACTACTCTCTACTACTCACTCTCTACTCCTCTCTCTATACTACTCACTCTCTACTACTCACTACTACTCACTCTCTACTACTCACTCTCTACTACTCTCCCTCCACTTCTCACTCTCTACTACTCGCTCTCTACTACTCTCTACTACTCACTCTCTACTCCTAACTCTCTACTACTCTATTACTCACTACTACTCTCTCTACTACTCACTCTCTACTACTCACTTTCTACTACTCACTCTCTACTACTCTCTCTACTACTCACTCTCTACTACTCTCTACTACTCACTCTACTACTCTCTAGTACTCTACCACTCACTCGCTACTACTCTACTACTCGCTCTCCACTACTCTCTACTACTCACTCTCTACTACTCACTCTGCTACTCTCTACTACTCACTCTCTACTACTCTCTCTTTTCTACTCACTCTCAACTACTCTCCACTACTCACTCTCTACTACTCACTCTCAACTACTCGCTATCTACTACTCTCTTATTCTCACTCTCCTCTACTCACTCTCTTCTACTCGCTCTCTGCTACTCTCTACTACTCACTCTACTACTCACTCTCTACTACTCTCGCTACTACTCACTCTCTGCTACTCTCTCTACTACTCACTCTCCAATGCTCTTTACTAATCACTCTCTACTACACACTATCTATTACATGCTCTCTAATACTCTCTCTCTACTACTCGCTCTCTACTACTCACTCTACTACTCAATTTCTAATACTCTCTACTACTCACTCTCTACTACTCCACTACTCTCTACTACTCACTCTCTACTACTCTACTACTCTCTACTACTCTCACTCTACTACTCATTCTCTACTACTCACTCACTACTACTCTCTACTACCTACTCTCTACTACTCTCTACTACTCACTCTACTACTCTCTCTCTACTACTCACTCTCTCCTACTCACTCTCTACTAATCACGCTCTACTACTCTCTACTACTCCCTCTTGACTACTCTCTGTCTACTACTCACTCTCTACTACTCACTTTACTACTCACTCTACTACTCACTCTCTACTACTCACTCTCTACTACTTTTACTACTAACTCTCTAGTCCTCTCTCTTCTACTCTCTACTACTCACTGTACTACTTACTCCCAACTACTTTCTCTATGCAACTCACTGCCTACTACTCACTCTCTACTACTCACTCTCTACTACTCTCTACTACACATTCTTTACTACTCACTCTCTACTACTCTCTACTACTCCCTTCCTACTACTCACTCTCTACTACTCTCTACTACTCACTCTATACTGCTCACTCTCTACTACTCGCTCTCTACTACTCACTCTACTACTCTATACTACTCACTCTCTGCTACTCTTTCTACTACTCTCTACTACTCTCTACTACTCACTCTCTGCTCTCTGCTCTCTACCTCTCTCTACCTCTCTCTATACTACTCTCTACCTCTCTGCCTGTCTAGCTCTACCTCTATACCTCTATCTCTCTACCGCTACACCTCTACCTCTACACCTCTAGCCACACTACCTCTCTCTACACGCACACATATGCACATATATATATATATATATATATATATATATCAACACGAACAGGAAAGCACATTTGAGAAAGGCCTCTGGAAGCTTAAATAAAAAGTTCATTTATTTTGCATTCGAAAACTTGCCAGCAGTCCAACCACAGGTAACAGGCTTCTCCGTGTAAAATGCTTGCCAGACGCGTTTCAGGAAATACATTCCTTTCATCAGTGGCAGGGATTTTAGTGAAGGCGTCGCGTTCAGCTTCCAAATTAATAACACCTGCCCGTGTGGGCGTGGCACTCCAAATGCCTCATGGTGTTTGTAGTTCATTTTATACCCAAGTGGATGCGATGCTCAGTCACACATAATAAAATACAAATGTTCACCCCCAGTGGGTAGATGCACTGCATTCCGTGCTTGAGCTGCCCTGCTTTGTAGTTTTCAAGTGCGAACTCTCTGCAGGCTCCAGTCCTGAATTGCAGCCTACAATGCTTCCTTCCGATGATTTCAAGCTCGTGAAGCCAGCTTGAACAGACCTGCATGAGAACAGTGAGCCTTCCTCGTTAGGCATGCCAGGCCCCATAAATCAACACGAACAGGAAAGCACATTTGAGAAAGGCCTCTGGAAGCTTAAATAAAAAGTTCATTTATTTTGCATTCGAAAACTTGCCAGCAGTCCAAACACAGGTAACAGGCTTCTCCGTGTAAAATGCTTGCCAGACGCGTTTCAGGAAATACATTCCTTTCATCAGTGGCAGGGATTGTAGTGAAGGCGTCGCGTTCAGCTTCCAAATTAATAACACCTGCCCGTGTGGGCGTGGCACTCCAAATGCCTCATGGTGTTTGTAGTTCATTTTATACCCAAGTGGATGCGATGCTCAGTCACACATAATAAAATACAAATGTTCACCCCCAGTGGGTAGATGCACTGCATTCCGTGCTTGAGCTGCCCTGCTTTGTAGTTTTCAAGTGCGAACTCTCTGCAGGCTCCAGTCCTGAATTGCAGCCTACAATGCTTCCTTCCGATGATTTCAAGCTCGTGAAGCCAGCTTGAACAGACCTGCATGAGAACAGTGAGCCTTCCTCGTTAGGCATGCCAGGCCCCATAAATCAACACGAACAGGAAAGCACATTTGAGAAAGGCCTCTGGAAGCTTAAATAAAAAGTTCATTTATTTTGCATTCGAAAACTTGCCAGCAGTCCAAACACAGGTAACAGGCTTCTCCGTGTAAAATGCTTGCCAGACGCGTTTCAGGAAATACATTCCTTTCATCAGTGGCAGGGATTGTAGTGAAGGCGTCGCGTTCAGCTTCCAAATTAATAACACCTGCCCGTGTGGGCGTGGCACTCCAAATGCCTCATGGTGTTTGTAGTTCATTTTATACCCAAGTGGATGCGATGCTCAGTCACACATAATAAAATACAAATGTTCACCCCCAGTGGGTAGATGCACTGCATTCCGTGCTTGAGCTGCCATGCTTTGTAGTTTTCAAGTGCGAACTCTCTGCAGGCTCCAGTCCTGAATTGCAGCCTACAATGCTTCCTTCCGATGATTTCAAGCTCGTGAAGCCAGCTTGAACAGACCTGCATGAGAACAGTGAGCCTTCCTCGTTAGGCATGCCAGGCCCCATAAATCAACACGAACAGGAAAGCACATTTGAGAAAGGCCTCTGGAAGCTTAAATAAAAAGTTCATTTATTTTGCATTCGAAAACTTGCCAGCAGTCCAAACACAGGTAACAGGCTTCTCCGTGTAAAATGCTTGCCAGACGCGTTTCAGGAAATACATTCCTTTCATCAGTGGCAGGGATTGTAGTGAAGGCGTCGCGTTCAGCTTCCAAATTAATAACACCTGCCCGTGTGGGCGTGGCACTCCAAATGCCTCATGGTGTTTGTAGTTCATTTTATACCCAAGTGGATGCGATGCTCAGTCACACATAATAAAATACAAATGTTCACCCCCAGTGGGTAGATGCACTGCATTCCGTGCTTGAGCTGCCCTGCTTTGTAGTTTTCAAGTGCGAACTCTCTGCAGGCTCCAGTCCTGAATTGCAGCCTACAATGCTTCCTTCCGATGATTTCAAGCTCGTGAAGCCAGCTTGAACAGACCTGCATGAGAACAGTGAGCCTTCCTCGTTAGGCATGCCAGGCCCCATAAATCAACACGAACAGGAAAGCACATTTGAGAAAGGCCTCTGGAAGCTTAAATAAAAAGTTCATTTATTTTGCATTCGAAAACTTGCCAGCAGTCCAAACACAGGTAACAGGCTTCTCCGTGTAAAATGCTTGCCAGACGCGTTTCAGGAAATACATTCCTTTCATCAGTGGCAGGGATTGTAGTGAAGGCGTCGCGTTCAGCTTCCAAATTAATAACACCTGCCCGTGTGGGCGTGGCACTCCAAATGCCTCATGGTGTTTGTAGTTCATTTTATACCCAAGTGGATGCGATGCTCAGTCACACATAATAAAATACAAATGTTCACCCCCAGTGGGTAGATGCACTGCATTCCGTGCTTGAGCTGCCCTGCTTTGTAGTTTTCAAGTGCGAACTCTCTGCAGGCTCCAGTCCTGAATTGCAGCCTACAATGCTTCCTTCCGATGATTTCAAGCTCGTGAAGCCAGCTTGAACAGACCTGCATGAGAACAGTGAGCCTTCCTCGTTAGGCATGCCAGGCCCCATAAATCAACACGAACAGGAAAGCACATTTGAGAAAGGCCTCTGGAAGCTTAAATAAAAAGTTCATTTATTTTGCATTCGAAAACTTGCCAGCAGTCCAAACACAGGTAACAGGCTTCTCCGTGTAAAATGCTTGCCAGACGCGTTTCAGGAAATACATTCCTTTCATCAGTGGCAGGGATTGTAGTGAAGGCGTCGCGTTCAGCTTCCAAATTAATAACACCTGCCCGTGTGGGCGTGGCACTCCAAATGCCTCATGGTGTTTGTAGTTCATTTTATACCCAAGTGGATGCGATTCAGGACTGGAGCCTGCAGAGAGTTCGCACTTGAAAACTACAAAGCAGGGCAGCTCAAGCACGGAATGCAGTGCATCTACCCACTGGGGGTGAACATTTGTATTTTATTATGTGTGACTGAGCATCGCATCCACTTGGGTATAAAATGAACTACAAACACCATGAGGCATTTGGAGTGCCACGCCCACACGGGCAGGTGTTATTAATTTGGAAGCTGAACGCGACGCCTTCACTACAATCCCTGCCACTGATGAAAGGAATGTATTTCCTGAAACGCGTCTGGCAAGCATTTTACACGGAGAAGCCTGTTACCTGTGTTTGGACTGCTGGCAAGTTTTCGAATGCAAAATAAATGAACTTTTTATTTAAGCTTCCAGAGGCCTTTCTCAAATGTGCTTTCCTGTTCGTGTTGATTTATGGGGCCTGGCATGCCTAACGAGGAAGGCTGACTGTTCTCATGCAGGTCTGTTCAAGCTGGCTTCACGAGCTTGAAATCATCGGAAGGAAGCATTGTAGGCTGCAATTCAGGACTGGAGCCTGCAGAGAGTTCGCACTTGAAAACTACAAAGCAGGGCAGCTCAAGCACGGAATGCAGTGCATCTACCCACTGGGGGTGAACATTTGTATTTTATTATGTGTGACTGAGCATCGCATCCACTTGGGTATAAAATGAACTACAAACACCATGAGGCATTTGGAGTGCCACGCCCACACGGGCAGGTGTTATTAATTTGGAAGCTGAACGCGACGCCTTCACTACAATCCCTGCCACTGATGAAAGGAATGTATTTCCTGAAACGCGTCTGGCAAGCATTTTACACGGAGAAGCCTGTTACCTGTGTTTGGACTGCTGGCAAGTTTTCGAATGCAAAATAAATGAACTTTTTATTTAAGCTTCCAGAGGCCTTTCTCAAATGTGCTTTCCTGTTCGTGTTGATTTATGGGGCCTGGCATGCCTAACGAGGAAGGCTCACTGTTCTCATGCAGGTCTGTTCAAGCTGGCTTCACGAGCTTGAAATCATCGGAAGGAAGCATTGTAGGCTGCAATTCAGGACTGGAGCCTGCAGAGAGTTCGCACTTGAAAACTACAAAGCAGGGCAGCTCAAGCACGGAATGCAGTGCATCTACCCACTGGGGGTGAACATTTGTATTTTATTATGTGTGACTGAGCATCGCATCCACTTGGGTATAAAATGAACTACAAACACCATGAGGCATTTGGAGTGCCACGCCCACACGGGCAGGTGTTATTAATTTGGAAGCTGAACGCGACGCCTTCACTACAATCCCTGCCACTGATGAAAGGAATGTATTTCCTGAAACGCGTCTGGCAAGCATTTTACACGGAGAAGCCTGTTACCTGTGTTTGGACTGCTGGCAAGTTTTCGAATGCAAAATAAATGAACTTTTTATTTAAGCTTCCAGAGGCCTTTCTCAAATGTGCTTTCCTGTTCGTGTTGATATATATATATATATATATATATATATATATATATTGAAAATAGGATTTCCCCTCGATCAACAGCAAATTATCCGACACTCCAAGGTAGGATTGAACACAGTCCGTTTTTATTAAAAAAATGACGAATACATCGA
Source organism: Lissotriton helveticus (assembly GCF_964261635.1). Classification (NCBI taxonomy): domain Eukaryota; kingdom Metazoa; phylum Chordata; class Amphibia; order Caudata; family Salamandridae; genus Lissotriton; species Lissotriton helveticus. The sequence goes on from NC_136067.1 coordinate 1,351,727,978, forward strand.
CGCGTTTCGGGAGTCGTGCTCACGATGTTCTACCATTGTTTTCACTTCGTTAAAATACACTCTACAGGGGTAGTAGATACAAAGAAGGGACTCATCACATATACCACAATTGTCTGGAATATGGCGGCCATCTTTAAACATCTTCCTAATAGATACTCACAAGGACATTTCAATGTAGTGCAGCGATTCTCACAGTGTTTGCTACACAAATACTTGATATTGCGCTAACCTTTTTCCCTTCCGATTATGTATATTATTAGTGAATGATCTTTCCTCTAAAAACACAATCCAGGAAAGTTTTTTAACATTGATTACCCACATGGGGGAAACAAATAATTAACCTGCAAGTGCAATTGAAAGAGTTCATGCTTGAAGTATTTCCTTCAATGGGGGATGGCAAGTGCCTATTCCAATAATTTATCAGTTCTTGCAAAAAATAAAAAGAACATAAATACATCATTCCAATGAAATTTGCATTCAAATCAAAGTGAATCAATTCAAAATTCTGTACGGAATAAACAATTACAAATTTTCAGATAATTCTCTCTTTCTAAAAAGAGATAATACGCTCTTAAAAAAAGTGCATGTGCGTATAGAAAAAAGTGCTAGTGCTCATGTAAACTTTGATTTTTTTCTCAATGTAAACATTCCACTCATTTTCAATACAGTACCACAAATAAAGTGCAAGTGCTTATGTAAACTAGATTCATCTCTATTATAATAGACCTTTCCACTTAATAGCAGCATAATTTCTACTGATAAACCGTACTAGAATTCTGACCATAAAGTGCAAATGCAAAAACATTTCAAAAATTGCAAGAACAATCCAAAACAAGATATTGCTTTTAGTCTCTATTGTTCAAACAAAATTCCCCCTGTAAAAAATTGAAAAATTATTCCCAGTTAAAAACACAATTCATTAATGGTTACAGATGCGCAGCTAAATTCAAACTCTACTTCATGTCGCCTTCACGGTTCTCTAAATCAGACATGTATAAAGATCCTCGTCCACATTGAGCCCATAAGGTTCTTTACAGTTGAAATCTAAGATGAAATAAGTTTCTAACTTACGGAGTTCCCTTTCTCTATCCCCCCTCTCTTCCTCTTGGGGACTTCTGCTATTCACGTGTACTGCAGACTCTCAGGATTACTCTGATGATGGGTCTCAAAATGTCTTGCGACGGGATAAGTTCTATCTTGGTTGACAATCGCTCGCCTGTGCTGCAGGATTCTTTGGTGGACGGGCACAGTTGTGCTTCCAATATATATTTTAGGGCATGAACATTGCCACAAGTAAACAACAAAGCTACTTTTGCAAGTTATGAAGCTTCTGATGGTGACAGTTTTATTAAAAAATCTTTTAAGGCTAGTTCGATTCATGCCATGTTGGCATGCCTTACATTTGGCACATTTTTTAAAACCTGGTTTCTGTTCTATATTTGCATTTATATATCTATGTGTGTATATAAATATATATATATATATATATATATACATACATATATAAACATAGATAGAACGCCACTGTTGCCCGTAAAATGAACCGAGATGGCAGACTCGTGTAAACGAACAGGGTTCAGCAGGTGACACCAAAGACTGGCTTCGGGATGGCTTCCAGCAGTCCTTTAAAAGGAGGCATGCGACGGAGCCAACAGTGAGAGAAAAAGGACTTTTATTTAAATAAATGAACAAAGTAAATATTGCGGCATCACCCACTGGAGGGTTTCAATGTTCGTGAAAAAGAAAACCACAAGTTCCAGCATACCCCACAGAGATCCATCGAAGTGAGCCCACTAGGGGGTGGTAACCTTGTTAAAAGGAACTGAAGGGTTGTGGGATCCTGTCTCGCGTGATGCCAAGGCTCATCCTTTGAAAAAAGTCAAAGCTGACTGAAACACGTCAGGAATACCTATGGAAGGAAATAAATGATTTTATCCGTCATTGTTGGGAGTGCGGCTCGTTTTCCCTTGTTCAAGGCGAAGGGTGTTGTTAATAGCCAAACATATATATAATCTGCATATCTATATAAATACAAAAATAAATGCATGCATACATATACATATATGCATACATATGCATATTATGTACATGAAAATTTGAAAAACACTAATAAAAGCAAAGCTAAAAAGCCACCTAATTACAAACAGAACTGCTTTAACTTAAACGAGGGCGAGACCTATTGCATTTTCAATGCTTGTTTACTTTGTTTCCATCAAGAGGTCATTCAGATGTGTAACACATTTGCCATCAATTCTGAATGTTAGCACTCTAGTTGCTCATTAGATCACTTTAGTAAAGGTACTGCTCAACAGGGAAGTCTGCTGCTGGTATTCAAAGTGCATGTTTCAGTCTGCATGTTAGAATTTTTTTAAGAAATAGAAGAGGATTTGAGAAGTCAAAATGTGTCCTAATTTTTCTTTCTGCAGCACTAATCATAATTTCTATTGCAAAATGAAGCCCCTCATGTTGTTCCTTTTCAAATTAAATGTTTTAAGTGTTACCACTTTATTCCAATCAAGATGGCTTCAGGTGTTCCATACTTTCGTCATAAGTAAGACTGTTAGCGCTCTTAGTTGTTCTTTAGAACACTCTGGGACATTCAGTCATTGGTCTATACTTGGGCTACATCTGGGGGATATTTGTGCTACATTTGAGCACTTTTGTCTCTGGTGATCATCTTGGGAGACTTATTTGTTATGAAGTTTCATAATTTCCTCATTTACTACAGTCTCCTCAGTAGGAAATATTTTCAGTTTTTTACTTTGGTTCCATCAAAAAGGCATTCAGATATGTCACACATTTGCCACAAATTCTGAATGTTAGCACTCTAGTTGCTCATTAGAACAATGTAATAAAGCTACTGCTCACCAGGAAAGTCTGCTGCTGGTATTCAAAGTGCATATTTCAGTCTGCATATTAGAATTTGTTAATGAAATAGAAGAGGGTTTGAGAAGTCAAAATGTGCCCTAATTTTTCTTTTTTTTTCTTTTTTTTTTTCCTCCCAGCCCACCCCCGGAGAACAGGTTTCCATCATTTCTTTTTGTAACAATAAGCAGTGATGATAAGCAAGTAAGTTTTTAAGCAAAGACATATCATGTGGTTGAAGATATATCAAATTTACAATATTTACAGCATTTGCAACAACAGATGGTCCATGTATATGATGTTTTAGCTCTTAAGCGTCCTTAATCCACGCTAGCAGCGGGGCCCAGATTTTCATGCCCTAATTTTTGTATCTGCAGCACTAATCATAATTTCTGTGGCAAAATGAAGTCCCTCATTTTGTTCCTTTGCAAATTCAATGTTTTAAATGTTACCACTTTATTCCAATCAAGAGGGTTTCAGGTGCTCTATACTTTTGTCATAAGTAAGACTGTTAGCGCTCTAGTTGTTCTTTAGAACACTCTGGGACATTCTGTCATTGGGCTATACTTGAGCTACATCGGAGTGATATTTGTGCTACATTTGGGCCCATTTGTCTCTGGCGGCCATCTTGGGAGACTTATTTGTTATGAAGTTTCCTAATTTCCTCATTTACTACAGTCTCCTCAGTAGGAAATACTTTCAGTGTTTTACTTTGGTTCTATCAAGAAGCCATTCAGATGTGACACACATTTGCCATATATTCTGAATCTTAGCACTCTAGTTGCTCATTAGATCACTGGAGTAAAGCTACTGCTCACCAGGGAAGTCTGCTGATGGTATTGAAAGTAGATTTTTCAGTCTGCATGACAGAATTTTTTTTAATGAAATAGAAGAGGATTTGAGAAGTCACTCAAAATGTACCCTACTTTTTCTTGCTGCAGCAGTAATCATATTTTCTATGGCAAAATGAACCCCCTCATGTTGTTCCTTTTTAAATTAAATGTTTTAAGAGTTACCACTTTATTCTAATCAAGATGGCTTCAGGTGTGCTATACTTCTGTCATAAGTAAGGTTGTTATCACTCTAGTTGTTCTTTAGAACACTCTGGGTAGATGTAGTAGAACACAAAGGAATCAACTGACTGTCCCTGCCCTTGTTGGATGTACATGTTTTACTGAGAATGTCAGACTTCATTCTCACATGACTGAGAAAGATAATGTGAATTTACAGAAAATATGCACTCAGTTTAGCTTATAGATCACCTTCCAAACCTCTGTGGGAAAACCATGAGAAAATAGTTTTCTCTCAAACATGATTCATGATATCCAAGCAGAAGGCTTTTTCACACGGTAAAATCACCTTAGAACACACCACAATTCCTAAAATGAGTATGGTACCATCAACAAATGATTTATAATGTAACTAAAGTCTTAAAACCTTCTATTAACTGCAATGCTTTTTAATGAGGTGCTATCTTCTATATTGGTCCCAAGATGGCTGCCAACACTTCTTGGATGAAGTGCTGACAGCCAATCAGATCTCACGATGAGATGTGTCGTTAGGCTCCGCCCAGATATATATGTATTTTTTCCTTTAATATCTAAAAAACTACTGAACAGATTTACATAATTTAACCAAAAGAGTGTGAACCAAGGACTACCTCTTTGCCAAATTTAGTGAAATTCCGTTCAGCAGTTCGGGCTGTAGCTATGATTAAAGGTTCCTATGAAAAATTGCATGGGGAAAACATGTTTTGGGACCCCCCTTTTTTCTCACCCCCGCTTCACAAATCACCCCCAAACTTTCAGGATAGGAGCGGACCGGAGTTCCCCACAAGTTTTGAAAAGTTCGCGAAGATACTTCAACCCGCGCCAAAGTTATTGCAAATAGAATGTTGTTGATTTCCTATGGATAATAGGCCCTAACTATAACTATAGAGTTCTCTGCTTCTTTTTTGCATATATATGTATATATATATATATATATATATATATACATATATATATATATATATATATATATGAACAAAACAACTTCCCCTTTTGCTGAAGAGATGAGAGGGACACAGCGGAGCACGGTGAGGCAAACTTTATTGATCTTGTGGCATGACGCGTTTCGGAAATCTCCTCTTCCTTTTTCAAATGCCGAAATTCTCGAAGCTGAAAGGACTACATGCTGGTCTTTAAATAGTCCAACCTTTGTTTCAGTGAAGTCAGTACACCTGACCCCCGTGTTCTCGAGTTCCATCCATGCAGTTTAGGTTGAGCAAACTGCATTTCCCACAATGCAGCACGATGTTGGGCCGGGGAGGGTGAAACTAGTGGCCTGGATTGAAATTGTTCACAGTAGGTGAAGGGCCAATTTGGAGAGCGAGGTCAGGCGACTTGTACAGTCAGTTAAGAAAAAGCTGCCTCACTTGCCCCTACTTCCAGCCGCACTTTCCCAACTAGGGCCAACCTGGAGACAACTGCATAATATCCACGTCCCTCCATACAGTGATGGACTGATCCTGCCAGCAGCTTTTCATCCCTCGAGGGTCGGGTGGCGGTTCTCAGTTGCCGAATCCTCAGAAAACAAAAAGTGTTGCCACTGTTGCCCCTCGTTACTGAGAACACTTGACGGAAGGGTCCCTCTTGCGTGCCAAGGGCTGACACGATAAAACATGAACAAAACACCTTCCCCTTTTGCTGAAGAGATGAGAGGGACACAGCGGAGCACGGTGAGGCAAACTTTATTGATCTTGTGGCATGACGCGTTTCGGAAATCTCTTCTTCCTTTTTCAAATGTCGAAATTCTCGTAGCTGAAAGGACTACATGCTGGTCTTTAAATAGTCCAACCTTTCTTTCAGTGAAGTCAGTACACCTGACCCCGGTGTTCTCGAGTTCCACCCATGCAGTTTAGGTTGAGCAAACTGCATCTCCCACAATGCAGCACGATGTTGGGCCGGGGAGGGTGAAACTAGTGGCCTGTATTGAAATTGTTCACAGTAGGTGAAGGGCCAATTTGGAGAGCGAGGTCAGGCGACTTGTACAGCCAGGTAAGAAAAAGCTGCTTCACTTGCCCCTACTTCCAGCCGCACTTTCCCAACTAGGGCCAAACTGGAGACAACGGCATAATATCCATGTCCCTCCATACAGTGATGGACTGATCCTGCCAGCAGCTTTTCATCCCTCGTGGGTCGGGTGGCGGTTCTCAGTTGCCGAATCCTCGGAAAACAAAAAGTGTTGACACTGTTGCCCCTCGTTACTGAGAACACTTGATGGTATATATAGGCTCCTCGGGAAACGTCCAACACCTTCCCCCTTCAGGTGCCTCGGATGTTCAATCACTGATCGACCACTACCTTGACTCTATGAATACAATAGTCAATGAAGTCGCCCCACTGCAACTGAAGAGAGTCTCCACCAAAATTTCTAACCCCCGGTATGATGATAGACTCAATGACGACAGGCGTACTATGCGAATGGCAGAGCGCACCTGGAGATCGGACCCTTCAGCACTGCACCTCAAAAGGCTTAAGAACAAGAGAAATGCCTACTTCAGGAAAATAAAGCGCACAAAATCGGACTTCTTTAGCCGCCAGTTGGACCAAGCAAAAAACAGGCCAAGAAAGCTGTTCGAACTAATCAAGACCCAAACAAAGACACTACCCTTACAATCAAACAGCACAACAAGCGACGCCCCACACTGTGAAGCCCTCTCTGCTTTCTTTAAGCTAAAGACTGACAACATAAGAAATGACCTCATCATGGATGTAAGCCGACTCCCCAACCACACCAGAATGGCTAACACTCAACCTAAAAACAAGGCATCTTGGCTGTACTTCGATACCTACTCGGAAGAAGCAATACACAAACTGCTCTGCACCTTGAAGCCCTCTAATCACATCACAGACCCGCTACCTGCTAATGCTGTAAAAGACTTCATTCCCTTGCTTCTCCCTCTCTGGACCAAAATCGTCAACAGCTCCCTGAAACAAGGCCTCATTCCAGAATCCCTCAAGGTGGGGCAAGTCACGCCTATACTCAAGAAACCTACAGCTGATCCGTCTGACCTAAACAATTACCGGCCCATCACCAATATCCCCACCCTGGCCAAGCTGCTAGAGAAATGTGTCCAACTCCAACTAACAAAGCACATTGACCAATTTGACCTCCTCAACCCTCATCAATCAGGCTTCCGAGCGAAACATAGCACGGAAACAGCTATGACACACATAATTGATGACTCCCTTCAAATTCTTGATCGCAATGAGTCCTGCCTCCTCATCCTTCTTGACCTCTCGTCAGCATTTGACACGGTCAAACATGAGAACGTGCTGGAGCTGCTAAGCACTAGAATGGGTCTATCGGGAACTGTTCTCAAATGGTTCTCGTCCTTCCTTCACAACCGGTCTCAGAAGTTCAAGATCGACAATGTGCTATCTACACCTGTGCCTGCAGACCTAGGTGTCCCACAAGGATCCTCCCTCTCCCCCACACTGTTCAACCTCGCCATGGAACCGCTCGCCACCTTGCTCCAAGCCTCCAATGTCCAATTCCATATGTACGCCGACGACACACAACTTTACCTAAAGCTACAATCCCCGGAAGATATCAAACTGCTGAATTCCACGCTTATTAACACTCAATCTTGGCTGGCCGATAATCACCTCAAACTAAATGCTCTGAAAACTGAGTTCCTACTCATCTCACCCCCGGCGAAAATTTCCACCACCCAAACCTGGCTCAACAACCTAACAGCACTCAATGTCCATCCTACCATCGTGGATTCGGCGAAATCCCTAGGCATCACACTCGACGCCAAGCTCAACATGCAGCAGCATGTTAGCAAAGCCACAAAAGCAGCTAATTTCCAAATCAACACACTGAGGAAAATTAAACCCTTCCTCCCTGCCGAAGACTTCCAAACTGCTGTACAAGCTTTAGTCATCCCTCGAATAGACTACGGAATTGTGGCCCTCAGCGGACTCCCGCTATCCACAACAGCACCCTTAAGAGCCTCCCTGAACGCTGCCGCGAGACTCATTACTGGCTCAAGAAAGCATTCGCATATATCCCCAGACTTAAAGTCTCTAAAATGGCTGCCTTTTGAAGCCAGAATACAGCTAAAAATTGCAGTTATGACACACGCGGCCGTGCACCACAATGCACCCAACTACCTCGCTCAAAAGTTGTCCATATCAGGAGGTTCGAGAACCAATAGAAGTACAAACAATCTACTCCTGAAACCTCGTAGATTCAAGAAAGAGAAAACATACAAGCGCTCCTTCTCAGGAATGGCACCCAGGATCTGGAATGTACATGTATTTATATAGCGCAAATCACCGACACGGTATCCAAGCACTTGCTTAGGGAACCCGTCCTGGTATTCCCCTGTGAGAAACCCCGGCAGGGTGTCCACAAGGTGAAAGCCAGGCATCCCGCCGCGAGGGGCCGTAGTGGAGATTAAGCAAGCTATTGCCCAGAGTCGCAGAGTTTGACCCCGTGAGTCGAGTAGGCACCGGAGCGAGAATTGTCGAGTCCGTGGAATTTTTGAGCCCGAGACCCGCCGAGGCGGGGAATCGAACCCTGGTCCACGGTCGATCTCAGCTTCCGGGTCTGCTGCCTCTAACCACCGAGCCACGCTTCTCCCTCCTGAAACCAGGCTTATCTCCTCCACCGCAATCTTCAAGAAAGAGGTGAAAACCATCCTTCTGGCCAAGATCTCCTGAACCTTATAGGTGCTGGATCAGAGACTCTGCTTTGCTTTGTATCACTGTTCACCTTGTCCTTTGGCACTATGCTTCTACTTGAGGGGGACAGTACTACGTTACTCTCTTACTACCGACCAATATATGATACACGTTGGTTTACTGATCCACTCTCCCGATGCCCCCACTCAGTGTTCTCTCTATACTAAAACATTGGTATAAGCCATCCACACATCCAAGGTGTACCTGAACACCTCTGTAGTGGGATCAATGACTTGCCGTCATATATTACTTGTTTACCTGATTGTATATTGATTTGTTTTATGTATGTTATTATTATCCTACCATGTTAGTGACTATTATACTGCTCCTATTATCTATGTTCATTCCTACTGCCCCTACCCTGTCTTTGTGAAGCGCTCTGATATCTGTAAGGATCTTGTTCGCGCTATATAAAACTTTGAATAAATAAATAAATTTAAGCAGCACACGGGAGACAGAGTCTTTTTCCCAACAGCCTTTTAATGGTATGGGCATGCGGGGTGAGAGTTAATTACAAGCACCTGACTCTCACCGACGCGTTTCGTATAACAACTTCTTCACGGGTTTTCAAAAGTCAGAGGGGTGCATTATGGTACTATGAATCTCTTAATTTCAGCAAATATCGTTTCCCAAATGGGCTGCTTTTGTACCACCCCAGAAAACAGGGGGCCACGGAGCTCAATGTTATGGGACTCTCATGTGGAGCACAGACCATGGATTAGAACAGACGCATATTCCGGGGCTCATTGAGGGCTCCATCAGAGCATTTATTTAAAGGGGGCATCCATCAGTGGTAATATTAAGGACTGCAATTCCCAGACTGCAACGTGTTGCTCATATAGAGCGGACCAATGAGGACCCACGATTTCGCACATCAGGAAGTTGCAGTCCTCTATGCCTTCTCCTGACTGCTACTGCCTCTGAGGAAGAGTCAATCTCGAAACGCATCAGGCGGCGGTAGTCTGCTTTTTAAAGGACTGGATAATGCGAGCTGTTTGTACCAATAAAGGCTTGATGGGGAACAAGCGGTCTGTGGTCTTGTGTGCTGCTCAATTTTTGGACACCCCATGGAGCGTGATATATATATATATATATGTGTAATTCTCAAATTTAGGTGGAAAGCGGCTCCTGTATAGAGCACTCTCAACTAAGCATGGGCGTAAAATCCGTTACATTAGCGGAATTTGCGGATTTTCTGCAATTTCGCGGTCCGCGAATCTCGTGAAATTGCAGAAAAATCCACGAAATCGCGTGCGGGACGGATTTTCAAAAACCAAAGTACATGAAGCACTTACAGGGTTACAGCAGGTGCCCAAGTTGAAGCTAGTTTCTTTGTAACCATTTACAAAATGGTTACAAAGAAATTAACTTCAACTTGGGCACCTGCTGTAACCCTGTAAGTGCTTCCTGAGCGGTGCCTCCAGAGTTGTTGCCAACTTGCAACTATTCTCTGACCCTGCTCATTTTCTCAAGAACTACTGAAAGGATTTGCACTAAATAAGCAAAAGGCACAAGTCTGAACTGAGGACTACCTCTTTGCCAAATTTGGTGTAATTCCGTTTAGCCGTTCGGGCTGTAGCCCTGCCTAAATGTGTTGCATGGGGAAAACACATTTTGGGACCCCCCTTTTTTCTCAGCTCCCGCTTGACCAATCACCCCCTAATTGTCAGGGAAGGAACGGAACTGAGCTGGCCAAAAGTTTAGAAAGTTTTGTGCAGATTCATCAATCGGTGCCAAAGTTATTGTCAATAGAATGTTGCAGATTTCCTATGGATATTAGGTCCTAACTATAACTATCTATTGGCGACCGCCAGTAAATAAAAATAAAAAATATATATATATATTGGTCGAAAGTATACCATATGGGGAACTTTTGAGGCTTAGGCGTAATAATTCTAATCCTGATGATTTCAAGAAGGCAGCGGCTGCTAGTCTTCAAAGATTCAGGATAAGGGGTTACAGTGAAAAAGTGTTAACCAGTGCTTTTGACCGAGCCAACAAGATGCAGAGGAACTCACTGTTGGAACCGAAAAAAACTGTCAAAACTAAAAATGGGGCATTCCGTCTCATCACCACTTTTTCCAGGAATGCTGGGCAAATTAAAAAGATACTTAAAAAGAACTGGAATATTCTCATGTCAGATAATACCATCAAAGCTGAGTTGCCCTGCAATCCTCTTGTAACGTTCAGGAAGGCCAGATCTCTCAGAGACCAGCTGGTCTCTAGTCATTATATTGCTCCTGAGAAGAAATCGAAACTTCCTGTTCTGAATGGCTTCTATCCATGTGGCCGGTGTAAGGCCTGTAAATATAGCAAGCGGACGCTTGCTTATAAAGTTCCAGGTCTCTCTACACCCAAAAAGATAACGAAGTTCCTTACGTGCTCTACTGCATATGTAATTTATTGTCTCACCTGCCCTTGCGGCTTAAACTACATTGGAAGTACCACCAATGCGGTTAAATTAAGGATACTAGAGCACATGCGTGCAATAGCCAAAAAAGATGTTACATACCCCGTAGCGAGGCACTTCGAGAAAAAACATAAGAGTAACAGGGATCTGTTAACTTATATCTGTCTCGATAGTGTAGCAGCTAGCATCAGGGGTGGCGATCGTCTACAAAAACTTCGGAGACTGGAGTCCAGATATATTATTGATCTGCAGAGCAAGCACCCGAATGGCCTCAATATGCATGAAGAACTTTCAGTTCATTTGGGTTAATCTTGTTCGCTCAATCTGTGATCTATTTGTATCAGGGACATTTCTTTAGGCATAAACAGTATTCTTACCAGGTCTCTTTCCATGTCAGTAATTCTGGTTTTAGACATTTGTATTGTAAAATTTTATTCAGTATTTGTGGGTGCATCCTCTTGTCACTTATTTTTATTCCACAGGAGCAGCAGTTGATACAAAGCCCATCGCGGGCATTATATTCACAAATTTGCCGTACGGCATGTTGTTGTAGGATGTATGGATAACCATGGTTAGCTTCACAATCATTTTATTGTAGTGAGCTTAAATTTGGGTTATATCTATGCCAGCAGATGTGAACGTTGGCCTTCTATATTGCTTGGTACTTTGATTAATGGTACCTTCATCACTGCTCACCTGTGTTTCTTTGGTATGCCCATTCAGGGCGTCTATGTGCATTGAAGGATTATTGGACCATTGTACCATTGTGCCCATCCATGGGCTAGATATTTCATGTTATTCCAAGCATATTTATGTTGGGTTCCATGTAAATAGTGTATATACATTTAGAAACGATTGTTTTCATTATATGTTTATAATTGCGCAAATGTTTCAGTTTACCATCCAAAGATGGCCGACCCATTTGTTGCCATGAATTTAGTCCTTCTATGCTTTTCATGACTAATGCGGATGCAAGATTGTTTGTTTAAAAATGAGTTGAGCGCCTCGGCTCTTTGCATAACTTGACGAAGCCCTCTGGCGAAACGCGTCGTATGCTGTGAGGTTCCCCATTAAAATCTTTTGAGGAACCACCCCCTGCGTGTGCTGCTTTCTATACAAACTGATCGTTTGTGGATGTTTGGAGCTGTGATTCACATAACGGGCACCCCCCCGTTTTGGCGTGCACCCGCTCATGCGTGCAGCTAGCTGGTGTTTGGAGCTAGACATATATATATATATATATATATATATATATATATATATATATATATATATATATATATATATATATATATTCACTGAAAAAACCATAGGTTATAGACCATATATAGTTAGGAATTAGCATTTCCAAAACCTTGAAAATTCACTGAAAAAACCATAGGTTATACACCATATATAGTTAGGAATTAGCATTTAAAAAACCTTATTTTACTCACACAAAACCATTGAAATTCCATATATAGTTAGTTGCACTAACTATATATCGCGCACCCGCAATCCACTGCTGATCATGTCACATATTACATCATTCATGACATGGTCAGTGACATCACTGATGACATCACTGATGACATCTCAAGTGACATCACTGATGAGATCACTGATGACATCTCATTTGACATCAATGACCACATCACTGATGATATCATTCATGTGACAATACAATGCATCTCCTCACGTTTTAATATAACCTCTGTTTCACCCAGTGTTAAATACAGAGTATAATTTTTGAAACCATTGACACACCAATACTAGTTACTACATACGTACTCACTGATTCCTACGTCTACACACACATTCACTCATTCACCCATACAATCATTCATACATACAATCACTCATCTTTACAACACTATCATATGCACTCATACACCTATACAGACACTTACACTCTGCCACTCATCCATGGAGTTACTCACACACCTAGTCAGTCCTGTAAAGAATCAATCACACTTCCATTTTCTTGTCTATACAGTTAAACATAGAGCACCTTACATTTTCAAACATATACTAACACATACTTACTTTCTTATACAATCATTGATACAAGTACACATTGATCTGCACAGAGTCACACACCTCCCAGCCAGCCACACACACACTCAGTCTCCTATACAAATACTTGGACAATCAATCAATAACCCATATAGTTAATCATATAGCTACTGATCAACACATGCAGCAGTTTACAGAACAACAGACATAATGATGCACAAATTAAGACAGTTTAGTCACTAACCCATGCACTCAGTGAGACACATTTAATCACTCACTCATACATTCAGTCATGCACCTACTAAATCCTTCGTCCAGACACTTATACATCTACTCATTCTTCAATATGTAAAACATATTTAAACTTTACAGAAACACACAGTCACTGGATGATGTCATCAGTGATCTCATCAGTGATGTCATTTGAGATGTCATCAGTGATGTCATCAGTGATGTCACTGACCATGTCATGAATGATGTAATATGTGACATGATCAGCAGTGGATTGCGGGTGCGCGATATATAGTTAGTGCAACTAACTATATATGGAATTTCAATGGTTTTGTGTGAGTAAAATAACCTTTTTTAAATGCTAATTCCTAACTATATATGGTGTATAACCTATGGTTTTTTCAGTGAATTTTCAAGGTTTTGTAAATGCTAATTCCTAACTATATATGGTCTATAACCTATGGTTTTTTCAGTGAATTTCAATGGTTTTTTAATAGCAAATATCATAAGCTGTCGAATGTCAAGTACGTGGTAAGTAAAAACATTTTCGTGTTTATGCTCACTGATCTGCTTTGAATGCTGCCCCCCACCCCTCATTTCTATTAGGAGTACTCTCTCTTTGCAGATAGTGAAGGGTAGTTAACGCAGCCCTTTGCCCCCTTTGTAATCCGTCGTGCCTGCTTCTCTCTCCATTTGATTGATTGTTCTCTTTGGTTCATTCTCTATTTACAAACAAGCACAGAGTCGCAATACTCTGTTTAGTCTTTGCAGATAGCGAAAAATCGTGTAAAAAAACAAAAGGAATCGAGCAAAATCAGTAGGCCACTAATGGGATCTCTTTTTGACCTCGCTAAAATAGAAACATTAGGAACAACCTGTTGAAAATAGCAATGCGTATGTACATAAGCGGCGTTCATTTGTGTTCACAGTACCCCTTGTTGATTGTTTCAATCGAGCATTGAATTGTTCGAAGTTAATTCTCTTAAGGATCTTCTCTACCTGCAAACGAGGAAGAATAGGAATATTCTCTCTCCCTTTGCAGATAGTGAAGGGTAGGTAACGCAAGCCTTTAACACGTCGTACCTATTTCATTCCTCATTGATTGATTGATTGTCCGAACATTGACTGTTTGGGAATTAGTTCTTTTTGGAGGTATTCCCTGTTTGCAAATAAACGTAGGAAAATCTTTGCAAGTAGTGAAAGGGTACGTAATGCGGACCTTTCTCCCCCGTTGCAATCTGTCATGCCTATCTACTCCCCACTGATTGATGCACCTTTTTCACCCGGACCATTTACTAGAGATACGTCATCTGGCCCGACCAGAGAGCACCCCTAGTGAAAAGGACATATGCAATAATAACGAAGTGATCACTGTATCCTGTTAACAGAAACTTTACCATGAAACAACCTGGAAAGAAAAAAATAGGAAAACGAAAATCAGTAGGCCACTGATGAACATGAACTTTTATTAAACAACGAACAAAGAAACGATAACATAACGTAATGATAAAACCTATTAATGTCCTAGAAACAAGAAAACGTTAAAATATGCCAGTGGTGAGAGACCAGAAAAACAGTAAGAGAAACCAAATCACCCCTCGCTGTCCCACCGCCTGCCACGCCAAAAAAATCGATAGACTAGGGAAAATGCAAGTCAGTAGAACATCCGCCCCCACTCTGGAAACTTCCAAGGTGGGGCAGGGTTCCGGCTACGCCCAGCCGGGAGCAGCCCATATAAGGCAGGTCCTGCTGCCACGCCTCGGCCAGGAGATCCTAACGTAGGGTGTAGCCGGAGGAGAGGCCGAGGCCAGCGGGACCCGGCCAGGGGATTGCCTTTACAACGCTGAACAGTTGCAGGGGGGGGAATGTCTCCTCGACCCTCCCCTCTCTCTCCCAGTCCGGCCGCGGTGGCCCTTGAGAGTTGCAGGTAGTCCCGCCACATGCTCTTCCGGTCCGGCCACCAACGGTCGGGGGGCCGAGGCCGACGGGATCCGGCTGCAGCCGATAAACCAAGAAACCCGTTCATGGGGCCAGAGCCAGGGGCGTCCGGCCGACATCCACCGGAAGCCCGGCCCGAAGACGGACGGGACACTTCTTTCTTTTATAATGGCTGCGACAACACTGGGGGGGGATGTCTTGCACATGCCTCCGACCCCCCCCCCCCTCGTCCTCATCGCCTGGTCCGGCCATAACAAATCTCAAGCGAGACGCCGTGGGGTGCACTGGGAGGGAGAGACGGTGCGAACAGGCCTCTCCCGCCTCCACAGGTGGAGGCTTCCCAGCTGCACCCTCAGCGCTCCAGGCGCCCGGAAAAGGGTTCTTCCACTGTGGCCATGCTGCAACGTCTCGCCCGGCAGGGTGGAGCCCGTCCGCTCATGTGACCCCGCGATCGCCGGTAGCTGCCGAACTCTCAAAATGGCGGTCGACCTGGCAAGAGCGGGCCCAGCATAAAGAAATGGCCCGGTCACTGGTTGACTCCACCACCGTAGTCCTCCACGACCTTGAAGATTCTAGAGGAGCCGCGGGAGTCTCCGACCCCCGATGGGGAATGACTGCCATGATCGCCCGTGGAGTGACGAAACTGTATCCGCGGGACGTCGGCGCTCCCATGCTGGCGCCAGCCTCACTTTGAATTACTAGAATCCTGCAGACCTCACTTCCGGTGAAAGCACAGTGTGACCCGGTAGGAAAAATTATTGCACCCCCTCCCCTTTTTGACTGATAGTTCAAACCACCGATCCTTTCCTTTGCCCTTTTAACGGAACTTTGGACTGCCTCCCCCTCTTTTACATTTTCTAGAGAAAACAAAACATTAACCACTACATTAGCATAGCAGTTGACACCAGAACTGTTTTCAAATTGAAAACCAACAACATCTTCAACAGAATCCTTTTTTTTTCTGCTGTGACCCTGCTACAGCACAGGCATTGTCCCCAGCAGTAATTCTGCAATGCTGGTAAGAATAGCTGTGGTGCCTACTGGACTCACTCACCCCCGCGGCGCCCCACGCCATTTTTTGCTGGGCGGCAACTTACTAGACATCACTTTCGTGCCATCTAGATTTCAGCGCGTTCTGCTGCCTTGGAACTATTCGCACAACAGACCGCTACTGACAAGAATATTTCATTATTGGTGCTGTCAATTTCAATAAATCTATTGGATAATTCAAAAGAAATTGCCACGGTCTCTTCGTTGTTTAAATGTTTTTACTGTTTTTGTTTTCTTGTATATATTTATATGTTATTAAAGTTTTATATTCCTACTACTTTGTTGGAGTGCTATATATTTTTAATGTGACACATAATTGTAAAAACTTTGATGTACAAAGAGTCATTCCTGGAATCTTCCGCTTCAGGCTCGGTCCCCTCCCCAATCACAATACAGGATGGTTTTCAGATAGTAGGAACACGTGTGATGTGACGGATCTCATCGGGTGTGGGCCTTGATCTACTATAACTCCTTTGAAGAGGGGTGATTCTTTACAGCTGGGGCCATAAACTACATCTGCAGGGCTAGCTGATAGCCTGGACAATCGGACACAGAGAAAGAGGAGTGTCAGAGGGTGCGGTAGTGAATAGGGCAAAAGGGAGGTGTCGGGCGGGCACAGAGTGTGATTCTCAGGAAAGAGCAGCGCAGATGGGGGGAGGTTTATTGCCCATGCATAAGACAGAGAGCGGTGGTGACCAGTGCCTAGGGAAGATGCTTGCGTGGGTGAGGAGCCATGCTACGAATCGACAGCGTGCAGAGAGTGGGACTGGTCAAGACATCTAAAATGGCTGCCGTGCACGACAAAAGTGTGGCATTTCAAAAAAGGCAAGATGGCGCAGACAATGTTTTTCAACACTTCCTCATTTCCTTCGAATCGAACGTTAACAGACGTTGGGGCATATTACCAAAGTTAAGCGATATTTATCGCTAACGATGCTTACCAACCAATTTTTTACCACTAAGCATCGTCAGAAATTATCGAAGATAAACCTTGCTATTATCAAGGTTTATCGCAAATGCGATAATAAACGGCCGCAATGCATGAATATCGCTAAAAACTCAGCGATATTCATGCATTACCGAGCTAATGCTCTTAGCCATGTTATCCACCTCCCATTGGATAACATGGCTAAGAACTGCTCAGGGCAGGTGTTACTTTTTGGAGATATTCGCGCTTAGCGCGAATATCTCCAAAAGTTGGTAATAGGAGATAGATATCTTGCATGTTGTAATGCAAGTTATTGTGGTATATGGAACTCATACCATAATCTCTCAGGAAAGCAGAAACTGATCCTTTTGGGACCGCCTAAAAAGGCCTAGGGGGTGAGGAGTACTCTACTTTGCCCCCTTTTCACGTTCCGAACTATTTTATTTTACTCTCTTCTGTAATTACACAAAATAGCAGCGATAAGATGCATCGGAGACACACAGTGAGAGAAAGGAGGCCGGAGATGAAGAAGAGATGTCAAATACACATTGGAGATAATATAGTGCCAGAAGGGAAGTAAATATGAGTAAACTTACCATGTAACATAAAAATGTTGCACTCTATACTATAAGTCTCATTTTATACTACAATCACTTCGCTACAACCTCATAAATTAAAAATAAAAATGAATAATGTCTCAAACAATTTTTGATTTCTAAATATAAATTTATTCTTCAGAATTTTCTAAATTTGAAAGAACTAGTAACATGTCCTCATCAGCAATGTCCTCATTAAAAGTCTCCAATGATGATTCTTGTAACTCTATGGTCTCCAAACACTCGATAAATTCGCCATCAAGAGATTGATCAAAAAAATCATTCAAGTCATCTCCTCCTTGTGACAATATTTCATTATTGGTGCTGTCAATTTCAATCAATGTAGTGGAATCATTCAAGTCATCTCCTCGTGACAATATTTCATTATTGGTGCTCTCAATTTCAATCAATGTAGTGGAATCATTCAAGTCATCTCCTCCTTGTGACAATATTTCATTATTGGTGCTGTCCATTTCAATCAATCTAATGGAATCATACAAGTCATCTCCTCCTTGTGACAATATTTCATTATTGGTGCTCTCAATTTCAATCAATGTAGTGGAATCATTCAAGTCATCTCCTTGTGACAATATTTCATTCTTGGTGCTGTCCATTTCAATCAATCTAATGGAATCATACAAGTCATGTCCTCCTTGTGACAATATTTCATTATTGGTGCTCTCAATTTCAATCAATGTAGTGGACAATTCAAAAGAAATTGCCACAGTCTCTTCATTGTGAGCCATTTTATTTTGAAATTGCTTGCTGTAAATTGCAGAAAAAAATAATCACTTTCATTTATCGTTTTTAGTAATACATAATATAAAACTAACTTTATCAAGTATTTAGTATAACAGAAGGACTGCAAATAAATAACAGAAAACATTTTTCAAATTATCTTCAAGTGTACAACATAGTTCGCCTTACAAATTAACAACTCACCTTTTTAAAAGTAGCAGAAGTGTTAGTACTGTGTAAATCAAACACCAGAAATTCACCACCAAAAATTCCTCACAAATGTACCTCAGACAGTAGTATCACAAAATGGCTGTGGTTTCCTCTCATTTGACATATATACATAACCAATTAACTTTCATCACACACAAATACAAAACCAAAGTAACATTTTAATTGGTTCTAAATTTCAACACTTTCAAATGTGTTTTCCCCATGCAATTTTCCATAGGACATTTACATACGTCTACAGCCTGAATGGCTGAACGGAATTACACCAAACTTGACAAAATGGTACATCAAACCTAAGAGGTCAGGAAGGATCTACTATGCCCCCTTATGGTCATTTCCCCCTTCGCTTTGGCCTCCTCTTGTCTCTCAATCCTACCGAGAGACAAGATGGCGGCCGCTACGGACTGTTTGGAATGTTGACAGACGCCGGAGAACCAATCAGCTTCGCAAAGCTCCGTAACGCGAAAAGTACGCGAAGCGGAGCGCTGTTACAGATATATATCTTTTTTTGAACGTTAATTTCTCAAAATCCACTGGAGCACATATATTGAGACCTAGCAAAGGCACATCGGGCTACCAGTCCCTAATATTTTGCCAAGTTTCGTGCAAATCCATTCAGCCGTTCGATTATTATTATTATTTATTTTTTTTGCCCCGCGGAGCCCTTTTAAAACCTCCACATCAAACGTAGGGGGTCAGCGAGGATCTACTATTCCCCCTTATGGTCATTTGCCCCTTCGCTTTGGCCTCCTCTTGTCTCTCGATCCTACCGAGAGACAAGATGGCGGCCGCTACGGACTGTTTGGAATGTTGACAGACGCCGGAGAACCAATCAGCTTCGCTTCACAAAGCTCCGTTGCGCGAAAAGTACGCGTCCTGGAGCGCTGCCCGGTCCGCTGTTACAGATATATATCTTTTTTTAAACGTTAATTTCTCAAAATCCACAGGAGCACATATATTGAGACCTACAAAAGGCACATCGGGCTACCAGTCCCTACAATTTTGCCAAGTTTCGTGCAAATCCATTCAGCCGTTCGGGCTAAAAGTGAGGC
Source organism: Lissotriton helveticus (assembly GCF_964261635.1). Classification (NCBI taxonomy): domain Eukaryota; kingdom Metazoa; phylum Chordata; class Amphibia; order Caudata; family Salamandridae; genus Lissotriton; species Lissotriton helveticus. The sequence continues at coordinate 1,351,747,744 of NC_136067.1, forward strand.
CAACCGCCCTATGGAAAACTCAATGTTAAAAACACGTTTTGGGACCCCCCTTTTTTCTCGGCCCCCCCTTGACGAACCCCCCCCCAAATTTTCAGGGGCTGCTCAGAAACAGAATGTTCCATTTTCCTGAAAATTTCAGCCAATTCCGTCAACAAACGCCAAAGTTATTAGACATAGAATTTTCAAAAATCCCATAGAGAAAAAATCCTAACTATATATACCTACTGGCGACCGCCAGTAGGTATATATATATATATATATATATATATATATATATATATATATATATATATCCATACCAGAAAAAATGAATCGCAGCACACTTCTTGGTTATTTAGCAGTTATTTATTGCCAAACGTGACAACTCCTACGCGTTTTGAACCGTAGTTCCTGTTCACGGCAGTGTTTAATCACTAGTCCCTTTTCAATTTCTCTTTTTATATCAAATCATGCAACCATTTTTACTAGTGCATTCTGGACCTTGTAGTTTTTAAAGCATTATAACTTTGGGATTGCAAATTATATTGCTATACATTTCGGGTCGTTTGTTCAACAGGGTGTGTTATTAGTTACTACACAGTAAGCGACGTATAATATTGTAAAAAACAGTCGCTTGTATTTATTCGTGATTTACACGAACGTTATAGACCAGACATCCGTTTACCCGATGGGTGATCGTGTACGTAACTTTAGACTTAGTGTCATGTACTATGAAGGGCATATATATATCCTACTGTTGGGTGCCTGTAGGCAGTTATAGTTAGGACTTAGTTTCCATAGGAATTTTTTTTTTTGACTTGTAAATAACATTAGCGCTGTTTGACAAATCTTCACGAAATATTCCCAAAAAAGTGAGCCACTGATTCTAGTTGTGCATGGAAAGTTTCGGTTGAATCCATCAAGCGGGGCTGAGAAAAACAGGGGGTCAAAAAAAGTGTGTTTCCCACGTTAAATCATATGGAGATTTTAGACAAGACTTCAGCCTGAACTGCTGGACAGAATTACACCAAATTTGGCAGAATGGCAGCTGATTGAGTAACTTTACAAAGGCATGTTGACCATAGATTGACATTGCGTTATTTGTACTGAACGCATTTTTACTGCATTAGTCTGAATATACAAAGGGAGGTGCTTGCAACTATGTAAACTTATACTATTTTGTCTATGTTTATGGTTACAAACCTGTTTAAGCGCCTGTCACGTTAAACCAAAAGGGGAAAAATGGTATAAAAATGAGCTGTTGACTGTTATGCACGTCATGTGATCAAGGCCCTCCGGGGCTGAAATGCATTATGACTGCCATGTAATGGAATAAAGAAATTACCTGCACTTACTCTGTGGTCCGTGTTCCATTTAAGTGAAGAAATCACTGCGCGGCTTGTAGAGTGCTTACATATGTATATATAATATTGAAATGGTGGCAGAAATGAGTGCACCATCTGTGGATTGATGTACCGGGACTGCAACACCCATAATGCTGTGGAGCCATTTGACCAGCCCACCCAGGGGCGTGAACTGTACATTATGAAAGGGAGATCGGAGCACGCATTCATGGTAGCGACTGCCTCGGATGAAGAGAGGTAAACTCTTGAAACACGTTAGGCTACTCGCAATGGGACTGCCTGATTGAAGCTGCGGAGGGATGTCTGCTTGTACCCTTCAATAAAGGTTTGCCACCTTAAGCATATGCACGAGTGAGACTCATCTGTGGGCAATTGGAGCGATCATTTTAGGCGGCAGTCCTGCCGTCGAGTCAGCAGCAACCCGCAAAGTGAGGGGTCCACGCGGCTCTATGAAGAATTAAGCAGTAGAAAGTACTTCAGTTGAGTATTAGTATGTGCAAAACACTTGTTGGATAAAGAGACAGGTGAGATTCCATTCTGGCCCAGTCAATCACACAGCTACTGACACACCCACACAGATACTCTTTCACCCACTCATACACTCATACAGCCACTCACATACTCATAAAACCACTAACATTCATACACTCACATACCCACTCACACACCCACTCACAGACCAATACAGCCACTCACACACATACTCACACACCCAGAAAACTATTCACACTTGCACTCACATACCCATACAGTCACTGACACACCCACTAAAAATCCATATAGCCACTCACACACCCACTTACAGATCTATACAGCTACTCACACACCCATTCACAGACGCATACAGCGTCTCACAAAACCAGTCCCCCACCCATACAGCTACAAACACACCCACTCACTGACCCATACAGTCACTCACACAACCACCCACAGACCCATACTGCCACTCACATATCTACTAAAGGACCCATACAGCCACTCACACCTACAAAACCACTTACATACCTACTCACAGACCGATTGAGCCACTCCCACACCCAATCACCGATCTATACAGCCACTCAAACATCCACTCTCAAAGGTTACAGGTTACAGATAGGAATTACAATTTCAAAAAACTTTAAAAATCCACAATAAACAACAAAAAGTTACAGGAATGTTATAACTTGGCAAATTTAGATTTTAATTCTTTGACTAACATAGCCATGTTAAAAGTGACCCAAAAATGTTGCAAGGGCCTTAAAAAAAAACGCTTTCATGTGTCTTAGGCCATTTTAAGTCATTTTCCCTTGAATGTAGGTATATAATTGATTTAGATGATGTGTTTAAAAACGATTTTTGAAAACAATTAGGTTTCTTGATATGTACTGCTAGAGCTTCATAGGTTGCTTGGGGCATATTTATAAGGCCTTTGAGTCTCTCTGATGTTATTTTTCCCATTTTAATTGAAGACCTTTCCCTGTGGTGCAAGGTCCTTGTAAATACGCCCCCATCTGTGCTTGGCAAATTTAGATCTTGATTATTTGACTTACATAGCCATGTTAAAAGTGATCCAAAAATGGAGCAAGGGCTTAAAAAAAACGCTTTCATGTGTCTTAGGGCATTTTAAGTCACTTCCCGATGAATGTAGGTATATAATTGATTTAGATGATGTGTTTTAAAACGTTTTTTGACATCAATTAGGTTTCTGGATATGTAGTGCTAGAGTTTCATAGGTTGCTTGGGGCATATTTATAAGGCATTTGAGTCTCTCTGATGTTATTTTTCCCATTTTAATTTAAGACCTTTCCCCGTGGTGCAAGTTCCTTGTAAATATGCCCCCATCTGTGCTTGGCAAATTTAGATTTTAATTCTTTGACTAACATAGCCATGTTAAAAACGACCCAAAAATGGTGCAAGGGCCTTCAAAAAACGCTTTCATGTGTCTTAGGCCATTTTAAGTAATTTCCCCTTGAATGTAGGTATATAATTGATTTAGATGATGTGTTTAAAAACGATTTTTGTAGTGCTAGAGTTTCATAGGTTGCTTGGGGTATATTTAAAAGGCATTTGAGTCCCTTTGATGTTATTTTTCCCATTTTAATTAAAGACATTTCCCCGTGGTGGAAGGTCCTTGTAAATACACCCCCATGTGTGCTTGGCAAATTTAGATTTTGATTATTTGACTTATATAGCCATGTTCCATACAGTTCTCACCTTCTGCGTAGTCTTTCATATGCTAGACTCCATCTGCACTATGAGATACCTAAGCAAAGGAAACACAGGTGATGTGATTGTGAAATGAGGAAAAGAATCTCCACATTTTCACTTTCTCGGTCCTACTACCGAACCTTTGGAACGCCCTGCCGGAGGCACTCCGTAAGGAGGGTAATCTACTCCGCTTCAGGAAAGCCCTGAAAGCCAACCTTTTCAGAACAGCACTCAGCTTAGCTTAAGTCCTGCCCCTTCCCTCCTCCCTTTTTTTCAGTATCCCGGTTGTTATGTTTTGTGGTCAAAAGCGCCCTGAGACCTGCAGGTGATTCGGCGCTATATAAACCCGCTATAACAATAACAATAACAATAACAATTTTTCAATTACATCACCTGTGTTTCCTAAGTTTACGAATGACATTGTGCAGATGAGGTTTAGGCCTGTCCACGGACACAGAAGAGGTCTGGCCTTTGTTCAAGAGTGAAGTGGACATGACTTACTTCATTGGTAGGCCTTCACATGTATTATCTCCTCTGTACTCTTCAACAAGCGTAAATTTCATCTGCAACCCTGAGTAGGGCTCACCTTAAACAAACCTCTGGATAGGCCACACCTTATCGTCATCCTGAATCAATCATTTAAAATGTTAGGGACAGATTTATGATAGGTGTATGCCTCTTTTGCGTCACTGTGCGTCATTTTTGTGACGCAGCGGCAGTGCAAAAGATTTGCTATGTGGTGACATATTTACAACTTGATGCATCTAGGCAGATGTGTCATGCTGTAAAGTCCTGTGCCACATGAAACCGATGCAGCAGTGATGCAAAAGATGCAACATGTTGCAAGACAGGCCTCACTTCATCTCCAACAAGATAAGAAGCTGAATCTTCTGTAAATGTCAAAATTGTTGTATACATTGCTGAACTTCTGTGTACTCTTTCATATGCTAGACTCCATGTGCACTATGAGATACCTGACCAAAGGAAACACAGGTAATGTAATTTTGAAATGAGGAAAAGAAACTCCACATTTTTCAATTACATCACCTGTGTTTTCTAACTTTACAAATTACATTGTGCAGATGAGCTTTAGGCCTGTCCACGGACACAGAAGAGGTCTGGCCTTTGTTCAAGAGTGAAGTGGACATGACTTACTTCATTGGTAGGCCTTCACATGTATTATCTCCTCTGTACTCTTCAACAAGCGTAAATTTCATCTGCAACCCTGAGTAGGGCTCACCTTAAACAAACCTCTGGATAGGCCACACCTTATCGTCATCCTGAATTAATCATTTAAAATGTTAGGGACAGATTTATGATAGGTGTATGCCTCTTTTGCGTCACTGTGCATCACTTTTGTGACGCAGCGGCGGTGCAAAAGATTTGCTATGTGGTGACATATTTACAACTTGATGCATCTAGGCAGATGTGTCATGCTGTAAAGTCCCGTGCCACATGAAACCGATGCAGCAGTGATGCAAAAGATGCACCATGTTGCAAGACAGGCCTCACTTCATCTCCAACAAGATAAGAAGCTGAATCTTCTGTAAATGTCAAAATTGTTGTATACACTGCTGAACTTCTGTGTACTCTTTCATATGCTACACTCCATCTGCACTATGAGATACCTAAGCAAAGGAAACACAGGTGATGTGATTGTGAAATGAGGAAAAGAAACTCCACATTTTTCAATTACATCACCTGTGTTTCCTAAGTTTACGAATGACATTGTGCAGATGAGCTTTGGGCCTGTCCACGGACACAGAAGAGGTCTGGCCTTTGTTCAAGAGTGAAGTGGACATGACTTACTTCATTGGTAGGCCTTCACATGTATTATCTCCTCTGTACTCTTCAACAAGCGTAAATTTCATCTGCAACCCTGAGTAGGGCTCACCTTAAACAAACCTCTGGATAGGCCACACCTTATCGTCATCCTGAATCAATCATTTAAAATGTTAGGGACAGATTTATGATAGGTGTATGCCTCTTTTGCGTCACTGTGCGTCACTTTTGTGACGCAGCGGCGGTGCAAAAGATTTGCTATGTGGTGACATATTTACAACTTGATGCATCTAGGCAGATGTGTCATGCTGTAAAGTCCTGTGCCACATGAAACCGATGCAGCAGTGATGCAAAAGATGCACCATGTTGCAAGACAGGCCTCACTTCATCTCCAACAAGATAAGAAGCTGAATCTTCTGTAAATGTCAAAATTGTTGTATACACTGCTGAACTTCTGTGTACTCTTTCATATGCTAGACTCCATGTGCACTATGAGATACCTAACCAAAGGAAACACAGGTAATGTAATTGTGAAATGAGGAAAAGAAACTCCACATTTTTCAATTACATCACCTGTGTTTTCTAACTTTACGAATGACATTGTGTAGATGAGCTTTAGGCCTGTCCACGGACACAGAAGAGGTCTGGCCTTTGTTCAAGAGTGAAGTGGACATGACTTACTTCATTGGTAGTCCTTCAAATGTATTATCTCCTCTGTACTCTTCAACAAGCGTAAATTTTATCTGCAACCCTGAGTAGGGCTCACCTTAAACAAACCTCTGGATAGGCCACACCTTATCGTCATCCTGAATTAATCATTTGAAATGTTAGGGACAGATTTATGATAGGTGTATGCCTCTTTTGCGTCACTGTGCGTCACTTTTGTGACGCAGCGGCGGTGCAAAAGATTTGCTATGTGGTGACATATTTACAACTTGATGCATCTAGGCAGATGTGTCATGCTGTAAAGTCCCGTGCCACATGAAACCGATGCAGCAGTGATGCAAAAGATGCACCATGTTGCAAGACAGGCCTCACTTCATCTCCAACAAGATAAGAAGCTGAATCTTCTGTAAATGTCAAAATTGTTGTATACACTGCTGAACTTCTGTGTACTCTTTCATATGCTACACTCCATCTGCACTATGAGATACCTAACCAAAGGAAACACAGGTGATGTGATTGTGAAATGAGGAAAAGAAACTCCACATTTTTCAATTACATCACCTGTGTTTTCTAACTTTACGAATGACATTGTGCAGATGAGCTTTAGGCCTGTCCACAGACACAGAAGAGGTCTGGCCTTTGTTCAAGAGTGAAGTGGACATGACTCACTTCATTGGTAGGCCTGGACATGTATTATCTCCTCTGTATTCTTCAACAAACCTAAATTTCATCTGCAACCCTGAGTAGGCCTCACCTCAAACAAACCTCTGGATAGCCCACACCTTATCGTCATCCTGAATCAATCATTTAAAATGTTAGGGACAGATTTATGATAGGTGTGTGCCTCTTTTCCGCTGCTCTGCGTCACTTTTGTGATGCAACGGCGGTGGAAAAGATTTGCTATGTTGTGACATATTTACAACTTGATGCATCTAGGCAGATGTGTCTTGATGTAAAGTCCTGTGCCACATGAAACCTGCGTCAGATTTCATATAGGTGTTTTGTTGCAGGGTATGCATTTATTTGCATGAAAGCCCTGTAAAACTAACACAGTGAAATTTAGAAGATTTCACTGAGTCAGCTTTATAGCATTGCTGAATCAAATCCTTACGCCTGTTTGAAACAGGCATAAGGAGTGATGCACCATGCAATGTGAGGCTTCCTCCTGTGCATTGCAGTAGACATGTCGCGCTTACGACGTGATTCCTGCAATGTGCTGCTTTTGCAGCACAGATGCGTGACACATCTGTGCTGTTTTTGCTCAATGGTGCTCCACATTGTAAATGCGGCACACCATGGGTGGCAGAGCAGCGGTGCACATTAACTGGTGCATCCGTGGGGATGCGCCAGTTAACATAAATCTGCCCCTTTACATTTAAGTATGAGCAGGGGACACAGAGTCGGTGAGGCTTATCCAAGGTTAAGAAGAGATGAGTCCTGTTCACTGAAAACTTGGACATAGGCCTCACCTCCTCAGCATCGCTGGACATGGCTAAATAATAGCTGCAAAATGTTACTCTTGTTAAACAATTTCACTATTATAATCTCTGAGATTTGTCTCTTACTCTGCAACATCTCATTGTTGTTCTCTTTCTTTAAAGATAACGACAACATCAAGCATGAGTGATAATGAGCAATCTGTTGATCTCGATATTATCATTGAAATTGTGATTGAAACATCAGTGGAAGTAGATCTCTTGGATGATTTAAATCCTGAGGATGATGAAGAACATGATGAGGATGCCGATTTGTCAGAATTGTATGACATAGGGTGGGAAGCTGACCTGCTCGAGCCTATGGAACTATAAACATTTATTTTTAAAATGTACTCGAAATGAAAAGTAAAAATGTAAACTGTTTCATTTAAAATTAAACACAACTTCAAAAACAGGTTATGTGTAGTGTCTTTAATGAAATAGTAAAATATGCTCATAAAATTAGATCAGATTCACATATAAAACAGAACAGGTAAAATGTAGAAGCATTCCATTTCTTTGCTACTATTTGTGATTTCTAAATTTGCCAATGCACTAAAAATTATTCTATGTAAAAATAACAAGTAGTGTGTTAAATTTTTGATGACTGTTATTGATTTACTGTTTGCTAATAGTGGTTAATAACATTTTTTATTATATTTTACCACAGATTCAACTGCAGATCATTTCAAAATTAAAGAATGCCTTCGAAGGACAGAAGGCGAAAGGCTACCAAACATCAAAGACAGCAGCTCCAAAAAATATTGCAGCAGACCTCTACAATAAAAACTTGTCAAGTCACCAAGAAAGGTCCGGGTAAGATAAAGAAATCATTCATAAGAAATATTTGTAGAAAAAAAAGTAGTACTACAGAAAATGTTTTAGTCCAGAAAAAGAGGAGCAATTTAAACGGAAAGGGAAGGCCAATCAAAAATGTTACTGCGGAGATAACTCTGTGCATGGTAGTAGAAGGAAAAATCAGTTTAGGGACATTCGTAGACGAATGTTCCGCAACAGGATAATTGGCAATTTGTTAAAAAATATTAAGAAAGGTCAGCAGAAAGTGGTTTTTTATAAGAGAAAAAAAATTTTGAGAAAGTTGTTGATCAGGCATTTGAAATTAAGCGAAAGTTATTTATTTTGATAATCAATAGAATTAGGAAGCTAAACAAGGCAATTTATGATTTCAAAAGAAATAGTAGATGGAAGAGAACAGTTAATCGTAGTAATTTTTGTGAAGTTTTTTCAGGAGAATGGATGCATAGTTCAAGTTGTGAGGCATTTTTTAATGAGGAGAGTTATTTCCAGGATAATGATTTGGTGCATGCAGTTGACATCAGTGGTCGAGCTTATGAGGTGAAAGATGGTTGTCCAGTTGAAAAAGAAAAACTTGTGACAACAGAGGCAGAAGAGGTGTTAGGTAATGAGGTTTTAGGAAGACGTCCTAAGGGACCTGTGTACACCTGGAAGTGTAGTAGTATTTGCAGTGTGCGACAGGATTCCATCAATTTGCTTTGTGATTTTGTACGGACATTTAATAAGAAAAGTTTGAAGCAGAAAATGAAGTTGTTGCAAGAATTAGATCCTTGCAGAGTGAGAGAAGTGACAGGTTTGCATGGTCATTCACTGGCTTGTCTTTCCAGGAGAGTATGCCAGAGTGTTTTTCATCATTTCAGGATGCTAGCAGTGCATCATAATAAAGTGAGGAAATTAGTTAGAATGTTGTATTATGCTAAGAGTCCAGCAGTTATGCTTAAACAATTATGCACTGCTCTTTTGCATGGTTCTGAAATAGATGTGAAGAAATTGAGTTTTGTTACTTTGGAAGTAAAGAGGAGAATGTTGAAATTGACCCAGAAGAAGAGGGTAATGTGGAAGATAGTGTACAGGTTTCCAGTACAGATAATTTTCAGAAGGAAATTGCCACGTTTCAGGTGAAATCAAGTGAGAGGCCTAATTTCACTTGTGTGTGTTGTCGACGCACTTATTATAAGAATCAGACTAAGTTAGTGGATTTATATGCAAAAAGTGAAAGGGAAAATAATAGTGAATGGAAGGATTTTGCAACATACTTGATGGTAGAAAATTGTTTTGATTTGGGATTGGATCAACGTGTGTGTACTTATTGTTGTAACAAATTAAATCAAAACCAGATGCCTGCTAGAGCGGTTCATAATAATCTGGAATTGGTTGAGATTCCTTCTGAATTGAAGGATTTAAATACTTATGAATCTATTTTGATTCAAAGTATCCATCCCTTTCAGGCTATTGTAAGAATGGAGCCAAAGACAGGGAAATTGCCTCCATCAGATTTACAGAGAGGATTAAAGGGAAGAGTTGTTTATTTGCCTCTAGATTTGAAGAAAAACATTAATACAATTGGAGTAGAAAAAGTGGAAGAGGAACCTCTGGTTATCTTAGTTAATGGGGTTCCGACAAAGAGTAAGAAAATATGGCAAGATTTAGTGGATGTTAGGAAAGTCAAAAAGGCAACATTGTATTTGAAAAAAAACAATAAGTACTATAAGAATGTATATGTTGCAGAAGAGGAAGTAAGTGAAGAAGAGGATAGCGATTTGTGTGCTGGTCAAATTGAGAAAGTAGAACCCTCTAAAAGTGAAGAAATATATGAACATTATAGTGTTCATCCTTTGCATTCCAAGGAAGTCATGGGGAATGCTATTGAGTTGTTTAAAATGAAACAAGCCAAAGGGAGTCCCATTAGTGTTTGGGAGGAAAGTTTGGAAACTCGGTGTTTCCCACAGCTATTTCCAACAGGTCAAGGAGGAAGATATGATGAGCGACCTCATCAAATTCCTGCTTCTGAATACCGGACTTTACGATTGTATGCAGAAGATCCTAGGTTTCGACAATGCATTCCCTATTTGTTTCATCTCCTGTTTGAAAGCGATCTGTCTGGACTGTCATATGCAGTGAACCACATCTTGAAAAGTGGTATACAGATGCAAAACATCTCGGCAAGTGACTTTATGGATAAAGTCAATGTGCAAGACAGTATTTTGGATTCTCACCTGATTAATCTCATGGCGTGTCAGCGTGGTACTAATGAGTACTGGTACCGTCGTCATGGTGATTTAAAATGTATGCTGAGGAACTTAGGAACTCCCACATGGTTCCTCACTCTCAGCTGTGCCGAGTATGGCTGGGAATACTTACTTGAATTTCTACGAGAGGCAAATGGAAACATTGAAAATATCGAATTCAAGACACCCGGAGAACTGTGCTCTTTGGATCCAGTGAATGTATGCAGGTACTTCAATCATAGATTTGAAGCTATGATGTCTTTCATCATGAACAAGAGAAATCCACCTCTTGGAGAGGTGTTGAATTTCTTCTGGAGAAAGGAGTACCAAGCAAGAGGTGCTCCTCATATACATATGCTGCTGTGGATCAAGGATGCACCTAAATTTGGAACGGATCCAGAAGACTTAGTGATGAGTTTCATAGAACAGTATTCTACATGTGCTGTTCCAAACGCAAAGGAGGACAAAAGCCTAAGAGAACAAGTTCTACGCTTCCAAAGCCATCGTTGTGGAAAGTACTGTCGTCGTAAATTCAGAAACAAGGACAAGTTCTACACCAAATGTCGTTTCGCCTTTCCACGACCGGTGATTTCTAAAGGAAGAGTGAACAGTTTGATGTCTTAGCTGCGACATAATGTGATGAAGAAATCACCTAAAAACACATACAATTTGAAAAGGAACGAAGAGTCCAAGTATATCAACGACTACAACCCAGTGATTTTGTCCATGTGGAATGCTAACATGGATATACAGTTCGTGGCTGATAACTGTATGGCTGTGGCTCGGTATGTGACATCTTACATCACCAAAAAAGAAAAGACAGAATTGAAGGATTTGTGGGAGGATATTTCCCATGAAAAGAGCCTCAGTAAGAAGTTGTACAGTTTCAGTCTGAAGATGTTGTCACATCGAGAAATCGGAGCTTACGAATGTTCTGACCGGTTGTCTTCAGCAAGTCTCTATGCCAAATCCAGGAGTATCGTTGGGGCAAGTCTTGGTCTTGCTGCAACGCGTAATCGAGTTCTGAAACCTGTGCGGGAAATTGAGTATTTGGCGGAAAAGGAGCCAAACAGTACTGATATTTTGAAGACCAACATGTTGGATACATATTATCCAAATAGAAGCAGACACCTCGAGAATGTTTGTCTGTATGAGGTTCTACAAAATTACATATTCAAGAGGAACATCAAAGAAGATATTGATAAAGGAGTGTATGCTGTAATTGGAAGTGAGGGATGTCTCGTCAAGCAAAGAAAATGCCACTTGGTAAACCATTGAAAATTGAGTGGCGAATCTCCTGAAAAAAAAGAGTTTTTCTATTTAGCACTTTTGCAACTTTTCAAGCCTTGGCATGCAGAAGAGGAACTGCTTGGAGATTTCCTCTGTTACGAAGACTCTTTCAATGCCGCCAAGGAGACCATAGAATGTCCTGTTTTTCTCAAATATCTAGAAATGTTGAATGCGGAAATTGAGCAGGAAGCAACGATTGCAGCCGAGATTGCTAGAGACAGTTCTCAGGACAGTCAGAGTTCTGTTTCATTGAGTCAGGATCCACTAGGAGGACCAGTTATCGAAAATGAAGCTGCCACTGCCATGATTGTAGTGGAAAGAGCCATGGCACATGCTCAGGAGGATGCGGTTAACTTAGAAGACTTGGAAAGACAACTTAACGTTGAGCAGAGGAAAATATATGATGAAGTTACCAACCAAATTGATCATGGATTAAGTCATGAGAAGAAGGAGTGCTCATGTACGTCGTTGAAACCTGTCCGACTGTACGTGAGTGGAGAAGCGGGAACTGGAAAAAGTTTCCTCATTAAAGCAATTTCATGTTATTTGCAGAAAAGGACTGAGTCATCGCTGTCTTGTGTTGTCTACGCTCCAACTGGACTGGCAGCTCATAACATTAAAGGTATTACTTTGCATCGTCTACTGATGCTGCCAGTGGAGCATGATAACAAATTACAATACCACAAGTTATCTGGAGATGCTTGTTGTGAAGTTTCAAGAGTCTTGAAGAAAATGAAACTTCTTATCATTGACGAAGTAAGCATGGTTTCCAATGTCATGCTTGCCTTTGTGCATTTGAGAATGCAAGAAGTTCTCAAAACAGAGTATGATGTGTTATTTGGTGGCAAACACATCATTGTTTTCGGTGATCTTCTGCAGCTGACACCAGTGAAAGGACAACCTGTGTTCAAAATGCTCACGCATGAAGATACCAGGAAGTGCCTAGGGAGCATTGGCAACGTTAATATATGGTTAAACTTCAATTATGCTGAACTGCATGAAAATATGCGTCAGGCGAAGGATGAAGATTACAAGAATATTCTACAAGATGTTAGAATCTGAAAAGTGACCGAGCATGGAAAAGAAGCTTTACATGCACGATTACTGTCAAATTTGTATCCAGAACAAGATGTTGTGCCTGAGAATATTTTTCAGAAAATTACTGAGAAGAAATCTGGAATATGTTTGATGCCAACTCTTGCAGAATGTGCCATCTTCAACAACAAAATGTTGTATTTAGAAAACCAAGATATTGTGAAACTGGAAGCTATTGACAGAGTAGAGCATATGGGATCAACAATTATTTTGTCTGAGAATTTGAAATCAAAATTGGATTCATTAGAAAAGAGTATATCTAAAACTGCGGGTTTTGAAAAGACTCTGAATGTGTGCTTAAATTGCCGTATAATTTTAAGAAGGAATTTACATGTTGAAAGAGTGGAGTAGTGTGGCTCACTGGTTAGAGGCGGCAGGCCTGAGAGCAGAAGTCAGCCCGGGACCAGGGTTCAATTCCCGACGCGGCAGGGTCGTGGACCTTGGTCAGCGGACTCGATAATTCTCGCTTCGGTGCTTACTCTAATCAGGGGTTCCACTCGGCAACTCTGGGCATTAGCTTGCCTAATCTCCACAACGGCCCCACCAATTCCGGGGATGCCTGGCTCCACCTTGGGGACTGCCAGCAAGGGACCATCCCACAGGGAAAGCCAGGACGGGTTCCCCAGAGTTATACAGCGCCGGGACGCCCTGTTGCTGGGGCAGCTGTGCGCTTTACAAGTATACTACATTTACATTTACATTTTATTTACAAGTAAATGGATCAATGGGTAATGTTGTTGATTTTGTGAAATACAGAAATAGGGATGACATTGAATTTTTAAAAATTAAATTTGATGGCATTGAGAAGGTACAGCTAATTGGTCGTTGCTCTGCTAGGTTTTTGCTTGTGAAAGACTTATATGTTCGCCGTAAGCAGTTTCCTGTTTGCTTGGCATATGCGGTGACAATCCATAAATCGCAAGGTTTGAGTGTAGACAGTGCATTGGTGAATATTGGCAGTTCTGTGTTCAAGGAGGGTATGGCATATGTGGCATTGTCACGAGTCAGAACTTTATCGGGATTGTACTAGATTGAGTGTGATGTCACAAACATTTGTGCGGATCTAGACTGTGTTAAGGAATACAATAGGTTAAGAAGAGAGTATGCGCCACATGTGCCTCAATATCCTTTGTTTGAGAAACGTGTGGTAGGCCGGAAACGAAGAAATGTGACCAATAGTAGGGAGGTTGTAGCAAAAAGACGAAAAGTCAATGAACCAGAAATTATAAGCAGAAAGGAAAAGGATTTTGTTGAAGATGTTGTTGGTTTTCAATTTGAAAACAGTTCTGGTGTCAACTGCTATGCTAATGTAGTGGTTAATGTTTTGTTTTCTCTAGAAACTTTAAAACAAGAGATTGTGGTCAATTCGGATCAGAGATTTTGCAGTTTGTTGAATTCTGTGTTAGAGAAATGTAGCACTGATAGAACAAAAATAGAAAGTGTGTCTGAAATTCGAAATCTGATAGACAGATGTTCAGGTCAAACACAATTCTCTCAAAATATTCAGCAAGATTGTCAGGAGTTTTTAATGTATATGCTTGATGTATTGCATGATGAAGGTGTAGATGTAGATCACCTGTTTGGGCTTTCTTATCAATGGCAGCATGACTGCGAGAACTGTATGGTATCAAGTACTACTAGTGTAGACTCAGAAAAATGTATATATTTAACTTTGCCAGACAGTAAATCAGTGTCCTTTAGTAAGCTAGTAAAAGCAGCTGATCACAACATGGAGTGTAGCCAATGTAAGTCTGAAATGTTGTCAACATTATTTATACGAACATATGGCCAGTATCTCATTTTAATGTTCCAACGATGTAGGCCTGATGGAACAAAATTGACAACTTTGATTAAAAATTTTGTGGCTTCACAGTTGTCAATATCAGGAAGGACTTTTATAACTGCAGCAATTATATATCATGACGGTCCTTCAATAACATCAGGACATTACACAGCTTATTTAAAGTCTAGAAATGGCTGGTCATTCTGCAATGATTCTGTTTTAACTTTAAAAAAAAAATTGCCTTATGACCTTAAAAATTCTTACCTGGTGTTTTTAAAACCAAAATTTTAGGGAAAGAATCTCGGGATGTGCTCTGAGGAAATTCAAGAGGTTCTAATGGCTCCTACACAATTTGGCCTTGAGGATAAGTGTAGTACAGAGTCAAAAGTTATTTTTGAGTTTTAAATAGTTCCTGGAAAAAAAGAAGGTTTTCTTACAGAAAGTGGTGGGCACGGATTAGTTAAAGGACAACAGAGTATTTCCCAAAACAAACGGTGTTCTTACCATAACACTTGATGTCATGGAAAAATAACTGCACTTTGAATGAGTTCAGAAAAACTGTTTCTTTTTATAAGCTAATTCAAGCAGCCAATAAAAACATGGAGTAGAGGTAATGTAAGTCTGCAATGCTGTCTAGATTATTTGACCAAACTTTTGGTTATAATGTCATTTTAAAATTCCAACTATATAAACCTGATGAAAGTAAGTCTTCAACTTTAATTACAAATGTTGTGGCTACATAGTCGTTTATTTTAGGAAGAACATTTTTAACTGCAGCTATTATATGACATGATGGTCCTTTGACAAGATCCGCTTATTACACAGCTTATTGAAAATGTAAAAAAAGCTGCTGTTTCGTAAATGATTCCTATTTGACTACGATACAATGTTGCCTTTTAACTTAAAAATATTCTTACTTTCTGTTTTCAGAAAAGAGAATTTAGGGTAGGTAACTGGCCTATAATGATTCTAGGGGTTGGTATAATTTTATCTACTGTTTTAAATTGCTTTGTGATTAAAAGTGATGTAGAGAATTAAATAATTGTAGTAGTCATAGAGGTAGTGTAAGTCTGCTTCATAGTAAGCAGTATCAGTGTCATAGGAAATGTGGAACATGAGTGAGCAAGAAGGGTGAGATATTACTAGTACAGGATTGTGAAAGTGATCTTGAACGTTTTCTTTCTGAAAGTTGCGGAAATACAAAATGACGGGATTTGCTTAGAAGAATTCCAAGAGTTATAAATGGCTCTTACACGATTTGGCCTTGTGGAAACGTGCGGTATAGAGCGAGAAGTCATTTATTGTATGTAACATATTTTTCAAAACGATGGAGCTTTTCTTTCAGAAAGTGGCGGGCTGAAAATAATAGCAGCACAACAGAGTGTAAGCTGTTCATAGGATATCCTTCGACGTCATGGAAAGTAAGTTACTTTTCAGGAGCTCTGATTTCTGATTGGTTATGTTATATGGGTTTTTTAAACACAATCATTTTGATTGTGTTTTTTTTCCCCCGCTGTTATATGATGAATACCTTCAAGTCACTATTTTTAGTGAAATTTGATAAATTCTGAGAACAGCAAAAATAAACCATTTAACATGTATAATTAATTCTGTACTTTTTGTATTTATGATATACATTTAGAACTGTGTAGTAGGCATTGAAAAGCTGAGGCTTCTATAAGTGTCAAAGTTCTTGCATACAGTGCTCATATTCTACGTAGTCTTTCATATGATAGACTACATCTAAACAATGAGATACCTAAGCAAAGGAAACACAGGTGATGTGACTGTGGAATGAGCAAAAAAAATTGCACGTTTTTCAATTAAATTACCTGTGTTTCCTAACATTACACATCACATTGTGTAGATGAGGTTTAGGCCTGTTCCAGGAGACAGAGGGGGTCTCACATTTGTTCAAGAGTGCAGTGGACATGACTCACTCCGTTGGTAGGCCTGCACATGTATTATCTCCTCTATACTCTTCAACAAGCCTAAATTTCATCTGCAACCCTGAGTAGGACTTACCTGAAACAAATCTCTGGATAGGCCACACCTTATCAGCATCTAGAAACAATCATTTAAAATGTTAAGTGCAGATTTATGATGGCCATACGCCTCTTTTGCATCGCTGTTCCGTCACTTTTGTGACGCAGCAGCAGTGTAAAAGATGCACCATGTTGCAAGATAGGCCTCAGTTCATCTCCAGCAAGATACCGTCAGTTTAAAATGTATATAATTAGGACTGTGTAGGGGGCTTGCAGAAGCTGAGGCTTCAGTAAGTGTCAAAGTTGTTGCATGCAGTGCTGCATTTCTGGGTACTCTTTCATATGCTGGACTACATCTGCACAATGAGATACCCAAGCAAAGGAAACACAATTGATGTGATTGTGAAATGAGCAAAAGAAATTGCACGTTTTTCAATTACATCACCTGTGTTTCCTAACATTACACATCACATTGTGCAGATCAAGTTTAGGCCTGTCCAAGGAAACAGAGGAGGTCTGGCCTTTGTTCAAGAGTGAAGTGGACATGACTCACTTCATTGGTAGACATGGACATGTATTATCTCCTCTGTACTCTTCAACAAGCCTAAATTTCATCTGCAACCCTGAGTAGGCCTCACCTCAAACAAACCTCTGGATAGGACACACCTTATTGTCATCCTGAAACAATAATTTAAAATGTTAGGGACAGTTTTATGATGGCTGTGCACCTCTTTTGCGCTGCCGTTGCATCACTTTTGTGAGACAGCAGCAGTGCAAAAGATGCACCATGTTGCAAGATAGGCCTCACTTCATCTGCATCAAGATACTGTTAGTTTAAAATGTATATTTTTAGGACTGTGTAGGGGCATGGAGAAGCAGAGGCTTCTGTAAGTGTCAAAGTTGTTGAAAAACTGTTTGTCCTTCAATCTTTTCCCTTGTCTTTTCTAATTTTTAAATACATGTTTTAATATTTTTCAAATGTTTGTTCTCTCTTTCACAGATTGAAAGTATAAAAATAACAAGTGACTAAGTTAACGACAATTATAAGGTAAATGTTTTGTACTCTTTTCGTTACATTTCTATCACATTTAACTTCCATTAGTTTCACTACTTCATTTCTTTAACCCTCACTTTCCTGCCTTTGCTACTTTCCTCATTCCTTTCTCTATTACTTACTTACTCTACTCCTTCCACTATTTTTCTCAGTCCCTCTCTTCTCATACTTCCTCACTCTTGTTCACTCACTCCGTCTCTATTACTCTCACTGTCTCTGACTGATCACTCTTTCACTACTTGTTCATTATGCTTTCTCTCTGTAGTTCAAGCACACTAAGGGGCATATTATCAACACAGGCAATAAAATTATCGCTGCTTTTATCAGCAGAAAACTGCCGCAAAAGTAGCTTTAGCGGCAGTTTTCTTCCGCAAAAGCGGCTTTAGCACCAGTTTTCTGCCGATAAAAGCAGTCATTATCGGCAGAAAACTGTTGCAAAAGCGCCTTTAGCGTCAGATTTCTGCCGATAAAAGCAGCAAAACTTTTATAGCCTATGTTGATAATATACCCCTATGTTATTTACATTTCTTTGCTGTTTCAATCATTCCTTTTCTGTTACTTCTTCTTTTCTGCATTGTGTTTTTTCTCTCTGTTATTCCAATGTTTTAATCTTAATTTAATCATTCAGTCACATTCTCTACTCTTCTTTTTTTCTTTCACTTCCTTATCTATTTTGTTTTTCTCAATTATACCCTCTTTCATCTTTTCTTTGGTAAATAGATCTATTAAACAGTATCTTTGGTTTAGTCCCTATAGCTGTCTTTCTTTTAACATTACTCTCTGTTTCCTTCCCTTATACTTACTCTTCTTTTTAAAAAAAAAATGTTTTGGGTTCGCTCCCGGTTCGCGTACCGGCGAGCGAACCGGGAAGCGAACCAAAAGAAATAGAGGTTGGCAGAGTGCTAAATATTCTACCAATTTTTTTATAAAGGGGAGGTAGTTCTGATAAGAACTTTTGTTTTTATTGTTTTTGTTGTTTTATATTTTTTTTATTATTTTTCTGAACTTTTTTTACTTTTTTTGTATTTTTTGAACGGTTTTATATATTTTTTGGGGTTTTTTTGGGTGGGGGAAACTAAAACGATTCCTTGTAAAGGGCTCAACAGGAGCAACAAAAAAAAAAGAATTTATTCTCTGGGGTGTTTCGGACAATCATGATTGTCGATAGCTCTGTTGATCAGAGTGATGCTACTTTCTCTGTAGCAAATGAATTGGTTACAACGCACGCACACTTCTTTCACTTCCCTGAACCTCATTTGTATATTTGGGACCATCTCCCTCGCCTCTGGTCCCGTCACTTCCTGTACAACTGACCCTCTGGCCATAGAAGGGGGATTATCTTGCTGGTCACGTAACTGCGCAGCACTGTAGTTGATAGGGTGCCACCTCTGCATATGGCGATGCATTGTATAATTCCCGTAACTATATTTTTTATCTGTCCCTCTGGATAGACTTTCTTTAAATATAAGGCAAGTTACGTACCGGGCATTGACTTTTTTTTGGCCCCAGGGATATTTTAAAAATTGCCAAATATAATTTTCTTTGACATGAGACCTCCTGGGCTCCTCACGCAAAAACTGCCTCTCTTCCTGCTCTTCCTCTTCTTCCTCTTCTTCCTCCTCTTGCTGAATGATAACTTCAGCAGGTGGTCCTCTCTTCCTTGGAGGTGGTGGAGGTGGTGGGGAAGCACCAGCTGAAGCTACTAATGAAGCCATTGCTCAGTGCTCACAAAAGGTCTTCCTCTCACAAAGATGAAAGTCAGAGTGAGGAAAGAAGGAGGGGTTTTCATCATTTGGGAAAAACAATAGTTCTAAACCAATGAAAAGTGTTACTTTTAGGTCACATGACCTAGTCTTACATCATTATGAAACGAAAAGTGAAATGAACCAATGAAAAGTGTTATTAACAAGTCACATGACCTGTTGTGTTTACGTTACGCGCTTTGGGCCGCGTCCCGGATCGCTTCCGGGAAGCTGCGCTTCGCGCCTCATTCGCGTACCGGTTCACTTCCGGGTACGCTAACGCGGCGCGTCATATGACGTTTCACGCAACAACGCGATACGTCACGCTGACGCGACGCGTCACGATGTTGTTTTCTAACGCGGCAGTTGCGCAAACGGAACATTTACCGGTTCGCGGACCGGGTTGCGGCACCATTTTGAGCTAACGGGAAGCGACCCGGTTCGCGGACCGGGAGCGAAACAAAAAAAAATAATAAAAAAAATACATACAATTTGTTATTAAGAAACATATAAAATATATTTTTTGATTTAAAGAAGAATACATTTTAAAGCTTTTGATATTTGCTATTAAAAAACCATTGAAATTCACAGAAAAAACCATAGGTTATAGACCATATATAGTTAGGAATTAGCATTTACAAAACCTTGAAAATTCACTGAAAAAACCATAGGTTATAGACCATATATAATTAGGAATTAGCATTTAAGAAACCTTTTTTTTACTCACACAAAACCATTGAAATTCCATATATAGTTAGTTGTACTAACTATATATCGCGCACCCGCAATCCACTGCTGATCATGTCACATATTACATCATTCATGACATGGTCAGTGACATCACTGATGACATCACTGATGACATCTCAAATGACATCACTGATGACATCACTGATGACATCTCAAATGACATCACTGATGGCATCACTGATGACATCTCAAATGACATCATTGATGATATCACTGATGACATCACTGATGACATCATTGATGACATCTCAAATGACATCACCGATGACATCACTGATGACATCACTGATCACATCTCAAAAGACATCACTGATGACATCACTGATGACATTATTCATGTGATAATACGATGAATCTCTTCAGACTCTAATAAAAACTTAGATACACTCAGTGTAAACAGACACTCACAGACTGTCACTCATCCATGGAGTTACTCACACACCTAGTCAGTCATGCAAAGAATCAATCTCACATCCATTTCCTCAACTATACAGTTATACACACCTTACTTATTCAAACATATACTAACACATATTTACTCTCTTATACAATCCCTGATACAAGTTCACAATGATCCATACAGCCACTCACACATTCACTGGCTCTTATGCATAGTTATTTATATATGTCAACTCTCACATGTACTGTGTTTTACATATGTACTTACTTTGACATGTAGCACTTAGATATCCATTCACTCACCAATACACTCATGCACACAGTCAACCGCCCATACAGCTGTTTCCACATGCACTTTTGAACCCATACATCTAGTGAATCAACTGCTCACACATCTGTGCACAGAGTTATGCACCTCCCAGCCACCCACACACACACTCAGTCTCCCATACAAATACTTAGGTAATCAACCAATAACCCATATAGTTACTCATATAGATACTGATCAACACATGCAGCAGTTTACAGAACAACAGATATAATGATGCACAAATTAAGACAGTTTAGTCACTAACCCATGCACTCAGTGAGACACATTTAATCAGTCACTCATACAGTCAGTCATGCACCTAATAAATCCTTCATTCAGACACTTATAAATCCACTCATTCTTCAATATGTAAGACATATTTTAACTTTACAGAAACATACAGTCACTGGATGTTGTCATCAGTGATGTCATCAGTGATGTCATTTGAGATGTCATCAGTGATGTCATCAGTGATGTCATTTGAGATGTCATCAGTGATGTCATCAGTGATGTCACTGACCATGTCATGAATGATGTAATATGTGACATGATCAGCAGTGGATTGCGGGTGCGCGATATATAGATAGTACAACTAACTATATATGGAATTTCAATGGTTTTGTGTGAGTAAAAAAAAGGTTTCTTAAATGCTAATTCCTAACTATATATGGTCTATAACCTATGGTTTTTTCAGTGAATATATATATATATATATATATATATATATATATATATATATATATATATATATATATATATATATATATCTCCACAGATCCTCCCTCGAAAAGAAAGAAACGGAAGCCCAAGGGGAACAGGTAAGACAGCCTTTAATTGCCAAGAACAGCTCCGATGGCGGCAAATGCATTTCGGCGTGTGCCTTCGTCAGTGCCCAACAACGGAAAGGTATAATGAGTGCAGTCTTCCCTGCTACTATTGAAGTAGCTGGCGTGGGTCCGTTCCTCCCTCATGCAATGTGGCTCACCTGCTGAAGCATGTGCATAATCCTGCGAATTTCAACTCCCAGGAAGCCTTATGTTATAAGCCACTCGGGTCGGTGAAACAATGCGAGGAGAACAAATGTTTTTAAAAGCTGGTAATGTGCGGACCTCAAAATGCAAAGTGGGAAGACACACAAAGCTGTCCCGTGCTCTCAAAGTCTCTCCTCGGGTCCCCTCATACTGCCACAGCCCACAGTGCAGGAAGTCCTTAATGCAGGGACTAGATGCGAAATGCAAATTGCCCGAAGAGAGGTGCAATACCTCAACTGATCAGGTCCTCCTGCAGGCGGGGCGGGTACCGGACACATTCCATCCCTGAAACCACCAAAGTTTCTGGGGATTTTGAAGCACTACCTTTTTTTTTACTTGGCCGCTTTCCTTCCCTGAACCCGAAAATTAACCTTACCTTCCCTTGCCTCTACCCACCAGTGAGAATTTGAGTTATTAGTTTAGGGGGGTAAAACCCTACGCAAGCAGCAACCACAGTTCTTGTCAGAGTAAAACACAAGAAAACCCCAAATTAACCTGTGCTTAACTGTCTGGTAGCTTGGCACAAAATCAATCAGGCTTAACTTAGAAGCAATGTCTAAAGTATTTATGTAGCACACAAATAGTAATAAGGTGAAAACACATCCCAAGAAAATCCCACACAACTTGAAAAATAGAGTACATTTTAATAAATTATTTGAGACCAAATCAATAAAATTCCAAACAGTAGAACTGGAGATACACAATTCAAGAATTAAGGTAAGTATAGTGCCTAAAAGCACAAAACACCACTTGCGGTTATCTGGTCATGCAAGACCAGGTGAAAGTTACCTTGTAAAGTCCAGCACGAAGAGTTCCCTTCTAAAGTCCAGCACCGTGGAGGAGGACGAAAGGAGCAATGAGAGTGCAGCAGATGGTCATCACTGTTGTTTGAAGAGCAGGTCGGGTATCACGGACGGTCATCACTGTAGCACAAATATCCTGTTGGGCATCGCGAACAGTCGTTGCTGGAGATACGTGTTGGCAGTCAGCGCAAACTGTAGGTCTCGCATTGCCATTTTTTGCTGATAGTTGTAGCTTGAAGAGTCGGATTCACTGGAGCTTTTCATCAGTGGGCGGCGTCAGCGGCAACATCTTGCCACAAACAGGTCTTTTTACAGTCACAAAGATCCCAAAGCTTCAGGATTTCTCCTTTCCTTGAAATAGGAGTTTAACTGATGCCACGCCAAGAGTCCAGGACCTGAGGGGTACCACTTTGAGGTCTGGAATTCACTCCAGAAGAGGCTAGCAAGGCTCAAGTAGTTGTAATCACAGATCCAGACAGCAGGTCAGCTGGGCAGAGGTAGGGAGGCCGCTTGAGCTTCTTATGTGCCTATAGCTGCTCTGACTGGAGGTCGACCAGCTAAACCCTGCAGTCACTTCAGCCTGAGATGAAGGCTACAAGTCCATTATTCCTTCTCAGCAAGTAGGGGAGGCCTCAGGCAGCAGGGCACATGAACTGTAATGGAGTAGCCCTGTGTCCCTCAGAACCTGGGAGTTTACACAATGAACACAAGCGGTTCTGATGGATGAGCATTTTCTTAGCATTTCATAA
The DNA here is from genome assembly GCF_964261635.1 of Lissotriton helveticus. Taxonomy (NCBI): domain Eukaryota; kingdom Metazoa; phylum Chordata; class Amphibia; order Caudata; family Salamandridae; genus Lissotriton; species Lissotriton helveticus. The sequence continues at coordinate 1,351,771,235 of NC_136067.1, forward strand.
TTCATATGTAGGACAGAAGGGCATCCTTCTTCTGTAGTATCCATAAGTCCTGGAGTGTGCTGAATAATTGGGTCTGATGGTCCAGTATTTATCCTTGGTGCCCACTTTGATATGGGAGAAGCATCTGGATTTTCCCACTGTAGAGGTGTCTGGGATTTCCTACGTCCATGCCCTGGTTCCAGTCTGTCTGGGGGCTCAAAAGGCAAGTGTGAAGTCCTTTGTGTGTATGCTGAGACAGACCCAATTAATTATACGTGTTGCAGATGGCAGCTCCACCCCCTCAACCTGCTAAAGGTGCCCCATCCTGACAATACCCATATATCTATTTTGTGGCTATCTATGGGGAATACACAAAGGCCAACTGCCAAATACACCTAACCATGTGACCCAGGAACAGGCTGCAGGCACCAAATGATTAGGACAATAAAATGTCAACTTTCTAAAAGTTCGTACATCAAATTAGCTAGCCGTCATTTTAACCGCTGCTTTTTATTTAAACAGACTCAGGCCAATGAATGATTTCGATGGACTGTAGTATTTATTTACTCATCATTTTATCATTTTTGATAATATGGTAAAATGATCAGTAAATAAATACTACAGACCATCAAAATCATTGAATGGCCTGAGTCTGTTTAAGTAAAAAGCAGCAGTTCAAATGATGGCTAGTTAATTTGTTGTTCGAATTTTGATAGGCCCTCTCTAGCCGTTGGTAATAGGGCCTAACAACTTTATCAGTAACTTTCTAAAAGTGGCATTTTCAGAATTGTGACTTAAAATCTGACTTTACAATTAACAAGGGTATTAAATTACTATTCCTCTGACACCAAACACGACTTTCCCACCTGTTTCCAATAAATCACTATCACTTATTAAATGTAATAAATAATCCAATGTTATCCTAAGGGAAAGGTAGGCCTTGCTATGGGAACAAGCATTGGCATAGCAAATAGGTCTCGCCTTTGGGAACTTATAAGTGTTTAACCAGATATATTGACTTTACCTTTGTCTTTAAGCTGTGCTGCACATAAGTCTGCAGCATGCTGAAAAGTTATAATAAAGCAGTGTCAGAAGCATTTTTGTTGCCTTAGATATGACCAAAAAAGCATTATGTACAACTGAAGGACCATATTAAAAAAGTATGAAAAATAATGTTGTGTGGTTGTTTTGTCCTTTCGATGCTGGTAACTTGTATCTGCCTGTTCCAATGGTTGTTTGTTGTGTTTTTTTGTTATGGGGGCACAAATAACAGGAGGGTGAAGGTCAGTCAGTCAGTCAGCTAGTGAGAGTGAGTGAGAGAGTCTGTCAGTGAGAGAGAGTCAGTCAGTGAGAGAGTGAGAGTCAGTCAGCCAGCGAGAGTGAGAGTCAGCGAGAGAGTAAGAGAGTCAGTCAGTGAGAGTGAGAGAGTCAGTCAATGAGAGTAAGAGTCAGTCAGTCAGTAAGAGTGAGAGAGTCAGTCAGTGAGAGTCAATCAGTAAGTGTGAATGAGAGTGAGAAAGTGAGTCAGTTAGTCAGTGAGATAGTCAGTCAGTGAGAGAGAGTCAGTCAGTGAGAGAAAGTTAGTCAGTGAGAGAGAGAATCAGTCAGTGAGAGTGAGTCAGTCAGTGAAAGAGAGAGAGAGTCTGTCAGTGAGAGTGAGTCAGTCAGTCATTGAGAGTGAGTCAGTCAGTCGGTTGGTGAGAGAGAGCGGGAGAGTCAGTCAGTGAGAGAGAGTGAGTGAGTGAGTCAGTCAGTGAGAGTGAGTGAGTGAGTCATTCTGTCAGTGAGAGTGAGTCAGTGAGAGTGAGTCAGTGAGAGTGAGTCAGTCAGTCTGTGAGAGTGAGTGAGTCTGTCAGTCAGTGAGAGTGAGTGAGAGTGAGTGAGGCAGGCAGTGAGAGTGAGTGAGTCAGTCAGTCAGTCAGTGAAAGAGAGAGAGTCAGTCAGTCAGTCAGTGAGAGAGAGTGAGTCAGTCAGTGAGAGAGAGTGAGCGAGTCAGTCAGTCACTCAGAGAGAATGAGTCAGTCAGTGAGAGAGTGAGAGTGTCTGTCAGTGAGAGTGAGCCAGTGAGAGTGAGTCAGTGAGAGTCTGTCAGTGAGAGAGTGAGAGTGAGTCTGTAAGTGAGAGTAAGAGAGTGAGTCTGTCAGTGAGAGAGCGAGTCTGTCAGTCAGTGAGAGTGAGTCTGTCAGTCAGTGAGAGTGAGTCAGTCAGTGAGAGAGTGGGAGAGTCTGTCAGTGAGAGAGTGAGAGAGTCTGTCAGTGAGAGCCTGTCAGTGAGAGTCTGTCAGTGAGAGTCTGTCAGTGAGAGAGTGAGAGTGAGTCTGTCAGTGAGAGTAAGAGAGTGAGTCTGTCAGTCAGTGAGAGTGAGTCTGTCAGTCAGTGAGAGTGAGTCTGTCAGTCAGTGAATGAGTCTGTCATTCAGTGAGAGTGAGTCTGTCAGTCAGTGAGAGTGAGTGAGTGAGTCAGTGAGAGTGAGTCTGTCAGTCAGTGAGAGTGAGTGAGTCAGTCAGTGAGAGTGAGTCAGTGAGAGTCTGTCAGTGAGAGAGTGAGAGAATCTGTCAGTGAGAGTTAGTCTGTCAGTGAAAGTGAGTCTGTCAGTGAGAGATTGTCAGTGAGAGAGTCTGTCAGTGAGAGTGGGAGAGTGAGTTTGTCAGTGAGAGAGCGAGTCTGTCAGTCAGTGAGAGTGAGTCTGTCAGTCAGTGAGAGCGAGTCTGTCAGTCAGTGAGTGAGTCAGTCTGTCATTCATTGAGAGTGAGTCTATCAGTCAGTGAGAGTGAGTGAGTCAGTCAGTGAGAGTGAGTCAGACAGTGAGAGAGAGAGAGTGAGCCAGTCAGTCAGTGAGAGTGAGTGAGTCTGTCAGTCAGTGAGAGTGAGTGTGGCAGTCAGTGAGAGTGAATCAGTCAGTCAGTGAGAGAGAGTGAGTAAGTCAGTGTCAGTGAAAGAGAGTGAGTCAATCAGTCAGTCAGTGAGAGAGAGTGTGTCAGTCAGTCAGTAAGAGAGAGTGAGAGAGTCAGTCAGTCACTGAGAGAGAATGAGTCAGTCAGGTAGAGAGTGAGAGAGGCTGTCAGTAAGAGTGAGCCAGTGAGAGTGTGTCAGTGAGAGTCTGTCAGTGAGAGTGAGTCAGTCAGTGAGAGAGCGAGTCTGTCAGTCAGTGAGAGTGAGTCTGTCAGTCAGTGAGAGTGAGTCAGTCAGTGAGAGAGTGGGAGAGTCTGTCAGTGAGAGAGTGAGAGAGTCTGTCAGTGAGAGCCTGTCAGTGAGAGTCTGTCAGTGAGAGAGTGAGAGTGAGTCTGTCAGTGAGAGTAAGAGAGTGAGTCTGTCAGTCAGTGAGAGTGAGTCTGTCAGTCAGTGAGAGTGAGTCTGTCAGTCAGTGAATGAGTCTGTCATTCAGTGAGAGTGAGTCTGTCAGTCAGTGAGAGTGAGTGAGTCAGTCAGTGAGAGTGAGTCTGTCAGTCAGTGAGAGTGAGTGAGTCAGTCAGTGAGAGTGAGTCAGTGAGAGTCTGTCAGTGAGAGAGTGAGAGAATCTGTCAGTGAGAGTTAGTCTGTCAGTGAAAGTGAGTCTGTCAGTGAGAGGTTGTCAGTGAGAGAGTCTGTCAGTGAGAGTGGGAGAGTGAGTTTGTCAGTGAGAGAGCGAGTCTGTCAGTCAGTGAGAGTGAGTCTGGCAGTCAGTGAGAGCGAGTCTGTCAGTCAGTGAGTGAGTCAGTCTGTCATTCATTGAGAGTGAGTCTATCAGTCAGTGAGAGTGAGTGAGTCAGTCAGTGAGAGTGAGTCAGACAGTGAGAGAGAGAGAGTGAGCCAGTCAGTCAGTGAGAGTGAGTGAGTCTGTCAGTCAGTGAGAGTGAGTGTGGCAGTCAGTGAGAGTGAATCAGTCAGTCAGTGAGAGAGAGTGAGTAAGTCAGTGTCAGTGAAAGAGAGTGAGTCAATCAGTCAGTCAGTGAGAGAGAGTGTGTCAGTCAGTCAGTAAGAGAGAGTGAGAGAGTCAGTCAGTCACTGAGAGAGAATGAGTCAGTCAGGTAGAGAGTGAGAGAGGCTGTCAGTAAGAGTGAGCCAGTGAGAGTGTGTCAGTGAGAGTCTGTCAGTGAGAGTGAGTCAGTCAGTGAGAGAGAGTGGGAGAATCTGTCAGTGAGAGAGTGAGAGAGTCTGTCAGTGAGAGCCTGTCAGTGAGCGTCTGTCAGTGAGAGTCTGTCAGTGAAAGAGTCTGTCAGTGAGAGAGTGAGAGTGAGTCTGCCAGTGAGAGTAAGAGAGTGAGTCTGTCAGTGAGAGAGCGAGTCTGTCAGTCAGTGAGAGTGAGTCTGTCAGTCAGTGAGAGCGAGTCTGTCAGTCAGTGAGTGAGTCAGTCTGTCATTCATTGAGAGTGAGTCTATCAGTCAGTGAGAGTGAGTGAGTCAGTCAGTGAGAGTGAGTCAGACAGTGAGAGAGAGAGAGTGAGCCAGTCAGTGAGAGTGAGTGAGTCTGTCAGTCAGTGAGAGTGAGTGTGGCAGTCAGTGAGAGTGAATCAGTCAGTCAGTGAGAGAGAGTGAGTAAGTCAGTGTCAGTGAAAGAGAGTGAGTCAATCAGTCAGTCAGTGAGAGAGAGTGTGTCAGTCAGTCAGTAAGAGAGAGTGAGAGAGTCAGTCAGTCACTGAGAGAGAATGAGTCAGTCAGGTAGAGAGTGAGAGAGGCTGTCAGTAAGAGTGAGCCAGTGAGAGTGTGTCAGTGAGAGTCTGTCAGTGAGAGTGAGTCAGTCAGTGAGAGAGCGAGTCTGTCAGTCAGTGAGAGTGAGTCTGTCAGTCAGTGAGAGTGAGTCAGTCAGTGAGAGAGTGGGAGAGTCTGTCAGTGAGAGAGTGAGAGAGTCTGTCAGTGAGAGCCTGTCAGTGAGAGTCTGTCAGTGAGAGTCTGTCAGTGAGAGAGTGAGAGTGAGTCTGTCAGTGAGAGTAAGAGAGTGAGTCTGTCAGTCAGTGAGAGTGAGTCTGTCAGTCAGTGAGAGTGAGTCTGTCAGTCAGTGAATGAGTCTGTCATTCAGTGAGAGTGAGTCTGTCAGTCAGTGAGAGTGAGTGAGTCAGTCAGTGAGAGTGAGTCTGTCAGTCAGTGAGAGTGAGTGAGTCAGTCAGTGAGAGTGAGTCAGTGAGAGTCTGTCAGTGAGAGAGTGAGAGAATCTGTCAGTGGGAGTTAGTCTGTCAGTGAAAGTGAGTCTGTCAGTGAGAGGTTGTCAGTGAGAGAGTCTGTCAGTGAGAGTGGGAGAGTGAGTTTGTCAGTGAGAGAGCGAGAGTAAGAGAGTGAGTCTGTCAGTCAGTGAGAGTGAGTCTGTCAGTCAGTGAGAGCGAGTCTGTCAGTCAGTGAGTGAGTCAGTCAGTCAGTGAGAGAGAGAGAGTGAGCCAGTCAGTCAGTGAGAGTGAGTCTGTCTGTCAGCCAGTGAGAGAGAGTGGGAGAGCCTGTCAGTGAGAGTCTGTCAGTGAGAGAGTCTGTCAGTGAGAGAGAGATAGTGAGTCTGTCAGTGAGAGAGTGTCTGTCAGTGAGAGTTTGCAAGTGAGTCTGTCAGTCAGTGTGAGTGAGTCTGTCAGTGAGAGTGAGTGAGTCAGTTAGTGAGAGTGAGTGGGTCTGTCAGTGAGAGTGAGTTCGTCAGTCAGTGAGAGAGAGTGAGTCAGTCAGTGAGAGTGAGTCTGTCAGTCAGTGAGAGAGAGTGGGAGAGTCTGTCAGTGAGAGTGAGCTAGTCAGTAGTGAGAGTAAGTTTGTCAGTCAGTCAGTGAGAGAGAGTGGAAGATTTTATCAGTGAGAGTCTGTCAGTCAGTGAGAGTGAGTCTGTCAGTCAGTGAGCGTGAGTAAGTCAGAGAGAGTGAGTCAGTCAGTGAGAGTAAGTGAGTGAGTCTGTCAGTCAGTGAGAGAGAGTGAGTCAGTTAGTGAGAGAGAGAGAGAGTGGGAGAGTCTGTCAGTGTGAGTGAGTCTGTCAGTCTGTGAGAGAGAGTGGGAGAGTCTGTCAGTGAGAGAGAGTGAGTCAGTCAGTCTGCGAGAGAGAGTCTGTCAGTCTGCGAGAGAGAGTCTGTCAGTCAGTGAGAGCGAGTCAGTCAGTCAGTGAGAGTGAGTGAGTGAGTCAGACAGTGAGAGAGAGAGAGAGTGAGCCAGTCAGTCAGTGAGAGTGAGTGAGTCTGTCAGTCAGTGAGAGTGAGTGAGGCAGTCAGTGAGAGTGAGTCAGTCAGTCAGTCAGTGAGAGAAAGTGAGTAAGTCAGTCAGTCAGTGAAAGAGAGTGAGTCAATCAGTCAGTCAGTGAGAGAGAGTGTGTCAGTCAGTCAGTGAGAGAGAGAGAGTGAGAGAGTCAGTCAGTCACTGAGAGAAAATGAGTCAGTCAGGTAGAGAGTGAGAGAGGCTGTCAGTAAGAGTGAGCCAGTAAGAGTGAGTCAGTGAGAGTCTGTCAGTGAGAGTGAGTCAGTCAGTGAGAGAGAGTAGGAGAGTCTGTCAGTGAGAGAGTGAGAGAGTCTGTCAGTGAGAGTAAGAGAGTGAGTCTGTCAGTGAGAGAGCGAGTCTGTCAGTCAGTGAGAGTGAGTCTGTCAGTCAGTGAGAGTGAGTCTGTCAGTCAGTCAGTGAGTCTGTTATTCAGTGAGAGTGAGTCTGTTAGTGAGAGTGAGTGAGTCAGTCAGTGAGAGTGAGTCAGTGAGAGTTTCAGTGAGAGTGAGTCAGTTAGAAAGAGTGGGGGAGTCTGTCAGTGAGAGTGCATCTGTCAGTGAAAGTGAGTCTGTCAGTGAGAGTCTGTCAGTGAGAGAGTCTGTCAGTGAGAGTGGGAGAGTGAGTCTGTCAGTGAGAGAGCCAGTCTGTCAGTCAGTGAGAGTGAGTCTGTCAGTCAGTGAGAGCGAGTCTGTCAGTCAGTGAGTGAGTGAGTCAGTCAGTGAGAGAGAGAGAGAGTGAGCCAGTCAGTGAGAGTGAGTCTGTCTGTCAGCCAGTGAGAGAGAGTGGGAGAGTCTGTCAGTGAGAGCCTGTCAGTGAGAGAGTCTGTCAGTGAGAGAGTGAGAGTGAGTCTGTCAGTGAGAGAGAGTGAGTCAGTTAGTGAGAGTGAGTTGGTCTGTCAGTGAGAGTGAGTCCGTCAGTCAGTGAGAGAGAGTGAGTCAGTCAGTGAGAGTGAGTCTGTCAGTCAGTGAGAGAGAGTGGGAGAGTCTCAGTGAGAGTGAGTTAGTCAGTAGTGAGAGTAAGTCTGTCAGTCAGTCAGTGAAAGAGAGTGGAAGATTCTATCAGTGAGAGTCTGTCAGTCAGTGAGAGAGAGTGAGTCAGTCAGTCTGCGAGAGAGAGTCTGTCAGTCTGCGAGAGAGAGTCTGTCAGTCAGTGAGAGTGAGTCAGTGAGAGTGTGTCAGTGAATTTAGGTGTTTTTCACTATCAGGGCATGTAAAACTTGAAAGTAGACATCCAACTTTTAAATACATTGCATCTTGCACATGGGGCCGTTTAGGGCTTACCATAGGGATGGCTTATATGTCTTAAAAAGGATGGTTTGGGCCTGGCTAAAAGGTTTATTTTACCTGGTCCACATGGCAGTTTACAACTTTACACACAGGCTACAATGGCAGGCCTGAGTCAAGTTTGACAAGGCTACTTAAGTGGATGGCTCAATACGTGCTGTAGGCCCACAAGTGGAATTTAATTTACAGGCCCTAGGTACATGTTGTACCACTCTACTAGAGACTGACAAGTAAACTAAATGTGCCAATTGGGTGTAAGCCAATGTTTCCTTGTTTGAAAAAGAGAGCACAAGTACTTTAGCACTGTTTAGCAATGGTAAAGTACACAGAGTCTAAGGCCAACAAAAACGGTTTTAAAAAAAATAGGAGGGTGAAGGCAAAATGTTTAGGGATGACCCTGCAGAGAAGGCTAAGCCCAACACCACCCCTAAACTGTAAAATTACTCTTACCTCCCTGTACCTCTATCTAATCCATACCATAACCCTAAAATCACCCTTACATCCCTTTTCCTCTAAGCACTGTTAAGAACCAAAATTACCCTTACTTCCTTTTACCTGTACCCACCGCTATGCCTAAAAGTTACCCATACCTCCTTTAACCTCTACCCACCTCGAAAACCCATACACCACCCTTGCCTGTTTGTGTCTCTACCCACCCCTAAACCCTAACATTATCTTTACCTATTGTTATCTCTACCCACCCCTAATCCCTAAAATCACCATTACTTCCCTTAGCTTCTACCCATCCTTAAACCCTAACAATTCCCCTTACCCCCTTTACCTCCATCCACCCATAAACCCTATAATGACCCCTACCTCTCTTTAACTCTACCACCCCTAAACCCTAAAATTACCCATTCCTCCTTTACATTTACCCACCCCTAAACTCCAAAATTGACTGTATCTCCCACTACCACTTCCCACCCCTTAACCAAAAAATACACTTAGCTCCCATTACCTCTACCCGCCACTAAACCTTAAAATTATCCTTACCTCTATTTGCGCACACGGTTGCCCCTTTTCTGTCTAAATAAAACAAAAGTGATGTAATTTCTGAAAACAATTCTTACCTGTGTGGTAAAGTACTGCATGGTAAAGGTACAAATACTTACCTGCATGGTACTTACCTGTGTGGTAAAGGCTTGCGTCATAAAGGCATGCGTGCAAAGCACTCCTGGGAAAGACTGTTCCCATCAGTCTACTACCCTTGCATACACTTGCTGGAACAATACAGCTTGTTTTCCTTAAAGGAAACAGGACTATATTTAAAAAGAAAACGTTTCTTCTCATTTATTATTTGATTAAGAGTGACTCATCGATTGACTTGTTTTTAATTCAGAGGGGATGGGTACTCAGGGAACCCCTTCCCTTTGGAAATGGGTTACCATCTCCTTTAAGGTCTCTGCAACCTTTCTATGCTTTGCTACTAGATTTCAGTCACAAAACATTGACACATTGAATAACAATTCTGTATAAAGATGGGACACCTACAGCATGCCGCTTCCAGATACCAAATTGGTAACTATCCATTCAGAGTCACATTTCAGAAGTCTTAAAGAGGTTTCCCACTCTTAACATGGGCTTAGGACATCTGAAAAAGTGGTTTTACCATCGTAAATGCCAAATTTGACTGTTTGTGACTGTACAAATTCTTACTACATCTAGCCCATATTCTGAATGGGACAGTAATTTTGACACAATATTTAAATCAGACTATGTTTCTGCATAAAATGTTCTGACATGCTTCCCATCAGTGAACATGTGGCTAAGAGTAAAGGAATGTGAAGACAAGATCGCTAAGACCATATACAGACCAGCAGCATTAGCTCTTGTGAGTTACAGTCCTTAATTTTAAAAAATCCAGATCTGTATTTCTCTTCTGAATTCTCAGTGATTGTTGATGGTTCTTATCACTAGGCCTGGGAGAAATGCTATTTATGTCAGAATAACCAGAATAATTATAGTATTTACACATTACTCTTGTAATGTAAAATCATCAAAATAACTCGATTATGCCAGCTTGAGTATTTAAGAGTAATTTAGGGCACCAATCCTACCACATGAGAACAGGAATAACTAACTAAGAGAGTGAGCGGCGGCTGACTACTGCTGTTCTTGTCCTGTAGCATTTAGTGCTATTTTGATAGTGAAAAATGCATCTTTAGGCCCATTTTGACTATGAGGGAGCATTTTACACTAACAAAATAGCACTAAATGCTGAATTGCATTTCTCACACAATTATGCATAATTACAAGCAATTTTGCGGTACTTATGAATAATAACGCTATAGAGAATTACGTCAGTTATACCCACCCTCACCTATCACCTTAGGCATGTCAGTGATGCCAAAATGCAAAAACAACAGTTGATGGACAGAATGCAGAACAATGTCATACATTCACCCCAGTACAGAGATCTGGGCCTAAATCCATCGTTTTTTTACACTCCACACCACCCCAGTTCAGACATGGCCATATGCAAATCAGCCTTGACCCTGTGCCTCATGGGAACAGTCCAGCCCGAACTGCCAAGCAATGTCTTCCCTGGACCGGAATCAAGCATCCTAGGACTGGTTTCTGGCTATCAGCCGTCATCAGCCAGGATAGCATGACTCCAGTGGTGTGGAGAGCACAGGACTCACGTCTGAGCATACCCGTCCCACCCGGGGTGACAAATGCAAAAACAACAGTTGATGGACAGAATGCAGAACAATGTCATACATTCACCCCAGTACAGAGATCTGGGCCTAAATCCATCTTTTTTTGCACTCGACACCACCCCAGTTCAGACATGGCCATATGCAAATCAGCCTTGACCCTGTGTCTCATGGGAACAGTCCAGCCCGAACTGCCAAGCAATGTCTTCCCTGGACCGGAATCAAGCATCCTAGGACCGGTTTCTGGCTATCAGCCGTCATCAGCCAGGATAGCTTGACTCCAGTGGAGTGGAGAGCACAGGACTCACGTCTGAGCATACCCGTCCTACCTGGGGTGACAAATGCAAAAACAACAGTTGATGGACAGAATGCAGAACAATGTCATACATTCACCCCAGTACAGAGATCTGGGCCTAAATCCATTGTTTTCTTGCACTCCACACCACCCCAGTTCAGACATGGCCATATGCAAATCAGCCTTGACCCTGTGCCTCATGGGAAAAGGCCAGCCCGAACTGCCAAGCAATGTCTTCCCTGGACCGGAATCAAGCATCCTAGGACCGGTTTCCGGCTATCAGCCGTCATCAGTCAGGATAGCTTGACTCCAGTGGTGTGGAGAGAACGGGACTCACGTCTGAGCATACCTGTCCCACCCGGGGTGACAAATGCAAAAACAACAGTGGATGGACAGAATGCCATAAATGCAAACTAAGGGAATGTCTCTTTTCTGGCTTCTGTACAGCAAGAAAATTAGTAGATTGAAGACTTAAATGGATGTTTTCTTCAAAATCAACCACATCTCCTTACTTTGTTTTCACATTAAAGCACGGCACGCCAACATGCAGTAAAAAAATCTTGAACAAGTAAAGCCATTATGCCTTAAATTAACTGAACAGCAAATGGAGCTGTGCTGATGTTATAGCAGATCTGGTTAATACCGGTAGGAAGCATCCTATCGCTAGAATATGTTAATTGAGAATTCACTTTATTAAATATACTAGAAGCAGGAACAGGTGGCCCAGTGGGTTCTATTATGGGACTTAAACTTGTCCAGACTTTAGTATAAAAGTCAAAAGAGGAGCCAGAGACATACCATATTCAGATTTTAACCATATCTGCCTAATGGTAATGTTTCTATTACTTACCGGTAAATACATTACTCCTAGTCCTACTCTCGCTTATCTGAGACAGCCAGAGCACCGCTCCGAAGTGCAGCGACAAGCCCAAGGACAGCCATAGGGGAAGGAGGCCCCAAAACTCAGCAACCACCGCAGAGCCGAACCCACACGGGGAGCACAGCATCGCCGGACACGGGTAGATAGGACCATGAGGACGTGGGGTAGCCATTGCCAGAGGACAAACTTCCACGAGGAAGGAAAGCGTTAAAATGGAGAAGAAAAGGCTAGGCATACAGGAAAGGCCACAAAGACAACCCTGGCAAGAGACAAGGCCCAAAGCAACCCTAAACTGAAAACAGAAGAGAGCAGGGGAGTCAGAGGGGAGCACCCATAGACCCAGGCACCCACTGCCAGAGGCCACAGCCAAAGACCAGAGACCGACCAACCCACGCAGGAGCAGGCCCACACCAATCCCCGAAGCAGGACTGGGATCCCTGCCGGAACGCCAAGCACCAGCATGAGACAGGCGCCAGACCTAGGACGCTCGCACGAGGCCGCAGCACGCCCAATGGCCAACAAACACACCCCACAGAGGCAGCCAAAACCCCCCCACACACCACTGAGAGAGAAACCAGCCCTAGCATGCCACCAGAGAGAGGCAGAGCAGACCACCGGGCAGGAGAACTAACCAGCACAAACCGGCACGAAGCCAAGCCCAAGCAAGAGACAGGAGCAAGACTCAGGGAGCCACAGCAGAGAACCTCAAGGCAGCCTACACATAGCAGACGGAAAAGCCCTGGTATGCAGAGGAGGCCTCCCATCCAGGTGGCAACCAGGCCCGACCCAGCGTAACATCTGAGCGCAGATGAGATCAGAAGCAACCAGGTAGCAAGGGTCATAAGCCTAACTGCCCCCCTCCCTCAGGCCGGAGAGACAAAAACCGGAGAGAAGAGGCAACACATGGGTTGGCAGGCCCCCTGAGGGCCACAGGAGAGGCAAGGCAGCACCCCTAGCCCTAGGAAAAAACAAGGGCAGGCACCCCCCCTGAGTGCCCCGAAAGGGAACCAGCAGGGCGAGAGATGCCAAAACTGAGCCACCGACCCCCACAGCCGTGCCACCAGAAACAGAGAGGCACGGCAGAGCAAGGAAAACCGCACCAGGTCCACACGCTCCACAATGCGGCCGCCGAGGGACGTGTCATGGCAGAGCCCTCAACTGCCCACCATACAGCAGTTACACAGGCAGACACACTCACCCCAGCTGGAGAAAGGCACAGCACACCTCCAGGTGGCAGAAACAACCCACACAACAGGCCATGTCCACCCAGACCAGAGGAAGGCACTGCCGACCTCAGAGGAATGCCGGCAACAAAACACAAGGGAGAACGCGCCAACAACACTGGCAACGACTCCCAGCAGCGAGGAGGAGTCCCAGCAAACTGAATATGCCCACAAGCTGACTGGAGGTAAGAAGCACAGACTCACAGCCCTTCAAGAAAAAACAAGTGAGGAGCAGAGTGACTCACCTGTAGAGACTGTATCGCCAGCAGAAAAGAGCACTGAATTCCAACCAGCTGTCATGCACCACAGACACTGAGAGGCACAGTACTCCAATAATCCACAAGAAATGGCCAAAAGTATGCAGCACCAAGCTGCCTCTACGCCATCCTGACAGAGCGACAGACAGAGCATCGCTCTGAAGTGCCCTTATACGCCCCAGTGTAGTGTAGTTCCTATATTCCCAATAGGCTCTGAGCATTGGAATAATATACACTATAGATTTGACATAGGACTGAGGTCAGTATGCCTCTATTGAGTATACTAAACTTAATTGTGTGTGTGCCAGCTAACTCAGAGGTCACTAGAAACTTTCAAGAATAAACAAAAAGGGATGAGTCTCTTACAACCGCATAAACATGACAACTTTGTTTTCCCTAAAACCGAAACAATATATTCAGAGTCTTGGAAACAATAGAAAACCAGTACACTCAGACAATCATGCATGCTTCGTTTCTACAGAGTTGCATAGAAATAGAGAGACGGGCGTTTCAATAAAAGGGGTTTATTGAACAGTCTTATTTCTCATGCAAGAGATATGAACTGCTACAATTGTTAGATTGCAAAGTATAATACATACAGCGTAAACAGTAATATAAAATAATACTGTAATAGCATTGTCTGTTGCTATGACATACTTAAAAATACAGACATAAATAACACAGACTAAAATACTCAAGTGGTGCTTCTAAAATACGCCTACCCCAATGTACCTAACCGAGGTCTAGTACAAGGAAAGAAGTAGGTGTTGTCGTTAGCATAGGTTTAGTTTTGCCAAGAATTGCCAAAGGTTCCTCTAGGTTCTAATCAGTTCCATACCTCTAGAATGAGAGAGGTTGGTATCTCTTTCTCGGGACTCGATTTCCCAACACTCCGCAAGGGGAGTCAGAAACACTGGAGCTGGATTCTCGGCAGGAGGATGACAGCTTCTGGTCAGTGCATCAACTGAAGAGTTGGCTTCCTTCGGCACTTGCTGTAGCGAGCTGCGTCATGCAAGTAGGTAGTCGAACTGCACCGAACCACACCGTTCTTTGCTATAGCAAGTGAAGGTATAATTATACCTTGAAGGTGTTTAGGAATGCCAGTATTGACATAAAAGTCGGGCATATGAACGTCATGAATGAACCCCTAAGGAATAGATGTTCATGCATAATAATGAGTTTCTTGGAGAAATCAATATCCAGGCTAGGGGAAGTCCCTTCTGCTTAAGAGTCTGGTTTTTGAAGAAATCGTTGTGACGTAGATAAACGGATGGAAGTAGCCATGCCTGTTTTCGGGTAGCATGGGCTATAGCTAAATAAGGACTGGGGCCTAGATGTAGGTAATAGCAAATTACCGAATGGTAAATACCGAATTTAACCGATTCGGTATTCTCTATTCGGTAACTGCTATGTAGGTAAATAAATCGGAAAAAATACCGATTCGTTAAGATTCGGTAATTACTGATTCGGTAATTACCGAATCTGTAAATGCCATTGATTCCTATGGGCTTTGAAGCCCATAGGATTCAATAGCAAATACCGATTCGGTAATTACCGAATCGGTAAAATTACTGATTTTACAAGGGGGACAGGGTGTCACTTTGACACCCTGTTGCACCCCTGTTTCTGCCTTGTGTGCCATGTGACACACAGACATGCCCTTAGGGCATGTCTGTGTGCCACATGGCACAGGTGTACATGCACAGATGTGCATGTACACTGGAATTCGTTATTTACCATGGAATAGTATTCCATGGCAAATAACGATTCGGTACTGGCCTGTGGCACTGATTACAGTGCCACCTGCATATTGATTTACAGAATCGGTAAATTTACCGATTCGGTAATTTACAGATTCTGTAAATTTACCGAATCGGTAAATATACCGATTCTGTAAATAAAATGCCCCCTACATGCCAAATCCCAAATACCGGTCTGTTACGGCCGAAATTGGCCGTTACCGACCGGTAATTGGCGACCTACATCTGGCCTTGGATTTCTATGCCTATATAAGGGCAATGTGAAATGTACCTATATAAGGGCATGAATCGGGAAATTTATACGGAATCTAAATCGACATACAACACCCACTCCACTTTCTTATGTATGACGATACTAAATCCTAAACATGTTTAAACATATCCAAAACATATGTGCACAAGAAGTGTGAAAACGCTTCCAAAATACATTAAAAATGCATTAGAACTGGTTGTACACATAAAAGATGCATAGGTGCTGTACGCATTAAAGCAATGTTTCATTCTAAGCATATATTTACATTTGAATGCTAAATGAATGAAGCACAAAAATATACATTTATGAAATGGCTCGTAAAAACAGAAGAAAAAGGCCGAAACCATTTCATGTCAGATTACATAAAACTGTTTGTATGTGGGCGAGGTCAAATATTGTCTCGAAGTATTCAAAGAATTCTTGTTCTCTTTGAATAGTTCTACTTTAAGCAGTTTACTTGTGCCAAAAAATGAAAAATACAAATTAGGAGAAAAAAAAAAATCATACGAAAAAGTTATTTTTTTGTAAAAATGAAGGTCAAATTCAAAGTCTCTCAGAGCACTGTGTGCCAATTTCAAAAGTCGGTGTTAGCAATTGGAAAAAAACATGAAATCTTCTATGTCTGTAAAAAAATCATCTATCATTGTAGGTGATAGTTGGATTACCTCATTTAGAAGATTAACCGCACATAGATGTGAAGCATCGCTCTCAGCATTGGTCGCATTAGCAATGTTCGAATCGGATGTTACCTGCACGCCTGAAGTTTCCTCCCGTACCTCAGCATAAGCATTTTGCATCTGTGAGATCTCAATGAATGCCTTCATCAGAATTGGTAGCCGCTGGGAACAACACTGCGCATGGGCCGTTACTAGGTCCAGCAAAGTATCAACATCCGTTGGCATGACTGATGTGAGTGTTAGACAGATGTCTAGCACGCATTCTTTTCCGCATAGCAGGCAGCATAGAACAGGTAAGATGCAATCTTGCCAGATTGGTCTGAGTGACAGAAACCATGTGGTGTTTGATTCTCGTAGATGAGTAAATCCCAAAATTTGGAGGATGCGCTCACGACACTTCATCTCCAATAGGGCTCTCTCTATGCTTCTTGGAGTGGGGCTGGTGATTTGGCATGCCATAGCGTAGCAGTTAGAGCAAAAATAGTATCACTGCAATGAGTCCCAAAAGGAGGGGTAGTCCGCCAAACAGAGTGCACGAAGTTTGGAAATATTCCTAGGACTGCTTGAAAAGGTGCTAAGAGTCCGGAAAATACGATCTTAAATAGATGTACAATACCGCTCGTATCAGACATGTTTAAGATACGACTTAACATTTCTGAGAAATGTATAGGGCAGTTTGTAGTTAAAAGGGCATGTATTTTGGCAGAAGTCCTTGCGACTTGTAGGTCATAGGTCTCTTTGGCCGAGGTCAGGGGCACAGTTTTTTACAAAAGAATGGCTTTCATTCTGCTTAGAGTATCAATTCGTATAGAATAGATGTTCAGTGAAGGCCAAAGTGGTGGCTCCCTGACTAACTTGATTTTTGGAAACAATACTTTCATACAGCAAGCGACCCTGGCTGACACAGTTACTAGATATGGTATTCCTGGCAACATGCCACAGCAGCTGTGATTGTTCAACATGAGGTAACTTCCACTTGAAAGTTGTCCGAAAATTGGATCAATCACTGCAGCTGGTGAACCTTGCAGGTGACAGGATAAATTGTTAGAGGCACTATCGCAGGCCCCGTGTAAGTTTATACCCTGACAAAGGAGAGAACTGCTTGGTGCGTTTTCACAATTTTTACCACTAAGAAACACTTCTCGTCCCCCCACTCCAACATCTGTGTGTATGGTAATTCCCAGGATGTCTTGATGTATTCTTTACCCAACCTTTCATATGTGCCTGCTGGTATGTGTTTTAGGCAATACTGAAAATGAAAAATTGTAACAGGCAGAGTGATTGTTCCATGTATAATTCATTCAATAGCTGTTTTTTCTGCTACCGTGAATGGCAATCTTTCCAGTTTTTCAATGCTCAGCACCGTATTGTCTGCTCCCTTTGTGCCAGTTTGAACTGTTTATCAGTGAGATTGAATTCTGAAAACAGTGGCGTATTATTGATTAAATGCCAAGGCACATAGCCTGAACGAAGGTTTTGCCACGTCCAGCCTAATAGCATGATAGAACGTTATTGCGACTGACCATGTCGCAACATGACCAAGTCCTGTTCCATGATATCTATGGCAGAATACACTATGCTGTCCAATGAATATATCCTGGACGACAGAGTTGTTAACCCATTGTCAACCACAGAGAGAGTTTTCTCTAAATTAATACGGTCAATTTCTCATATTCGTTCTGCAGTCTCTGCTTGTGTAATCTTCCATGCTTCATTATAAGCAGCATAGATACCGGCATATAAAAAACATTTTTGATGCGGTTTTCTTGGTCCTAGCAAGAATTCCCTAAGATCAGCATCATCTTGAAGTAAAGATAAGTGTTGCTTTACATCTTTAGGTGTAGGTCTATGTAGCCAATCAAGGCAGAGCTTCCCTACACTGTATGATGTTACTATTCCTGGATGCTGTCTCTGAACATATCTTGGGTCTGGCCTATTGAATGTGAAACCCTGTGTTTTGTTCAAGAATCTATCTTGAAAGTTGTTTGTGTCTGTGGGACAGATCAATCATTTATTACAATCTGGATCTGTTCTGTTGTGATGCAAAATAGTATGTCCGTCGACCTCCCCCTCTGAAGTGTTATTACTATCAGGTGTAGGTGTAGGTATGGACGGATTGATCATGTCTCTGATCTTGGCTAACCCAAGGCAAGACGTCTGTTGGACAGTGTCATTCAAAAACATAATTTGCTCAGGGATGATGCAGGCTCTAAATAAAGCTTCTACACCCTGTACTTACCAAGCTTTTGTACTCCAGACAATTTTTGGTCTCAATGTTGTCTTTCCAAAAGTCGAAAGCTACTTTAGACAGTTGGGCATAAAAAGCTGCAGAATAAATATGTTTTGTATTGGTCAACATACTTTTCATTCCTGTTTTGTTTACATTGTTAAAGTAAAAAGATTCAGCATTTGATAAATTGAACCCTGAAAAGTATGGGAATTTCATAGCAAATGTTTTTGAGCTACCCTTTGGTGGCGTAGGACAATGTTCCCATTGGTTATACATTATTACATTTCTAGGATTTGCAGATTTGTGCAAGAAATGATGACCATAATGATATAACAATACATTTGTTCATAGACTGAAGAACCTTCTAAATATTCATGATTAGTGAACACTGCAGACAGTTCTAAGTCTGACATTATATTATTAACAGTCTCGAAGTCCCAATCATCAGAAAAGGTACTAGATGAAACAAAGTCACTTAATAAAATCTTGAATAAGTGTTGAATCTTCTACAGTTCCGACAGGCCAAAAATGCAATTTTCTGTTTTGTCCCAAGCTATACCACCTGGTATAGGAACAGCTGTGATGTTCACTGATGACAAGTCTCTTTGTTCATGATGGGATGATTTGTGTGGCTGAAGGAGTAAGTTGATGTTCTTACTTGCTGTGTCCATTTTGACATATCTTCCATTTATCAGTAGACCCAGAGTTATTACCAGAGCTAACCAAAGTAGAAGAAAAAATTTTCCTGACACAATCCAAAGTTCAATCCATGGTGAAACCAGATAAGTCTTTTCCAGGTGATGAAAAAGGTCTGTTGCTTGTACTTTGAAAGTTCTTTTTGCTGGCGTTGTTTCAGGTTCACTGGGATCCTCAGAAAACATATCAAAGTTAATGAAATAGCCAGAGGCAGTTCTGTCAATTGTTGGGATTGCATCAGAATTCATATAAATTGCTGGAACCACTTGATCACTTATTACTTCATTGTAGACAGGTGTTTCTTGACTAACTGTTATTTGGGTTTCAAGAGGTACAAGTTCCATGGCTTTGTTGCATAATCCTTCTTTTCGCACTGCAGATTCCTCAAAGGTGATGATTCTCTCAGTTTGAACCTCTTGGATTGTAGCTAGATCTGGGCGTCTGCTAATTGGTGCATGCTTCGTTTCTACAGAGTTGCATAGATATAGAGATATGGGCGTTTCAATAAAAGGGGTTTATTGAACAATCCTATTTCTCATTCAAGAGATATGAACTGCTACAATAGTTAGACAGATTGCAAAGTATAATGCATACAGTGTAAACAGTAATATAAAATAATACTGTAATAGCATTGTCTGTTGCTATGACATATATAAAAATACATAAATAACACAGGCTAAAATACTCAACTGGTTCTTCTAAAATACGCCTACCCCAATGTACCTAACCTAAGTGTAGTACGGGGGAAGAAGTAGGTGTTATCTTTAGCATAGGTTTAGTTTTGCCAAGAATTGCCAAAGGTTTCTCTAAGTTCTAATCAGCTTCATACATTTAGAATGAGAGAGGTTGGTATCTCTTTCACAGGACTCTATTTCTCAACACCCCGCAAGGGGAGTCAGAAACACTGGAGCTGGATTCTCGGCAGGAGGATGTCAGCTTCTGGTCAGTGCGTCAGCTGGAGAGTTGGCTTCCTTTGGCACTTGCTGTAGCGAGCTGCGTTGTGCAAGTAGGTAGTCGAACTGCACCGAACCACACCGTGCTTTGCTATACAAAAGTAAAGGTATATTTATACCTTGAAGGTGTTTAGGAATGCCAGTATTGGCGTAAAAGTCGGGCATATGAACGTCATGAATGAACCCATAAGGAATAGATGTTCATGCATAATAATGAGTTTCTTGGAGAAATCAATATCCAGGCTAGGGGAAGTCCCTTCTGCTTAAGAGTCTGGTTTTCCAAGAAATCGTTGTGACGTAGATGAATGGATGGAAGTAGCCATGCCTGTATTTGGGTAGCATGGGCTATGCCTAAATAATGACTGGATTTCTATGCCTATATAAGGGCAATGTGAAATGTACCTATATAAGGGAATGAATTGGGAAATTCATACGGAATCTAAATCGACATTCAACACCAGGAGCACCATAGCCCAAGGAGACCTGTTGAGTCAGACCTAATTTCACGCCAATACTCCGCACCAGAATTAGAGCACAGCGCTGATATGTGCAGACCAGCCACGAGGAAGCCGTGCTACAACCCGAGTCACCGCCCGTCCCAAAAAACTCACCGAGAAGGGAAGCATCCAGGTAGAATATGAAAGAATCCTGGTCGGAAGAAAGTCCGCTGAAGAAAAGGAGCAGGTAAGAGAGAAGAACCAGCTCCAATGAACCTACGGTGGAGTGAGCGCACTGACCAACCCAGACCAGGTCTACAGACACAAAAGAACAGGTATGGTGGAGGGGCGGTGCCTTTTTATTTTGGTAGGGGGTGTGTCTACAAGGCGCAGGGGCATCATTACGTAATGGAGATAAGCAAGAGGGAAGTGGAGGTAATAGCTTTTGGTTAGTTGTACCTGTAGCTGCACCTCATTCCCCTGCTTGGGGTTCTTTCTTGTGCTAAGGATCCAAGAGCCTCCACACCTGTAGTCATTACACTGTTGCACCCACTTAGATGTTTACATTTTATACAAGCATTGTTTAATTAAAAATCTGGCACAGGACAAAGGTAATGAATAGAAAATGTCCAAAACAAACACATTAGGCCATTAATACTGAGAGTCCAATACTTCAATATTACCAAAACTTTGCTGGAGCAGTATGCACACTACCTACAAGTATCACCTCTTTGTGGGGGTTGTTTTGATTCCCCACCACAAATGCTCGCGAGGAAGGGAAAGGTTTGGAGGTAATCTTGCCGTATCTGCAAATCTGCAAGACGAATTCCAGAGGAAATGAATGTTAGTTGCGCTGTGATTAATGAACAGAGGTTTTTGGTGATTTCAGATAGTAGCTTGGCCACAGCAGAGAAGGGGTGTCAATTGCAAGTGATCCAGAAATTATACATGGGTTTTTGATCACAAAATAGCCCTCTCATTCCTCCTTGGCTTCATGGTCTCCTAGATGGGAAGACATCAATTTTCAGCAGGATGGCGGCAGCTTGAGTGCACTCAAAGGCTCACCTGCATTGAATGTCGTCAGTTGTTGTGACATGAAGAGGATCATAGCTGGCATTCTTCTTGATCAGATGGACATCAGCAGTGACTAGTAGCTCCCGCTCTTCGGTCTGGTCACTTTGAATGGCACCATATAAGTTTGAGGTGACTATGATTCTTCTGACTTGAAGCCCACATTCCTGCTGCTCATCGTCTCAAAACTTCATAAGGGCCCACTTTCTACATACGATCCACCAGCTGTAGCATGATGAAGGTCAGCTGAGGTGTGAGAGTCCCTGCCCTGACTCTGCGCAGTGCCATTCCTTTGGCACATGAACTGCATCCCTGAGAGCCTTGAAAGACTATGGCTTTACGTTTACATATGCTACAATCACAGCTACCTGCCAGCGAGCCAAACCAAAAGAAGTCGAGCTAGCTGCATGGCACATCTGCTGCCCCAGCATTGAAGTGACCAATGCAGTGGCCCTTGCACTCCTGCTACATCCCCTGCAAAAGGCCAGCTGAACTCCTTTGTGCTCACACTGCCTGAATAACTGAAGGATTGATTCATAAAAGGCCTCCGCACTAGTGGCGGAGGCCCCGCAGTCTTGGCGGGGGGCCCGCACTCATGGCACTGATAAACTGCAATGTGGAGGTCACCCAACAAGTACAGGCCCTTTGGGAATCAGGCCCTGATAAAGCATGAATTACAAGCCTTATATCTATACAAACCAGATGCTGCATACACCATAACCTCTCATTGAAAATGTATCCCATCAATCCACACACAGACATACTGAGCATTATTCAGGACAATTCCTAATGCAATCAGTGCTCCGAAAGTGACTAATATGTTAATTAACATAGATAAAAACGACTCCTTTAAAAAAAAAAAGGCATAATACCATGGGCGTCCGCAGACATTTTTCCAGGGGGGGGGCAAAATGTTAACATCATCACCATCCTCCGACATGATGTGTGCCAGATGGGGGCACAAGAAACACTGGGGCGCAGAACTGGGATAGACTCAATTAAATGCCAGGAATCCAGGACATGTGACTGACCCTGCCACAGGCCAACAAACACTACCTGTAGGGAAAACGCAAAACTTTCTGACAAGGTGCTTTATCTCTGTCTGCTAGGTGTTCAGACTTCCGGGTCCTCGATCCAACACCAATCAAGGCTGTCTTCAGCACAATTTGATTTTTATCAGAATACTTTAAAACAGCCTATGATTAAAGCACCAGATTAAATATACTGTATGCACAGTGTATGTTGGGGATTATTTATTGCACACATATTTACCAATATTGGCTTTTTGGTGCTAGAATTCATGATAACTTTTATCCAAAGTTAAAGCACAACGCCAAAGTTAGTAATAAATAATGCAGCAATCACACACGCTAGTGATTCGCCAATGGGTGCTCCCTTTACTAGAATTCCCCGGGCATTGCTAAATTTTACACACATTCAATGAATTTATAAAATATAAAATGTATAGGTCCAAATGTTAGCTATATTTTTTTAAAGAAACTTAGAGCCCCTCTACCTGTAGTCAGTGTCAAACTGACAACGTGCCCACGTTTAGGGATACAATAATGGCCTGCTCCCTTATGCGGAAGCCCGGCACCGTAATTGTGTGGCACATCCGGCACCCGCAGCGGCGGCACATCACAGGTCCAGGGATGCTGAGTCTTACACAGTGGTCGAAGTGGGGGAAAAAGTAGGGGAACAGTGGGCGGAGAATCAAAGGGCGGGAATAACCCAAGGATTGGATCTGTGGGTGGAGCCAGAGGTGTGGCCAGAATGCGCAGACATCCCAATTTTTAGTATTTGTTTGGCATTTCGCTGCCCAGTTTAATCAACCAATGGATACACATGATTATTTAAGGTTATAATGGGTTATTGACATTAAAATATATTCACAAAGTGGGATATGCTTCTAATCACAGAATGTACCAAATACGATAAAATGTGGAAACACAAGCCATTTGTCTCCGAGCCATGGAGTTTCTGTCAACAGCACTACTCCCTTTTTCCACAACAGCAGTTCAAACATGAAACGCAAAATATCCTAGTTTGCAAATGTTTTCTCTAAAATTATGGCTCTGCCATATTTGCCTCATAATTCAAGATCTGCTGCATGATCTGACCATTTAAACTAATAAATTGTTTGTAGCTCAAACATATCAAAAGTTAATATAAAATGTGACTTGTGTTGCTGCGGAGTGGATGGCCTATTGTAAAGGCTGACTGGTCACCTTTCTCACTGCTGCGTTTGTATGTTACACTGGTACTAATAAGGCAAAATCTTTCCAGAGACTGTTAGCATGTGTACACACGTCAAAATAATAAAATATCTGAAAATATACTGCATTACGCTGCAGCCTTTTTTTAATGCATAATTTAGTCACCACTACGGCATAATGTTGTCATCCTTTGCTGCATAATTAATTCCAGTGGCCCCACAGCAGACAGCACATGTTAAAAGTGCTTGTGAATGAAGCCGGGTGACTGTAAGTTTGCGAACTTAGTTTGGTGTGCGTGCAAATCCTGCATTGCCAATCCCTGGTGAGTTGCACCGCCCTATAGGTGGGCGTTATCAAGGGTCCTGTGACCTCAGTGACTGTTGTTCTAGGGTGTGCTGTTTCATAGGCATGCACAAGACTGGAGGTGAACTTCAGTATGGATAGTGGTGGACAAGCCTTGAAGGTTAACCTACACTTGTCATGCTAGGGTCCGCCTGCTGGTGCGAAGATGCCAGGACTTCTAAGGTGTTGCGAAGCCTTCTAAGGTCTAGCATGTGATTGTGCTCTCGCTGGAGAGTGGTCTGGTGGACTGGTTATTAAGGCTGAACCTGGTTCCCAGTTCCAAATTCAGCAGCTCTGACCATAGTGACACATCCTCTCCCCCACTGAACACTGGACTGCCCTACTGAGACAAACTCCCACTGTCTTCAACTACAACCCAATTGTTGCCCGCTATAAACACCTGGATGCGGCTCAATTTAAATTATGCACTAGACAAGAGCAATATGCGGCCTACAAAAAAAAAGTAACAACATCCTGGAAAAAGCAAACACTTATAGGGAATGCAAAATTTTGCAAACCCTGGGAAGTGTAAGCAGGAACAACATGGTTACCTTAATGCTTTGACACTCACTATTCAGAAATCAGTGAGTGCTTTTGCCTGAAAAGTTAAGGACACGACTACAGGGCCCTGAATGGACCCATTTCAATGGCCATTGCTTATATCCTTACAAAACGTAAGCAGTATGGTAAAAGACCACATCCCTGGACGCAGAGCGGCAGCACACATTTTGTTTTCCAATCCACACATTGCAGTACCTACAGGATTGGTGCACTAGTTCCAAGTCCAGGTAAAACAAAGACAAGAAAACAAAAATAGCGCTTCACTTTCATATTTTTTGCCTTTTATTGCCAATGCTGCACTTTGGAATCAAAATGTCAGAAAAATATAACATTTCCAGCAAAACCGTCTTTCTTTTTTGGATCCATTTCACAGGGAAGCAAAAAAAAGAAAGGAGAGGAAAGAGAGTGAGAACCCCGTCTTGAAGTCACGGTTTGCATGGGCGTCCGCAGGGGGGGGCAAGGAGGGTTGTTCCGGGGGGGGAAGCGCCCCTCCGCGCCCCCCCCTGCGGACGCCCATGCATAATACAGCATGAGCATATATTGTGTGTGTCATGTGCTAGTTGAGCTAAACATTCTGCCAGCCGCGGCCCGTGAAGGGAGTAACGGTGGGGCAGGAAAGCGGGGCGGGGGAGGAGCAGGGTAGGGGGTGCTAAAAACGCAAAATGCGATGCAGTGCGCGCTAAGAAAATCGTTTTATTAATTAAATTCTGTCGCATGCTGCCCTCCAAAAGTTAGCCCTGACGGTTCGACCATGGCATCCCCTGAAAGTCAAACACTAACAAGGAGGCACTTAGCTATTCAGTGAGCTTGCAGTAGTATCTTGTGTCTGTTGTACGAGAACCTAAAGCAACACTAGAGTCACAAGGACTGAGTGGGTGCCCTTAAGTTACATATGCCCTAGAGAACTGGCATGACAAAGGTCTACTAAGGGAGGATGTCAAGAAGGTGATCTATTTTTTGGGCACACCTTCTCAGAAGACAATAGCGGCAGTAGAATAAAACGGAGAAAGCAGCTAAAGGAAGGTATGTAAAATAAAGAGGAAGATATTTCGGCTCAGAATGGGCTAAGGATGATTCTAAGTTCACTCCCATCATAGTAGACATGCCGCCGAATAATGAACTTTGTGCTAGTCACTGTGGAGCTAGCTTCAGGCTCTCCTAAAGAGCCCTGAAGTTAATTTGCCATTGCTCAATGTGCACTTCGTGTAAAATATATTAGAGCTAACCTTCTGCTTGTGTGGAATGAAATTATACTGCCGATCTTTATCAGGAACAGGTTTCCAAGGCCAGATCCGACTTGCGACAGGGACCTGCTAGCCTTCCAGGGATCCTTCAAAATAGGCAAAATGGGAAAAACGTGGACCGACCCTGAACCAAAGGCTCGTATTATTTATGGTCATTTGTAACGGCAATAAATGCCTGGGGCACTTGGCTGCCCCTTTATCCGCGCATGCAGGTGGGCCGGGTAATAAGTGCTTAATGACGGGGGCGTGCCCTTCGGAGATTGATTACTGCGCACTCGCAGGCCCAGGACGCGCGAAGATTCATGGAAGGAATACCGAGAAGTAATGAGGGGAAAGGAGACGGGGGATTTTATATGGCATTTTATAATAGCCGTCAGTAGCACTGCGGTTGGCAGAACCACACTAGAATTGCTCATAGCTTCGAGAGGGCCTTTGAAAAAAACAAAACGGTATTTAAAGGCTCCAGTTTAGAGTTAATTTGAACACACTCGTAAGAAAGGCAAAAAAGAAGAAAAGCTGTTTTGTTTCTGGTTTATTCCTGTCCACTCTATTCCTATTTTTTCTTGCTGGGAGGGAGGCACCAAAGGGGTACAATGTATGTGACCGTTTCCTCTCGTGGTACTTCCTGTGTTAGTCTCCAGCCATGAGAAACCGCCAGTCATGCTGGCGATTCACAACAGGAACGTGCGTCCAGTGTGTTTTCTTTATGATGCCATTTTCCATTTCCTACATGTTTTATATGTTTATTTATTTGTTCAGTGGAAATAAAAGTGCAGGGCAGAGGAGAAGGAAACAAAGCAAAGCCATGGTGTGGACGTAAATGTATGTCTGATTCTTGTCTGAAGTGCACAGTTCCATTCTGGATCAGGGATTTTTCTAATGCCCATTTTAGCCTTGGAGGTGGAAAACCAGGGCTCCAAGAGCATTAAAGAAAGTATGTGAACTGTGGTCCTAAGTGTAATGGAAGCAGTTAGTGAGTTTTGGTTCAGGGTCAAATGTGTAACTATTTTATTGGTCTTTCACCTTCAGGTAACTGTATATAAAATAACATACACATTAAATGAAAAATAAATGCAACTTTAACTAATCAGTGGGAAATGCACCATTATGACATCTCTATTAGTTAGTATGATAAATGTAGATGGCTGAGTGTGAACCAGACAGCCACAAAATTGAATCCTGGTTGATGCGGTGGGGAAGAATGAGGTCTATCTTTAGGGCTACGAGGTCCCAGCCTGTGACAAAAAGAACTGTGAATATGTAAGTCATTATTTAAACTTGCCATTCAAACAGCAGATGATTTTTAAAAAGTGCTCTAGAAATATAGACTTTAGTAATACTCAAACTACACTTAGGGAAAAGATTTTTTATAACTGTCCATTAAAAGCATGCACTCCACAGCTCAACTGGGAACACCCTACAAAAGCCTCTCAAAAAGAATAATCTATGTCGTCAGGAAGGATTAAGGGACTCATTCCATTAAAGCCAACACCGGCTTCCAAGCAGTCTTTACGTTTGCATTCCAACCAATTGCATACACTTACTTTACTTTCAGGCTGCGGATGCACTGGCAAGAATGCTTCTTTCTTGTATAACAGTCTGCCCCTCCCTCGGGTTCGCAGCACAGTAGACTTCCTCTCTTCCATTTGAGATGAGGCATCTCAGCTGCCAGAATTAGCCATCCAGGAACACTCGTCTTTTAACACAAAGTTGGGGATTGTTTTTGTTAAAGTTTGGGCATATCACGAACCACAGGTCCCATCCACTGTGATCTGTGAGAAATATACACAAATTGAGCAGACACTACTATAGGGCGAAGAAAATAGATATTGCTGTGTAGTTCCAAAAGCTAATGCAGCGGTCTCTTTTCATGTAGTCTTTATTTTACTTCTTCAACATTATTTTATTTATTTATTATTTATGTGTCTTATAAAGCGCACTGTCACCTTGCAGGCATCCTGGCGCTGGTGGCTCAAAGAGGGCGGAAGTGTCAGACAAAACCGGACAGGACAGGCAAGTTACACATACTAAGGAAACAGCCAGGTTTTAACCTTTTTTCTGAACGGGAGAAGCTCCTTGATTTGCCTGATTTAGTACGGGAGCAGATTCCAGAGCTTGGCCGCGGCCACCTCAAAAGATCTACCCCCTGATCTGGTCTTCCTAAACCTAGGCACTCTCACCAACCTAGCCGCTGAGGAACGAAGCAGCCTGGTTGGGGAATACCACGCAAATTTGGATTGCAGGGGTAGAGGGCCTATTCCATGTAAGGGCTTAAAAACGAGGCAGAGGGCCTTGAATTGTACCCTCTGTCGTATAGGGAGCCAGTGCAGCTTCGCCAAGGCCGCCTGCGCATGTGCTCTCCTAGGAAGCCCCAGAACCAGTCTAGCAGCCGCTGATTGCAGTCTTTGGAGCCTGTCCAAAAGGAAGCCAGGGGACTCCAGTAGCAAGGCATTACAGTAGTCCAGCCTACTGAGGATCATACACCTTGCCACCTGGGTGCGCACCAGAGATGGTATTAATGGCATGATCTTCTGCAAAGACCGCAAAATAGCAAAACAGCAGGAGGTCGTCTTATTGACGTGTGTCTCCATGCTGAGCTTCTGATCAAGCATGACCCCTAGGTGGCGAACTGATTCCACTGGCCGCACTTTAGTCTCTGTCTCAGGAGGCCAAAAGTTCTCTGGAAATGGCCGGGAGATCTTATTCCCGGTGCTAAAGAGCACCTCCGTCTTCCCAGCATTAAACTGGAGGGAATTGTTCTTTAGCCAGCATTACGTATCACGTAGGCAGTTGTGGAATACCTCCACAGGTGTAGAATCCTCTCCCTCAAAGGAGAGGATCATCTGCGTGTCATCAGCGTAGTTTATTATTTTAATTTTGTAGGCTTTAATAAGTGAGATCAGAGGTCTTAAATATAAATTAAAAAGAATGGGGCTAATTGCTGATCCCTGTGGCATCCCGTGTGAGACATTGGAAAAAGCCGATTGAAAGAGAGGCAGGGACACCGCCTGCTGTCTGTCCTGCAGAAATGACCGAAACCACCTCAGAGCACTACCTCCCACCCCAGCATCATTTAAGCGGCCCAGCAGGATCCCATGGTTAACCGTATCAAAGGCGGCAGACATATCAAGCAGGATCAAAACCGCTGCTTGTCCCCTTCTGCACGCCTCTGAAGCTCGTCCAGGGCAGTAACCAATGCTGTTTCGGTCCCATGAGCCGGCCGGAAGCCAAATTGATCTTCCTCTAATAAGTGATGCTGTTCCAGGTGTTTGGAGAGGGTTAGACTGACCCAGCGCTCCACAATTTTGGTAGGGAAAGGTAGCAGGGAAATGGGTCTGTAGTTCTTGGAACAAACCGGATCTAAAGAAGGCTTCTTCAGCAGGGGAGATATCACCGCCTGCTTCCACTGGGCTGGAACCGTACCCGTGGCAAAAGATTGATTGCAAATCAGGCGGAGAGTGGGAAATAATTCCTCCTCAAACTCCTTCAAAGCAGGACATGCCACAAAACATACTGTTTATTTATTAATAAATGTGTTCATTTAATTTTGGTATTTTGTAAAGCATCAATTTTCTGCCCATGATAACTAAAAGCTGTAGCTGTATGTAAAATAGGGATGTCTAATACATATAAAACAGTAATGTAGCCTAACGGCTAGAGCAGTTAACCTCAAGCAGGAGAACCGGATTTGAGTCTCAGCAAGGGATACTCAACAGCCTGTTATTCTGGGCGAATCACATAATCTCCCCATGCCTCACAAAATGAATGTGTTTGTCTGTAAGGCGACTGATGCTCATGTAATGTGCTCTGATACCTTCGTATCAAGTTTGCCCTATATAAATCTCTGGAGAAAAAAAGTAATGAAAATAACAAGGCAATTAGAATACATTTGGGTGGGATGGGATAACTTCCAACATTCTGTGGGAACAGACCCATAGTATTTTTTAGGCAAAGGTTTTTTTGAAAAGTACAGTTTTCAAAAGCTTTCAGAGCTGGGGTTGTTGGGCTCTGATCTGGGTTTGGTGTTCAAGGCATTCCACAATGTTTGACTCCATACGCCCAAAGAACGTCTTCTACGGTTCTGATGGTTGAAAATATATCAAAGAATTAAATAAGATGATGCTGATCATAGGTTCCTAGAGGGCATGTAGTCTTTGTTCCAGTAGGTCCTATTGGACAGTGCTGAGTACCTTGCATACAATTCCTGCAACAAACAAAGTGATGGAATGAAGGCTTGAATTAAGCTCAGACACTGGTGATGACTTGTGCCCCCACATTCCTGTCCATCATTTTTACCCACCATCCCACTCTAGACAGATATAGGACCTAGCTCGGTCCCATTTAGATGGGAATAGATGCAACACCAGACATGTTTCGGAATGTGTAGGCCTAGTGCTTGCTAACAGCCAGTGAAGCATTTTTAAAGCTGTATGTACCCGCCCACATCTTCGTGAGGTAAGGCACAACTTTAGTGACTTGGCTATGGAACCTTTGGAATCTATAAATCAAGTTCTTTTGCAGGCTTGTGTAAATTACATTTTATTGATCTATCAATCGCAAAAAGAAAATATTTGCGAGATCAATTCAGTGAAATATTTGGAATGAGGGGATTTTCTGAAGACATGAGAGTTGAACATTGACACTATTCTCTACCGTTTTTTATTTAAGTGGTGAAAGGGAAGTTTGAGGCAATGATGATCCACAGGTTTTCAGCTTTCTAAGTGGTGGTGGGAGCTGGCCCAGGACTAGATGGCCACAAAATATCCTCGCTTCCTAAGATTAGCATTTCTAATCTAGCTTCATTTGCGTAAAGGAAGTGAATTTTGTGCTTATGTAGTATCAGAAACAGGGATCGCATGCGGCCATCAAACATGAGTGGGGAGAGGACAGAGCTTTGAAGTGCAGAGATCAGTGAGTTGAGGATTTTGAAGAACCTATTTGTACTTGCTAAGTACGACTCAAGAGGAAATAACCGATCCATTTCAGGTTAATAGTTATAAGCACAAAAAAACTCAAAACCCATGTTTTGTATAGCTTCCATAGGATGCTTTATTGAAGAACTCAGGTATTAAAACACAGTTTTTCAATGCTCTTACATCAGAACAATGCAAAACCTGGTGCCTGATGGACACTGATCAACAGCTCCCTTGCTTTTCAAGATAGCTCAGAGAGGTGGTGAAATGGTGGTTTAAATATTGCCATCTTTCAATCCCATTGCAGGTCCCTGCAGACCAAAGAGCGACAGGGGAAAACGAATATCTGCCTCCCCTATCTGGACATATCCACACTAATGATTGTCTCTCATAAAAAATTGCTGGTTTTGCAGCACAGGCGTAAAAGGACATCTCTGACAGAGGTTGCATGTAATTACAAAGCATAACTCATACTTTACCACAAATGCATTTACCAGACATATTTTACAATGCATGCCTTTTCCACACAATTACATAGATTATCATTAAAAAAATCTATATGAAGAAAACCTTTACCACAAATCAGTTTACCACAAACATCTTTACAACGTTTTTCAAAGAACAAAACATCTTTTTTTTTAAATTTATAAATAAAGCGGTGTACCCAATGAATAAATTAGTCTAATCAAATTATCCAAGTTTCTTGTTTCTTATTTATTTCATGTTGAAAAAATCTTTTATTTTGTCTCTGTAAATATTTGAATTGATACAGCCTCATCCAATACATTTCGTTCACAAAGATAAACTTCTTCAGGGTGTACTAATTCAGTGGGCCACAAAAGTTAATTAGTGAATCTATGGGGAAGTATTATTCCAAATGAGGCAATAACTCATAGCCTTCTTTCATTTCTGCCCCACAAGAAGACTCTTAAAAAATTAGTTCCAATAATTCATACCTTCTACTAAAATCCTCATATTCGGGATTAGGTAAACCACATCACAGACACCTGAATTTATGTCTGAACTTTTTTGCTGTTTGCAGTGGTGGTGTTGGATGCCTTTCTAGTGTGGGACATGGATTAGGGTGTCCATGATGTGGTATAAATTTGTATACCAACAAAAACCCTCATAAATGTATACTAATATTTGCTACCCTACATAACACTATAACTCTAGAGAATAGTGAAATCTAGATTATGGATAAAGCATTGAAGTCAACATCCCATTCAGGAAAGACCTATCTTTTTAATGTGTGTAGTCTCCACACCAAGTGGGGAGACTCCACAGTCGTAAAGATACAACTCTTATAATACTTTTGTGAATAGGAAAACACTTAAACTTACACTGAAGTGTAAGTTTACTTTTTGAATCAGGCACATAAAAAGACGTATATTACAATGAAAAGTTTTGACTTCTGTAGTAATGTAGCTGAATAATTTGCACATATTATTTGCAATCAGGGTGTTAGTTTTAGATTGTGCTGGTTTTGTGTTCCTCACACAGTGTGTGTCTGATTTACAACAGTAAAGTTAGACCTAAAGTCTAACTTAGATGAAAAGTCTAACTCTACTACTTTTCTGTATTCACAAAATAAAGTTACTACTAGTAAAGTTACTAGTAGTAAAATTACTAGTCGTAAAATTACTAGTCGTAAAATTACTATTAATAACTTGCTTTTGTGAATACCAAAAAGTGGTAAAGTAAGACTTTTGTTCTAAGTTAGAATTTTGTTCTAACTTTACCTTTGTGAATCGGGCCATATAGTCCCTTACAATTAATTTTGACTATCAAACAGCAGGGGAAACGTTTATAATTGCACCATTGTGGGGGTTACTTTAAACCTTGTGTATTTTGAAGTACTTTCCTCTGCTACTTTGTTTGGATGACACGTGAAAGAAATACCTTAAAGACTGTCCCTTTAATTGGAAGGAATGGACTGAAGTCCCTTTTCACTGTCCTTAGAGTTACGTTGATTTAAAACCTAATGAACCCACGGACAGGTAGCTATTGGCATCTGATGAAAAGTTGTTGAACTTGAAACGCGTTATGCCTGTTTTGCTCTAAATAAAAAGAACTTCTTTCAAGCTCTGCTGGTGTGGTTCGTGTAGCGTGATGGATTGCGCAGTCTTTGGTGGATATATATATATATATATATATATATATTGTCGCTCCAAGGTTGTCCACCTTTGAGTAGCACACGAGCAGCAGCTTGATTTATGTATAGGTGAAGACGGGCATCCGCTTGTAGATGCCGCTCCGTAATGGATCTGCCCGACGCATTTCGAAGCTCCATATGCTTCTCTTCAGGGGCTTTAACGGAAACGGTGTGCGCAACCATTAACCCACCTCTCCATTTTCCATATGACACACCCACCAATGGGAGGCTCAAATGAGACTGTGTATTATGGGAAGTGTGGTGCGGAAGGCACATAATCAAGTCCTGTATGGACCTCACAAGTGGGCCCATCCTCGATCCCTTGTACGGCTGCTGTTTCACTTCCGTGACCCCCAAGGATGACGGGGTGGTGCATACTCCGCGGCTGGACGGCCGCGTATAAATTGTCTCTCCAAGGTTGGCCACCTTTGAGTAGCACACGAGCAGCAGCTTGATTTATGTATAGGTGAGGACGGGCATCCGCTTGTAGATGCCGCTCCGTAATGGATCTGCCCGACGCGTTTCGAAGCTCCATATGCTTCTCTTCAGGGGCTTTAACGGAAGCGGTGTGCGCAACCACTAACTCACCTCTCCATTTTCCATATGACACACCCACCAATGGGAGGCTCAAATGAGACTGTGTATTATGGGAAGTGTGGTGCGGAAGGCACATAATCAAGTCCTGTATGGACCTCACAAGTGGGCCCGTCCTCGATCCCGTGTACGGCTGCTGTTTCACTTCCGTGACCCCCAAGGATGACGGGGTGGTGCATACTCCGCGGCTGGACGGCCGCGTATAAATTGTCGCTCCAAGGTTGTCCACCTTTGAGTAGCACACGAGCAGCAGCTTGATTTATGAATAGGTGAGGACGGGCATCCGCTTGTAGATGCCGCTCCGTAATGGATCTGCCCGACGCGTTTCGAAGCTCCATATGCTTCTCTTCAGGGGCTTTAACGGAAGCGGTGTGTGCAACCACTAACCCACCTCTCCATTTTCCATATGACACACCCACCAATGGGAGGCTCAAATGAGACTGTGTATTATGGGAAGTGTGGTGCGGAAGGCACATAATCAAGTCCTGTATGGACCTCACAAGTGGGCCCATCCTCGATCCCGTGTACGGCTGCTGTTTCACTTCCGTGACCCCCAAGGATGACGGGGTGGTGCATACTCCGCGGCTGGACGGCCGCGTATAAATTGTCGCTCCAAGGTTGTCCACCTTCGAGTAGCACACGAGCAGCAGCTTGATTTATGTATAGGTGAGGACGGGCATCCACTTGTAGATGCCGCTCCGTAATGGATCTGCCCGACGCGTTTCAAAGCTCCATATGCTTCTCTTCAGGGGCTTTAACGGAAGCGGTGTGCGCAACCACTAACCCACCTCTCCATTTTCCATATGACACACCCACCAATGGGAGGCTCAAATGAGACTGTGTATTATGGGAAGTGTGGTGCGAAAGGCACATAATCAAGTCCTGTATGGACCTCACAAGTGGGCCCGTCCTCGATCCCGTGTACGGCTGCTGTTTCACTTCCGTGACCCCCAAGGATGACGGGGTGGTGCATACTCTGCGGCTGGACGGCCGCGTATAAATTGTCGCTCCAAGGTTGTCCACCTTTGAGTAGCACACGAGCAGCAGCTTGATTTATGTATAGGTGAGGACGGGCATCCGCTTGTAGATGCCGCTCCGTAATGGATCTGCCCGACGCGTTTCGAAGCTCCATATGCTTCTCTTCAGGGGCTTTAACGGAAGCGGTGTGCGCAACCACTAACCCACCTATCCATTTTCCATATGACACACCCACCAATGGGAGGCTCAAATGAGACTGTGCATTATGGGAAGTGTGGTGCGGAAGGCACATAATCAAGTCCTGTATGGACCTCACAAGTGGGCCCGTCCTCGATCCCGTGTACGGCTGCTGTTTCACTTCCGTGACCCCCAAGGATGACGGGGTGGTGCATACTTCGCGGCTGGACGGGCGCGTATAAATTGTTGCTCCAAGGTTGTCCACCTTTGAGTAGCACACGAGCAGCAGCTTGATTTATGTATAGGTGAGGACGGGCATCCACTTGTAGATGCCGCTCCGTAATGGATCTGCCCAACGCGTTTCGAAGCTCCATATGCTTCTCTTCAGGGGCTTTAACGGAAGCGGTGTGCACAACCACTAACCCACCTCTCCATTTTCCATATGACACACCCACCAATGGGAGGCTCAAATGAGACTGTGTATTATGGGAAGTGTGGTGCGGAAGGCACATAATCAAGTCCTGTATGGACCTCACAAGTGGGCCCGTCCTCGATCCCGTGTACGGCTGCTGTTTCACTTCCGGACCACACTTCCCAGAATACACAGTCTCATTTGAGCCTCCCATCGGTGGGTGTGTTATATATAAAATGGGGAAGTGGGTCGGCGGTTGCGCACACCGCTTCCGTTAAAGCCCCTGAAGAGAAGCATATGGAGCTTCGAAACGCGTCGGGCAGATCCCGTACGGAGCGGCGTCTACGAGTGGATCCCCGTCCTCACCTATACATAAACCAAGCTGCTGTTCGCGTGCTACTCAAAGGTGGACACCTTCGAGCATTGATATATATATATATATATATATATATATATATATATATATAAACAAAGGATTTAGAGTGACAATAAAAAAAACTAATAAACCGAGTGAAGAGATTAACATGTGCTCCAGCCCTGCAGTGTCAATCACACTATAAAGGAAGACCTGTGTGTCAATGCGGTGACACATACACATACACACACACACCTATGGATTGGAATAGAGTGTCAGAAAAAGTGATAATATCATTATTGTGTGTGTAATATAATATGCAAGATAAGTTTTGTGAGTAGAACCATACATTGTGGCACTGAAAATATGTCTCAGGGCCATTTTTAGCGGTGAGAAAACATCACATTTTACTACACCATTTAGGGATACAACACAGAAAGGCATATGAAAGTCTAATAGTTCCCACTGAGGAGGGTGATGATAGTGAAAATGACATGCAAATGCACATGTACCAAAACACTACTAAGCAATTTGAAAAATATTTTGAGAAAGAAAAAAAATTGGGCTAGAGAGACACAAATGTTTTAAATTCAGAGAAAACAAGAAAAGGTGACTAATTACATTGCTGAACTGAGAGTTTTATCTAGCACATGTGACTTTGGGCAGTATATATGATTCACTAATTTGTGATCCGTTAGTGAGATGCACCAACAACCATAAAAGACAGGAGAAATTGTTGTCTAAAAATCCCAATTTAAGACAAGCAATAGAGATTGCATGAAGTATAGAACATGCTGCAGAATGTGTGAAAAAGACGAAGATGTAGAGTCTGTTGTAGAAGTATCATTAAAATGAAGAAAAAATATATTTAAATAAGACATATAAAGACTAGAAAGATATACATACAAACAGGAAATGTGAACATTTAGTTGTTATAGATGTGGCAATCACAACCACTTAGCGAATAGCGTGTCAATCGATCGAACTCAGTGAGTTACTCTCGGGACTCAATCTGGTGCAACAAGTGACAACGGCCACCCATATCAAGAGGCACACTCTTGACCATATCTGGTCCGTTAATATAGCCATGTCCCCTGTGTCTGTACTCCCATGCACTTGGTCTGACCACTATATTGTCAAATTTACCATCTTTGACAATTTGTCGGTCAAATCATCTTGCCCTGGAGGAGGCACTTACAGAAATTGGAAGATAAGCGACAAAACATCCTTGCATAGCTCTCTCACTAACTCCCTCCCCCCTCTCAACCTCTCAACCCCTCAATCAACCTTGCTGCCGAGCAGCTCACCGGCTGGCTTTTTGCCATTAGTAACAAATGTGCGCCCCTTAAGAAAGCACGTGCCCCCCGTCGCCATGACGCTCATAAGTGGTTTTCTGACGAGTTAAAAACTCAGAAATTAGGCCTAAGGCAACTCGAAAGAACCTGGAGACGTAAGTACCTTCCAGAAGACAAACGCCTTATATCAACTCATTAAAGATTTATAAAAAATCCATCTTGACCGCCAAAGCCGCATACTTCTCTTCCAATATTCTGTCCATCTCCAACCGTACTAAAGAGATCTTTTCTATAGTAAAGGAGTTGTCCAATCCTGCCAGAGTCTCCGTCAGACCTGTCCCTTCGCAAAAGTTCTGCAACTCCTTGAAATCTTTCTTTATCGAAAAAATTGCACTGATTAAGGCCAGCATCCTGCCCTGCAATAACCCCCTGCCTTGTCCCACCGTGGTCCAAAACCACACCACCTTCTCGCAATTTCCCAGCATCACCGAGCTCGCCCTCTTGGACCTACTCTCTAAAGTCAAGTCAGGCTCTCCTATGGATTGCTGCCCCCCCCAGCATCCTGAAAGAAATCTTCACTTCCCTTCCTTGTCCAGCACTCCATCTTCTGAACCAATCTCTTTCCCAGGGTATTGTCCCTGCCTCCTTTAAGGAAGCCGTTGTCATTCCTCTTTTAAAGAAGCCCGGGGCTGACCCCCAACTGTTAACTAATTACCGCCCCATTTCCCTCTTACCCTACCTTGCCAAGGTTCTGGAAACGCATGTCACGAGATGTCTCACTGAGTTTCTAGAAGACTCTGAATTTCTTGACTCCAACCAAGCTGGGTTCCGCCCTGCTCATTCCACCGAGGCGGTGATCCTCACAGTCCTAGACTCTCTTTGTGACAAGGTTGACTCCGGCTCTTCGCAGGCCCTTGTCCTGCTAGACCTCTCCTTGGCCTTTGACACCTTCGACCCTAATCTTTTGGTCGATCGTGTCAGAGACGCGGGAATCACGGGACCCGCCCTGGGCTGGATTATCTCCTTTTTGGAGAATCGATCTCAGGCAGTCAGCACTGCACCCTTTACTGCACCCAGAATGAGCATCGCCTGTGGAGTCCCTCAGGGTTCCTCACTCTCTCCGTTGTTATTTAACCTGTATCTTCTTCCCCTCATCCGTGCTCTGAGAGAACGTGAAGTCTGCACCTTCAACTATGCAGACAACTTCCAACTTATCTTCCCCATTAGTAACTCTCCGGAGTCCGTTCTCACTTTTCAGTCCACTATACTGTTCATCAGTCAGTGGATGAACAGTAATCATTGCAAGCTCAATCCGGATAAGACAGAGCTTGTTCTTACTGGAGGTATCACCAAGAGCCCCTGGGGCCCTCATTTTTGGCCCAAGGAACTTTGCCAAGCTCCTTCTCCATCGTCCACGGCCAAAAGCTTAGGGGTCATTATCAGCCAAGACCTCACGATGAAGGCCCCGATCGGCTCAGTGATCTCTACCTTTTTTTTCCAACTTAGGAAAATAAAAAAGATCTGCAGGTTCCTCACCCATGAAGCACGAATCCAGGTGATTCTTGCTATGATCATGTCCAATGTTGATTATGTCAATTCTCTTTACCATGGCATTCCCATCTATCTTTCCAAATGCCTACAAATGGTCCAGAACCAGGCGGCTCGCCTGATTACTCGCCACCCCAGACATCTCCACATCACCCCCCTTTTGAATCAACTGCATTGGCTACCTATAATCCAGCGCTGTGCCTTTAAGGTTGGTTGCCTCATTTACAAGGCCCTTAATGAGAAAAGTCCAAAATTTGTGAATAAACTGATTCACAGACACGCTCCCTCCCGCAACCTGCGCTCAGCCCACAAACTATTGCTATCGTCACCTTCCTACAGACTAAAACGCACTGGTGGTGCCAGGTTTGCTGTCCTGGCGCCCATGTTCTGGAACTCTCTCCCTTCTGACATACGCTTCTGTGACACTCTTCTTAAATTCAGAAGCTGTCTTAAAACCTGGCCATTTCGCCAAGCCTTCTAATTTTGCATTCAAACCTGGGCTCTGAAGACATGGTAGCGCCAAGAAACCTCCTCGGTGTATGCGCGCTTTTTAAATGTATTTTAACATAACATAACATA
Organism: Lissotriton helveticus; assembly: GCF_964261635.1. Classification (NCBI taxonomy): domain Eukaryota; kingdom Metazoa; phylum Chordata; class Amphibia; order Caudata; family Salamandridae; genus Lissotriton; species Lissotriton helveticus. Next base: position 1,351,809,385 of record NC_136067.1, read on the forward strand.
ACATAACATAACAAGTACAGAAGGTAATTCAGTATGTAGGAAGTGCTAAAAAATGGGCACAATGCCAGGATGTGTAACAATCAAGAAATTAAATTGATCTATGGAGTAGAAATGTAAGAGCAGGAGACACAGAAAATAATTTTACAAGTGGCCGATTGCAATGAAAACTCAGACAGAAATATGTTATCCTAAGTGCATGGTGACATTTGATGGAAAAGACATGATGTTTGCTGATAATTGTTCACCATTCACCTTGTCAGATCATAATTTGTTTAAAGAAAAAATGTATACTGAAGAATATCAGTTAGAAGCACCAGATATAAATTCCAGAGGATATAAAAGAGACCCCATACCGAAGGAGGAACTGGTAAGAATGTGGATATCATTCAAGGACAGGCCCACTGTAAGCAAAATATAAATTGCAAAACAAGGTTCAAACTTATTAGGATGGAGACATCAAAATGAACTGGGTATAACCTTAGATCCCAATAACACTGAGCAAGTGATGTTGGTAGAAAGATCATGGGGGGCAGATCAGATATGTGAAGAATTCCCTAATTTATTCTCAAATGAATTATGTTTACTAAAGGATTTTCAGAATAAAATATAAATTAAGGATATGGTTACACCAGTTGTCCAAAAGGCATGCCCAATTCCACATTTGATGTTAGAACCATTGAAAAATTAACTTGGTAGACTAATAGAGCAAGGGATCATTGAACCTACGGATTATTCGGAGTGTTAGTTCCAATTGTCATAGTAAATACAGGTGTAAACAAAGGAATTCCATTGTGTATTGATCTAAATGAGTAGAGATCTAAATAACAATATATGAGTGGAAAGACGCCCTTTATCCAGAATAAATTATATGTTGAGTACTACGGATCAGGCTCATTGTTTTACCTAGCAAGGATGCTATGTATTTTCTTTAACTTTTAAATGGTTTTGATATCTGTTATAGTGATCCTGCATTTTCTAAAGCTGCTGTGAGGAGTAGAACGGCAATGGAGGGCTACGTGCATTAGGATGCACATGTTCACTATGGGGAGCTAAGGGCGGGAGTATAAATCTAGTTAGTATACATGGCAAATGTTTCTCTGTGTTATTTTTTTTAATTGATGTAACATTTTGTACATGCTATTTGTGAAGTTTTAATTTGTGTATATTTTATGTCCCTTCTTTTGTGCCGAATAAAGTAATTTGAATTGAATTGACTTGCTTATCTATGGGAACACTATTGAAGCCAACAATGCTACAGTAAGAAAAGTAATGGACAAATTAGAAAAAGCAGACCTCGCCATAAAAAAGAATAAATGTCAAATAGGCTTACGCTCAGTAGAATATTTAGGGCACACCATATCAGGAGATGGAATAAAACCCAGGATTAGCTTAGTGGAAGCAGTGAAGAATGCATTGAAAACCACAAACAAGGATGAATTGAAATCATTCCTTGGGCTTGGCAGAATATGTAGCTAAATGTATAAAGAACTTCTCAGACATCACAGATCCACTAAGGATGCTATTAAAAAAGGAGGTACACTTCCAATGGAACAATGATTGTCAGTTAGCATTTGAAAAAATTAAAGAATCAATTATCAATGCACCAGTCATCATAACAGAATCTCTAGATGCGTATTCAGCATGCATACAATATGAGTCAGCATGTGTAAGCATTAGGCATCAAAGCATAGAGTTTGGACGTGCTAGATCTTGGTTTGCACTCACCCCAGACAAATTTCCTTATAACTCCAAGAATCTCTTGGAGAGTAGCGGCTGGTACAATTATAGGGAGCATTCTAAAAATATACATGGGTCTGGGTATAACATTCCTTTTCAATAATTTAATTTTGCCCCACATAAACAATCTAATGTCTAAAATGGGAAGCATGTTATCTCGGATCGCATGTGAAAGGACTGTATTAAGAAAAACTCCTAGATAGTTAAGGCATGATGTCAGCCAAGGGTGGCCCTAGTTGCGGTGTGTGTCACCAGTAGTGCTTCAAACTTGAATCAGCTGATTTGGTACCCTGAAAATGCAGAGAAGGAGTCAATTGCTGCCACTGGGACTGGTATTGTGTTATTGGTATTAAAGAGGGATTCTAAGATATTGAGGACATAATACATTGCCTTATGTTGCCCCACAATGGCATTTATGGCTTTAATGTTATGGTCTGTACAAATATCAATAGCTAATGGTTCAATCGTCATTATTAAACACAACAGTGGGGAGAGAGGGCAACCCTGTATCATACCACGGCTGCTTTCAAAATGTGAGGATTTAAAACCAGCACAGGTTAATGAGGCCATGTGATTGATATCTAGCCACCATATTTTATCAATGAAGGATTTATTTAAACCCATCTTCTCCATTACATGAATACGTTGACCCATTCTACGTGATCAAATGCCTTTATTGGTATCTAATGAGATTAGCATCTTCTCATTAGTCTGCCAAACCAGATGTGAAAGAGCCCCCTAAGTTATTTGGTGAGGACCTACTAGGCACACATTCTATCTGAGATGAATGAAATAGTAAGGCAATAAACGATTTAAGCCTGTTGGCTTGCATTTCCACCAGAATGTTAATGTCTCTGCTAATTAACAATATGGATCTGCAGATAACAGACCTCTCTTTGATTTGGGAATTAACGATATTCGAGCTCTATTGAAAACGAAATGTATGTCTGAGGGTCCAGAATTTTTCTGAATAATCAGGTGGTGGGCCAATGAGGCAATACAAATAAGATACCCTTTTACTAGATCTGGTACCATAAGCATAGGAGGTAAAAGCATAGTCCCTCTTAGAGGGATATGTCGGGCACCTGGGCTCTATGAAAGCGTGGTCGGAAATTATGTCACGCATGGCTAATCTATCACATGGTTGTGCGACATTCGAAGCGGTGGATCTGTTGAGGTAGGAGTGAAATTTGAGTACTTTGATTTTCCCAAAGGAGTGGAGTGGTAATGAAGTCAGTTTTAGGACATAGAGGTACGTGGATGGACCAGATTATCATGGTTTCATTCTGGATTCTGAGTTTCATGAAGACATACATGGCCCAGTCATCTTTCCAAGTTCATTTGATTCACGCGGTAAGCGATTTGTGAAGTAAAATTGTCACTCCACCTGTGGGCCAGATGGGGTCTTTTCTCATTAAAGGACATTGCATCCTGTTAGCATAAAGCATGGTACTCACCCAGTCCCTTTCCAGTTTCTTATTTTCTGCAGCAGTCAGGCGTATCTCTTAGAATAAGGCTATATCTGGTGGGCGACTGCATAGGTAATTTCACATTTTCTTTTGCTTTATGAAATGAGTCAGGCCGTCTACATTAAGGGACTCGGTTCCAAAGGGGCACAGATGGATGTGGAAACGTGGGAAGAGGGTGCTATTGTTATTTTTTTTAATAGAGCACAAGAAATACCCCAAACGGTGTCCTGGTGCTAAAACAAAAGATTCAAAACAAAGACATGGCTACAAGCAGAACCCGGGGCGACAAAATGGTGTTGTCACAAAAAAGAAAACTTCTTATAAAAAAAGACATAATGCAAACTAATAGACACTGAAGAGAAAAGCTGTTAGCCCTTTCCTGAATTGAAGTAAAAAAGGGCATTTTCTGCAGACAATCAGGAAGCTCATTCCACAGTTTTACTAGACAGCTGGAAAAAGCCTTGCCTCCTGTACGGCATCGGGTGACCAGCATTAGAACCAGCAGATGTGCATCAGAGTAGCGCAGCAGACAAGAGGGAGTGTACCTCTTGGTTTTATTAACCCGATACACCAGGCCTATTTCATAAGCTGTTTTGTGAACAAGGCAGTGTGATTTAAACTTCATTCGCTTTTCAACTGGAAGCCAGTGCAGATGTTTTAGGGCATCTGAGGTGGATGGCCAACAATGAAGGCAAAGTATCATCTTGGCTGCCACATTCTGAATGCCTTGCAATTTCCTTAGCAGTCCTTTGTCTGCCCCCAAAAGAGGGAATTGCAGTAATCCAGGTGGCTGAGAATAGTCGTCTGGATCGCCACCGTATGGATCTGTTTGGGAAGTAAGAGAAGTATCTTCTTCAAGACCTTAAGTAAAAAATGGCAAGTTGAAACAATGATTGACCTGAGCCTTCAACATGAGGTTGGGTTTGAGATAGATGCCTAGATGTTTTACAATCTTTACAGGAGCAAGGGGTACCATTCATAAGGGAGGCCAGAAATCGAGAGGTAACATTGATGTAGCCACAGAACCTCTGTCTTTTCAGAGTTAAATATTAAGCCATTTTGATGCAACCAACTGGAGACAGCTGTCATACATCTGTGAAAAGAACCAAAATTATCTTTGGTAGGTGGATTTGCATTGATAATAAGTTGAGTGTAATAACATAATTCATGCCTTGTACTTCAAAAGATTTAATAAGTTTCTGAAGAGGGAAGATGTGCAAATTAAACAGAGTAATGCTAATTGCAGAGCCCTGCGGCACCCCTTGATGCAATACCTTAAAGTCAGAGAGTAATGGGAAAGATAGATCTTCTGAAATCTATCCGTCAGGTGGGATCTACACCAGTCAAAGGCAGCGTCTTTAATCCTGGCTTTCTGTGACCTGTCCAGCCGAATGCCATGATAGACCATATTGAATGCTGTTGACAGACCTAAGAGAACCAGAGCAGATGGTTTAGCCTTGTCCGACAGCATTCGAAGGTCAGCCCCCATGGCCAGCACAGCTGTTCAGTTCTGTGCAGAAGAAAAAAACCTGAGTGGATGATGTCTAGCACCTGACTCTGCGCCAGGCTCTCTGTTAACAATTAATTCATGTAGTTGGAGAGAGCCCAAGGATCTGCTTTAGGATTTTTAGGAATTAAGGCCCTTTCCAAACATCAGGGGACAGCCTCGAGGCCAGTGATGTATTTCATACCTTCCTCAATGTGGGGGCCAAGAGTGCCAGCCATCTTCTGCCACTGAGACAGGTGCAAGGGATCTAGGGCCAGATGTAGGTAACTTCAATTTACCGACTCATAAATACCGAATTTTACCGATTCGTTATTTATGAATCGGTAAATATGAGGGGACCCAGATTTCAGTGTCGCTGAGATGATGGAAAGCTTTGTTTCCGATATGAGTGCCCAGTGGTCTAGAATAACAGCCTGCTTAGAGGTGATGAGACTAGGGGTCTTTAACTCTGTCTCTATATCTGCCTCCAGAGCATACCTCAGAGGTTTGGACTGACTAATATTTCTGTCCGGCTCAAGGATTGCCTTTATCTTGGTGTCTACAATTTCAGCCAGCTGAATCGTGAGCTCTTGTGTGTATAAGATAGTATTAGATACTTCTTAATTCCCTATTCGGGGATTCCTTTTGCATTGTTATGTTGATGTGTATCTTAAAACTCTTATAAAAAAATGTATTTAAAAAAAGATAGTATTAGATATACTTAGCAACTGAAAAATCGTTGACGATCTGGAACATTTCCTTTTCAAAATTGACTGCATTCGGGATTTTAGAGGTATAAAATATCTTCTGTTCACAAATAATCAGCTATTTAGAGCTCCACTGTTTGGATCTCAGGGCTACTCTTGCCGAGTCAGCATATTCAACTCACCACATGCATTCCAGCTTCTTGCATCTTAGTTTTGCTTATTAAGAGTAGGGGAGTACCAAGGTGCAGAAGGAGAAGACTAGGCTTTATGCCTGGTGTTTGCTGGTAAAAGCGTATCCACCACTGATTGCACCCAGTTTATATAATTATCATATCCTACTGATACAGTATTTCCAGTATTTTCCCTGGGTGACATGTATGACATAGATCTTTACCACCTTAGAGGTGTTTAATTTCGACCAAGGGTGATATTTGCTCTGTGAGGCCGTTTGCCTCCCCATGTTGTTTCCTTTCCCTGTCTTGGATTGCTATGAGAGGACCTGAAAAGGGATTTATAAGTAGTCCTTCCATACCTGTAGGATGCCTTCTTCATACCAGATATGATCAGCTGCCCCAGAAATCAAGCCTATCATATATACCTTGATATGAGTAGGACTGGAGACTAGCATGTCCAACCCAGAAGCGGACATCCCCCCTCATAAGGGCCGTCACCTCTTGTGAAAAGAGGTGGTCAGCAAGAGTAAAACCAAAAGAAGGAAGTAAAATATCCATTAAGAATACCCAACCCCTTGTGGTAATGTGAACCATAATAAAGGAGGCCCTCTCCAGACACCCAGAAACTAATACAACAAAGTGATTCAACATACCCGTCGGCAACATGTGCATTTAGCAAGAATCATATAACTATCTCTCAGGGGTGTTGGGGAAGGGCCTGCAGTGCTGTAAGTATGAGTAGGGACAAATAGGAGGTAGGGAAGTAATTTCTTGTTTCAGAAAGGAAGCCCCATGCCGGCATGGATGAATCAAATTCCAGCCAAGCTGGTAGTTTAAGTTTTCAACAGCGATCTGTATTCATCCCTCGGTTTTGCTTCAGTCGGAGATGTATTTCTGACCCCAGGAGCCCATTTCTGAGTCACTCTTTCAAGGCAGTGGCGTTCTTCATATTCTTCACATTCTTCAGTTAGTTGGGATATCCAAAAGGTATTCTGTGGTACTGAATATAGGGCATCTCTGCTGTCCATGGGCGAGGCTTCTAATGGGTGCAAGCAATTTTCCAGGATGAACATATTCTGTTGTGCTGCCATTCAGGGTGATGAACTTCTACATCTACATTTACTCAGAGTGTGTCCAGGTGCTGTCATGTGGACATCCCCATTACAAATTAATTGCAGTCCCAACAGATGTGTTTTTAACCATTTCTGGAAGCTCCATGCATTCAGCATGTCCCTGAGCTCAAATCTTAAACCATTCCAAACTTGCGTGGCCAAGACTGCAAAAGCAGGATCCATCTCTCGATACCTGTTTACAGCATGTAACCACCATTTGCTGGCAATCAGTAGTGAGTAATAATATTGTTGGATGGTATTGCCGCAGTCTGGCAGAGAACCATATTTTGTACAAATTGCAGACTTTGGATAAAATGTTCAGGAAAGCCCAAATACAGCACATTAGAGCAGTTGAGACAAAAAATAACTACAGTCCTCTGCACCTCACATGGAAATAAAGTCAAAAACGTTTAAAATGTTTGCATTATCCAAAAACAGGCTCTTACCACTGAGGAAACCTGAGCCATAAAAGAAATGTAACAATTAAATTGAATACCCAGGTTCCTACCCATAGCCACTGGAGAGCGAGGAACTGGTGTCTCCCTGGGCCAGCTCCCCTCTCAGCGTGGAACAGTATCTGGACCAAATAACAAGACTTCTGTTTTGCCTGCATTACACTGTAGGTTGTTTACTCTCATCAGGTTCATCACTGCCCTCATGCAGACCAAAAAAGCCTCATTTGCTGTTATGGAACAGCCCTTTTAAGAGAACAAAATATGTGCATTGTCCCCATATGATATGATGTTAATAACAAATTATTCCAATAAAGTGACAAGGGGCGACATGTAGATATTAAACAGTGTTGGACTCAATGAGTATCCTTTAGTTGCACTCTGTTTAAGAATCTTTATACCTGAAGAAGAAGGGTTCATCCACATTGCCTGCTTTCTTTTTGCCAAAAATAAGCGCATCCAATTCCAGGTTGACCCTCCTATTCCAAAATCGGAGGAGCGTTGCATAGGAATAGTATGAGATACAGTATCGAACACAGCAGAGAGATCTAATAATACCAAAGCATCATCATGACCCTTATCCAAAATCAGTTTACTAAGTCGAAAACCAGCTCAACACCTCCAGGTCCACGTGGCAGCGGAGACAAGCTTCACGACATCACCTGATCGCAACCCGACATCGCCTGGTTCCTTCCTGGTTCCTTCCTGGTCACTGGCTAGTGACCCAGACTCTGTCCCCTCTGCTTTCAGGTACTCTACATCTTCGATTCACCCTTGGATCCAACCGGACTCTTCCCTCCTGGTCGCCTGCAGCATTTTTTCTCCCAGGCTCCATAGAACTCCACGACGAAACCCAACACACTTTGACACCTATGCACCACCTTCCTGTGGGTGAGGTAACACAAGCATTACGGTGCTCCTGTAGAGATTTACATCCCTAGTGTTCTAGTTTAAAGTGGTTAAGTTCTAGTCCAGTCGGAAGACTTCCAAAACAGTAACTTTCTAACTTTTACGCACCATTGACTTCTATTGGTGCATGCGTGCGCATTTAGACACTGCACCCTCATCCTGTGGGCCTCCCACGTCCCTGATGTTAGTCCAGTGTAGCCCCAGCGATTTCCAAGGCCCTAGGCCTTACCATTGTTCGTGACGTGGTTCTTATACCACTATTTTAGTATATGGTTTTAAAGGCCACCAGGGCCTATCCATATTTGTGCAACTTTTGTATGCTATATGAAGTTCTTTGTTGCTTGGGCTTCTGCCCTCATAAAGAGTACAGAGGATTATTCTAGTAATAAATACATATATTTTATAATATATAACTTGTGTGGTGTCCTTTCATTTGATGTTAAAAGGATTGCATATGGTAAAACAGCTGGCTTCACATGCCCTCTTGAGTTTAGCCTAAGACTGCTTTTGTCCATGCTACCCCTAGGATAGCTGGTCTAAAAGGTTGACTTACAACCATTCACCATAAGGGTCGTTTGGACTGGTGCACGGTGCTCACTAGAATAGTGAACATCACATACCAGGCCAACTTCTCACATCCATGTGCCTGTCCTTCCCTCCTAGGACAAACCTAAGACCTCCCCAGCCTCAGGGAGATTCTCCTACCTTGGAAATCTTTTTTAATTATTGTTTACAAGTTGTTTATAAATTAAATGTAAAGTAATACATTTAAAATAATTAATGATTTAATATGCATTTAATTTGATGCATTAACGTGCTAGCAAATTGTATTCGTTCTAGGTTAATGTTTAATGTTTTAAGTTAATTTTCATTTATATTATGCATTAAAATATTTGTATTAATTTTTTTGAAAAGAATAGCAAAGTTGTCTACGTTTCTCTACAGTTCCCAGTAAGGATATCCCCTTCACAGTGGAGGGAACTCCACCTATGCGTGCAAAGTTACTTGTAGTACCAGAATCTGTAGTAGTATTCCAATTACATGGATTATTATTGGTAGCCCTAATAATGTTAGTGCTACTGGTAGTAAAACAAGTAGTAATAGAAATACTAAAATCAGCAGTACTTGCTGTTGGACACAAGTGAAATGTTATTTGCTTGTAATCGTAGCATTTTATTACAAGTAGCTTCATGAACTCATGAGCAGTGAATATCATCACCCATTAATGGGATCCCATAACCCTTTATGAACACAAAAGCTCCTTTTTTAAATGCCAATCTAAAGGCAAACTTTTTCTTTTGTTATTATTATGCTAACTAGATAGTTGCAAATTATTTCTGAAGGTGTACAATCATGAACATGCTGTTACAGGTCTTTCTAAAAAGGAAACATGAACGACACTGGACAGATGGACAGCTTAGCTTTAAAGAGAAGGAAAACAACCTCCCACAACTAGGGAAGCGGTAGTACTAATGCTGCTCAAGCCGGGAAAAACCCTTGATCATTTCGATTTATATCGTCCCCTTTCACTTAGTAACATTAATAACAAGATATATGTGAAACTGCTGGCTAATAGATTAAAACCTCTTCTCCCTCTCATTGCTAGACCCGATAAATCTGGGTTTATACCCGGACGATCAACTGCGCACAATCTTCGCACCCTTTTCTCGGTGATGCACTACCTGGATCCCCAGACACCAGCCATGGCGGCATTACTAGACGCCACCAGGGCCTTCGACTCACTGCAGTGGCCATATCTTTTCAGTATTCTTACTAGACTAGGACTCAGCCCTCTTTTCATAAAGCAAATTGAATTACCTTATTCACAACCGTCAGCCAAACTGCTTGTGTACCGGCTGCTCTCATCCCCATTTGACATCACTCGAGGGACCAGGCAAGAATGCCCCTTATCACCCATCCTCTTTGCCATTGCCATGGAGCCCCTCACTGCTAGAATCAGATAGAATCACAAGATAAGAGGGTTGGGATTTTCAACATGAGACCATTTCACTTTATGCTGATGATATCACATTATATATATGGGACCCTGCAGAGAATATGAATCCAGTTCTCTGTGAACTCCCCAAAATTAGTTGCATATCAGGTATAAAGATTAATTGGGCTAAGTCAATTCTACTCCCACTCATGAACTCGACTGTGCCATTCAAATCAGACTACCCGATCACCTGGGCTAGTGGCCGAGTCAAATACCTGGGAATCTGGTTGAGCTGCGACATGCAGGAGCTATAGGACATGATCTAGGGGTGGGCGGTTACATGGTTAGAGGGGAAAATAGCCATATGGTCTAAACTCGCAACATCCCTAGCCGGGAGGCTAGCGATTGCTAAAATGATTGTCCATCCAAAATTGTTGTACATCTTTGTGAACTTATCATTGACATTAACTCAAGCATTTCTGAAGATCTCTAATGATCTCCTTAGTATGGGCGGGCAAACAGGCACGGGTATCTTGGGAGGTGCTCACACTCCCACTTGTTCAGGGCAGTATGGGCATACCAGATATATCACTATATGCCTATTGCGCTCAGGCGCAGTTTCTCCATCATTGGATATTTCCAATGGCATTTCAGCCTCATGTAGCAGTAGAAGCTGATACAGCTGCCCCAACACCATTAAATGTGGCCATATATCCAGCTCATAAGCAGTGCACTAATGAACTAAACACAAACAAAACCCTACGTTGGGCCTTGGACAGGCTGCACGACAGAGCAGGATGTCCGATATTATATGCACCATCTATTACACTAGCTCAAAATCCGCAGCTGCCCCAGCTAGATGATAAGGGGAATGTTGGGAGAGCATCAAGACTAGGCCTCACTGCATTTGCTAACCTCTACCCTAATGATGCATTCCTGACTCGCCCCACACCTTGTCTAGAAATGTCCTCTAGATTCTCGAATTTATCGTTATATTATCGCACTAGAGGTACATGCCGTGAGATCCACATTACATTCCCGAATGCTCCACCTACTTTACCCACCCTTGAACAAATGCTGACTAACGTATTTCCGAGTAAACTCCTTACTATATTGTACAATACAATGCAATGATCATCCTGTGACGGAGCCCAGAGTGCTTGAAGGCTGAAACTCTGAGCTAGAAGAGCCCATGTTGTTGCCAGCTAGAACTGCTATCCCCAAACTACAAACTAAGACTTATACCCTTCAAATTCCTAAATCGCATATAAAGAAACCCAATCCAACTCCACTGCATGGGACTCCAAGCAGACACAAACTGCTGGAAATGCAGTACCCCTCATGCCTCATTCCTACATATAGCCTGGAAGTGTCCACCAGTGGCAACATTTTGGGTTGAGATGTTTCAAACGATTGGCAAAATATAAGAAGTAAATATAGACCCAACACCCAGAATGGAGCTGTTAGGGTATGTACAAGATGCCCCGATTGGAATTCGACAGCTCCTAGCTATGCTCCTCCTCCTGGTAAAACGTAGAATTGCCATACATTGGGGAAAGCCAAACAATCCTACCATCAAGACCTGGGTATTAGACACCACATTCTGTAAAGATCAATTGAGCACATTTTGGGAGATAGTGCCCCCTTCGTCCATACCCAGATATATGGGGGCCCTTTCAAACTTGGCTAACAACTTATAATGCAGCCTTCGGACACGCCTTTATAATCTGGATGCACACCCGACCATATCACATGTACCAACAATAAATAACCGCCTCAATGACGATAACACTACCTCCACCCTGTCGCAATATTTGGGTAAATATACTAATCAACCTGGACCTGGAGACTGGTGCGCAAAGGAATGATAGATATGTGTTTCTTTTAGGTAGATCACAGTGTCTACTCCATGAACAAGGAATTATGCTGTCTTGCTTCCTTTAGTTTTGTTGTTGTACTTGTTGTTGGTGACAAATAACGACAATAATATGGTGTGCAAAATTGAAATTGTGAAAATGCTATGATGTATGAATTCTTTCAAATGCTAATAAACAAATATATTAATAAAAAGAGAATGAAAACATCACTTTCGCCTTAAGGGGGCATGATTGAACTTCTGCCCAGAATGCAGTGCAGAAGCATTTCAAAGGCACCTCATTTTGACAGAGTAATGCCTGCAGCAGGATCTTAAACTTAGATTCGATGTCATCATTGAATCAGTAAGGCAGGAGTATCATTTATGGATGTAATGATGATACGTTTAGATAAGTTCATAAGTAACTGGACACTGAACGGTGAAGAAGCCATTGGGAATGTTGTAACAGAATCCAGGAAGAATATGATCTGAAAAATTAGCAGATGTCGTTTTGTAGAGAAACTCAGTCCACTTGTCTAACAGTGTAGATGTGAAAGCCAGACATATCGCAAACATATAAACTGATATTCAGGTGGCTGCTCAATAGATATAGTTAATAAGGCCATTGATGAGAATGCCTGGCATAGGCTCCAGGTGTCAAATAGAATATAGCCCATAGCCATTCATGGAATGGCCTTGTAGGCTATATGGTGTATATAAAATTAGCCACCTAGGTGTGGACCAACTAGAAGTTTTTGAGCTGGTAGGTCCAACAGTGCAATTGACAGATAATTGTACAGATGTTCTGATGCCTTCAGTTGTGTTTAGATAAAAGTAACAGACCCTTTTTAACATAACAGGTGTGGATGAAACTCTTCTCAGGGAAGTTGGATTTGTAATGCTGTCATCGGTACATCTAGTGGCATTAGGTGTAGTAGAGGGTCGGGAGAAGAGTAACATGAGATTGAAAGTTCAGATCTGATGAGGAAATACAATAGCTTAGGATATTATCGAAATGGGCTAACAGACTTCAGAAACATAGGTCCTTATGTAGAGTTTGGGCGATGGGATATTCTATAAGTGTCTTGTAATTCAGATGATGCTTGGGGCAGACTACTTATTCCCCAAAATCTAAATAATGCCCAAGTCATTTTTGAGGTCAAGATTAGTGCCCTTTATCTGGTGACATTAATAAAATGGCGGAGTCAGTTTTAACTTAAAGTTGTTTGTGCGTTCATGGATGACGTTTTCATCTTAAAAAACAAGATGTCTAAAAGAGTAAGTATGTTTCTATACTTGCTTCCAGATGAACTAAAAGTGTTTCAGACAGACTTGGGGAAACTGGAAAGGACCTGGAAAAACTATTTCTATAGGAATTATGCAGCAAGGTGCAGGATACAATAAAAAAAGTTCTTTTGAAAACAAAGAAATAAAGATTCTCATATAAAATCAGCAAAACAGCTAGCTCTATGAAAGAAGTGATAAGTTGCTTAGGATAGATTGGAAGTCTGACCTCCTTATCAGCAAGTCAATCTACTGCGTTACTGTTGCCATGTTATACAGAAACAGTTTCAAAATAAAATCACTCAGATTAGGTCTGCTCTGCCATCCTTCCAAGGGAGCGAGGGATATAGATAGAGTCACAACCTAATAATAGGTAGAATAATTTAGCTTTATCTTTTTTTGAGATAACTTTAGAGGAGGCTATTTTCTAATTAGGCACAAATCATACTACTTGCAACAGCAACCTTTCTCCATCTAAAACAATAAAGGAATATCCCAAATAGCTATCTCCATTTATCATGGAGAACATTAGGGATTCATTTGGATCAGAGAATATCCCTGTTGTTCTAAAGAAAAGTTGGATATTGTCTCTGTTGAAAAATACCATATTTGATGCTTTAAACTCAAATAAATTGTTTGCACAGATGCACCCTAGCCAACTGCAAGATTTCATGGAAGATAATAGCATTCCAAAGGAGACACAATCTACTTTTCATCCACATTAGGGTCCTGTGACAACCTTGATTGATACTGAACAGTTAATCTTTAAAATCATTGACAGATGTGACCTAGTGCTGTAAATGCTTTTTGGTCTGTTGGCAACCCTCGATCACCCTACTCTCATGACCAGAACGGGGGAGCCAGTGGGGATATCTTAGGTTCTCCTCACGGGTCTGGAGTCTGTTATGACTAACAGAAAGGCAAGGGTTATTACTGGCAGTGAGACAGAGTAACCAGCTGAATAATGATTCTGAGAGCAAAAGCTACACCATCAGGTTTTTCCACACTCACATTTTACCAGTTAAAGCTGGAGAAATGTGAATGAGTGACAGTGTACAGTATTCAAGGGAAAATGGAACATGTCATTGTGGTAATTCAAACTCCCCATTTCTTTCCCTTTCCCTGATTCCAAACTCATAAGTATGAGGGAATTCTATACCTAGAGACTTCCCATCTGCAGTATCACTTGGTCGAGGTTCACTGGGCTGTAAGGGGTTACTGGGCTCCAACTGTGACAATTGGAATTTTTCACCTCTGATGTCCTGAGGCACCAGGAGTTTGGCAGAGGACTATAGATCAGGAGCTCAGCGATCACTGAACATGTTTACATTTTCAGTCAGCACCTCTTCAGTCACATGCTACTTAGAAAACTCTGACTGTGTTTGACTTTTTGTTATTCCGGACGTGTCAGAAGTTTTTGAAGGGCCTGTGTACTTCAGGGAAAGAGAAGGCATGCAAGCTACTACGTCTAATACCATCTAGTGGTATGTTTATGGTTGTTGGCCCATTAGTGATAGTGATGGCAGAATTCCTTTAGATTAAAAGCCAATAAATACATTTTGCCATAGGAGTGTGGGCCCGAAAAAACAGAGACTCTTGGGCATAATGCTGTCCTAAAATTCCCGCCATAGTGATGGCCTTGCCTTAATAAGGCAGGTGTCCCCAACTTAATAGCATGGGTGAGCTGTGAGAACAGAGCAGGCAATATCAGGAGCAAATGTCTTAGTAACTGCAGCATGTGGTTTGCAGCCTTTAAATCCCAGGACCTGCGTGCAGGTACCCCGTCCAATGCTCTCTGGGCCAGGGGAGGGAGCTGCTGCATTCCTCATTTCTCAGTGAGAGCAACTGAGAGCACACAGCGTTGGCCTAGGGATAAAGGATCAGCTCATCACAGTTGATTTAGTCTCTGCTCAGTCCCAGGCCTCATGTACTGTTTATGAGGTTGATGAAGGTTCTACCCATCCTAGGGTCAGCTCCTTCTCGTTAAACAGCTGGTACTTTTAATAATTTTCCTTTAAGGAGCAAAAGTGGGCTTCTTTCTTGAGGGAGGTCCATGCTGCACCTGAAGCAGAAAGGAACCAGGACTTCGGGTTCATTTCCAAAACTGAAAAGAGAGCTGGCTGTCAAACACATCAGCCCTGGAACTTTAAAACATCTCCAGACTGGTGCTTGCTGCCTGTACACAGGTTAGTGAGAAATCCTTACAGCTCTAACAAGTGGTTCTACCCAATGCTTAGCTAAGGCTAGCAAGGACAGATGTAAATTCAGGGACCCTCTCTGTGTTGGGTTATGTCTGTTCTAGCCAGAGCTTTGTCAGAGGGGGCAACCAATATTGAAATTCTTGAGTTCCCAGTACGGAAGAAGTTCCAGGGATCCCGTTCCTGGATATTTTTGCCCAATTTAATTTACTTAAATGGAGGAGATTATCTCGAGGCACTGGACCTTTTCCAGCCTCATATTGTAAGAGTGCAGAAAGAAATAAACATGTACTCCTCTTTAGTTAGTGTGGCTACAGTGCCACGCTGTTAGTATGTGGAATTTCCCCAGGACCTTCCGCCTACCATCATAGCAGAAATATCTGCACCTATTTTGATTACTTGATGAATGATCTACTGCTTAATGTTGGCTAAAAAAACACTTTGTGTCAGCTAAATCATCAAAAGCCGTGAGAAAGCCCTGGTCCTGTTGACTACCTAGTGTGAAACACGTGTCAGCTGCCGCAATACCAACAATGTAATTCTATACCATACTGGATAAATGAGGATGAAACCGAAAAGGTTGTTCTAGAAAAGAATAAATATTTCTAAAAAAACAAAACCAACTGGGACACTTTCTTGATCATTAGAAACCAAATATCAACTAAGGAGGAGAACATGATCATTTCTTTATGCAATATTAAAATCCTTGTCTGCTACTGTATTCTATGGGTTTTCAAGTACACACCTTAACAGGGTGTAACAACAATCCACCCGCTAAGGCCTATTGACTATAACATATGCTTTTCACAATAAATAAATGTCAGGCCCGCTCCCATTATCATAGCGATTCATAATAAACACATCATACCTATGCACCTGACCTACGGAACAATTGACTTCTCACCAGGCTTGCTGTATTGAGCATTACTTACCAATAAGGCATAAAGGGCATTGCAAACACTCTTTTTCCAGTGTAAGATTAATGTATGCCCAACCAAATCCTGTAAATATGGATATCAACATTTAGGAGGAGCCAGACACCTGTCTGTAGCGTATTGTACTATAATTGCATTTATTTAGCACTTACTACCTGTCATGAGTCATTGAAGCTCTTTAGCATACTATTGGGGAACCCAAGATTAATTGTTACCTTAGTGGCTTTTAATTAATGAGTTTAGTTTTGTGTTCTTAGAAGAAACACTTACATGTGTTACCCCAGTTTGTTTGCCCTGGAATCAGAGGGAGTTAGATTTCATCACTATCAGTTTGTAGGAAGGCTTGGGTTAAGGGCTATCAGTCAAAGCAAGGGCAATTCACACAAGTTAATATAGAAAAAGCCAGAAGGCATGCTATTCAATCTAGGATTCGAATAAGAGGAGGGGGGGGGGGCATACAGGTGATGGTAGTTTTTTGATGGTCATAAATCAAATACCTTTTTGTTTTGTGCAGGGATTATCCAAATATTATGCAATAAAGCAGGAGGAAGCTTGTTGAGTTTCATGCAATCTTGGGCAGGTGACAGTAGAAAAAAGGGTTTAAGTTTTTGGTACACTTTTATTTTATAATACAGCTACTGGGTGAGTACAAGATCTGTCGGCTGATAAGGCCGATTGATTTCTTGCATAACATCTTGATAATTAGGCCAGAACTTCTGTTTGTGGACAGAGTAGGTTTAATCTAGTTAGGTGTCCTGCTTTGCAGAAGATGGTGCCTCAAGTTGTCTTAAAGGTCAAGTTTGGAAATAGCCAGTTCTTTACTATTCTTCTAAATTGCAGATTGTTTTGCTGGGAAGGAATTCCATGATTTGCTGCTGGTACAGATAAAATTGTGCCGCAGAATGTTTTTCTTTTGTAAGGTGAAATGAACAAATGCAGTGCTCGTCTGGAATGTAAATTCATTGTTTACAGTTTGTGTTCATTTTCTTCTGTAAGAATTCATGACCTTCGCTGTGTATTGCATTGGACATACATAATAGGCAATAAAAAAACATCTTCCAGTGACCAGTAACCAGTGGAGAGGCTTCAAGGTAGGGGAGGTGTGTGTTGGTGTCTTTACATGTAACAGTAATCTGGTAGCTGAGCTCTGAAAAATCTGGAGTCATCTCATAGTTGACAGGGGAATCCTATGATACTACATATATGATCAATTCTTAAGGGGATAAGTGATGTTGTTGCTTAAACCTTTCTTGGAAATCCAAGGTGGGGAAAATGCCATGGAGTGCCTTCATAGTGTAGAAGGTCATCTTGGTTAGCTTACCCACTTGGGCATTCATGGCGAGTGGGGAGTCCATGACAATCCCAAGTTTTTTTTACAGCTTTTGATATTTTTGACAGTGGATGTAGTTTGTCCGGCTACAGTGTTACCCTATCATAACTTTTCCAATCCTACAACTGAGTGCAGTTTTTGATGCAGTTAGTTTAAGATAGTCCAATACCCCATATTGATCTATGGCTTTGAAACAATTTTTAAGTTTCAGTTTGATATATGTTTTGTGATTTCCTGTTTGAGCAATAATTGTGTGTCATCTGCATTGTTGTAGCAGATAAGATCAATGCTGTTAATTAGCTCTGGTAATGATTTCATGTATATGTTAAAATGTAGAGGGGATAAATTATTGTAGAGCCTGCTTGGATGTTGCATTTTTAATGCACTTTTGATGTGTGATTTATACACATTTGTATGTTTGTATAGATACATTTTATCAAGAGGATTCTCTGATTCCTGTCTGGTACATTGAAGTGTTGATATGTGTCCTTGAATCTTTTTTAGGTAGGTCTCCATTCATTTAAGGGGCTTTCTGTTTGTTTCTGGTATGTTTTAAAAAATTTAGAGGAATAGTTTTGCCAAACACAGTAGTCATCCCAAAATTTTACTTCTCCAGTTGTGGGTAGATTAATTTTAAATTTGCCCATTTTCAGCTTATGCCCGAGTTTTTACCTTG
The DNA here is from genome assembly GCF_964261635.1 of Lissotriton helveticus. Classification (NCBI taxonomy): domain Eukaryota; kingdom Metazoa; phylum Chordata; class Amphibia; order Caudata; family Salamandridae; genus Lissotriton; species Lissotriton helveticus. The sequence continues at coordinate 1,351,827,644 of NC_136067.1, forward strand.
CAGCTGAATGAAATGAGTTAGTTGAGCATCCTGAAGGATATTCCGTGAGAAGGAGATGAGGTGATGATCGGTCCTCAGAGTGGAGAATTTCCCTGGACTGTTATAATGCCTGGGTTGCAGAATTTAGGGATTAATGTGTGGCATCAAAGTGGGTTGGACTGGTTGTAATCGGGAATTAGGTTGTGAGTCGCTAGGGATGATAATATTAAACTGGGTTGATGCAATTGAGTTTGGCTAAATAGATGTTTAGATTGCAAAGGATGCACATTGGATTGGCAATGAACAGATCTAACATTGCATCTAAGATGTCAATAAAAGGTCCGTTATTGGGTGAACAGCTGTTAAGCTGGAGGAATTAGCAGGTGAATGCAGGATCGGTGTTGCGTCTGATTAGAACAACTTAGAAAAATTGTATTAAAATAATGTCCATCTTTGTGGCTGATATGGTTTCCTTAAAAATAGTTGTCAACCCTCTTGATGATGAGTATATTCTAATGGGTTTATGTGGTATTCCCTTTTCCTGTTTCTTTAAGAGTTGTTATGATTCTGTCTTGGTTCTACATTCTGTACATGGGAGTTGGGCAGTGTTAGCCTGTCTCTTGAAGACTGTGGATGTCCAAGCTGTTCTTCTTCAATAAACCTCCAATCTAAATCTACTTCTGTTTCCTGAATTACTAAATAATTTTGGCGACGCTTTGGGATCTAATTTTAGAACACCATCTTTTCAAAGAAGTGGATACTTGGAGAAAGGATTGAAAAAACAGTGTTCACGTATACCTGAAGGTATTTATCTATTTTAAGTGTATATTGATTGCACCTGCGCCTGATTACTCTTTTCAATGTGCTTTGATTGCACCAGCGGCTGAAATAATTTTCTTTTCTGAACCTTTCCTTCGAATTTCACAAATTGTTTTTAATGACTTCTAAATGTCATTTTCTATAAAATTTTCATTTTTTTACCATATCGCTCTTCTACCCAATACCGGAAGAAATTTCAGCAGTTTCTCTATAGAAATTATTATACTTAATTTCTGAAAGTAACTTCACCTTATTTTTAAGTACTGTTGCTGCCCAACTGTGTATATTTGAATTTTCCCGACATCGCGTGAGCCCTGCATATTTCGAATCTCCATTCCGGCTTCTGAGTCAATTACGTCTACACCGGAACTTTCACCGCGTCATCACGCATTGCGCAGCGTCTGCAGCGTCCTGCATCATCACGTTCTCCACCATTTTGGATCACCTTGGCAACACTCCTGAACGCTCTTCAACGCCGATGCGCACGGCAGCGCTCTCATGAACCTTAATATTTGTCATTGTTTACCACGATTCCAGCAAAGCGCTATTTATCATTATTTACCACGATTCCAGCAAAGCGCTATTTGTTATTATTGATCACGATTCCTACATCAGCAAAGCGCTACAGCTCACTTTTATATTACTACTTCACAACGTTTTTCTTCCTCAAGATAGACATCGGTGACTACCTCTTTTATTTTAGTTTGTTTTGTTTCTATTATTCATGTGTGTGTAATGTATTCATTCTAAATTTCTTTTATTAGTGTTTTATTCTCTTTACATTATACTATATTATATTACAACGTGTTTTCTACTATGTCTAATAACATTGTTTCTCCTGCGCATTTTTTACCTGTACCTGGTGATCCTAAAATGGAATGGGATTTATGGTTTCCTACTTTTTTAGCGTACGTTGATGTTGTAGAGGAGGATGGATGTTCTTCTAAAATAAAATTAGCTTTATTGAAAATCTGTTTGGGGGGTGTTGGTCTAAAAGAATTAGACCTCCTATTGAGGGTGCAGGTGATCTGAATATATTTGATGTTGTTGTTAAACAATTGGGTGCTAGATTTGGAAGGAAAATAAATACTGTTATGGAACGTTTTAAATTCTATTGGCATGCACAGAAGGAAGATGAATCAATTGAGAACTATGTAGCTGCTTTGCGAACTCTCGCTGGTTCTTGTGCCTTTGAGACAATTAACTTTGAACAAGTTCTCAGAGATCAAATTATGATAAGAACTAAGAGTAAGAAAATACAGGAACGTCTTTGGATGGGAACTGAAACTACTCTTAAGGCTGTGCTAAATATTGCTAAAGGCATTGAACAATCTGAATTATTTGTGAGCGAAATAAGAGGTCAAGAAAGTAAAAATAAAGTAGCGATTCCTGAAGTTTCTGTGGTAAAAGAACCTTTCAATTTAAAAAAAATGCAGTTTGTTCCCAATAAACCACAGTTTATTCCTAATAAACAAAAAGAGAATTTTAGAAGAGACATTAAACCTTTTGAAAGGAGAAACCAAATTGTTTGTTACAGGTGTGGGGGTGTCGACCATGTAAGGTTGTCCTGCTTGGAACAAAGTTTGCATTAAATGCAAACGTTCAGGCATTTTAGTAAAATATGTAGGTCTACTCAAAAAGTAAATTTATTGACAGATGAAGAATCTGATCCCATTGATGGTCTTGGAATTAATAGTTTGTTGTGTGTTGGTGACACCAAATGTAAAGGTTTTCCTAAAGATATAATCTTGATTGATGGCAATGAAATGTCCATGCTCATTGATTCGTGTGCATGGTACAGTATTATAGGTATGGACATTTTCAACAAATTTTGGGGTTCTGTGAAATTATCACCACCAGATGTACGACCCGGTGGTTACACTGGCCATAAAATTGATTTAATTGGTTTCATGTGGGCTGATATCACATTTAAAGGCAAGAGTATTAAAGGCAAAGTTTATGTTGCTACTAATGGTGCTTCCATTCTCAGTTAGCCTCATCAGCATGAATTAGGTATTAAACTTGACCCCAATGCATCACATCCTCTGTATGTTATATCTCCTGAGGTTGATGAGTTTACCAATTTGATTAAGGGAAAGTTTCCTGCTATTTTCACTGACAAATTAGGTAAATTCGAGAATTTCAAACATCGAATTATTCTCAAGGAAGGGGCTATTCCTGTGAAGCACAGAGTTAGGAATGTCCCACTAGCGTACCGTGATAAACTAAAAGTGATTTTATCCGATCTGGTTGCCAGGAAGATAGTGGAACCTGTTGAATCTTCTCCGTGGGTTTCGCCAGTGGTTTTATCCATTAAAAGCAACGGCGAACTTCGGCTATGTGTCGATCTTCGGAGCTTAAATCAAGAGATAGGCATCCGCTACCTAATATACATGAGTTGATTTCCACTCTCTCAGGTGCATGTGTATTCTCTACTGTAGATTTGGCAAGTGCTTACAATCCTTTTGAGTTGGGTAAAGAATGTATTGTATGTGTGGATACGAGCAATGTAGGTCTAGGTTCTGTGTTAATTCAGAGGTACAAAGGTGAAGAGTATGTTGTTTCCTATGCCTCAAGGACCCTTCGGGGTGCTGAGTACAATTATTCTACTATTGAAAAGGAGTTATTGGCTTGCACTTGGGCTGTTGAACATTTCAGACAGTTTCTTTGGGGAACCAAATTTCGTCTACGCACCGATCACAAGCCTTTAATTAACATGCTATCTGCTGGTGGTGGTAGAACCTTGACTGCGCGTTTAGCACGGTTGGCTGCGAAATTGCAAGAATTTCAATGTGTTGTAGAATATGTTCCTGGCCGCTTGAATGTACATGCTGACTGCATGTCTCGTTTGCCTTTGGATTCGCAGATTTCAAGTGTTCATAGTGATTCTGATGTGGTGTTTTCTATTGGGGATGTTAATGGCGAACGTTACAACAAATTGTCTGGCACTATTTCTGAAACTGAATGGAGAAATGCTATGTATAAAGACTCTGGTTTATCAAGTGTGGTGTCTTACTTACAACATGGTTGGCCTGAGGAACGTAAATTATCTGGTGATGTCTTATCTTTTTATAAGATCAAGGATGAAATTATGTTTGACCAAGGTTTTGTAACCAGATGTGATAAAATTGTTCCTCCTTTTGACTTAAGGAAGAAAATTATCTCAATGGCTCATGAAGGTCACTTAGGTATGTCTAGCACAAAAAGGCGGATTCGTGAATTCTACTGGTGGCCAGGTATTGATTGTATGGTGGATAAATGGGTCAGTTCTTGTTCGCCTTGTTCTTTGAGTGACAAATCTGTCAAACCTTTAGCTGTTGGTGTTTCACCGATTGAGTTTGTTACTTCTCCTTGGAAAAAATTAGGAGTGGATATCGTTGGTCCTCTTGATTTGTCCTCTAACAAGGATGTTTTTATCTTGGTTTTGATTCATTACTTCTCTAAATGGCCAGAGCTAAAAGTTGTGGATAAAATAGGCTCAACTCAAATTGTGGAGTTTTTGGATGAAGTATTTTGCAGAGAGGGCATTCAGGCTGAAATTGTTTCGGACAATGGTCCACAGTTTATTAGCAGAGAGTTCTCTTCCTTTCTTGAAAGGTGTGGCATTGTTCACAAAAAACTGTCAAATTATAATCCACAGGCCAATGGTCAGACAGAACGCTTTAACAGGGTAATTAAAGAGTCCATTCAACTTGCAGTTAAAAGCAATTTGAATTGGAGAGAAGCGTTGCGTGCTTCTCTTTTGTCTTATCGTGTTTCCCTTAATTCTGTTACGGGTTTGTCTCCTTTTGAGATGTTGAGAGGTAGAAAACCGGGCTCCAAACTGTTACCGTGGTGGATGAAAAATAGAATTCCTTGTCAACGTTCATTTGATCCTTTCGAAGTCAAAGAAAAAGTGTTAGCTTATCAGGAAAAGATGAAGAGAAATAGTTTTGGTTCTGTTATTCGCAATCCTAAAATCAAAGTGGGAGATTTTGTGCGAAAAAAATTTGGTAGAACTTTTGGCAACAAATGGAGTAAATGGTCTGACCCGTGTAAGGTTACTGAGGTTTTTACCAAGGCTGTAAGAGTTGAGGGCGGTAAGATCTGGACTTTTAGAAGGATTTCTCTGTGTAAAGCTTTGGATCCTAAAACCATTTCGCAATCTATCCCTAGTGCTGAAGATAATGTTACTTTTTCTGCTATGTTGGATACATTTGGGTGTGAGCCTCAAACTGAGAATGTTGGTTCGCAATTTGGTGATGTTGTTTTTCCTTTTCACCATCCTACTACTCCTGATGATACCCCTTTTGTTAATCCTGATCTTGCTATTTCTGGACATGTTATTGAACAATCTGTTATTGAACAACCTGCTATTGAACAACCTGTCAATGATGCATTAAGGAGAAGTGTTCGTGTCAAGTGTTCTCCTATCAAATTGCGTGATTACATTCATTAACTTTTGGGGGGGTTTTTGTTTCAAAGGGGGGAAGATGTGTGGTATTCCCTTTTCCTGTCTCTTTAAGAGTTGTTATGATTCTGTCTTGGTTCTACATTCTGTACATGGGAGTTGGGCAGTGTTAGCCTGTCTCCTGAAGACTGTGGATGTCCAAGCTGTTCTTCTTCAATAAACCTCCAATCTAAATCTACTTCTGTTTCCTGAATTACTACAGTTTACTTCCTACTGAGGCCATATCTTCTCCTAACCTAGGGGGTCATTACGATGGCGGTCGGACTTTTGTCAAACCGCCATCGTTGCAGGACTTGCGACCGGCCGAATGTAAGGCGGCGATCTTGCACATGAGATTACAATGCGACCGCCACAGTGATAGTCGCATCATATATCTCTAACATTGCGGCGGGTGCTGCTGGCTGCAGTACCTGCTGCAATGTTGAAGTACCATGCCGTGCATTTCCCTGCACTACGTGGCAGGCATCACAAGGTGCCTGCCACTTAGTGCACGGACATGTAGGGGGTACCATGGGTACCCCCAGTGTACCCCCCACCACCAAACCCACGGGGGCCCGCAACAGGCCCCCAAATACAAAGATCGCTTGCCTGTGAATGGTGGTTCCACTGCCATACAACAGCTGGCGGGGATGCAGCATTGTAATTTGGCGATGGTGCCTGCTAGGCACCGCCACCATTTTAGGATGCTGACCACTCTGCCAGGCAATCAGACCAATTGCCCATGGCAGGCGCAAAGACCTCCCACCACGGTCGTGGTCAGATTCCCCCTGCCATCCTAATTTGGTGGGGATAAAATATCGGTCCGATGGTGGAAGGCCCGCCACCACACGGCTGGCAGTGGCGGGCCTTCTGCCATCATAATGACCCCCCAAGTTTCTATGACATAAAGTAGGTTTGCCGTTGAGCCAGTCAGGCTCATTTTCTGTTGACCATATAAGGCCTAGTTACAGCTGCGATGTCAGAACTATTAACTGATCTCGAGAAAGCCCCCTGCGCCTGTGTCAAGAGAGATAATGCTCAAACCGATTTTGCCAGCCCCCCACACGGTAAATACACAGCCATATATTTTAATGCTAGATCTATTCCAAAACATGCTCTCGAGATATGGAGTCTGCTTGATTCTGAAGAACCGGACCTATGTTTTATATCAGAAACATGGCTACATGAGTATGCCATCCCTGATCTTCAAACAGCATTTCCCCACCAGTACTCCATTATTAGGTATGACAGAACAAAGGGAAAAGGTGGTGGAGTACTCATAGCAGCCAAGGAGAATATAAATGTCCAAATCATAGAAAGCCCTGTGGTAAAGGACTTTGAAATCATAATTTTCAAAGCAAATAGGCTAGGAAAAGAAGAAATATGGAAGGGTGCTTTATTATATCGCCCCCCAGGGAATAAAGCAGATTTTGTTAACATTCTATTAGAAGTCATTGCCCCTCATGCATTGACAGCAGACTCTTTTCTACTATTAGGTGATTTTAACTATCACATCGATGACTTGTCCAACACTGATACAGAAAAATTAATTTCTGCTATGAATACCCTTAATCTGACACAAAAAATTACAGGCCCTACCCATCAAGCCGGCCATACGCTTGATCTTTTATTTACTAATTCCCCTAATGTTTCACTAACTACTCCCATTCCATTATTATGGACCGACCATTTTCTTATAAAATTCTCTATAAGCAGCCATAGATCAGAAATTGCAAGAAATAAAAATCACAAATCATGTAGAAATATGAAAAAAATAACTCTAGCTGCCTTTTCTGAGAATTTTGTGATAGATCAGAAAAATGTAAATGAAAATGTCAATCTCGGAGCCCTGTATCTGGAATCTGCTGTCCACGAGACACTAGACATGATAGCCCCACTTCGAAAGGTGTATTGTAGGGAGAAATTTTCGCCTTGGTTCACTGACCAGCTAAAACAACTTAAAACCTTAACAAGGAATGCCGAAAAAACATGGCGTAAGCATAAGGATCTTAAAAATCGTAAAATGTATCAAACCCTACATACTAAATATATGAGGGAAATAAAATCAGCGAAAAGAACACACATAGCTGAACGAATAAACAAAGCTGAGAACTCGTCTAAAGAGCTCTACCATATTTTAAAGGAATTTACCTCCTTCAAAAGTCCGCAAGAAATGCCAACAACTAATGAATGGACGGAAAACCTTTCTACATTTCTAGATGAAAAAATTATGAAAATATGTAATTCCTTTGAAACAAAGAATATATCCCACCAACACCTGGAACAAGAGCTATACGCAACTCAAGCGGTACATACGCATGATTCATCTCCGAGCTGGTCCACATTTGATCAGCTGGATAATGAAAAAACTATGCTATTAGGACGTAAAATCAAATCAGGCTCCCCTAGCGATCAGCTGACTTCAAAACTATTTACCATTCTTGCACCAGTATTAGCAGCTCCTCTGTCCCGCCTTTTAAATACATCATTGACAGAAGCGGAATTTCCCAAAATTTGGAAGGCAGCCAGAGTCAAACCTTTATTGAAAAAGCCCGGTGCCGATGTAAACACCTTGTCTAATTATCGCCCCATCTCCCTGTTGCCCTATCCAGGAAAAGTACTGGAGGCATTTGTAAACGAACAACTGGTAACATATCTTGAGGCAAATAACCTACTCGACTTCTCACAGTCTGGTTTCCGTGCTGCTCACAGCATGGAGACAGCCCTGGTAGAGGTTGCCGACAGCATCAGACTTGCTTTAGACAGACGCCAATCCTGCATTCTGGTGCTTTTGGATCTATCGGCTGCCTTTGACACCATCTCACACCAGATCTTGATTAGAAGACTGTGGGAGTGTGGTGTCAAAGGGCAGGTTTTAAAATGATTTATCAGTTTTCTGTCTAATCGGACAACTACACTACAAATAGGGGAGACTCTGGCCAGTACCCAGATTGTTACAAGAGGCGTGCCGCAAGGCTCTATTCTTAGCCCCTCGCTTTTTAATATTTACATGGCCCCTTTGGCCAAACTGATCAGGACATACGGATTTGACGTGTTCTCATATGCGGATGACACGCAAATACTGGTTACCCTTGGCCCGGACGTAAATGACACCAAAAAGCCTTTTAAAATGTGTCTGACAGAGGTAAAAAACTGGATGAGTTTAAACCATCTCCAGTTGAATGGCACCAAATCTGAAATTATGACCTTTGGGCAAGCAAGCGAACATTGGACCCATGACCGGTGGCCCCCGGAATTGGGGGAGTGCCCTGTCCCAAAAGAATCAGTCCGTAACCTAGGATTTTACATGGACAACAAATTGTCCATGAAGGACCATGTAAATCATACCGTAGGCAACTGTTTTGGAATCATGAGAAGTCTACGAAAGGTCTTCAAATGGCTACCAGCAGAAGCACGCAGAACTTTGGTTCAGGGACTCATATTAAACAGGCTAGATTATGGTAACTCTCTTCTTCTTGCCATAAATGAGTCCCACATTAGGAAATTGCAAGTAGTGCAAAACACGGCTGCTCGCCTGATCCTGGGTTTACCCAGACGATCCCCTTCTATGCCATGCCTAAAAAGCCTACATTGGCTCCCTGTTAAAAAAGAGCCATATTTAAAACCATGTGCTTGGTACATAAACACATGTATGGCTCAGGACCAAAATATTGGAATCAAAAACTAACATGGTACCAACCTGGTCGACAACTGAGATCAAGTTCTAAGTCACAACTTACTCCACTAGGAGTTCTAACTGTTAGAAATGGGGGACGCGCCTTCTCCTTTATGGCGCCATCTTTATGGAACAAACTCCCCCTAGACATACGAACGACTACCGAACTCATGTGTTTTCGAAAGAAACTGAAAACATGGCTCTTCAGTTAAAATCCCATTTTAGACCTATCTTTTTTTTCTGGGACTGTCTGCATGCGCCATGAGACTCCTTCGGGAAGTGATATGTTGCGCAATACAAATATCCAGACTAGACTAGACTAGACTAGCCAGACTTATTGACTAAGTGAGCTATAGGCTAAGTGAGCCTGAAAAACAGTGGTTGTTGTAATTCTGTTCATGCCTAGCACAAGGAAGCATAAAATCAATAAGTGCGATTTCTCTTGAAGAATGTTCTGGACATTGAATGCGTTCCTGAGCAGCGTGAGGTGTAGGCATGGCGGGAACGAGGCCCAGCTGCCTGATGTTACAGATTCTAGTCAACAAACGGGGCAGTGTAATCTGTCTGCCTTTGTTCCGTTCACTTAGTGGCGAGTTCTCATTAGCCCCCAACTGCTGGTCAACCTGTCAGCAGGTCTGAACTCCAACTGCTTGACCTGTGACCTCCACTCATTATTCCACAAATTAATTTCCTAAATTGACAAATTAAAGTGTACAGTATGCCTGAGATTACAAAATCACAATGGCTTCTGACAGATATCAGCAATTAACAATTAAAATTAAAAAAAAAAGTAATGAAAAGGACAAATTATTTGACAACTAGATGAATAAATAATCTTGGATAATATTTATGCATCAACATTTTGGGGGCTTATTCAATGATAGTTTTTTAAAATAAAGAAAACAATTAGAGGCATCAGAATGTCTACAGATTGGGCACTTTCTACATATAATGAAAGTGCGAGCCATGCTGGCTTTCAAGAATAAGGGACCCCCTGTATAGAAGCAAGTGCATTGCGAAATCTTTTCATAGAGTTGGCTTCACTCAGATATAATTCAAAAACTGACCCAGCTGGCCAGGGAATGTAATTTAGTAAATTTACAGCGGGGAATTTGCGGCTAGTGACTGCTCTGTACACACCACACTTGCATCATGGTTAAGGAAAAGGAAATATAAATCATCAAAGGCTCGTGCACTACCAGGTGCTCTACAATGCTCACGTTTATATTCGTGTTAAGGGAAAGAGAGGCTGCATAAAATGTAACTATCACGACACTCTCCTGCAAAAAATAGCCATGTAGGCATTACTGCAAAGCTTCTGTGATCCCCTTAGTATCTGTACACCAGTGCATTAAATGGGCCGGTACTGTACGGTACGGAGTACCAGCACTTTTTTATTTTGGAAGGGAGAGTACCGGCACTTCTCAAGAGAAATGCTACACTTTTAATTGGAGAGTACCGGCACTTCTCAGAAACACGCAGGTACTCTGGTGCAGAGTACCTGCACTTCTATTTTTCCATTTCAAGCACTGCTGTGCACACTTCTCTTCATCCTCCCATCTGCAAACGTCAGTTCTAGTTGGAAAATTGTCACAAAGTTCCAGGGTGTTTCTTATAGAGCGGCTAGCCCTTCTTCCCAATTTCATGGTCTTCTCCTCACCATCCCAAAGTGTATTTTATATTGCTAATGAAGACCAGCTCTCCATCTTCATCCGTCTTGACAGTTGTTGACCAATTGTGTCTTGCCAGCATGCTGAAACATCCTTCTGTTATTTGTGACAGGACTGCAGCGCACACTTAGGTTGTTCCATTCATTCGTGTAAAGTCATTTGCACATAGTCAGATAATGAATGTTCAATATAAGCCAGCTAAGTGCCATTCTCCCCAGTCCAATTCTGACAACTTTTACTTTCTGCCTCTTTGACCCTCTCTTCCGTTAAGGCCTTGATTCCAAGAGTTAAATTCCAATCACTGCGCAAATGCCTGTTAGAGCAAAAAAGGAATTCAGAGTGGGAATGCAAAGTTATGCTCTTTACTAGGTTTTGTCACTGCACTTCCACGTTAGAGTGAAGTGAAGTAGTGACTGATAGTATACTAAAGCATGAGGTGAATAGATGAGCAGAGGGTGTGTGAGTGTGGAGCACTCCCCTGTTTTCTCCTGGAGTATTTTACTGCAGGAAAAATTCCCAGAATAAAAACAAAACAGGCAGAATGTGATTTGTTTAATACTGATTCTGCATGTTATGCCTCATTTCCAGGTGAAAAAAGCTTCGACTAGGAGGTATTTCTCACACACGTCAAGTACCTCATCCAGTGTTATCGGTATTTACAGGGTGGGGTAGATACCTTACTCACATCGGGCCCATTTGTACATGGGCCTTTGACTTAATTTTCCACCCACATGACACAAAACATACACCTACAAACTCTGTTTTGAGCACCAAACATATGGGACAAACCTTGACCATGAAAGAGAGCATAACTGGGTTTTATAGATGAGAGCGGGGAAAATAGAACAGTTTTTTTGCTATTGGCTGTGTTAAGAGGCCTAGCTCTACCTAAGCAGATCTCTGTGTGATGAATGCCTTTTGGGCACAACTGTATTAAATTGCAGTTACATTTATATAGCACTTCATACCCCTGATGAGGTGCCAACGCACATTTGCTACACAGTGGACGTGCTTTGACTGGTGTGTCTACCATGTGGGTACATGGGTAGTGTTTTGGTGCACGAGGAACATAATTTTGCTCTTATTGTAATTTCCTATTCCATATGAATGTGAGGCTGAAGTGTAAGTGAAAAATAGCATGCTAAAGCTTTAAGCAGGTGAGTGGATGAGTAGAGAGTAGAGTGAGGGAGTGTGTTGTTGCCTAGGTACAAAGAGTTTCCAATTTCATGATGTGCATGTGTGGCAGAGAAAGCTTAACTGATTACGCCATAATCCTAAAACATCATATATCCAAGTGGTTTGGAAACATGAAAAAAAAGATGTGGTTGCTGAAGCCTGCTGACATCTACCATCTTAGTGCCTGATTGAGTGTCCCAGTTAATTGAGATATAGACGTGGTAACTATTGATAATTATAGCATCTGATAAGTAATGTTCCTCAGGGTATCTTTAGTTATCTGATGCAATAAAAATCGATAGATAGCAGGGCACTCATAAGATCTATATCATTGCTTCCCAAACCTTTTAGAACAATAACCCAATTTTTAGAACACACTTTAGTGACCCACCTAGCTTTCATGGACATGAGGAGGGCGACTTTTCAGTATAACTAAAGCATCGTGTGGTAGTGCACTGTCATTTATAGACAGCACAAATTCCATTGCACTCACATGATAATGTCTGGAAATCACAGTTCAGTGATTTTTTATCATTTGTGCATCACCTAGTAAAGGGTCCTGATTTGTTTTGATCCTATTAAAATCGTTGTTTCCATCACACTTCAGAATTACAAAATGTGTGCCTCGTGTTTACTTCCCTAATGGCCGAATGCTTTCAGTTTATTTACAGCTATTTTCATTTTGTTGTGTGTGACAGAAAAATTACATCCCAGCAAGATTGCCACATAATTCACTTTACTTTTCTTTCTCTGACTGCCAAGTGCGAGGTGTTTGTGAACACTAATCCCTGTGTTAAGTAGATATGCAGCAATTTGTTAGACGGCATAGCCCGGCATTCAACATCTGTCTTTGAAGTGCAGCAAATGTGACAAGATATATACAGAATTTAAAGGCATCTTTATTTATTGCTTGGCAATTCGCTCTCATTTACTCACCTGGTTCTGATCACGGAGACGATGCTGGATCTCTGATCGCTCTTGGAGTGGCAGATGATTAAGGAACTGTAACCTTGGATCACACACTGCCCCAGAAGGGAAGTGTGGTTAGGGCAAAATAAGAAAAAAATATGACTTGCAGTTCTGTATATTGGCTGCTCTACAACCCTGCTTACGAACTCTGCACTCACCTGATCTTCAGATTTGTGTGTAGAGGCAATGGTACTGAAACAACAATGGAGAGTATTATATGTCCAATGTAAGACAGCATACAGTATATATCAGTTATTCACAATGTACTTGGAACATTCACTTGCATGCCAAACTAAAAATACAGCTTGGAGTTCAACAAACAATTCAAGTGCATAGCTTGGAGTTATGGCATTTCCAAGAAATCACTTTTGAGCAATGTTCCCAAGTTCCAAAGTTATCGGTGGTGAAGGTACAATTCACAATGCGTAAATTTAGGTTTATGAACACCTCATGCTTACATGAGGTTGTGATGGAGCAAGGTTTTGCATGTAAAACGCCTTGCTTGGACTCAGCCCTCTCGAAATAAACTGTAATACACTAATTATTAACAATGCAAAACACTACATTTCTAGTAAGCTGGGGAAGCTTGCATATGTGCTTTTACTAACCGTAACTCGGTTAATCTAAAATGGCCGCTGAAACGCGGGAATTTTTCTGCGCATGCGTCTGTCACACTCACGTGACATGACGTATTCTCTCTGCTTGGTGGGAAATTCTTGCTTCTGTGCACTAGAACTAAGATGGCTACTCTGTGTGTTAACGTGCTAACGCTTGCACTATTGCTTTTACTAAGTTGTTCGTTCTGCACAATCTCTAATGCTTTAGTTAAAATAAAGTAATGGGGATAGAGTAGAGATGAGTGGTATACAGTGCATTCATTTATTCTTTGTTCTAAAACTGTTTCTCCTTGACTTTGCTATTAGCTCGTATTTGGGCCTGATGTAATCTTGCTGCACTCCATCTTGCAATCCTGCGACTGCACAGAAGAGCTCAAGAGTCCACAAGCCGTGGCATTGAAACCAGGCCAACTCCTGACTTGCTAGAAGATGTTCATGGGAACCTTACCTCTTGACCCTTGGAGAGGAAGCTGAACCGAACTGTTATGTTACATTGTAGTTCTTATTGATACATTCACTGCCGGGTGGAATAAAAGTGCGTGGGAAAATAAAATATTGGGCGGGAACATAAATCTGAATATTGAAGAGCATGACCTCATAACTGGTATAGTGTGATGACTTCTCCTCGTCTTTTGACCAATCAAATTGAGGGAATTTATACATTTGCAACATTGGGGGGTGGTATACTGCCCTGGAAAATGGTATATCTAAGGTAGGCTTAGCTAGTTAGATTGTCCGACTTGTCCGAATAGCTGACCTGTCACTGACCCAATGCACTCAATAGGCGATCGAGAGCAGAGGTGCTGGCGGAGCACTCTGTCAGAAGAATCGATAACCCAATCGGGGTTCTGGGAAGGAGTTTGATAACCCAATCGGGGTTCTTGAGGGAGAAGATTCGCTAACCCAATCGGGGTCCGACTGTTAGCTGCAGAGACGGTGTGACGCTGGCGTTATACTTTAGCTGTGGGTGCCAGTTCTGACCTGCGGTGGTCCTGTCCTGATCCAATTTGGTCAGTACTTATCCTGATTCTGGTCCGCACCTGTTATATCCTGTTGGCACCTGCACTATCGGGGGTCCTGTCCTTTATCCCAGTCTGTGGCCAGGGTTGGTCTTCACACCATTCTAGGTAAATATAAAGCTGAGCTGGATATGTCATTGTGCTGTTTCCCTTTTCTTACCCTTCCTATGCTTCAATGTTTAAAGAAAGTTTCATGATAATTTCACATCATCTTGTTTTGATTATACTCTTTCTAATTCATCAAGCTCTGATTGGTTTAGTATGGACTCTAACATTTAAGAAAATATTTAGATAAAGCGTTTAAATCTTTCCTGAGTCTGTGGTTATTTATGAGTGCAAATGATTGTTTTCTACCTATTATGCTAACTCCCTAGACCCCTTAGGACTCTAGGTACCGGTGACAAGGTTTGGTAAGTCAAAGGTATAGGTCCTTAAAGGTTAACATTAAAATCACTGGTATAGCGTAGGTTTACCTGTTCAAAGTGTGTATGTTTTTATGGGCCCAGGTGAGTATGGTAAAATTCTGGGCAGGTGAACCCGCGCTCTATCACTTGTCATCTTTCTCTTGTCACCTTGTGTTATTCAGGGAAATCTTATGCGTTACAACCTACAGATATGGTACATTCTTAAGAGATTGCCACAGTTCCAAAAAACAGTGTTCGGAGCATAATACGCGGTGTCCCAAACAGAGCATTGAAGTGGCAATGCACTTTAATGCAGACCCGGATACACAGAGGAATATGCTTGTTTAAACAATGTCACTAAAATGCCATGTCGGTGTAGGCCTCTATCCAGCATCACAGCCAATTTTCGATGGTAGATATGGGGAGAAAGCACACCTGCCCAGCCTTGACAAAGATCACGATTGTTTTTGGGCTGACAAATGCGTTTCTGAATTTAAGCTTCAACTCGGGCACCTGCTTTATTTATATCTGTAAGTGCTTCCTGTTGAGGTTTAATTTTTGTGACAGGAGCATCGTGCCAGAATGAACCCTGCCCTTCATATTTAATTTATCCAAGAATACGCCATTGTTTTGTGCGATACCTCTACTCAACTGGAGTACTTTCTACTGGCTAATCAGTAAGTGCTACCTCGTTGGGTAAATGTAGAGTGCTTTTCCTGCCAGAAGAGTTGTCTCCAGTGACCATGTGTGTGTTACTATGCCATCGCGCCTAAGGTCGCAGGGGTCCCTTGAGTGAGCTGTCCATCATAGTGGGTAAATGGCGGGAAGACGGTGCACACCGCGAGTGTGTGGGCGGGGCCAAACGGGCGGGCTTTCTATGCAAGTTCACATGCCTCTTGTGTGTATAAATGGTCAGAGACTGATCAGAGCAGCAGATGAGAAGAAAGAAGCTCCTGGTCAAAGGAACTGCAAGGGGATTGCGCTTGTGAAAATGAAGGATGCAAAGGCCTCTA
This sequence comes from Lissotriton helveticus, assembly GCF_964261635.1. Taxonomy (NCBI): domain Eukaryota; kingdom Metazoa; phylum Chordata; class Amphibia; order Caudata; family Salamandridae; genus Lissotriton; species Lissotriton helveticus. The sequence goes on from NC_136067.1 coordinate 1,351,843,415, forward strand.
TCCAGCATCACAGCTAATTTTCGACGGTAGATATGGGGAGAAAGCACACCTGCCCTGCCTCGACGAAACTCACGTTTGTTTTTGGGCTGATGAATGCGTTACTGAATTTGAGCTTCAACTCGGGCACCTGCTTTATTTATATCTGCAATTGCTTCCTGTTGAGGTTTAATTTTTGTGACAGGAGCATCGTGCCAGAATTAACCCTGCCCTTCATATTTATCGAAGAAGACGCCACCGGTTTGTGCTCAACTGCTCAAAATCCGCCTGCTCACGGATTCGCGAATTTTTCGGCAAATTCACGAAATTCGCGGATCGCGAAATTGCCGAAAATCCGCGAAATCCGCGAGCTGAACGGATTTTGCACCTACGCTTAATCGTGACATGGAAATATCGATGTCAAGAATATTTATCTAAAAAATATTGATTTGAAGGTAAGTAATATTGGTTTTTAAAATATAGGTCATTAAAATCATTTGCAAAAATATAGTTCTTTAAAATATCGTATTTTATTTAGTGTTATGTATTTTAGTATTTATTTTAAATATGTGTGATACAATTTTTTGTATAAGTGTTGTTTCTGTTTTAATATATCTGTTACATTTTTAGTAGTCATTACATTTTATTTAAATACATTTTGTATTTTTTGGTTCCGTAGCGGGTTTGGGCTTATAGGGGAATAGAGTGCGAAATCATTTAATTATGATATATTAATGATTATTTTTCTTTAATAATATTTATTTAATTGATATTTAAGTGAGTTAATTGTGCTTTTAATGCTTAAGGTTTTTTATGCTAAATTTGATAGGTGGGTTTTGAGGCGAATAGGGGTAAAGGGTGGGAAGTCATTTATTTTTAAATAAATATTAATGAGTTGTTAATTAATATTAATTAATTATTTGATAATTAATTGTGTTAATTGTGTAATTTGTTTTAGGTGCAGTTTGTGTGGTTATAGGGGTAATGGGTGGGAAGTAGATTTGTTTAATTCATTAATAATTAGTTGATAACTAATTGATAATCAATTATGTAATTATATATTTACATTTCTTTAGGTGTGGGTTCTGGGTTTAAAGAAGTAAAGGGTGGAGAACAAATTATTTTTTATTACTTTATAATTAGATGTTAAATACTTTTAGTTATTTATTTGAAAATTAATTTTGTGTGTAATTATTTTTTTAAAGTTTGATTTTAGGTGCGGGTTGTGGGGATTATAGGGGTATATGGTGGGAAGTTAATTAATTATAATGAGTATAATTTGATTTCTAACTAATAATATTTGTTTAATTGATAATTGATTATGTTAATTGTGCCAATATACATATATATATATATATATATATATATATATATATTAGTTTTTAGACGTGGGTAGTCTGTTTTGTAAGGGTATGAGTTGGGAAGTAAATCAATATATTAATTCAATAATTAATTATAGTAATTGTGTAAATAATGTTTTGTTACATGTCACAAGTGCGTTGTGTGCTGTGTGGGGATTTATTGTGGGAAGTGAATTCGTTGTAATTAATTAATGATGAATATTTAATGATTGAAAATTCGTTTGTTGGTGAATATTTATATTAATAGCGTAAATAATTTTTTAGGTGCAGACTGTGAGTTTTGTGGTGTCATAGGGTGAGAAGTAACAACTAAATGTATGTAATAATTATTATTTTTGTAAAAATATTTTATTTGTGTGAAAACGATTTTTGTATTTTATTTATAAGAATATTTGTAGGTATTTGTGATATGTTTTTAAGATTGTGATATGGTTTTAGGTTCATTATTTTAAAATATTAAATATTACATAATTAAATTACATTTAAATATTCATTTTATTTTTAACATATTTATATATTTTTTTATTAAATTTGTTTTTAAAACAATTTTATTTTGTTGAATATATTTTGTTTGTTTTTAATGTTGAACAGACTGGAGTGGGTATAGTACATTTTACCCCTTCTCTATTCAACACTCTTCCTACCGTTGCACTCATAAGGGTGGGAATAGTAATTTGTACCCCTCTGCAATCCTACACTTTCCCTAATGTTGTACTGGCTGGAGTGGGAATAGTACATTTTACACCTCCGCTATCCAACACTTTCCCTACTGTTACATATATTGGGGTGGGAATAGTACATGCTACCCCTCCGCAATCAAACACTTTCCCTACTGTTATAGTGATTGGAGTGGGAATAGTAAATTTATCCCTTCACACTGCAACAGTATTGCTACTGTTGTACTGGCTGGAATGGGCACAGTAAATATTACTTATCCACAATTCAACGATTTTACTACTGTTGCATTTATTGGAGGGAGATTTCCAAATTTGAACCAGTTTCATTGTTTTCGCTTTGTGTGACGTGGGAGTAATACATTTTTTATTGATTAATGTTAATAGGTTTGGTAGTTTGTATAAATTGTAGTGTGAACAGTATATGTATGACATTTTATATGCTATAATTTATTATATGCTGTCATAATGTATATTAATATGTTTTTTATTTAAAAGTATAATATTTGTAATAATTAATATGTTTAATATGTAAAAACTATTTTGCTACATTTAAAGAATGTTAAGTTGTTCACTTTTTTATTTAGTTATACGTTTTTTTTGTAAAGATTTTATGTTGATGTTATATATATATATATATATATATATGTATATTATGTATATTTGTTTTTATATTATGTTAAATTATCATATGAGTTAGATATTTAAATATTTAAATATATTTTAATTATTATATGTGTGTTTAACTTTTTTTAATTGCGTTTATTTGTTAGATTTTTTAAAGATATATATTAAATAAGTTTTGTAATTTTTAAAAATGAATTTTACTAATTAATATACTTCACATTTATTGTTTTATTTTATATATATTCAAAAAACGATATTTTATACAACTGAACTAATGACAGCGATATTTTTTCCTGATATTTTTGTAGTTACCAAGTTCAGGATGTCGATATTTTTGGCATTAATATTTTGGTCACTATATTTTTGTATGGGGATATTTTGAGTGCCGATATTTTGTCAGTGTACCAGCAAAATGATGCACAAAAATAAGATACACATATCTTATGCATAATATTAATGCTCAACCATTCCATGGGTCTTGGGGAACATTATAATTATTTGCACAGTTTAATAACAGCCATAAAGGTGACATAGAGTCTGGTCTGTTTGCTAAACCTACAGTGCAGAAAACACAAGATGAACAAAACCCCTGGGACGTGAAAGTCATGACCCACCAAAATTGGCTTACATCCCACCAGTGTGATATGACCCACATTTAGGAAACACTGGTCTATATCATGTAATTTAGATCGCTTCAAATTTGAATAGCTCTTACCGGTTTATACTTCTGTCGAATATAGATGCCCTTGAGCTTACGCAGGAGTGGTACAGTAGCAACCCATATGAAAGGATATTATACAAAAAATACTATAGTTTATGCTCTGTGGGGGGTCTGCCCAGGGGTCGCAGAAGGACAGGTCATGTAAATAGGGATTGTGCAACCCAGGAAGGGCAGAGGAGACAAACATGTGAATGGACATCATATGATCTGCCATAGTATGTGCCCTGTAGTGGGCCAATCCAGAAAAGGCAAAATAATTATGGGCATCTCTGTGAGAAAACCTCCAAAACCAAGAGCAAATAGTGATGTATATATTTGGATGTGGCTATCCTGGAGTAACTTTGGAGAACATATTTTGTTGACTGGGCAGGTATATTTATGAGTCATCCTAGATGTGCAATGATTAACCCATCGAAGAGAGTCTAAAAACATTAAGGGGTCAATTACCATGGGTTTTGGAATTCTCTGGCGGTGGCGGTCTCACCGCCATTGTAATTACAATTGCGGTGAGACCGCAACCGCCAGCCTGTTGGTGGCAGTCCCACTGCCATTGGTGACTAAATCATCGCCCTCCACATTACAATGGGGGGCGATGTATTGGCAGTCGGAAAGACCAACCGCAGCACATCTGACAGGCTCCTTGAGCCCCCTGGTGCAGCAGAGGGGCTTGTAGTCCGTACAATGGTTCTGGTGCTTAACAGGCACCACCGTAAGGATTATGATGTCCCTTTCCACCCACCTGTTCATGGCAGTTAACCTGTCATGAACAGCCAGGTGGAATGGAAATGGGACTTCATGTGCTTGACACGAAGTGCAGGTATATGTAAAGTGTCCCATTTTTGCATTGCAGCAGGTGCTGCACAGCAAAAAATAGGCATTGCGACTACCGTGGTGACAGAAGCATTGTAATGCCTAGTAAGGGACCGCTGACAGCCTGTGATATGGTGGCGGGAATATGAAAGTCCGCTCTCCATCCTAATCGGGCCCTTGGTTTTCATGCCGGCATGTCTGACATGGAAACTTTTCGAAAAGCGTGTTTGGAGGCCCCCAGTAGGGCCCTCTTTGGTGCACGGGCTCAGATTAGAGGCCGATGTGGCACCTATGGTGCCCCCATGTTGATCCCTGCACCTTGTGGCAGGCACCTTGAGGTGCAGGGATGAACAGCACCTCCCATTTCCCTATGGGAGCATGCATTACGGACGGTTTATGGCTGTAATGCATGCTCCCATGGTGAAATGTAGGGGACCACCGAATGGGTGTCGGTCGGTCCCAGGACAGAGTTGGTGTCAGCGGAAGGAATTCTGCCCGACATCTAAATCAAGCCCTTAGTATAGCAACTGCCCTATAGTAAATCATGGTTTGCACCAGTGTTGGTGTTATTACAAACAAGGGCACATGTGGGGTAAATTTCCTTTTAGGTTGATCTGGAACATCCACCCAGGTTTGAGGAGCAGCCACCAATGGTAATGGGTGTTATACAACCATTCTTAAACCGTGTTATGAGCATTATCCCTAGAGTTGCTGATGAGGTTTTCAAAGTTGATTTTGAGGATGTAGCATAGCCTGAGGGAGCACTGTATGCAGCTACCGATGGGGGATTTAGTAGGACAAGCAGTTTTACAGGTTGCACTTCCCTCAATTTCGTTGAATCCTGTGAGCATGTGTATCTAACTTTTTATATTATAGGTCTTCCTGAACAAATTTGATTAACTTGGAAACAGCTCTTATACTGACATGTAAAGCAGTACTGGGAACCCACGTACATGTATGCTATCAAAGTTTGAGATTCAATCCCTAATGGCATATAGGTTTGTGGTTATATATCTTTTTCTAACCAAGGGGCTCATTAGGATGGCGGACGGAAACGGGTACCGTCCGCCATGGTCGCGGCAAAATCACTCCCGACCGCACCGCGGAGAATCCGCGGTTGCGATTAGGATAATCAAGTCAAGAAACTCCGACCGCGGCGGACGGATCACATCAAACACCGTCCGCGGCGGACAGAACCAAAAGAACACCCACCGCCGCGGACGAACATGACCGCGGGAACAGGCCCAACTGCCGCCATACCTGCGGAGGGTCCAGCCGCGTGATTAGGGTAACTCCGCCATTCCAACGTCCTCCACCGCCGCGGAAACAATACTTCGGAAAACAGACCATGACTACGGAAGGACCACACAAACACCATCCCTGCCGTCAAACCGATTACAAAATGGCAGACGGAAGTAAATAGAAAAAACACCAAACAGAACACCCAACCACCTGAAACACCCACCCCCAGGAACCACACGCCCCAATGACACCCCCCCAAGCACCGAAAAATGCACCAAAATCACCACACCCACAGAACACCTGATTGCCAACAACCATTGGGACACCACCACCACACAGAGTATAAAAAGAATCCCTCCCACTATCACAGTCCTTTGCATAACAGCATAGCTGCAAGCAAGAGCCACAATACCACGAACAGCAGACACACACAAACACACATACAACCTGCACACAAACACACACACCACACAAACCCACACAACACCATCCCTACACACCACACACCTGCACAACCCACCCCACCCCACCAACACCTTGCACATCACACACCATGGCACCAACGAAAAACCCCAAATTCACAGACAGTGAGTTGAAGGTCATGGTGGATGAAATCATCTGTGTCGAACCACTTCTCTTCGACAACCTAGTCCAGCAGACCACAACCAAAAAACACATGTGGGACAGGATAGTGACCAGAGTCAATGCGTCAGGGACCGTGCCACGCACCAAACACGAGATCCAGAGGCGGTGGCACGACCTCAAGGCAATGGTGAAAGGCATCAGGGCGAAGAACCACCTGCGGGCACACCACACTGGCGGCGGCACTCCCCCGGAGCCCATACCATATGCAGAATGGGAGGAGAAGGTGCTGGGCATACTGCACCCTGAGAGCCTGGAAGGAATCGAGGAGGGACAAGAGGCTGGTAAGTACAAACCAATCACCACTATCACACTGCCATGGTCTGCCATGCACAACTGCCAACACACATCTCCCTGGCCCCAATCCATGCATGTGGACCACACAGTCACCCAAATGTGAAGTCCTGGCCTCGAATGCACACACCATGACCAAACACAAATGTTGCCTCCTACCTTCCCAGCCTTGCATGTTGTCAAAGCAGCCAGCACTACAACTCCCAACAGGCCCCCATGTCCACAGGGAGGGTGGTGGTGGATGGGGGGTGTGAGAGAGGCGGGTGGGGTGTGTGGGAGACCAGCACTACAACTCCCAACAGGCCCCCATGTCCACAGGGAGGGTGGTGGTGGGTGGGGGGGGTGTGAGAGAGGTGGGTGGGGTGTTTGCGAGAGGTGGGTGGGGTGTGTGAGAGACCAGCACTACAACTCCCAACAGGCCCCCATGTCTACAGGGAGGGTGGTGGTGGGTGGGGGGTGTGTGAGAGAGGTGTGTGGGGTGTGTGCGAGAGGTGGGTGGGGTGTGTGAGAGACCAGCACTACAACTCCCAACAGTCCCCCATGTCCACAGGGAGGGTGGTGGTGGGTGGGGGGCGTGAGAGAGGTGGGTGGGGTGTGTGAGAGACCAGCACTACAACTCCCAACAGGCCCCCATGTCCACAGGGAGGGTGGTGGTGGGTGGGGTGTGTGAGAGAGGTGGGTGGGGTGTGTGAGAGACCAGCACTACAACTCCCAACAGGCCCCCATGTCCACAGAGAGGGTGGTGGTGGGTGGGGGGTGTGTGAGAGAGGTGGGTGGGAGGTTTGCGAGAGGTGGGTGGGGTGTGTGAGAGACCAGCACTACAACTCCCAACAGGCCCCCATGTCCACAGGGAGGGTGGTGGTGGGTGGGGGTGTGTGAGAGAGGTGGGTGGGGTGTGTGCGAGAGGTCATTGATTTGTAGTGTTGGTACCAAAAACATGTCATGTCCACAGCATTGATCATGATAATCTTGTCCCTCAGGTGATCGCAACTTGACTGGCGAAAGCAGCAACCGCCAGCACCAGTCACCCCCCTCACAGCACGGACTCTCTGGGGACGAGCCCATTGCCAGCTCAAGCGCAGAGGACAACGCGGGGCCAAGCAGACTACCAGGGCCATCAGGCTCCCAGGACATCACTGCCTCCACCACCTCGGCCTGTGTCACCACACCAACAGCTGCCATTGTGAGCTGTGCAGCCAACACCACCACCACCTCCACCATCACCACCACCACCACTCCTGCCTGTGCCACCCTGCCTGACCCATCGGCCGATGATGGACCATCAACATCCCAGGCAAGCAGGGAGAGTGGACGTGAGAGGACACAGGTGAGGGCACAGCTCACAACCAGGAGTGCAGTTGTCTGGCGAGGTGGGGAAGGACACCCACCCCATCCTGGCACCGAAACCCTGGAAGCCATCGCCAGAGTCAATGCCTCCTATGAGCGGTCGCAGGCACAGTCTGATCGGGCCCACCAAGACTCACAAGAGAGCAGTAATCTGTTGCGGTCTATTGATACCCGCATAGGCCAAATTGTGGACCTCATGGGCCAGCAAACTGCTCTGTGGAGGTACTGGCTATCCCGCGCCACACCACCACCCCCTCACCCAAGTTCCCAGCGGGACCGCTCACCAACACCACTGCCACCCACACTGAGCTCACGGACAGGGAGGTGGCCCCTGACCAACCTGCCCCCACAGCTGTCTCCGCTCCGGCTCCAAGACGGAGGGGCCGTCCGAGGCTGGATCCAGGTGAGAGCAGTGGTGTTGCCCCATCTACCCGCTCTAAGAGGGGGCGCCAATGACTTCACCCTTGTCTAAGCCTGCCATTCACCCTGCAAACTATCCTGTCCCCAATGCCAAGCCTTGCCACACGTCTGTTGGACTAGCTGGACATCAAACTTTGTGGTGTCCCCACGGTGTTTCATCTGCCATGACCTTCAACTCTCACTCCCCCACCAACACTTCTTTGTAAATATGCACCAACATCAATCCTCAACCTGTAAATAAACATCACATAAACACTCAATGATGTGTGGCCTCCATGTTTTAATCACATGATTGTCTTAGAATGTAACGTTACCTGGTGCAGTGATCAATGTTGTTGAGAACCATGCCTCTGTGGGAGTGACCTAGGGATAATGAGAGAACAACAAACACAGGTCAGGAAAGAGATTCACACCCATCACAACACACTGTACTGCAACATCCCACAAACCACACTCATCACCAATTAAGTGGATCACACGACACACATCAGGGAGCATTGCATGTACACCATCTACAAACCACTTGCAACCAGAACATACCAGAACAGGCATCATAGACACACCACATTCACACTCCACCACCAAACATACATCACACATTGTCTGGCTGCACAAGCGATAGTTACTCACATTCAAGGGAAATAGCGATCAATGAGCTGACGCCTCTGGTCCACACCTTCTTCCTCACCACTATCCTCATCAGTCGACATGGGTGGGATGGGAGGCCGAGCAACCTGTTGGTCTTCAGGGTCCATGATAAGTTCAATGTTATTGCGCAAGGCCAGGTTGTGGAGCATGCAGCAGGCAATCACGATTTTGCATACTTTGCCTGGTGAGTATGGAAGGGCCCCTTCGGTTTTATCCAGGCAGCGAAACCTAGACTTCAGCAGTCCAAAAGTACGTTCAATCACTCAACGTGTCCTCCCATGGGCATCATTATAACGCAATTCACCAGGGGTAGTAGGATTCCTGATGGGGCTCAGCAGCCACGGCCGGTTTGGATATGCAGAGTCGCCTAGGTGGGGGGATGACAGACACAAATTTCATTACCAGGAGTTGTGGGAACACCATGCCACACATACAACACAATTGTCCTCACAACACACTGACAACACAATTGTCCTTTCAGCACACTCACCTACAAGCCACGCACGTTCTGGACGCAGATTAGCCATCAGTTGGGGGACAATGCTGCTCCGCATGATGTGGGAGTCATGGGCGGAACTGGGAAATCTGGCACACACATGCGAGATGATGTTGTCAGCCAGGCACACCACTTGCACGTTGATCGAATGATAGTGCTTCCGATTCCTATATACAGCTTCACGTGCCTGGGGTGGTATGAGACCAATATGTGTCCCATCAATGGAACCCACTACGAGTGGTAACTGGGCCAGGGCATAGAAGTCCCCTTTGACTGCTGCCAACTCTGCCGGACATGGAAAATGGATGTAATCATCCTTGTAAAGCATCATGGCATTCAGAACATCCCTCAGTACCATGCTGAACATGGATTGTGACATCCCTCCGGCATGACCAACTGTGTACTGGAAAGTGCCAGTTGCAAAGAAATGAAGTGCCGCCATCACCTTTGCTGTGGGTGTGAAAGCTCCAGGATATGTCCTGCGTGGCTGCAGATGAGGTGTCAATTGTGTGACAAGCTCCTGCAATCTCAGTCGGTCAAGCCGGTATTTGCGGATCACCTCCTCGTCAACCATGTCCTCCAGCACAGTGTATGGTCGATGCACATTTGGAGCCCTCCTGTGTGGGTGTAGATGGCAGCAGATGTCAAATGACCAACAACGCATAGCTGTGCAACACTATCACATCTTGACCAACACAATGCTAATAATACATGTTGCAGACAGTGACAATATGTGTGACCAGTCCAATATATAAGGCAATACAGCTGACTACACACACAATGTACAACCACAACGAACATCCTGTGTGCTAACATTTACAATGTAACGTGCACACATGTTCAAACATCTTGCAACAACACATGACTGAGGGCCCATATGTGAACAAGCGTCCCCACAGACACACATGTACGTGCACACACAACATGAAATTGGAACACACCCTCCTTGTCTTCATGCACCCATGAACACACCTACAATGCTCCCTCAGCTGACATGCATGGGCACACAACAACAGACACGTATACACAGAATGCATGTACACACACATCATTGTTACTTGCACACACAAACCACACACTCACAACAGCTAATGAATGTGTGTACACACCCTTGCGGTACTGTGTAGATGTGTAGAATTGTAAACGTGTGTCCCCAAAACCAAAACATCAACACGTCGCCATGCACATCTGATGCAACTTGGGCACACATCACTAGTCTTTGTTAACCACTGGCAAGGTCAACAGTATGAGCACACATGCAACCAATGGACATGAATGTCGCACGTGGACACGTCCATAGACTTCACATCAATATTCTTACAGCATTCCGGACATGTCCTGACATACATGTACAACTAAGAAGATTACATGTGTGCGGAGACATGCAGTGTGTGTACATACGCCATCAGGGGACACCTTCCACCAACACAGAGGATGACCGTTTATACCGCAATTAAGCATGACAAATGCTGTATGGTCAAGGACCATCCCGGTTACACCCCGCAAAAAGCATGTGCGCACTACCGCGACGGTGCATCATTTGAATTCAATCACTCACTGGCGCCGCTATTGCGGTGCACGCATTCCACGGGGCGGTGCAGGCCAACACATACATTTGATGATGCAATCTGAAATGGCAGTTGAGAAACCCCCTTACAGTGTTATTGCTGCACCCACCGCCAGGACTGGGCGGTCACCCACCGCCAGTCCAGGCCAGTCACCCACCACCAGGACTGGCCGGTCACCCACCACCAGTCCAGGCCAGTCACCCACCACCAGTCCAGGCCAGTCACCCACCACCAGTCCAGGCCAGTCACCCACCACCAGGACCGGGTGGTCACTCACCGCCAGGACTGGCCAGTCACCCACCGCCAGGACTGGGCGGTCACCCACTGCCAGTCCTGGTGGTGGGTGACCGCCCGGTCCTGGCAGTGGGTGACTGGCCAGTCCTGGCGGTGGGTGACCGCCTGGTCCTGGGAGTGGGTGACTAGCCTGGACTGGCGGTGGGTGACGGGCCTGGACTGGCAGTGGGTGACCGGCCAGTCCTGGTGGTGGGGGACTGGCCAGGACTGGCGGTGGGTGACTGGCCTGGACTGGCGGTGGGTGACCGCCCAGTCCTGGCGGTGGGTGACTGGCCTGGACTGGCAGTGGGTGACCGCCCAGTCCTGGCGGTGGGTGACTGGCCTGGACTGGCGGTGGGTGACCGCCCAGTCCTGGCGGTGGGTGACTGGCCTGGACTGGCGGTGGGTGACTGGCCAGTCCTGGCAGTGGGTGACTGGCCTGGACTGGCGGTGGGTGACTGGCCTGGACTGGCGGTGGGTACTGGCCTGGACTGGCGGTGGGTGACCGCCCAGTCCTGGCAGTGGGTGACTGGCCTGGACTGGCAGTGGGTGACCGCCCAGTCCTGGCGGTGGGTGACTGGCCAGGACTGGCGGTGGGTGACCGCCCAGTCCTGGCGGTGGGTGACTGGCCTGGACTGGCGGTGGGTGACTGGCCTGGACTGGCGGTGGGTGACTGGCCTGGACTGGCGGTGGTTGACTGGCCTGGACTGGCGGCCTGGACTGGCGGTGGGTGACTGGGCAGGACTGGCGGTGGGTGAATGGCCTGGACTGGCGGTGGGTGACCGGCCAGTCCTGGCAGTGGGTGACTGCCCAGTCCTGGCGGTGGGTGACCGGCCAGTCCTGGCGGTGGGTGACTGGCCTGGACTGGCGGTGGCTGCCGCAATAACACTGTAAGGGGGTTTCTCAACTGCCATTTCAGAATGCATCAACAAATGTATATGTTGGCCTGCACCGCCCCCGCGGAATGCGTGCACCGCCATAGCGGTGCCAGTGAGTGATTATTTTCAAATGATGCACCATTGCGCTAGCGCGCACATGCGGTTGCCGGTGTGTGAACGTGACGGTCCGTGCACATGTAGCCAATGGGAACAGGTTACGCGTTGCGCGTAAGCGCATTCAAAAATTGCGGAAGCCGTGCACCGCCACACCAGTGCGAGTCATTGGCTATTTTTGAATGATGCATCAAGGGAAAACCAATTGCTGCAGACGCGTGCCACTGATATGTGCTCTGGGCCCTATATATGTGTGAAGATTTTCTGCACACAATCACTGCTTCCAGCCACTGCTGCCTGTGACTGTCACCTCCACCTGCTGCTCCTGAGCTATCCAACAACTGCTGCCTGCAACCGTCATCTCCACCTGCTGCTCCTGAGCTATCCAACAACTGCTGCCTGCGACCGTCATCTCCACCTGCTGCTCCTGAGCTATCCAACAACTGCTGCCTGCGACCGTCATCTCCACCTGCTGCTCCTGAGCTATCCAACAGCTGCTGCTTGCGACCGTCATCTCCACCTGCTGCTCCTGAGCTATCCAACAACTGCTGCTGTAGTGCCACAGTCCAGGACCTTGCCATGTCGAGAGTGCAAGAGATCCGATCTCGTCCCTTCACCGCAGCAGAGCTGGACGTCTTTGTGGACGGTGTGCTCAGCCACTATGAACGGCTCTACGGTGCCCCCGGACAGGTGGTAAGTGAAATGGGTAACATGTTGGTGGACATGAGGTGGTCACTGACTCATTGCTTCTGCAAGGTTGGCGGTGTGCTGTGGGACCTTCACATGTGTTGTACTGCGCATGGCTGCATGAAGATATGTGTTTCTGCAATGTTTATGAATGTCAAACAGTCCACTGACATTCCCCTCTTGTCTCCCATCCTGGTAGGTGAAGCTGCACCTTCGCAAGGCTGTGTGGGGGACCATAGCACGTGATGTACGGGCAGTGGGGGTGTGCAATAGACGACACACACACTGCCACAAGCGCTGGGACGACATATCCAGGCTCAGCAAGAATGTTGCGGAGATGACACTGGGGATCATTCCAAGAACAGTCCGCCTTGCCCGACGCACCATGACCCTCTAATGCACCGCATAATTGCTGTGACGCATCCTGAGCTGTCTGCCCGGCCGAGAGGGGCTCAACAGCAAACTGGCGGTAAGCAGACTGTATGTGTCTGTAACTTGTGAGTGCATGCATGTATTCGTGCTCAGACACAGTGTTGACATCCGTAGTGCGTATCTTTTGCATATATTGCATGTTGGTGGCATTAGCGGAGTGAGCGGTAGCACCCATGTCCGCCAGGTGGACATACCAGGTGATTTGTATTTGAGGGTTCCAGGACATGCCGTTGATGTCTGGTGTCTCATGGCATGACATGTGTGGTGGCCTGCATACACTTGCCCTGTTTGTATGATGTACAGGTTTCACAGACACCCATGGATCTATGATGTGAGGATGTGTGGTACGGGTGGTTCGTGTCCAGGATGGGTGCTACATGTCAATTGACTGTAAGGATCGGTGTGACTTTGTAACCTTCAGTACGTGAGTGTGGCACTTAGGTTCACATCTCTTCCCTCTCTCTTCCAGCTTTGGCCGAGGGCACTGACACACAGACGACGGAGATGAGTGGGGGCAATGCATCCGGATCAGAGATGACACACACACGCAGAATGACACTGAAGAGGGCAGCCACGGAGAGGGGGATAAAACCGTCCCTGAGGACTCACATGTGGAGACACCATCGTCCTCATCCTCAGAAAGTGTTGGTGAGTCAGCACTGTTGTCACAGACAGGGAGTGGGCAATCGACACCTTCAGTCGGGACACAGCACACAGGGCCCACACTGCCACCCGCTGCAACATGTACTGCTCGTGCTCGCCATAGGAGGGGGAGCAGAGTTGCCTTCGGTGCAGGCACCACGGAGCCTGCCCCTGTGTCACAAAGTGCACTTTATGCTGAGGCAGTAGATCTGCTGCGACAGCTGTGTGTAGGGCAGACCAACATGATCAATGCATTCCAAGACCGCGATAGGAAGTTGGGACAGGTGGTGGCATTCATGGAGGGGATGCATGGCGATGTTGCTGGTCTCACTCTCCACAGAACAGTTCAGTCATTGGCAAACACTGTGTCTTCAGCCATTGTACAGTTGCATAGACAGGGTGCTACTTCTGTACCACCATCCACACCACTTGATGTTTCAGGGGAGAGTGATTTATCAGACCCGGCCTCTTATTCAGGTTATTTCACTAGGAGCAGCCACAGGCAGCAAGGCAGGGCACGGAGGGCACAGACACCATCCCCTAGGACTGGGATATCTTTCTCCGAAGACGACGTGAACTACACTGGAGTTGACACACAGGATCATCAAGGGGTGTTGGGGGAAGTAGCTTCACATGCTGTACAGGCGTCCCCCACAAAAGGAACTCCCAAGGCAAGGGCACCTTCAAAGAGCAGGGACACTCCCAAGGACAAGGACACTGCAAAGGAAAGGGCCCCTCCAAAGAGCAGGGACACTCCCAAGGACACTGCAAAGGAAAGGGCACCTCCAAAGAGCAGGGACACTCCCAAGGACAAGGACACTGCAAAGGAAAGGGCACCTCCAAAGAGCAGGGACACTCCCAAGGACAAGGACACTGCAATGGAAAGGGCACCTCCAAAGAGCAGGGACACTCCCAAGGACACTGCAAAGGAAAGGGCACCTCCAAAGAGCAGGGACACTCCCAAAGACAAGGACACTGCAAAGGAAAGGGCACCTCCAAAGAGCAGGGACACTCCCAAGGACAAGGACACTACAAAGGATAGGGCACCTCCAAAGAGAAGGGACACTCCCAAGGACAAGGACACTGCAAAGGAATGGCCACCTCCAAAGAGCAGGGACACTCCCAAGGGCAAGGTAGCTTCAAAGGAGAGGGACACCACAATGGACAAGTCTGCACCCAGGGACAGGGCACCGTCCAGGGATCAGGGACATTCCAGAGACAGGACACCTCCCACGTCCAAGGCACATCCCATGGACACGAGCTCCATCAAGGACAGGCATATATCACCCCTGGCTGCACTCAGGCTGATGTTTCAGGAACGTACAACACATGTGTCAGCGGTGGAGTCCCCCCATACCTCTACTCCCATCCACGCCCCGCAGAAGCAGAGGAAGGAGTACACTGTTGTTGCATCCCACATTATACATGAAGCAGAGGGCAGAAGGCAGGCCCACAGCAAACGGCAGGCAGGGTCCAGCACGTCCCCAGAGAGCAGACCACCACAAGCACATGATCCAACTTTGATGTCTGATGATGCCACTCCACTTACCAGTCCAGTCATGGCTGGGTGCCCCAACATTTCACAAAGAAACGGAGGCACACACCAGTGACACCTGACCACCTCAATGTCGCTCCAGCACATCTTTCCCCAGCTCCCAGGGCCACCCTGCCTCCTGGCCCATACAGCCCTGTGGCTCATCATTTCAGTGGTCCTAGTGGGTCAGCTGCAGTTCACTCTCATGTGTCAGATAGTGGCACTGTGTCTATTGTACGCTGTCATGCATCATGTAGTGGCACTGTATCAGTTGTGCCCTCTCCTGTTGCAGGTACTGGCATTGTGTGTGTCCGCAACTCTCATGTGTCAGATGCAGGCATGGTATTTGTTGGTCAGTGTACAGGGACATGTCCTGGCCGTGTGTCTGGGTCTATGACTCATGTGTCAGTCAGTAGATCTGTGGCTGTGTCTCACACTCCTGTTTGTGGTGCTGGCAGTGTGTCTGGATCTATGGCTCATGTGTCAGTCAGTAGATCGGTGGCTGTGTCTCACACTCCTGTTTCTGGTGCTGGTTGTGTGTCTGGGTCTATGGCTCATGTGTCAGTCACAACAGCTGTGGCTGTGTCTCAAACTCCTGGTGCTGGTGCTGGCGGTGTGTCTGGGTCTATGGCTCATGTGTCAGTCAGTAGATCGGTGGCTGTGTCTCACACTCCTGTTTCTGGTGCTGGCGTTGTGTCTGGGTCTATGGCTCATGTGTCAGTCACTACAGCTGTGGCTGTGTCTCAAACTCCTGGTGCTGGTGCTGGCGGTGTGTCTGGGTCTATGGCTCATGTGTCAGTCAGTAGATCGGTGGCTGTGTCTCACACTCCTGTTTCTGGTGCTGGCGGTGTGTCTGGGTCTATGGCTCATGTGTCAGTCAGTAGATCGGTGGCTGTGTCTCACACTCCAGTTTCTGGTGCTGGAAGTGTGTCCGAGGCGAGTAGTTCAAGCACTCCACCAGATTCTGTGGTGTGAGGTTAATTTGCCATCACTCACATGTCATTTTACTTTGTGTGTAGATTGACGAATGTCACCACCCTGACATTATTATTGTCCTTGTGACGGGTCGCTTGACACACGTACTTGGGTAGCCAGTGATGTACCTGCTCTGTTGGCCACAATGCCCTGTTGCTGTTCTGATACTGCATTGTGCCCTCATGTTATGCCTCTGATGTACCTGCTCTGTTGGCCACAATGCCCTGTTGCTGTTCTGATACTGCATTGTGCCCTCATGTTATGCCTCTGATGTACCTGCTCTGTTGGCCACAATGCCCTGTTGCTGTTCTGATACTGCATTGTGCCTTCTCATGTGCTGCCTCTGCTGTACCTGTGCCTTGCCATGGACTGTTGATGCACATTGCCCCTCTCACGTGCTGCCTCTGCTGTACCTGTTCAGTGCAATGGACTGTTGATGCACTTAGCCCCTCTCACGTGCTGCCTCTGATGTACCTGTTCAGTGCAATGGACTGTTGATGCACTTAGCCCCTCTCACGTGCTGCCTCTGTTGTACCTGCTATGTTGTAAATACTGCCCTGTTGCTGTTGTGATACTGCATTGTGCCCTCATGTGCTGGCTCCGATGTACCTGCTATGTTGTAAACACTGCCCTGTTGCTGTTGTGATACTGCATTGTGCCCTCTCAAGTGCTGGCTCTGATGTACCTGCTCTGTTGTAAACACTGCCCTGTTGCTGTTGTGATACTGCATTGCACCCTCATGTGCTGGCTCTAATGTACCTGCTATGTTGTAAACACTGCCCTGTTGCTGTTGTGATACTGCACAGTGCCCTCTCAAGTGCTGGCTCTGATGTACCTGCTCTGTTGTAAACACTGCCCTGTTGCTGTTGTGATACTGCATTGTGCCCTCTCAAGTGCTGGCTCTGATGTACCTGCTCTGTTGTAAACACTGCCCTGTTGCTGTTGTGATACTGCATTGCACCCTCATGTGCTGGCTCTAATGTACCTGCTATGTTGTAAACACTGCCCTGTTGCTGTTGTGATACTGCATTGTGCCCTCTCAAGTGCTGGCTCTGATGTACCTGCTATGTTGTAAACACTGCCCTGTTGCTGTTCTGAAACTGCATTGTGCCCTCTCAAGTGCTGGCTCTGATGTACCTGCTCTGTTGTAAACACTGCCCTGTTGCTGTTGTGATACTGCATTGTGCCCTCTCAAGTGCTGGCTCTGATGTACCTGCTCTGTTGTAAACACTGCCCTGTTGCTGTTGTGATACTGCATTGTGCCCTCGTGTGCTGGCTCTGATGTACCTACTCTGTTGCAAACACTGCCCTGTTGCTGTTGTGATACTGCATTGTGCCCTCATGTTCTGCCTCTGATGTACCTGCTCTGTTGTACCCAGTGCCCATGCTCTTGGGTAGTGTACGATTATACCAATATTATGTTTAATAAAGCAAGTCAATCATGTGTCGTGGTTTGTCGTTGTCATTCCTGGTTGTGTACTTGAATTGTTGATATGTTGGTGCGATCGTAAAGGCAGTTTTACAAACATGACACTCCCGCTCCCTACGTCACAGCCCTGGAAGGTATTCCCCTTCCGGCGTAAATTGGTGTGTTGGCGTACCTGCGTCGTCGTTGGTGATGGGCCATGACTTGCTGGTGGTGGAGCACGAAGAGTATCGGAAATGCGTGTAGCGCTGGGTCCATGACGGCGATCTGCTTGTGGTGTGTATCTCCGCTGTGGTGAGTCCGCCGTGTTCAGGCAGGTTGTTTTTCCGCAGCGATTTTATGTGTGTTTTCCGCCATCCTGATTTAGAGGACGGTCGGAGACGTCATTTCGTACGGCGGTGTCTCTGGATGGGGTGCGTCCGCCGCGGGGTCGGGTGTACTTCCGCGGCGGTGCATGCTCTTCCGCCGCGTACGGATATTTGACAGTGTTTCCCATACTAATATGGCGGACGGAGGGTCCGCGGCAGGCGGACAGAAAAAAGCCTTTATCCGCCTACTCCAGGACGGCGGTCGTCCTTCCGTCCGCCATCGTAATCGACCCCCAAGTTAGTCTATATGCATTTTATAGTGTGTGTGCTCAAGTGTAAAAAATACCATATTGGTTTAATCAGTTTAAGGTACTGGGAAAATGAGAATATTCATGCTGGACTGGCAGCGGATATGACTCCTTGAAATAAGAATTCTGGCACTAAATGCTGTATGCACCTTCTAATTTATGGCTCGATAGGGTATTTGTTCAAAAATTGAGGCTCCTCTGAGTATGGTTTTTGAAACCCAATTGTGTTTACTTTTTACACAAGGTATGCCTGTTTCCTAACTTGTAAACTGCAATGTTTAGCGATTCGCAATTTGCGAGTTGGAAAATGAAATGTACAACAGTGTCCCAGACACCGTATATGATTCCCAAATGGATCGCAAGGGACCTGCCTCATTAATATTCATGATGCAGGTCGCAATTTGTGACCCATTGGGAATCGCTAGTTCACACATGGATGGTGGCCTGCTGGAGTCAGCAGACCATCATGTTGTTAAATGATTTTTAAAATACAGCAATTAAAAAAAATGCAGTCTGATTTCCTTAAAGGAAACTGGATGCGTTTAAAAAAGAAAAAGAAAACGTTTCTGTTTCATTTCATAAGAGTAGGCAATGATCTGTGGGACCACTGCTTGCTCTTTAAAAAAATCACTGCCAGTAATAAGGGGGAGGACCTCCCTGAGTACCCCTTCCCATTTGCGACTGGCTTAGCACCTACTTGAAGTAGGTGGTAAACTGCAATTGTTTTGTGACTGCATTCTGGATGCAAAAGTCTACAAGGACTTGCGACTCATTATTAGTAAGGGACGCCCTTGGCTCGCCCCTTCCTAAGAGAGACTCGCAAACCCTATTTTGCACATTGGTAAAAGGTTACTGACTCACAAAATAGGGTTGATACATGCTACAACCCTTTTTAGTGGTCACATACGGCCCAAATCTCCGTTTGCGACTGCTAAAATGTGGCCCTTATTCTTGTGACCAATCATACTCCTCCAATATTATATCAAATGCCTTTGAGATGGTAGGCAATAAAAA
This sequence comes from Lissotriton helveticus, assembly GCF_964261635.1. Classification (NCBI taxonomy): domain Eukaryota; kingdom Metazoa; phylum Chordata; class Amphibia; order Caudata; family Salamandridae; genus Lissotriton; species Lissotriton helveticus. The sequence goes on from NC_136067.1 coordinate 1,351,862,832, forward strand.
CATTTATTTGTTTTTTCTTGCCTCCTAAGTCTGCCCAGGCTGCAGAATGTTCAGGCAAACATCTGTTCTTCTTGTATTGTGTCTTATGGGCATTTCTTTCATACAGTCTCCTCAAAGTAAGGTGTAGAACTGTGCCATTATTATGGGAAGCTGTACCTCTTTTTCTGCTGCCAGGGTGTCAAGCAGACTTTGGGAAATTACTATAAAAACTTTGTTGCCCCACAAAACGTTGTTGCCCCACAGAGTGATCTCAGACACTGATGGGTTAATTTAGATATTAGGGTGACTGGAAAACCACCATGAAGTGGTACCCCAGCTATGCAAACTTATGGTTCACTCTCTCTAGTGATAGTTGGGGGAAAGTGCTGAGTTTTTAACCAGTGGACCTTTAGGTGGCTCGCCAACAAAAACCATTGACATTGACCTAGCCCACAAGTTTGTGGTGCAAGTAGCACCACCCTACTTTGGTGAGCCATTGCAGCAGAATTTTCCTTTCTGGGACATGCACATGAGGCATGACAGACCGAGGAAAATAAATGTGTAAATATCTCGGATGCGCATGAATACATGTTTTCCTTTACTTTACAGTAAGAAAATCCCTGCTTGTGCAGCAGGGGCCATCTCAGGTAAGCGCGGTGTGGCAGGCGGGACAGGCTGGGAGGGTGACAACGGAATAAGTAAAATTAAATAAATAAAACCTATTCTGTCATATGTCAACTTCCCCTCGCCCCACCCAGCTCCACCGCCCCACCAAGCTCCATCTCCCCACCGCGCTTACCAGCACCGGCCGTGACTGTGCTTTTGAGGGGTAATACTGGAAAGAAAAAGAGATTTTCAAGCCAGTGAAATAAACTTGGGGACCTGCTCAGCAGTCTTCAGTGATCACAGTGCATCAGCTGTACAGGCAGATTCACATCCATCATAGGCAGCCAGGAATCTCTAGATATGACTCGTGGTCCTCCACCACGGAGAAGCTAAGTTCTTCACTAGCCTGGCAGACTGGCTGTCGTGTAGTTCCTATATATTCCTATTCAGAATCTGCACGTCCGGATAACATAAACGGTGGGCTTGGTGGCAGACTGGTTCTGAGCACCCACACCAAGAATGTTAGCCTGTTTGCATTAGCTAGCTCACAGTGGCACTATTATCTCCACTTATCGGGGAGAGAATAGTTTCTGGCAATCTTAGAACATGACAACCCTGATCCCTCAGGATTGTGGAAACAATATACTACTTTTCGCTAAGTCACTTGTGCTCACTTAGTTTGTCTCAGAGATACATAGAATAAACAGTTGTTATTCTTGTGTTAAATATATTAGCTGCAATAACCATTAGACAGTAGCAGAGATATATGATTAGCAGTACAGTGAATATAAAAGGATAGTACAGTTTTACCATCTTGCAATAAGCATGAATAAATGCATGAATATAAAATGCATGATAAAAGTGTGGTCCTCCTATGATGCCTATCTTTATGTACCTAAGTGTACCTAGCATGTGAGGAGGTGTAAAGCCAAGAATCCCTCTAGGATTTAGTCGAACCCCATTACCTGAAGTGTGAGAATGTAGGAGCCCTTTTTGGTCTCGAGTTGGACACCCCGTGAGGGATGTTCCGCCAACTGTCAGCTGGAGCGTCTGCATGCAGGAGCCTCAGCGTCTCTGGTCAGTGTGTCAGCCTGGAAGTCTTGGTTCCCGCTGTCTTATAGTAGCAAGAGGTGCTGTATTTATACAGGAAGAATCTAGGGTTCCTTTGTGCCTTGTTTAGTGTATTAGCCATTGTTGGATTTGAGGATGACGTATAGGATGTACCATGTACGTAGGTATGGGGAGGAGGTGGTGTTGTCCCAGCCTGGTTTCTGAGAACCCTTGTGAATATTTATTCATACTGTGTGAGTCTATTGATGGAGTTATAGGACTCTATTGTTTAGTAGAAACTCTTCTGCACCCAGGACTAGAACTAGGTAAAGGTTCAATCCTAAAAGGCTTGTTACAGTGTAGTGTAGGGGAGGTGATGTAGGTGAAGGGGTACGATGTTACCCGGGCCGATATTAGGGTACCTTTATGAAACATAACACCCACTCCTCTTCCAAACAGTCAACAATTATATAAATGCTACTGAAGTATTCTCTTTACTGGATAGTAGTGCATAAAACATTTATCAATGAGCTTTGTCAAAACCTTGTTTTGAAATCATTTTATAAACAGTTTAAAAAGGGAGAAAAAAATATTTTACTACAAAATCAGTTTAGAATTGTCACTTAAGCCACAGTCCTAATAGAGTTTGTTTATATAAGTTGAATTTCTACAAGCGTCAAAAGGCCATGCTTTTCAGCGAGAAAGTGTACATTTTAGGAAATGTTCTGAATTTAGTTAAGTTTAGAAAAAAAGGACAATCCGAACACTTTCCCAGCACACACTGAGCCAATTATAGATTAAATGTCCTGGCTTGGAGACACAACATCATCGTTGCTTGCTGTTGCAGGGGACGGTCCTCGTAACACCTCGCCGAGTACGTTAATGGAGCACAGATGATATTCAGCACTGCCACTAGCTGGTGTAGTCAATATTTGGGTTCTAGTGGTAGAGCTGATGCTCAACCCAGTTGTAAAAGGCACCTGCGGGTTCCCGAGGAATACAGTCATCAGTATAGGAATACACTGGGGACATTGCCAAGCATGAGACCTCAAGGGTTCCAGCCTGGTATTTAAGTCTGCAGGCGTTTCCATCGCAAGTGTCAGACAGAGGTCCAACACGCATTTGTCACTGCAAAACAGGCATCAAAGAACAGGTAAGATGCAGTCCATCGAGACTGGCTTAAATAATAGGAACCAAGAGGTGCTCAGTTCCCGTAAGTGAGGTGTGCCCAGATGCTGTACCATGCGTTCACAGTATTTCTGCTCAAGGGGCGCTTTTGCCATCTCGTTGGTGATTGGGCCATCCATTGCGCAGCAGATAAATGGTAATCAGGATTCCCACTATTGATAGCAGGATCAGAGGTAGACCCCTAAAAATGCTTCCAAATACAGAGTGTATAAAGTTTGGAATAACTAACAGGATCGTTAGAAAGGTGCTTAGAAATCCTGACCCATAGTCTTAAATAGATGTACAATACTACTTATATCAGACATATTAAAGATACGACCCACCTTTTCTGCAAATTGAATGGGGCAGTTTGTACATATAAGGGCCTGTATCTCAGGGGGGTGCGGCTTGACAGGAAACTATGGTGGACGCGTTAGCGAAGAGCTCCGCACCAGCCCAAACATTCTCTGCTACAATTACACAGCCGGGGCCGATTCGAGCACGCCAAATGTCCGCTGTGCGCCCGGAATAGAGAGGGGAACCTCCGGGTCGAGCCTGGTGATTGCCAGTGGCAAAACCTGGGAGCTGAGGTCATTGACAACACAGACACGGAGAAGGCTGTGCAGAATGGTGACCGCAATGGCCTCAGTCTGCCACTGAGATCCGACCGGAGTACAGGGAACATATCGGACCGTCTCTTAGGAGCAACCCTTGAGCTTTGAGGGTGAGTGCAGTGACTGAAGACAGACAGCTTATGGGTGAGAGATGCCGGTTGAATTGTGGATAAAGACAGCATCGGACACTGACCTGGGAGGCATCTGGCAATGCAACCCGGTGAGTCGCCTGAATCAGAATAACTGGTGAGCCAGCGGTAATGCCCTGAGAAGCTCCAAGGTGGGGAACTGATTGAGAGACCCATTTGCAGATCGGGCACCCCAGCAATGACTGCACCACTCACGGTGATCTCAGGGGGAAGGGCACTGTCTGGATTTGCCGACCAGTGCTAGGGAAGGTGCGCAGAGAGCTCCAGCTACGAGCGATGCCTCCCGCCTCGGTCTCGGACCTTTTCAGAATCATTGCAGCACCTTTCCTGGCCTCCACCTGCAGTAACAAGCTGCTGAGATTGGAGCGAAGACACTGCCTGAGCACAGCCGGGTAAGGTAAAGGTATAGCACTTTTGGCGGAGATTGGGCCGGCAGGACTGAGCCCTTGAACCTGATGCATAACAGTGGGCCTCAAGCACTGGTCGAACCCAGCACTCACAGTGGCAGTGAACTCTGATTGTGGCAATGCTGCAAGCGGCCTGAGGCTGTGCAATTGCTCATAAAGCTAACTTTGGGTAACAGGGAAGAAGGTCTACATTATACATCTCCACACGCCTGGAGGCATAAGTTGAGCCCATCTCCCTCACTGAATACAGCTGGACTGCTGGCTGGGGGAACCTCCTAAGGTGGTCACTCGTCCTACCTTTCTCAAAGGGTGGGGAGAGTTCCCTGCCACCTTGTTTAAGTATAAGGAGAGAATGTGATTGTGCCACCTTCACTGCCAAAAGGTGGAGGTATTTGGTAGCCCTACTGTTTTGTGAAGAGCAGGTGTATATGATAACCCCCATATGTTGCAGAATTTGTTAGCCTCCTGCCTTTGCCAAGGTAAGAGGCACACTTGTTAGCCCCCACTTTACACTTAAGGGCACAGTGCAATATGAGCCCCCTTCACCTTTCCCAATGGTTTAGGTTATTTGACATCTTTACCACCTTGCCCAAGAGTGGGATGGGGTCATGGGTAGCCTTCCACTTGGCCCATGCTAGTTGTTCCACTGTCTTGCTCAAAAGTAGATGGGTATTGTACCTTCATAAGAATAGAACTGCAGTGACTCCCAAAAAATACACACAAAGGAGATTCAGTCTGCCGATAGCTGCCCAGGTGCCTTTGCACAGCTGTGACAAGAGCTCTGGGGCATGTGTCAGCTGTCCTGGTCTTCAGTCGCCTTCATTGTTTTGAGTCTGAAGGAGACTGAAGCAGTCTGTGGCATCTTTAATCCACCCCACAGAGGGGCAGGATGTTAGGTGCTTCATGGCCCTTGCCTTGACTAAACACCTGCGGTCATAATCGGTAGATCCTTGGGTTTTGTTCAAATGTGTAGGAGAGACTTTATTAGGCACCTTCCGGTAAAATGAGGCCTTTGAAAGCAAACAGCCACGAGTGCCTCTTGGTAAATACCAAAAACAACAGTTGATGGACAGAATGCAGAACAATGTCATACATTCACCCCAGTACAGCCTAAATCCATCGTTTTTTTGCTCACCATGCCATTCCAGTTTGAACCCAGCCATATGCAAATCAGTCTTGACCCTGTGCCTCATGGGAACAGTCCAGCCCGAACTGCTAAGCCAGGTCCTCCCTGAACTGGAAACAAGCATCCAAGGACCGGTTTCAGGCTTTCAGCCCTCATCAGCCTGGATGGCTTGATTCCAGTGGCATGGAGAGCATGGGACTCACGTCTGAGCATACCCGTCCCACTCGGGGTGACAAATGCAAAAACAACAGTTGATGGACAGAATGGAGAACAATGTCATACATTCACCCTAGTACAGAGACCTGGGCCTAAATCCATCGTTTTTTTGCTCACCATGCCATTCCAGTTTGAACCCAGCCATATGCAAATCAGTCTTGACCCTGTGCCCCATGGGACCAGTCCAGCCTGAACTGCCAAGCCAGGTCCTCCCTGGACTGGAAACAAGCATCCACGGACTGGTTTCGGGCTTTCAGCCCTCATCAGCCTGGATAGCTTGATTCCAGTGGTATAAAGAGCACGGAACTCACTTCTGAGCATACCCGTCCCACTCAGGGTGACAAATGCAAAAACAACAGTTGATGGACAGAATGCAGAACAATGTCATACATTCACCCCAGTACAGAGATCTGGGCCTAAATCCATCGTTTTTTTGCTCACCATGCCATTCCAGTTTGAACCCAGACATATGAAAATCAGTCTTGACCCTGTGCCCCAAGGGAACAGTCCAGCCCGAACTGCCAAGCCAGGTACTCCCTGGACTGGAAACAAGCATCCAAGGGCCGGTTTCAGGATTTCAGCCCTCATCAGCCTGGATAGCTTGATTCCAGTGGCATGGAGAGCACGGGACTCACGTCTGAGCATATGCGTCCCACTCGGGGTGACAAAGGCAAAAACAACAGTTGATGGACAGAATGCAGAACAATGTCATACATTCACCCCAGTACAGAGATCTGGGCCTAAATCCATAGTTTTTTTGCTACCATGCCATTCCAGTTTGAACCCAGCCATATGCAAATCAGTCTTGGCCCTGTGCCCCATGGGAACAGTCCAGCCCAAACTGCCAAGCCAGGTCCTCCCTGGACTGGAAACAAGCCTCCAAGGACCGGTTTCGGGCTTTCAGCCCTTATCAGTCTGGATAGCTTGATTCCAGTGGCACGGAGAGCACGGGACTGGCAGAGTGGGCTAAAGAACGGTGATGGATTAAACCCAGATTTTTTGCCTGGGTGTGAGTGTTTGATTGGTTCAGATGCTCCGTCCATCACCACCCCCTTTTGTACCGCTTTGTTCGCCATAAGTTGGCAGGGTATGCTCAGACGTGAGTCCCTTGTTCACTTTGCCACTGATTCAAGCAAGCCTGGCTGAAGATGGCTGAAATGCCAGTAACCGGTCCTAGAAAGCTTGTCTCCAGCCCAGGGAAGGCATGGCTTGGCAGTCCGGGCAGGACTGTTCCCATGGGGCACAGGGTCAGACTGATTTGCATATGGCCATGTCTGAACTGGGGTGGCAGAGTGGGCTAAAGAATGGTGATGGATTAAACCCAGATCTTTTGACTGGGTGTGAGTGTTTGATTGGTTCAGATGCTCCGTCCATCACCACCCCCTTTTGTAACTCTTGGTAAATACCAGCAAGATAGCGAGGCAGCTGTCCCTGTCCTCCTTTGCTGTGATTCTTAGGAGCTTGAAGGAGGATTCGGAGAGCAAAACAGCTACCTGGTGCCAAATAAAAATATGGTAGAACCCTCCTACTCTTGGACATGTAAGGAAGGGAAGAGGCAAGACTTACCCCTAGTTTCTTACACATGGTGGGGTGGTGGCATAAAATTCCCCTCCAGCACATGGGTAGAACTGAAAGAGAAAAAGGAAAATCCCCTCATGCTCTCATTCCCGTTGACAAGTAAGGTAGCGGTTGTGTCTGATTATCTTTCCTGGCCTGTGGGCTAGGATGAAAGGATAGTGCACCACTAGGACAGCTTAAAGCAGGGACACCAAATACACCCACCTGGCCCTTAGGCAAGGGGAGAAGAGAAAAAATCCAACCACTCTCACATATGGTCTATCCACTTATGAAGAATGCTATATTGATTTTCCAGATGCTGCTGCCCAGTGAATCCTGAGATGCATTTGGGTGGAATCCCTCTGAAGGATGCCAGTGAATCGTGCTCTGGATAGAGTTCTACACATTTCTAATTTTGATAGTGTACTTAGTCATAGTTGGAAAATTCCTACCAACATTGTAGCATGAGTTTTACAATTTTATAGAGCCATGCGCGAAGTAGTGCAAAAATAATGCATTGCCTTCTCATCCACTATTTCCTGATTTTTGATGTGTATAGACATTTTCATTTGATGCAAATGCTACTCTTGCACTCATCAGTGCAAATTTAAATGTGTTTGTAGTGTGGAAACTGCAGAAATTATCTTTAGTATAAGCTGAAGACATTTTGTTTGTGGCATTCATTTTAGTCAGTCATGTGTTAGCCGTGTACTTCTCCCGTCTTCACTGTTGCCTGCCCTTGTATTCTGCTTGAGTCATCAACTATAGGTAACTCCTTCAGTACTGAGTCAGAGCACTGTGTATGCTCCGAAAGGCCTGTAGCTGCTAAAATGCACCTGTCTTAGAATGTTACTGTCAAGCTGTTTTAACTGATCAAGCTGTACTATGTCTCCTCCCACATTGCTGAGCAAGTAGTTTTTTTATGCCCATGTTAGTCAATAACTATTCTTGTATGTGCCAGTACCACCCCTTGGTCCAATGCTGACTATGCAACAAATGTATATAAAAGACCCCTGGTTTCTGTACTCCTTGTACTGCCTCATACAGTGCCCGATGGTGCTGTATCGATGTAGTCCCACTCATGAGTGACTAATAAACATTGGTTTTATATTCCAGCCTCTATGCCAATCTCTACCTTGTTGGTTTAAGGGCCAGTGGACTGATAAGGGTGAACCCCTGCAGCAGTGAGCCCCTAAAAAGGCGTATTTTTCAACAGTAGGTTAGAGCAGATTCTGAAAAAATATTGCCAGGGAATCACAGCAAGATTGCTAAGTCAAAGGCACAGCCATTTTGCTACACCAAATCTGTAGCAAAGAACATGGCAAAGGAAAGTAGATGAAAACAAATTAACTCAAATTGTACTATTTTTTTAATTTGAAATCATTGATGTAACTCATGCTACCCTAAAATAAGGATACTAACAGTATCAAGCACAAACATTTCAGTTGTCCTGCCCAGAGATGCAGCACATGCCAATTCATACCTTGCAGTGTTTAGAAGCCCATTCAATCTTTGTATCAGATGGTAGTTGGACAGTTACATCGTGGGTGATGGGAATGTAAGGAGTCACTCGCCAATTTTGACAGAGTTGGTAGGCCATGGCTGGTCCTTGTTTGAGCTGTAGCAGCTTCTATTTTGCCAACACTTGTGCAATGCAAAAGAAAAATATATCCAAGAGGTGACTGATGGTTAGTTTCTATACCTGCTCAAGATCGCGTCGCTGCCAAGGTCTCTCCATGTCCTGCTGAAGGCCTTTCTGGCGTTGATGCCAAATAAGTAGACTCTTCTCTCTTCACTATTAACATTAAGGTCAATAGCATTGAATTGGACAAGATCAGCATTAGTCGTGAATAAGCATGGGCGTAAAATCCGCTCCGATCGCAGATTTTTCGGATTTTCGGCAAATTCGCAATCCGCGAACTCTCGCGAATTTGTCGAAAATCCGTGAATCCGCTCGCGGCGGAATTTTTGCTTGGTTGCGGCGCGCGGCGTGGTGCACGGCGTTCACTTTCCGTCATTTAGCGTTTGCCGAGTTGTTTCTCTTTGCGAGTGCCGCGCCATTTTGGATCTTGCTGCGTGATCCCGCGGGAGTTTGGCGCCCGTGAATACGTAATCGCGGCTTGCCACCTTGCACAGCACACCTCGCGAGAGTTCGCAATTGCGAACACGTAGTTGCGGCGGAAAGGAACAATCTCGCACTCGCAAAATAGAGATTTTGCAATTCTGCACAAGAAAATCACCAGCGAACAGGATAAACCTTCAGAAAATTATGATTTTTATCAGAATCACTCCTCAGGTTGACATTTGCATGGCCTTTTTTTTTGCAAGGAGTCCATTTTTTGGGGGGGGGAGGAAGGAAGTGCCCCACAGTCTCCAACTTCCTGTTCCTGTCCAGCAGGCTCCTCCCAGTGCTTTGTCCATCTCCTGGTCACTTTCATTTGGATCTGGAGCTGGAAGGATTACTTTTTGTGGGTGCTGCTGGATATTTGGATTTGAGGCCTTTTTGACTGTCTTTGGATCACTTTTGGATTAGAAATCAACTTTCAGAAGTAAGTTTGTTTGGGGCATTACAGTTGCTGCAAGTACAATTTTGGAACTTTTTCAGAACATTAAATAAATTATATTGTGGGTAGCCACAGTATCCAGTAGGACCAGGGTTGGTTAGGGGTGCATGATACAACTGTTTTGTTGAATTTAAACACCATTGAGGCCATGGATGGGCTGGGATTGTGCTGATTTTTGTCGTTTTTTTGGGCCTGCTGGTGTGGCCCTTTGCCCAGGGGTGGTGAGTGTTGCATGGGCCTAGTCTTTCTGTGGGGTGTCTTCTTGAATTTAAACATCATTGAGGCCATGGATGGGCTGGGATTGTGCTTATTTTATTGTTTTTTGTCGTTTTTTGGGGGCTGCTGGTGTGGCCTTTTGCCCAGGGGTGGTGGTGCATGGACTGAGTGTGCCTGTGGTGTGGTCTCACTCTCTTTAATGTAAACATCATGGATGGCATTGGATTGAGGTGATTTCTGGCTGTTTTTCTGTTTTTTGGGGTGTACTGTTGATGTGGACTGGCCATGTGGGTGGTGGTGGTGGCCATCTTGAGTGCTGGCTGGTACAGGCAACATGTGCTTGGGGTGTAAGGGGCCATTTTGAGGAGAGGCAGTGTCTGAGGCCTGCACTTATTTTGCCTACTTTTCATCCATTATGCCCAGGGGTAGTGAGTGTTGCATGGGCCTAGTGTTTCTGAGGGGTGTCTTCTTGAATTTAAACACCATTGAGGCCATGGATGGGCTGGGATTGTGCTGATTTTATTGTTTTTTGTCGTTTTTTTGGGGCTGCTGGTGGGGCCCTTTGCCCAGGGGTAGTGGTGCATGGACTGAGTGTGCCTGTAGTGTGGTCTCACTCTCTTTAATGTAAACATCATGGATGGCATTGGATTGTGGTGATTTCTGGCTGTTTTTCTGTTTTTTGGGGGTGTACTGTTGATGTGGACTGGCCATGTGGGTGGTGGTGGTGGCCATCTTGAGTGCTGGCTGGTACAGGCAACATGTGCTTGGGGTGTAAGGGGCCATTTTGAGGAGAGGCAGTGTCTGAGGCCTGCACTTATTTTGCCTACTTTTCATCCATTATGCCCAGGGGTAGTGAGTGTTGCATGGGCCTAGTGTTTCTGAGGGGTGTCTTCTTGAATTTAAACACCATTGAGGCCATGGATGGGCTGGGATTGTGCTTATTTTATTGTTTTTTGTCGTTTTTTTGGGGCTGCTGGTGGGGCCCTTTGCCCAGGGGTAGTGGTGCATGGACTGAGTGTGCCTGTAGTGTGGTCTCACTCTCTTTAATGTAAACATCATGGATGGCATTGGATTGTGGTGATTTCTGGCTGTTTTTCTGTTTTTTGGGGGTGTACTGTTGATGTGGACTGGCCATGTGGGTGGTGGTGGTGGCCATCTTGAGTGCTGGCTGGTACAGGCAACATGTGCTTGGGGTGTAAGGGGCCATTTTGAGGAGAGGCAGTGTCTGAGGCCTGCACTTATTTTGCCTACTTTTCATCCATTATGCCCAGGGGTAGTGAGTGTTGCATGGGCCTAGTGTTTCTGAGGGGTGTCTTCTTGAATTTAAACACCATTGAGGCCATGGATGGGCTGGGATTGTGCTGATTTTATTGTTTTTTGTCGTTTTTTTGGGGCTGCTGGTGGGGCCCTTTGCCCAGGGGTAGTGGTGCATGGACTGAGTGTGCCTGTAGTGTGGTCTCACTCTCTTTAATGTAAACATCATGGATGGCATTGGATTGTGGTGATTTCTGGCTGTTTTTCTGTTTTTTGGGGGTGTACTGTTGATGTGGACTGGCCATGTGGGTGGTGGTGGTGGCCATCTTGAGTGCTGGCTGGTACAGGCAACATGTGCTTGGGGTGTAAGGGGCCATTTTGAGGAGAGGCAGTGTCTGAGGCCTGCACTTATTTTGCCTACTTTTCATCCATTATGCCCAGGGGTAGTGAGTGTTGCATGGGCCTAGTGTTTCTGAGGGGTGTCTTCTTGAATTTAAACACCATTGAGGCCATGGATGGGCTGGGATTGTGCTGATTTTATTGTTGTTTGTCGTTTTTTTGGGGCTGCTGGTGGGGCCTTTTGCCAAGGGGTAGTGGTGCATGGACTGAGTGTGCCTGTAGTGTGGTCTCACTCTCTTTAATGTAAACATCATGGATGGCATTGGATTGTGGTGATTTCTGGCTGTTTTTCTGTTTTTTGGGGGTGTACTGTTGATGTGGACTGTGGCCATGTGGGTGGTGGTGGTGGCCATCTTGAGTCCTGGCTGGTACAGGCAACATGTGCTTGGGGTGTAAGGGGCCATTTTGAAGAGAGGCAGTGTCTGAGGCCTGCACTTATTTTGCCTACTTTTCATCCATTATGCCCAGGGGTAGTGAGTGTTGCATGGGCCTAGTGTTTCTGAGGGGTGTCTTCTTGAATTTAAACACCATTGAGGCCATGGATGGGCTGGGATTGTGCTGATTTTATTGTTTTTTGTCGTTCTTTTGGGGCTGCTGGTGGGGCCTTTTGCCAAGGGGTAGTGGTGCATGGACTGAGTGTGCCTGTAGTGTGGTCTCACTCTCTTTAATGTAAACATCATGGATGGCATTGGATTGTGGTGATTTCTGGCTGGTTTTCTGTTTTTTGGGGGTGTACTGTTGATGTGGACTGTGGCCATGTGGGTGGTGGTGGTGGCCATCTTGAGTCCTGGCTGGTACAGGCAACATGTGCTTGGGGTGTAAGGGGCCATTTTGAAGAGAGGCAGTGTCTGAGTCCTGCACTTATTTTGCCTACTTTTCATCCATTATGCCCAGGGGTAGTGAGTGTTGCATACTTGCATGGCCCTAGTCTTTCTGTGGGGTGTCTTCAATGTAAACATCATGGATGGCATGGGATTGTGCTGATTTTTCTGTGTTTTGTCGATTTTTTGGGGTGTATAACTGAACTGATGTTCCTCTGTCTTCCATTTCTTTTAGGTGCACAAGACTCAAGAGAACTACCAGTGCCAGGAAGAAGTCCTGCAGCGGTGTGTGTGTGCAGCATAACGTCACGCGACGTCACGTCTGGACACAGACAACTCTGCAACTCGTGCAACTGCTGCCTGCTGTTCTGACCTGCTCTGAAGAAGATGGCCCCAAAAAAAGTAACCCGTACCTCCTCTAGCAAGAAAGGTGCCAGTAAGGAGCAGAAGAAGCAAGTTACCAAGGAGACTGGTGTGCCACCCGCCGCTTTTTTTGGGAGTAAAAAAAAAAGTATGCCTGCGGCAGCAGCGGGATCTGCTGGGGACCAAGCTGGCAGCAGCACCCCCGCTCCATTGGGCTCAGTGCCACCACCACCACCACACCAACTTAAGTCCAAGCCCTTGAGTGCTGCAGAGGCAGCCAGTATAGTTCTTCAATCACCATCGACCAGTGATGTTGGCTCATCGCAAGAAAGCAGCAGCAATGTCCCTCAATCAACACAGGTTGTTGTAGCTCATCTGACGAGTGTTGAACAACCACAGCCGCAACAACAATCACATGTGCAAGTACAAGCCCAAGTACATGTGGAAGGAGAGGCAGCGCAAGGAGATGCGCAAGCAGAGGTGCATGGAGGGTCACAAGTGCCCACAATAGTTGTTCCTCCCGAAGTAGGGGCACATCAGGAAATCGACAATCAAGGCGAGGTATCATTTGAGGAAGCCACTCCTCCTGATGATCCTTCATTGTCTTCCACACCCCTAGCAAGGAAGAGATCAAGGGTGGTGTCTACATCTTCTTCAAGCACACCTCCTTCTGATGATACGGATCAAACTTGGGAACCAGCAGCACCACTGCCGTCTGAGAGTGAGGCACACCATGATCCGACAAAGGTAGTTAAGCGTAAAAGGAAGCTCGTCCAAAGTCTCAGAGTTATGGAGTGTGATGAGGCTCAACAAGAAGTGGCGGATACTGCTGCTGATGAAGACTCTGCCAACGACGACCCAGTCATCATAAAGGTCACTGCAGCCCCAGCGGGCATGCAGCAAACAGACATTTTGACCCTAGCCCGAAGAGCTGCTGAGCGTGATGATGATGATGTTGTCGATGAGGAGGCAGTGGAAACACCACAATCATTGGAGTTAAGTAGTACACCAACTCGTCCCGCTTCCATATTTCTTTCTGGCAAGAAGAGACCTCCATCCACCTCGACCTTAATTAGTGGCGGTGAAAGTGCACAACGTACAAAAGTTGGGCAATCCAGATCCTCCACTTCATCTGGCATTAGCTTCATGACCACCACCACCAGTATCGCCGCCTCCTCCAGGTCCCACAGACACTTCAAGTCCCCAGTTTGGGACTTCTTTACTGTTTGTCAAAAAAATCCAAAGTTTGCCATTTGTACCCTTTGTAAGGTTGCAGTTAGTCGTGGTAAGCCAGGTACCAACTATGGTACCGGAGGCCAGAGAGGTCATCTTAGGAGACAGCACACTGTCCAATGGTTTGCGCACCTAGATGTGATCAAGAAAGGCCGAATTCAAGGAAACGTTGATGTTGCATCTGATGATGACGAGGAGGAAGAAGAGGTGTCAAACACTTCCCTTACACCCAGTACCCCTGTCAGCAGCACACCCAATGTGAGGCACACTAAGAGTGTTGGAGCGAGTGAGACACCAACGCACAAAAGTTCACCAGCGAGCAAAATTGGGTCAACGAAGTCATTATCAGCCCGTAAATGCTTGGTCCAGGGCAACATTAGAACAATGCTTACTTCAGACGTGCCATATGAACGCAACCACCCACTGACGCGTCTGTATAACACTAAGCTGGCTAAAATGCTAGCTGTGGACCTTCTCCCTTTTTCTTTTGTAGAAGCGGTAGGTTTTCTAGAATTAGTGGCAACGCTCTGCCCTAAATGGAAGGTTCCTAGCCGGTTCTATTTTGCCAGAGTTGCGGTTCCAGCACTACATGAAGATGTGCTGGAGGCGATTGGGGCAGCTTTGCAGAAGAGTGCTGTTCACACAATACATCTGACAACAGACATGTGGACCAGTGGCGCAGGCGCTGATTACATGTGCATCACTGCACACTGGGTCTCTTTTTCAGGTGTTAAAGCAAAGCTAAACGCAGGTGTTGACCCGGACAAAGTTTTCAAAGCTGCTCGGAAACATGCAACACTAGCCATGTTTGGCTTGGAGAAAAGTCACACAGCAGAAAACATTTTGGAAGAGTTTGACAAAAAGGTCTTGAAAATGCTATCTCCAATAAAACGCAAGATTGGTTATGTTTCCACGGATAATGGCGCCAATGTAGTTAAGGCCATGTCGCTGGGTAACTATGTTAGAGTGCCGTGTTTGGCGCACTGTATCAACCTGGTCGTTCAAAAATTCTTGAGTGATAGAGACAGTGCAGCGTTCGCGGTAATGGCCACCTGCCGCAAAATGTGCAACCATTTCAGCCATTCCTTTAAGGCCCGGAAGCATCTGAGGAGGCTGCTACTTCAAAGTCGAATACCAGTGAAAGCACTCATCCAGGAGGTGGCAACACGTTGGAACTCAACCTTCTACATGCTTGAGCGTCTGTATGAGCAGTATAAGGTACTCGATCACTATTTCTTAACAGAGGGTACAAGTCAGAAGGAGGACCTGCGGATGGCTGCGGCGCAATGGGACATAGTTAAAAGCCTGACAGACATGCTTCGTCCTTTTGAGTTCTTCACGCGTGCAGTCAGCCAAGAGGACTCTAATTTGGGAAAAGCTATCCCATTGTTGTGCATGCTGGAGCACCAACTGATGGCGGTGTCTTCTGAGTTTCAAAAAGATGTACAAAAAAAAGACCATTTTATTTTGTCTGAGAAATTATTAGAGCGCCTACGTGGTGATGAACGTCTTCAAAAGATCAAGTCAGATCAGCATTACATTTGTGCTACTATTCTGGATCCACGCTACAAAAAGGCGCTGGCAGGCGAAGCATTCTTTCCTTTTGCTGATGCAGATGTTCAAAAGTACAAACATTGGTTAGCCTGGTCAGCCAAGAGGTTTGAAAAAGAACGGCAGGTTATTGAAGGAGAAGACAGTACATCAGCATCAGCAGGCCATCCCCAGTCACAAGAATCCACTTCTGCACCTGTGGCTGGGGCACAAGTGACCTCTCAGCCATTAAAGACACCGGCAACTGGATCATCTGCACCACACACAACACTAACAGTGGCTGCTGAGGAGGATTGGCTAAGTTTGCTTGGGTATGGTTCTCGAAAAAATGTCAAAGGCACAGCAAAAAGTAAGCAAAGTGGAGGAACCGTTGATGACCTTGAGTCGATGGTGCAGGACTATATGAATGACTCAACAGAGGTCTTTCTTAATGATGAGCCATTGCAGTATTGGCATGGCAAAACACAATTGTGGCCACAGCTCTCCAACCTGGCTATAAACTATTTGTCTTGCCCACTCGCAAGTGTGTCTTTTGAACGTGTTTTCAGTGCTGCTGGTGGCATTGTAACTCCCAAACGGAGCCGCCTCTCGCCCAAAAATGTGGAGCGGCTGACAATGATCAAGATGAATCAGCACCTCATACCACCAGATTACAAAGTACGAGAAAGCACGCCGCATGAAGACGAGGAGGACGGCAACGTAGATGAGGGGATTTGTTCTCTGTTCGGTGGCACTGACCTCATCCTGCCTGAATTCGCAGAGTATGATGATGAAATCTTCTTCTTATTCCCTGACACCGAGCCCTGAAAATGAGACAATGAATAAAGAACTTTCTTTTTCGTCCTTATTCACTTTTATTCCAGTGTGTCTCTCTTTCTTTGTTTTGCACAGTTAATTTAATTCAAACTTTAATCACCTAATCCCAAAAACAAGACCATCAGCAGAACTGTCTTCACTTGTTTGCTTATTGATTTGAAGGTGCCGCAGTCTACATTCCTCAGGTTCACAAGTTCTGAAGAACATGCTCCTCTATCCTCCTCCTCCAGACTGCGATTTCCCTCAAAGCAGAGTGCTGGATTACGCCCAATGAAGAAAGACTCAGCACTTGTGGGGGTGTTGTACTTCTTTGCGGGTGAGTTGACGGATTTGGGCCCATTGCTGTGAAGCTCTAATAATGGACAAAAGTGTTTTGGACCAAATATGAGGTGGAAATTTCTTGCCGTTTTTGCTGACTTGCTTGCCTTTGAGGTGCTCTTTGGCGGGGTTCCGGGTGTTTGTGGGTGATTTTTGGTGTTTGGGAGCACTGCTGCAACAGTCTAATCTTGATTGCATTTGCTTTTCAGGAAATCCGTGGTGGAAAACAGGAGTTATGATGATTGATGATGACCTAGCTGCACAGCGCCGCGTTTGGACCGAAGGCCGAGAGATATTGTAAGTATGAGATTTCGCTTTTTCGCTGTTTGGGGGTGTTGTCGGGTGGTTTTTTGCAGGTGGGTTGGCGGGTCTTGCCTGGGGCATTCCTGGGAAGGCCTAATACCGGATAGAAGTGTTTTGGACAAAATCCTTAAGGAACAGCCTTTTTTTTGCTATTTCTTCTGACATCTTGTTCAATGTAGCGTTTTGGGGGGCTTCCTGCTGTTCGTGGGTGGGTTGCGGCCGGGGTCTCTGTCGAAGCACTGCTGCGACAGTCTAATCTTGATTGCATTTGCTTTTCAGGAAATCCGTGGTGGAAAACAGGAGTTATGATGATTGATGATGACCTAGCTGCACAGCGCCGCGTTTGGACCGAAGGCCGAGAGATATTGTAAGTATGAGATTTAGCTTTTTCGCTGTTTGGGGGTGTTGTTGGGTGGTTTTTTGCAGGTGGGTTGGCGGGTCTTGCCTGGGGCATTCCTGGGAAGGCCTAATACCGGATAGAAGTGTTTTGGACAAAATCCTTAAGGAACAGCCTTTTTTTTGCTATTTCTTCTGACATCTTGTTCAATGTAGCGTTTTGGGGGGCTTCCTGCTGTTCGTGGGTGGGTTGCGGCCGGGGTCTCTGTCGAAGCACTGCTGCGACAGTCTAATCTTGATTGCATTTGCTTTTCAGGAAATCCGTGGTGGAAAACAGGAGTTATGGTGATTGATGTGATGAATCTGATGACCTAGCTGCACAGCGCCGCGTTTGGACCGAAGGCCGAGAGATATTGTAAGTATGAGATTTAGCTTTTTCGCTGTTTGGGGGTGTTGTCGGGTGGTTTTTTGCAGGTGGGTTGGCGGGTCTTGCCTGGGGCATTCCTGGGAAGGCCTAATACCGGATAGAAGTGTTTTGGACAAAATCCATAAGGAAACACCAGTTTTGGCACTTTTTGTAAGTTAGGGTTCGTTAGGGTTCGCCCTAGCAGCAGGATTGCATGTGTTTCGGGGGGTTCTATTGCAACGCAGTTCTGGGGTTTTAGAGCACTGTTGGAGCGATGCTGGCTATGGATACTTTTGCTTGCTTGCAAGTGGTTTGAATACAATCCACGGTCTGTATTTGGGCCTACTGTTACTTTCAAAGTACGTTTTGTCACCATTTTTCTGCTAGGCATCGTTTTTGGAGATCTGATTGGGGGTCTTCTACATTTTTGCGACTGGCTTTAGTAAGGGTCTTGGTGGGAGCATTGCTGGAAAGGTCAAATTTTGTTCTAAAACACAGTTTACAGTACACCTACCTTGAGGGGAAAGATCCGCTATAATATTTTGGCCATACTTATTTATCCTTAAAAAGGTGACTCAGACAGAGCACGCAATTTCAAAAATATTGTACTGTCTATTAGGGAAATCAAAGTGTCACTTTTTGCACCACACAGCGTACATACCTTTCATTTATTTATCAGTGGTATTGTAATAGCACTTCCTGTTTTCCGTTCAATAATTACAGGCCGGGTTTCAGTCAACATCCGCCAGGCAGGCAGTGGACAGGGTGTCTTCTGTCAGTGGTCACCAACATTGATGGACGAAGCGTCAGCTGGAATGGAGGAGTGCCGCCAATAAGAGGAATTGTTTGCTGCATGCAACTTACTTACCAAATTCAACAGGACAACTCCAACAACATACGCAATACAGATACAGTATCCATTGTTTTATTCTATGAGTGTGACTGCATGTGCTTAGCTTTAGTTTGTACCCAAAGATTCTCTTTATCTTCAATTATTGTTTGTCCATGCTTTGCTTTTTTTTTCTTCTCTCAACAAAACCTACCCAAAAAGAAACCCCCATTCCCATCCATTTTCCAAACCCTAACCCTCTTCCCCCGGGCTGTGTTGTTTTGCTTGATGTCTGACTAAAATGACATCAATAATTCCACACACTTGCTGGGGAGGATAAGGTCATAGCAACAGGCTGGTGAAGGAATACGAGGATATCTTCTAGACTTACTCAGCTTCAGTACTATATCTTCTAGTAGTAGGAGCCAATGTCAAATAAATTCAACGCAAGTACTAGTTATACTTGCAAGCAAATACTTTACCATTTGTTAGGCTACATTATGGCACTGTTCTAGTGTACTGTCACCTGCTATATTCTCGATGGTACCGTCACCGTTGTAATGCTACAGTAAGGACAAACCAGGTTTCGTTTTCTTTTTTTCCATAGGCATGCAACTGCCACTGTGTCACACCGCTAGTACCACCGCAATGAGGAAATTTCACCCGCCCAGGATTGCCAACGTTAATCCCCATTTCACGTGGAGCCAGCCCTGGGCCTAGCCCTAATTTCTAACACAAATTACAGGTAAGATAAGCGTTTGGTGGGAGGTAGTATAATGGAGTATTATTTAGGACTAGACGAGAGATTGACGGTAGTACTACTAAAGTCCTACGACTGTTCAGGAAAACAAACTTACTGTTACACCCCCGTCCCCCACCCACCAGACTGAAAAGCAGTAAAAAACAGGTATGGTCAGATAAAGTTTAAAAATGTATATTTATGTAGCCCTAACAAAATAATCTCCCTCAAGACCCACCCTAACCCCAACGATTGTCTTTGAAAAGTCCCAAAACGATCCCAACTCCCAAATCCCACCCCCCAAAAGTCTATAAAAAAAGGGCAAGGGACACTCCACTACTGGAGGGTGCTGGACCTGGTGCATTTTGCGGCATGGGCATCATACTCCTTGCGGAGGGTGGCAAGCTCGGAGCGGAGGCCCTCTACCAAGTTCTTATAGTTCAGGACCTCCTGCTCAGTGAACTTGCACCCGAGAAAAACTGTTGCACACCATGATGAGTGAGACAGACTTGCGTTACTGTACCCGTCCAGTACATGCGGGTGGTGAAGCTATTACTTTTCTATTACGGGTGGCACTGAGAATACTCTGTTACAAGGGCTACTGCTTAATTAATTTACCTTTCACCCTACAGTGCAAATGAGTACTAGAAAAGGAAAATGAAGAAGCTAAATAATTTGATTATCTATCACTTCTCATGGGACGTATTTGATGACATATGGGATGACTTTAGGTGCTTTGCTTAATATTGAGTGAACAGTGATACACCCACACATGAATGACGCACTACAACTAAACTAAAGTTATTAAGAGAGGTACGGAGTGTCCACCGTAATAACCAGATATATGCTGTGCTTGCAGTTGCAATACAAAGTACTGCTACTATTCATGGTAGTATTGGACACATTTACAATTTCTTTTCCTTGCCTTCCCTACACTGGAACGGACGTGCGGGTGCGGTGTTACATGCTCTTCAAGGTAACACTTAGTTCATCCAGCGACCATCTACTCTCTATAGATACACATGTGCTATCTAAGAGTCAGAGAATACCATGCTCCAGGCATCCATTCATTCAAAGTATACGCACACATACAGTTTCTGTTTCACCCACCCAGGCTGATGTCCTTCCACCCATCCTTGCTTCATCATTGACCCAGCCATGCACCATACCATATTCTTTCCTTCCCAGCCACCTCGGGGGCCAAGCAAACACATATCGTTCTTCTTTGCCAGCCATCATACAATTTCGCGTCCCACTTACTTACACCCTTCTTTCGCTTTTCGTTCATCCCATCCATCACGTTCGTCTAAGAACTTATTGGGATTCTTCTCACCAAAAACTTCACAGCTAAGTCGAAGTACATTTCGAGGAGGCTACTACCCCGTTGATTTGTAATACACCCGTGCAGAAAGCACACTATGCAGTCTTCAATCTCAATAAGTAAGGAATATATAGCTTACCTGTTCCCGCCACCACCGTGCGAACCCCCACAGGACCGTCCGCCGGCTCTTGCACCGCCTCCTCCCCAGAGTCCTCCGAGTCCTCGCCCAACACCGCCACCTCCGCGCTGGCCCCGTCACCAGATGTTACACCTACAAAGTACATTTAAGAATGTTAGAATACACCACTCACTACTATATAATATTTGGTCTAGAAGAAATGTTAAAAAAACAGAATACAATGTAATAATTTGTGACTGTCTACTCTAAAGTAAAAATGTCCCTTTGTCCAGGGAAGGCTGTTGTCTTGCTGCACTTTTATGCACAACTGATGAAT
This sequence comes from Lissotriton helveticus, assembly GCF_964261635.1. NCBI lineage: Eukaryota > Metazoa > Chordata > Amphibia > Caudata > Salamandridae > Lissotriton > Lissotriton helveticus. The sequence continues at coordinate 1,351,883,627 of NC_136067.1, forward strand.
GCTTGCTTTTTATTTTTAACACGCACCACTTTTTCTCCTAACAGACAGAAGCTTGACTCCTAAGAACACGACCAGGATCAAGTTCAAACCAGGTGAGAGCTCGGCTCGACCACAAGAAATGTGTCCAATTAATCGTCAGCACTAAGCACTTTTCCGTTTTCAGTTAAATAGTTTTATGACAAAGTAGATTTTAATAAATGTGTTTACTTTTAATAAAGCTTTTAAACTTAAATAGACTCTGTGGTTTTTGGTCCTCCAGACTAGAGTGGATGAGCTAAAGGTTTTGGAATTTTTGCAAGCATGAGTGCCTCTGACACTTCTTGACTGTGCTGTGACTCCGTACTCTCTTGTCCTGCGTACGATAATCTAGAGATCATTGGGGATCAATCATCGGTGACTTCGGGAGCTGAATGACTCTGCCACACTATCTAGTCAGTAAGGAGACAGTGCATAGAGCTATTGCTGAATAGAATGGGAGTCCAATGGAATTGCCAAATGTCCAATCTTAGTTAGCTACACAGACAGACTAATAAGAATAATCTACTAATACCACAGGGAGTCATATTCGAGCCAGGATAAGAATTTATATCCAGTCTACAAGAAGATCAAAGACGATTTAGAAAAAATCGAATGAGGAACGCTAGGAAAAAATAGGTACTCTTTATTACAATTAAAACTTACTGGGGCCAGCAAAGGAGCCCTCGCCTGCCCGATCCTGGCCTGCATCCTGAACAGCACCCTACTCCTCCTGTGTCCTCTTGCCCTTGGGGGGAGCTGATGTACAACATGAAAGAAAGAAAGACCAGAAAACATGGATGAGATTTGTCAACCAAATCAACCATTTCAAAAGAACAATAACAACATTTTTTGGAGAAATAGCAAATAGATAGACAACTATTCCACGGGATCTATCTCATGTGGTATACTACGTTATTCGTATTGCCTGATTTGCGGACCGTTGACTTAGAAAGTTCCTATGTAACTCAATAAACAGACTACTAAAGAGGTTTGCCTAGGCCTGGCACTGCAGGCAGCAGTCCGCAGCACGCGAAGTGACAGACAAAGTCCATCCTGCTTGCAGATCAGTGAATACTCAAACTATCAATCCACCCACCACCACCACTATTTCTTCTTATAGCCATGTGTCTAAAGGAAGGACTGGACTTCAGTCTGTTGGGGCTGATTTAGAAGTCCCTTGCGGCTCATTTTCCTCCATTGTTGCGTGACTTTTGTGACGCAGCGGCAGAACAAAAGACTCGCCATGGTGTTGGTGCGGCGTATATATTAAAAAAAAAATATGGGCGATGCATCACGTTGTAAAGCCCTGCGCCATCAGGGGGCGTTCCGGCGCAAGGGAGGGCGTACCTGCGCAGGGACGAATCCTAAAAGTGGCTGAGGGAAATCTACAAGATGTCAATCAGTCACTTTTAAGACAATGATGCATGAGTCAAACCCTGCGCGCTTGAAGCCGACGTACGGCTTGATGCAGCATTGGGGAGATAGGGTACCCCAGAGCATTGCTGGAGCTGCGCCATCGTTGGCACGCAACTCCATCAATGCGCCGCCTTTACGGCACAGATGCGTAAGGCTTCTGTGACGTTTTGGACCAATGGGTGGTGGTGGCATGGCACACAATTACTGCCGCATCCCTGCTACTTTGCAGGGATGCGCCGGTAATTGAAAATATGACCCTTAGTGTCTAGCATTACGCAGTTCTTATCTTTACACTACACTCATACATAATTTCTCAGGCCAATGAAATGAACACAATTTACAAAACAAATAAGAATAGTAGCAAGCAAGGCTACTGAGAAGGAGAGCAGTGCACCTGAAATGCATAGAAGATTTTGAAATATAATTTACCTACAATGTAATCGGCAGCATTATTGCTCTTGGTAAAGAACAAAGATTTGCAAATAACAGAGCCGGATAAAACAGAGTAGTGATGAATAGCTACTACTACTCACCAAGCCCGGGGACCTCTACGCCGAGCGCGTCCAGCAAGTCCCGTTCCCGGTCCATGACATCGGTCCAGCGGTGGGTGGCCTGGTTATATGTGCGCCGGACCCCAGAGAGCTTATACATGGCCCGGCACACCTTCTCCCACCGCTTCCGGCGCTCCCGGATGCCATAGCCAGTTGCGATCTTGCCGCCTCCCAGGATCGTCTTGGGGAGGCGGCGCTGGACGTGGAAGATGAGCGCGGCCACCTCCTCCGCGCTGAAGATCTCCCGTGGCACCACTTGCTCCCCCCTCAAACGCCCGCACGGGAGCCGGGCACGGGGTGCGGGACCCTTCCCCTTCTCAGGGTGCTTCCCGGCTCCCTTTACCATGGTCTGGGCAGAAATAAACTTAAATGATAAAGAAGAAATAGAATAGTGAAGAAGAAAAGAAAAGAGTTTAAAAAAGTAGTTTAAAAGTAACTAAAAGTAGCAGAAAACACAAAAATATACAGCTAGAAAAATAGAGGGATAGATAATAAGTAAAATAGATTAAATAAACTTCAAACAAGCAAAGGATGGCAGAGATTCAGAGAGGATACAGAAAGCATGCCCAGAACCATAGCAATGAATGAGAAACAAGATGGCCGCGCCCGTTCACGACCGCGTGGGTAAGTTCGCGCGAGATTTTCCTTGCGAGCACGCGCGAAATTGTACTAGCGAGCAGCACAGTTTGCGAGATTACACATAGCGGCCGGAAACGGAATTACGTCACGCAAACAAGATGGCCGCGCCCGTGTACGACCGCTAGGTTAACTTGGCAAACGTATAGCTACAAGCGCCTCGCGAACACGCACAAAAGCACGCGAACATACACGTCGCAAAAAAAAATTAGTGTATTGGCAAGCATTCGCGGCTTCCGAAATCGATCTCGCACGGATTTGCGCCCCAAAAAACGCGCGAAATTGCAGAAAAAACGATTTTTGCTAAACTGAAAGCAATGAGCAGGTGCAAAAGTTCAAACTTAACATTTGTAACATTCACTGTAGTGCTTCCTGAGGGGCCCTTCCAGAGTTTGCAACTATTCTATGACCCTGCTATGACCCAAACAGCAGGCTCATAGAATAGCTACAAGTAGACCATAAAGGTCCTGTGAAAAAAAATTTCCCTGCAACAGAAAGCAATTTAGAGATAAGGAAGGAAGCAGGTGCCAGCCAGACTGGAACTTTCTAAATAACTGACACATTAATCAACCCCAAATTAATTCATGGCAGTTGAAGTAGGGGAGGTGTGCTTGCTTTTTTCACCCCCCATAAACTACAGTGATAAACAAACCTAATGGGTGGCAGTGAGGATGTACCAGAGGGTGGCATGGGTGTCCCAGAGGGTGGCAGTGGTAAAACAGAGGGTGCTGTGAACCTGTGAGATAAACCAGACTTAGAAACAACATAGTCGCGGCCGTTGCGTGCCGAAAAGTAAGTTCGCAATTGCGAAATTGTCCCAAAATCGGCGCGAACGCTCGCCAACACAAAAAACGGGAAAATCCGCAAATCCGCAAGAGTTCGCGTATCTTCGCGGATTGCGAATCCGTAAATCCGCAATTTCGCGTACGCGAGATCCGCTAGATCCGCCCATGCTTAGTCGTGAACTCAATAAAATGTATAATGGCATGCAGGCACAAACCCCTCTCAAAGCAATGAGTTTGAGTCTCTGAAAAGTGCAAATCAGAATAACAAGTGATCAACATTATTTTGCACTCGCGCTCTAAGGCAGCAAATGGATTACATTTCCATTATTGATTTAATTGGTAAATTGACACTATCATACTACGTGTTAAAACAGTTTTACAGTAGTTTTAGTTGCTTTACATGTTTTAATTTCAGTACTTTTGGCACACTACTTTCACTGTCATCAATTTTGGTAGAATCTCTAAGCATTTTGTTTGTTAAAATCCTTATAACAGTAGGGCCTTCATGATGAGCGGCCAGGAGTGATTCATGTGGGGCATAGAGATGTAGCCTTTTCTGAGTAGCAGGTTCCAGACCAAGCAATCCCTAGCCTGGAAACACCAGGCCTGAATGAAGTGCTTCAGGGGCTGTGGGCAGCTGCTGCACCCAGCCCCACCTTCCCCACTAATGACTTTGAGGAGATTCAGGTCCTCCTGCAAACAAAACCCTGGTCTCCTGTGCCCTTCCCACACAATCCCACCAATCAAACTATATGCCAATATAAAGCTTGGGGTTTCACTTCCCAACAGATGGGTGATGAAAATGTTGGTCTGTTATTTTCACATGGATTGGGAGAACATACAGTTTGGGACTATATTCCTGTGCCCACACATTGTTCCCCATTCTGTTAGAAATTACTCATAATCCCCAGATTTATATCAAGAAGCTGGTTGAAATCAGAGTATTCGTGCTGTAAAATTCGGTGAGCTCAAAATGAGGTTGTATGTAAGTTAATACAACAGACAAACAAACAATAAAATAGGGCATGATTCACAAATTCTGAGTGCAGTTCTCCACGTCCACCTCTCCTATCTTTTCTACGGGGAGAAACTCCCACATGGAAATAAGGGGTGTACATACTAGAAATGGAGGATTTTAGGGAGGAGTAAGTTGGGGTTTATGGAGGGTAACAGAGGGGTTTAGGGATGCACATGCACCATCCACAAAAGCGTAAGCACAGTGTTCTTCATAAAGTGCACTTCTAAAGTTACTACAACCAAAAAGGACCTAAAAAAGTAGTAAATGCACTCCCTCTCAGAGTCGGAGGAAGGCCATTCACAGGTACTCTAAGACCCCCCGTAGAAAATAATGGGGGCAGGGACTTAAAATAAAACCCCATGCGAAATAATGTTACATTAAATTAAATTATTTAAAATAGTAAAAAATATAAATACATTTAATTTAATGATAAAACGTATGCAAAAAATTAAATATTTTTAAATTTTATTTCAACATATTGTTATAACATTTCCCATTTAAAAACTGATGTTACCTTATTTTTTATTAAAATATGCCTAAACAACTTTTAGTTACTTCCATTTTTAATTGCATTACTAATTATTAAAAAACAAATACTATAATCTTGCTACTCTATGTGGAAGTTTTTTAATTTAAACTTCAGAACAATAATTTTTGTGCATTTTAATATATTATATTAAAAATCATACAATTCAAAATATAATTTAAGTTATTAATGCTGTAACTTTTTTGTTTTGCTCCACCTTTAAAATAAATACAAAAACACATTCATATTTAACATAACAATATTTTTTCTAGTTTTTTAGAAAACGTTTAATAAACTCTTTTACTTTCCCATATACTTTGCAACAGGGAGGTCTTGACCACCAGGATCCATCCAATTACACAATTACTCGACAATGAAGTTAAAATGTATGTGATTTTGCTTTTGAAAGATCTTATAACACGGGCAGATGAGAAATAGATTTTCCTCTTGTCACAGACGGTATTCCGGGACAATAATAGGACTACTGAAAAGATAATGAAACACTTGACACTAGTAAACAAGTTTAGGTTGCCTTCCAGTGTAAGGGTTTGATTTAGATCTTGGCGGATGGGTTACCTCTATCACAAGGGTGACAGATATTTCGCCTGCTGAAATATAAATCCCATTATATGCTATGGGATTCAACTTTCAGCAAACGGGATAAATATCATCGTTGTGACGAAGTAACCCATCTGCCAAGATCTAAATCAGGCCTTAAGTCTCTATATCAGTTCGTAGACTTCAAAATGACCTTTGGCAGTATCGACCCGTGGAATAAACTTTCTTTGTCGGGCATTGATTAGATGCTTCTAAAAGTCATACAGGCTCTTTATATGGACACCTAGATTCAGGTCAAGCTTGGTGATAGCTTATCTCTGACAAAGAAAGCTTTCACTAATCGATGCCTTAAGCTTTAGCTAACTCAAGAGCATTATCTCCCAAAAGTTATCACTACAAATATAGATGACACTGCCCTATTTGACACCACTAGCATGGATATGAAGCAAACCCTTAGAAGACTAGAAAGCTACTGTGGTAATTGATATTTGTGAATAATGAAAAATCCTATGTGCTCTTCTTTGGCTGAAGGAAACCAAGGAAAATCAAACAGATACCAAATAATGACTAGATAGCCTGGTTCAAATATATGACATCACTATCCTATGCATATGAGGTATTCCTAGCTTCTATGAATATCTGGAGGGACAATGTTCAGTGAAAATTATTTACATGACTTTTAGTACTTTCATCTGCTACCTTACGGGCCCAAATAAGCTTAGAGTTTAATTCATGAAAGTATCCTGCATTTTTAGTTTCTTGCACCAATGCAAGGCTACAAAGCACAGGATTTATTTTTTTCAAAGCAGTTGTGGGCTGAACCGATGAAGATCCAAACAAGTAATCAGTAAGAGGTTTGAGAAATGCAAGATATCTAGGGCTATTGTTTTTTTAATCTCTATTGCAATTTAAAATCATTTTTGTAATTTCTTTTTTTTAAATGTTTTTATTTATAAATTCCAAACAATAGATTACAACGTATTAACCTCAATTCCCAGAACAAACCCCCCACCGTACCCAGAGTCCAAAAACAATTGTCAATATGTATTACAAGCAGTGGAAATCAATTAACCCAATTAATTAATTACAATTAGACAAATATATCAAGAGAGAAAAAACATTAAAAAAAGCCATGAAAAACAAAGAGAGACAAAAACCGGAGACGAATTGGAGAAGAGAAAGAAGGTGAGTCCAAACAGGTGGGGGGAAGGCAAGGACGGAGAGGAGGGCAGGGAGAACAGGAGACGAAAGGCAAACAGAAGTACATACACAACGAAAACATTACTAAGCATTACTACGCCTCCTGTACATTCAATGTATTGAGCCACCTAGTTAGGGGATCCCATATCTCTAACCCCTTTTTTTCCCGGACCTGCCTTTTCTAGCATATATAGCCGTCTCAAGTTTATAGCCGGCAAGCAATCGAGCCTGCCATTGAGCAAACGAAGGAGGGTTTGGGTTCTTCCATTATGAGGCAATACAAATCCGAAGGATAGCCATAGCCACAAACAGCAGTGCTCCCCCTGATTTTACATTGATCATGTCATTTAATCCTAGCATTACAGTAACAGGCGTCAGTTGAATGTCTTGTAGAAGGACTCCATTAATAAACAGTTGCACCTTTTCAAATAATGGGACCAGTTTTGAACATGTGGCAAACGTGTGCACTGAGTCTGCACTGTACTCAGCACATCTCGGGCAGGTTGTTCCACTACCAGTGCCCCATTTGGCAACTCTACTTGGTGTTATGTATAAGAAAAAGCCTGTTTTAAAAAATTGAGCTTGCAGTTTCGATGACAATAGGTGCGTTTGTGCAAGGCTTAGGGCGTGGAAAAAAGTGTTAGGTGGCACATTAAGTTTCTGCTGCCACTTTTCATCCATTTTACTAATATCATCCGGCCTACGCTCATTCAGCATTATGTAAATGCTGCTGATCCGTGGTGTACTGGGCTCTAAAATATTATCCATAAGGACTATCTTAGCGAACCCTGCTGGACCGCCGGTCTTATTTGTTAGGTATCCTATAATGGCATTATACTAAAATAGCTGACTATGATCCAGGTTATACCGGGTTTGCAGAGTACTGAAATGTCAAATGCCTTCTGAGGTTATCACAGCTCCCAATTTGGAGAAGCCAGCTTGATACCACTGTGCAAGATATGCATTTTGAAAAATGAGTGGTAGATTATTATTATTACTAGTGGGAGTATAATAGTTTAATTTGGCAAGTCCGAATAGTTTAAATATATTTAAAAATACTCTATAAGCATTCATCATTGTCTTAAATCTTACCCTTTTGAAGTAACAATAATCTAACTGACGCCAAAGACATTCCCTTACTCTTTCCCCTAGTGGTATTGTATACAGGGACGGGAGGCCTGAGGGGTTTTCAGTGGGAAGATCATGCAATAGCTCAGAACTATATTGCAGAACGGTAGCCCAATAATATCATTTTATGTTGGGGAGAGCCCACCCTCCTGTCTCTCTCTGGGTAATGAAAGAAATTTAAAAGCTCTACTTGGTTGCGCATAAGCCCAGAAGAACTGAGAGAAAATTTGATCAAATATATGCAGCATTGTATTATTAAATTCTAACGGGATGGTCCTAAAGAAATATAATAATTTGGGTAAAAGGTCATCTTTAAAACATTGCATCTCCCTACTATTGTTAAGTGCAGGTTGTTAATTCTTTTAAGTGACTTTTTCATGTTCACTACTAGCGGGGTCAGATTTTCTTTAACAATTAAATCTAAATTAGAAACTATATTGACCCCTAGGAATTTAGCCTTCTGAGTTACTCTATCATCATCCCAATTTATATACAATCTGAGTTTTGGTTTTATTAAGGGCATAGCCGGATATCTTCCCAAATTCTTGGGCCTCTTGTTCCATAGCCTTAATGGCCCTTTCGGGTTCTGGAGTTACTAAGGCAAGATCATCAGCATAAGCCATAATCTTCGCATCAATGCCAAACCTGCTCACCGCTACTATTTCAGAATTAAGTTCAATTTCTTTAATCAAAGGGTCGATGTGCAAAGCAAATAGCAGCGGGGAGCAAAGGGCATCCTTGCCTTGTTCCGCGTGTTATCCCTATCTGCCTTGTCAGGTGTCCATTGATCGAAATTCTGGCAGTAGTGCCCTGATATAGAGCTTGCAATGCCTGCAGAATCTTAGGGCCGAACTCAATCCACCTCTTGACCCCCCATAAATATTGCCAGGAGACCCGATCAAACGCTTTTTTAGCGTCTAAGAGTATTAATGCGACTGGGTCTCCTGTTACCTTAGCAGCATCAAATAGGGTGATGGTCCGTCGAACATGTTCCATGGAGCCCTTTTTAGGTATAAATCAGTGCTGCCAGTTGGAAAACAGAGACTAAATATTTGAAGACAATCTAGATATGAGAATTTTAGAAAATATCTTAGGATCGGTGTTAATAAGGGTTATTGGTCTGTATGAGGACATTTCCAGTGAAGGTTTGTCTTTTTTGAGAAATAGTACTATTTGTGCAGTGGACCAAGACTGAGGTGGAGATGAACCATTAAAAATGGAAGAAAAGACATTTGTAAATAGGTCTTTTATTTGTTGGGAAAAGATTTTATAAAATTCAACTGGGATACTATCCTCTCCTGCAGCCTTACCATCCTGGAGGCTTGTTAAAGCAGTTGCGATTTCCTCCCAAGCTGGAGAGATTTCCATTTGGTCGCTGCTCTCTCTATTAAGTTCAGCTATCGGTATTGCATCTAAATAGTTGTTAATCTCCGATTCTCTGAGCTCTGTAGGCCTAGTGATTTCTTCAGTATAACATTTCTCATAAAATTCTCTGAAAGCCTCCTCTATTCTTATAGGATCATTAGTTATCCCTTCACAGTTCGTTTGAATTGGAAGAAATTATATTAGCGGTTATCTGTTGCCTGGTGGATATGGCCAATTGATTGCCAATAAGTTCACTTCATAAAGCCTTTCTCGGGACGAGGCCCATTTTACAGCAGTTCTTTCTGCTAATATGGTCCCCATCTCTGCCTTAGCATCTGCAGCGTTGGTCTGTGCCTCTTCAATTCTAGTTCCCAGTTGGACAGCCTGTATTAGTTTTCTCTCAGCTTCTATCATTTAGATAGGGAAAAAATCAGCCTGTGCTTTCTCTGTTTTGTTCCTTCTTATGGAAAATCGGAGCGTCTCCCCCCTTATACCTGCATTTAGTGTATCCCACACGACCATTACCAAAGCTGACCCTGTATTTATATCTACAAACTTGTGTATCCAGCCTTTCATGTGTTCTCGGTAGTCATTATCGTATAGAAGGGCTTTTTCAAAGGTCCAATTAGAGCTTGACCCACTATTTACCAATCCCTCTAAATTGATAATAAGAGGGTTGTGGTCTGAAAGAAATCGAGGAGCAGTATCGATAGCACAATCGTGAACCAAGGATGACGATATTAGAAAGTAGTCCAGCCGAGCAAACGGCAAATGAGGAGCTGAGAAAAAAGTATAATCATCCTGATTAGTTTTCAGGTGTGCCCACACGTCTTTCAGACCATGAGTTCTAATCAGGTTTAACACAGCCTGGAAAACTTTAGGTTTCCTGCCCCTGTAATTCCAGGACTCATCTGACTTCCAGGTACTAGGCAGATTTAGGTTTAAATCACGCCATAGTATTATAGGCAGTGGCCAGCGTACTAACTCCTCATTTAATCCATTAATTACCCCTGGATCATCAAGGTTGCTTCCAAAAACTGAGCAGATTGTAAAAACAAAATTAGAGGGAAGAGAGGGAAGAGAACATCCTACTATCACCCACCGCCCTAAAGAGTCGGCTTTTACCTGGTTAACAACTAAAGGTAATATTTTTGGAACTAGAATCCCGACTCCTTTGACCCTGGCCGCTTGCGAGGTTGCCCAGATAAACTTATAGCCCAGAGTGTTTAGCAAGGATTTCTGGGCTACTTCTACATGTGTCTCCTGGAGGCAGACAATGTCCGCTCCCATTGTTCGCAAGACTTGAGCAGTTTTTTGCCTTTTCACTGGATCATTTAAACCGCAGATATTAAGGGAGACAATTATAAGTTTGTTTAACATATTAGTTAATAGTTTTTAAATACATTAACCCTGTGAGTACGTCAATAAGGATCATACTCCTACCAACAAATAAACAAAAAAAGTAAATCAAATAAGCCCTTCCCGTCCACCTCACCCGTCCCCTCCCCCTCCCCGGTCCTGCCTCCTGGCTCAAACTCCCCACCCAGGCCCCTTGTTGTCTTCATCTCTCTTCATTCCTACCAGTTTTCCTACAATCATTCCAAAAATAACCAACAAAAGTTTTAAACCAAAACAACACTGTTCCTACCACTGCGTATATCCCATCATTTTAAATGAGCAGTAAGTTTACGTATCAAACTCTTTATTCTACCAGTTCCGACCATAAACTTTTCCATACAAAAAATTAATACAATGTTTACATATGTACAATAAAATGCAGAGTGCAATGTGCTAAACAGCAATTCTAATACAGATTATGGAATATGAAGGAAAGGCTTTACGCAAAGGTTTACGCAAGAATTATTATTATCCCATAAATTGTGCAACTCAAGTCTACCATCAATGAGCTCAAGTAGCGTCCAATTGTAATCTCATAAAAATGCACATAAAACACAGAGGAAATAAACATCCATTACATATACACCGAAGTATCACAGAGAGTGATGAACAAAACAAGAAATGTGGCACAGATGTCATAGTACAGACGAAATTTGCATTACTAGCAATAAAGGGGACAAGCAGGGTTCAATCCGGTAAAATGATGTACACAAGCCTCAATCTGTCAACAAAAACCTTTATGGGTCTGCTATGTTCACATGGGATTTTAGATCCGCCTTCTATACAGCCAAGTGTTTCAAATGTCCTTTGTAATAAAGCATCTTCATTAAAAGACCATCACAGGACATTTCAGCCTTGTTCCTTGTTTGCCCGATTACTCTATTTATAACTTATGTCTTAACCTCCATGCCTTGTGCAAATATTTGCCCACTTCACACACATGCAGTTCCTAACTATCTGTTAGTACTACCATGAGAGCTTCTTCAAAATTCTTCACACCCTGGCTCCTGCACATAGGTTCCAGCCAAAAACTCCTAATACCGGCATAAGCTGCACAAAAGAACATAAAATGAGCTACTGGTTCACACGTGGAAGCACAAACTGGACAGGTTGATGATACCAATGGCAAGAGACACCACGAGCTAATGAACTTGTGGAAGAATGCCGGAATTTCAAGTATAAGGCTCTCACTTTAGGGGGCTCAATCTTATAAAAAAACTGTTCAAAAAGTAGTAAGGGCTTTTGTGCAAGAAATCTTTCTGTCAAACTACTCTAACGAAATTCCATGTGACACTTTTTGTTAATTAACGCACAGTACCTGGTCTTCAGATGTTCAGTCATCCGCTTATTTCTTGAAAGTGGATTGTTCCAGCTCACTCATATCCAAAGTATTATGCTATGCTTCGGTGTATTTGAACCTGGGTAACTTACAACCGGCATCTAAGTCTTTTAGGTTGATGAAGGCCTTCTTATACTGATCTAGTTCTTTACTAGACCATAACGCTATCCAGGAGGAGAAGTGTGGCACAATGGTTAGAGCGGTAGACCCTGATGCAGAGGTCTAGTCCGGGACCAGGGTTCAATTCCCCGCCTCGGCAGGTCTTGGGCTCAAAATTCCACGGACCAGATAATTCTCGCCTCGGTGCCTATTTCAATCATGGAGTCCCACTCTGCAACTCTGGGCAACAGCTTGCTTAATCCCCACAACGCTACGGATGCCTGGCCTCCACCTTGGGGGTGCCCAGGAGTGGACACCTCACAGGGAAAGCCAGGATGGGTTCCACAGCGGTATTCGTGCAAGCGCCTTGAGACCCTTGCGGGTGAGTAGTGCGCTATACAAGTATCAATTTACAATTTTACAAGGGTTTAAGATTTGCAATAGGCATAATGCATTTTTGCGTCAGATCTAATCATAATATAATCAAATGGCCATTTTGTGGGAGATTCGTAAAAGGTCGAATGTATCTATTTTCGATTATTAACCGTTGGGATGAATTACCAAAACCCCAAACCTCAGAGCCATAAAGTGATGCACTAACCACTTTAGCTCAGTAGATCTTCAAGGCTGGCAATAGCGGACAATAAAAGGAGTTTTTAAAGCCCTCTATACAGCTTCAGCTCTATGCTATAAAAGTGCCTTGCTTTTCTTAATCTGCACTGGTCAAGACAACGTGTTTGTCAGCTGAACCCCCTAATAGTCAAACTCCTTTACTCACTCAAGGAGGATACCCTGCATTTACATCTTGCCTCCGAGCGACCTATGGGGGTTAAAGGCCATGAATTGCATTTTGTTCACATTGACTTCTAATCCATGTGAGACACAGAAACGTGAAATTGTGTCAAGCAAAGTTTGCAGGCCTCCTGGGGTTCTTTATATTATTAAGGTGTTGTCCGTGATTAAAAGAGCAGGGATTTTATGGCCACCTAGTTTGGGGGAGTCATTATTGCAATTAAGTCATTGTTCAATGGCCCCATTGAAATAAAGAGTCAACAATGTAGGGGCCAACAGTATCTCGCTCATCAAAGCCTATCTAAGATGTCAGTAAAGCAAAACATATGATGTCACTGTCCTACAGCTGTGAGGTTTTCTTATTTTCTATGAATATGTGTAGGGACACTGTTCAGTGCACAGGTAGCAAATGAAAGTGCAAATTATTTACGTTACTTTTTGCACTTTCATCTGCTACGAAGGCCCAATTAAAGTTTAACTTTAAACCGTTTCTCTAGCAAGCATCCTGCATTTTTTTACTTCTTGCACCAATGCAAGTCTACAAATCATGGGATTCAAAATTGCATTTGTGGACAAAACTGAGGGACAGCCAAGCAAATAATCAAATACACAAATTGGAATGTGTTCGAGTTTTTAGAAATGTAAGCTATCTAGGACTGTTTTTTTTTTTTTATCCCTATTGCAATTTAAAGTAATTTTTAAAAAAAGCAATTGAACCTACACTTTTGTGATCATGATAATAACATATGCAGTACAATAATCACTATGACATTTTATTAGGTCCTTATGCTCAGGGTAAATTGCAACCTAACACTACTGAAGCAGTGTCACTAAGCCAGAAAAAGAATATTGCCAGCCTTAGATTCAGCCTGTTTTACATTGTGAAATGAAATAGGAATAGAAAGACATTCGTCACACATTATTTGTTGCAGTAACAGGGTAATAACTGTGTGATCCATTTTTTCATTCCTAACATTCCGATGTATTGGCACCAGGCTTTGCACCCAAGTAGCATCTAGTGAATAACAAATGACCCCCTCGGGCATGACAGAGAAGTAGATAAGTTCAAATCCTGTGCACACGTTGCAGAGTAAATAGGTTCTGATGTCAGAACTCAACAATTAAGACAGTGTTCTTGAGAAAAAAATACAAAAAGATCAAAGTCCAATTTTGATTGATGATAAGATTTATAAGTCAATCTTGATCAGTACATTTGACATGAACCAGCCGACACGTGTTTCGTCACATCTTGTGCATGATGTGACTCTTCAGGGCTTTATTGTTCTAGTGTAGGAAGATAGATCACAGTTGAGGTTATAATTCCAACCCGGCTGCGATGGGTGGAGAATGATGCGGGTATGAGTAGAGGATAACGGATCCGCTACCTGGATCTCCCTGAGCAGACCAGTGCCAGAACTAATACCACAGACTCCCGCTGCTTTTACTTAGGATGCATCCGTCCTCAGTACCCCATGCTGTTACCCTTGCGACCGGCGCGGAAAAGGTCTAATATGGTGGCGGTGTCTAATAGACACCGCCAGCCATATTAGCATGGGCTTGTTTAGATGCTTTTCAAGGCATGCGGTCTTCACTTTCCCCTGCATTTACATAAACAAAGCTGCAGGCACCGCGCGGTGTATGCCGCTTTGTTTATGCAAATGCATACATGCATTTTTAGCATTGTGGCGGGCGGTGCTGAGAGCACCGCTCGCCACAATGCTAAAAATGCAGGATGCGCCCGCCACAGTGGCAGGCACATCCTAATACCCCCCACGGGACTCCCGCCCTTATGGCGGGCGGTCCCAATAGCCGATAGGATGGGGGGCGGACTAAGTTCGCCTGCCATCCTAATAAATGACCCCCTTAATATTCTGTATATTTGATATGCTGAATTGTGCCTTATCACGGAAACACATTGTCTCATGAAATTGAGGTTTAACACTGTCTCTCAGATTCATCCGCCCATGTAAGTGTTATTGAGGTATTATTTTAGGTGTATACTTTTGGGCGTTTCCCATGCTCGCACTACATTTCTATTTACTTTAACAATATGTTTCTAGTTGAGTGCAGTTCGATATAAAAAACGAAATATTTAGTGTTTTATTGCGTTTTAATGTAAATTTTTCTAAATTTTTAGTAACAACCATGATTTCAAAACTCTCGTAGGAAAGACATCCTTTTAGTGGGCACAAATGTCACCCTAATGGAACTTGGAGACCTGAATTCCTAAATTGGAGCTTAGGACACAGCATTCCTTCAAAAGCTGGTACTCCACTGAAGAGTGGAGAAAATAAAGGAAAAGAGATGGAGAAAAGATCAAAGGTACAATGATGGATAGATAGCCTGATGCTCTTCGGTTTTCATTACTCCTGGGGAGTGGGAGCGGCCTTGTTCGTCTCTGGGAGATTGACATGTTGCTATTTCCTGCCTTTTTCTGGGTTCAGGGTTCATGCTTTTGAAATATGTTTAAAAGCCATTCAACGGTCTCTGCACCTGCTCCCAATAATCAATCGGCACGGCCAGCGAAGTAAAGTTAGGCAGACATATAATTGTCCGCACTGATGTATTTAAACAGGGATTAGCGCTTGGTTGTTTAAGATGTCAAGAAACAAAGACATTTCACCAGCCAGCAATGATTTCATTGACACAAATGCGCCACTAGCATTGTTTATTCATACCCAGAGCTAGGTATTACAATGAGGGCAGGCTTCAACGTGAATTCTAGAGCTTTGCGTGAAAGTCATCACCTGCTTGTAGGACTAAAAATAGCTTAAAAACGACAGTAATTGACGAATATTTAAGATTTAGCAGAAACGGGTCCGTTTTTTACCCCAAACATTCCTTCTATATAATGCAAGCCTTTGCAATCTTTTCACTTTTCACCAAATAAAAGGTTGTCTATGTAAATGTAATCACTTGACAATGTCAAAAGAGATACCCAGATTCGCCTTATTAAATGCAAACAGTAGCTCAGTGAGGAACATTTTTTAGGACAAGTGGTGCAAACGCAAACTAATAATCCATTGCCAAGTATGGCTTTAAATTGTACAGACTCAATGTTCTTAATAATTAGAAATTTCCACCTCAACATCCATAAATTTGCAGATTTCATTTGTAGTTTACAAAAAAAAGGTGCGCGATAGTTTAATTCATTTAAAAAAAAAATGAAACATGGATTGGCAACAAATCGGAAAAAAACCCTTAAATCATATTTCCACCTACTTGGAAGAACAGGGTGATTATTAAAGAAATGTACTCAACACCCCCATTCTGCACCTTCATTGTTTCTGTAAAAAACTGGAAACCCGACTGTTGATACTCTGTAGTAAGTTTAGAATTCGAACAGAGATCACCACAGAGTGTTTGGAACTCACTCTTGATAGAATTGAAGCTGGTTAAAAAAGCAAGCCTATAAAATGCAAATATTATACTTCTTTAAAACACTGTCTGTTGCCTGAGCAGCTGCAGACCTCTGCAGATAACTGCTTCACAGTTTAGGCTTAATAATGTACTTAATATATTGTTTTGCAGAATACATTGTACCACATATGTTAGTCTGGATGCATTTTTTTTGTACAACAATGTTATTATTTGAGTTACATAACGGAACTTATAAAACACCAACTGATCAGGTTTCACAACATATAGCAAATCAAAAGACTTGCAAAAAGAGAGAACTTGCTTTACATAATTTCATAATTTGAGACCTCCGTTTTTGTTTACCACATTTCATGTTACTTGCGGGGTCGGGGGGGAGCATTTGCAAAGGTGAATTTCCACCAGTGAATACATAACCAGGATTGGTTGAATCTTACACTGGAGAAGGGCATTTTCAGTTGGCAGAAATTCGACCTGTATGGTAGAATTTCCTCATTCAGAATTGTGATGTATGGGGACTGGATTTTTGAGCCTTCTGCCTCAAAAAGGGGGTAATCACTCAGCACTTACCCAGTAATTACCTTCTTTACATAGTTATCCACCCTAGAAATGTTTGCTGATGTATTCATGTCGAGAACCAGGAGTGGTTTCAGATGTAGGCATGGGGAGTGTAGACACCCACCCTCATTCTACACTGGCCAAAGAAGGTAAGCTGCATACTGCCCCTACCCTTCATGTTTTCTTGCATGGTTATCAATGCTCTGTCGCTTTCTTAACACTTGCATAACACTCAAATAAGATATTCTGCTTGTAACAACGATTTGACAAAAGATTTCACTATCATTCACAAAATCACACATCTGGATCGTGAGTGAAACGTTTTGACTTGCCCAGGCGGTGGACTCGAAGTCTTCAGCCAAGGCAATCTTATAATCTACACCATTCCTTATCATACCATTTATCAGGCATATGCCATTCTAGTTAAATCAACATTTTGCATTTCTTTGCTCTCAAATGTCTTAATGTCTATAGTCCTCAAGCATCCCGGCTGATTTGTCACTACCTTGCAGATTCATTTTACCCGTTTGTGCCTCCAATCCTCAAACATTCTTGCTCTCAGCAACTTCAAAATGTGGGATTTAGAGTGAATATAAAAGTCCATCTACTTGGCACAGTGAGTGAGAAACAGCAAAATCTATCCAATCGAATGTCAGTGAGTCAATATTTGAAGTATGTGGTGGTATAGTCTTCCATGCTATTAAAATGCAGGGAAATCATATTGGTGTCTCTTGACACACTGTGCACTGCAGAGAGAAATCACCGTATTTGAAATTTCACTATATATAGTTAGATCCCAATTCTGCATCCTCACTTCACTCACCAGTATTATATGTATGCCCTTGTGACTAATGGTGACGTATAAAGACTTTTTGTGCAATAAATGTAAGAATATACACCAGAATCCATTTTTCACCACAGACTTGACTTGCATTTCGATGTAAAAGGAAATAAGGGACCAGATGTATCAATAGTTTGTCATAGTGAACAGTCACAAGAAGTGACACAAACTGGCCCAAAGTGTTGAAAAAGTATTTAATTTTTGGAGCAATTTATTCTAACTGTAACCTGGGTCCAAAACAAACGCAAAGGGGGCATGGCCAAGATGGTGAATTCCTAGGAGCTCCTCCATGAAGCTCCGCAGCCTGAAGACACCAGCAGCCAGAGCAGCCCAGTTAATGGACCTGAAGCACTGTAGGGGGCCCGTGATTAGGAGCAGACCCCTCCCCATGGATAGCAGGCATGCCTTAGAGATCCCAAGCTGCCTCCTTCAGCAAGAAAGCGGCAGCCGCATCTCACCCAGGAGGCGGCGCTGCCATTTTGGAGAGGGCTGAGCTGAAGTGTGGCAGTCCTCGGCCTGTGGAGCCATGGAGGCCCATGTGCGGGCCGTGTACTGCTGCAGCCTGGACCCAATTCCACTGTGCTGCACTTGGGGGCCATGACGAGACCTAGGGGGCTGTTGTTAGGGGCATGACCACTGCAGGTCTCCCCCTCTGCCTGACTCAAAGAGGGCCACCGAGGCGGAGAGAGCTGGGGCCTGCTAGGGGGCCTGCACCACCCCTGCCACATGGTCTTCACCGTCCGCTCTCATGCATCTAGCAGCAGCGGCTGGGGGCCCAGCGGTGACGCTGCCCCATCCTGATTGAGGCGAGGCCAAGTCTGAAGACAGGGCAGGCGCCCATTCAGATCTGGAGTAAGATGGAGCCCCAGCAGAACTACACCCAATGAGCCTGGGGGAAACCCAGAGAGGAGGTGTTTAACTGAGGCTCACAGGGTCTGCTGGTGCTCTGTATTACCTGGACACCCACGAGTTACTGGGACTGTGGGCAAATCCGAGGAGCAGTAGAGGGCGCCCACACCTCTACCCTTCTGCCCCTGGGGGGAACTGCACTCCAGTTTGCCAAGGGTGCTCTGCTGTGCACCGTCCCAGGTCTCTTTGAGGGCCTGGACTATGAAAGGCAGTGTGGACTGTCCTCGAGCACGGGGATAGGTTCAGTGTACAACCGCAGACACTTAGCACTGCGAGCACCTGGGACGAGATCTCATCACTGGAGGTCTTTGCTCAGTGCACCTACTGAAAGGCCAAGGGCAGTCTACCCCTGCTTGGAACAACCTGGCAATGAGGGGTCCCCCCTCCAAAGAAATATAGCAGACCACAGTATAAAGATGGACTCATCGCTAAAGGACATGCTCTCAAAGGTGGCTGTGAAGAAGACTGACCCCGTGTAGAGGAGCCCTCTGAAGACCATTCGACGCCACTGGAGGCAGAGACCGATGCAGATGACCTCCTGGCCTCGGTCACCCGGCCATTCATTGAGGCCATCTTCACCAAGCTATGTGAGAACATAGTGGTGCTTCGGGCTGATGTGGCAACGGACATCAAAGAGGTTACGAAGGAGGTGACAGTCCTAGGTAACCAAGTAGCGACGCTGGAGATGGGTGGAGATGCCAGTGAGGAAGAACTAGAGAATAACGGACAAGAGTTGGTGGAACTCTGAGAGCAGAATTTAGACATGTAGCTCCATGTAGAAGATCTGGAGAACAGATTGTGTCAATCTAATATTTTGCTAAGGGGCCCCTTACTTGATGACAGGGGAGGACCTGGAGGGTCACGTCATCTGCCTATTTCAAGATGTACTTTCAGATCTGGCTGAGAAAGAGATCGTGCTTAATTGCACACACACAGAGGGCCACCCTGCTACAGCGCAGGGGCAATCTCAGGACATCTTAACTTATGTTCATAACTACAAGATGAAGGATGTTATAATGGCAGCATCCAGAAAAGAAAGTCCTGTGATGTTGGAAGGAGCCAAAGTGTGGCTCTATGAGGACCTGTCCCCTATCACCTTACAGTGACGCTGCCTCTTCAGACCGATAATCACTTTCATCTGGGACCATACCATAAAATACAAATGGGGCCCTCCTCCAAGGGAGCTGTGGACACCCTGATGCGGTAATTCACTGCTAAAAGCAGACAAAGGTGCCGCATGCGGAGAGTCACTCCCAAACCCACACTGGAAGAAAGCTGACAAGAACACAGCCCACTCCTACAGGGGTTCCGGGATCGAGACACCAACTGAGACTCCGTGTTGGACTGACTCTGGCCTGTCGACCTCTAGTTTATGACTGTACTCAGTTCCCATAAAGATGTTTAGCCAGAATACCAAGGAAGATTGGCTTCTACCGTCAACATAGCTATTTAGGACATATGCTGGGCTGGTAGTAGAGCCTGCCGGGGTAGCGATAGTGCACAGGCCTTTGATCATTTTTATACCACCCCATACAAACCTGAGGAGACAAATATAGGGGACTGCTAAGGGTTTCTGCCTCCAGTGTCACTTACATGCATACCCAACGACAACGCCCTTCCACTTGAGGCAGATATTCGCATAGAGGAGGTCCTTGCCTCAATATCCAAACTGCAGCCTATCACAATCCCAGGGTCTGGTAGCTTCCCCCCTGAGGTTCTACAAACTCTTTAGGCCCCAACTTGCCTCAGTACTTGTCTGACTTTACAACTCTATAGGAGACTCAAGCATTCTTTTCTCCTCCATAAGAGAGGCGGTTGTCATGGTCATACCAAAGCTCTGGAAGGATCCCTGTGCAGTGTGCCTCCTATTACCCCATTTCACTCTTGAACATCAATGCTAAGCTCTTCACAGCAATCCTGATCGCCCAGTTGAATCACTACATGCAGGGATTATTCGACCTGGCTCAAACCGGATTTCATCAGGTGCACTGGCTGTTTCTCCGACTGGTATTGGAAAGGGCAGGATTTAGACAGCAATTCCTGACATGGGTTTGGAGTAACTACGCTAGCCTGAGTGCCCAGGTACAAGCTGATGGCACCTTGTCTCGGTACTTTGTGATCACCAGGGGAACCAGGCAAGGTTGCCTCTTGTCCCCTAATCTTATTGCCCTCTACATGGAACCCCTGGCAAACTGGACAAGGACAAATACACTGATTACAGGTATCCCCCTTGTTAAATAGGAGCATACATTTGCCCTATATGCGGATGAGGTAATGATCTCATTGACCCTACCCCATAGCTTCCTTCCCCCACTAATGGAAGACCTTAGATCATTTGGAAGAAACCCAAATCCTCCATCTAACAATTCCATTGGCTGACCAGGCCACTCTGAAGCAAGCTTTCCCTTCCAATGGGCCCATAATGGGGGGCCTTATCTGGAGCTTACATTATGCTCCTCCCTCGGGGAGACGTTGGAGTGTAACTATCACTCACTCCTAGACACAACCCGCAAAGAATTCCAGAGTTGGAGAATGGGCAGCCTGCCCTGAGTAGGCAGACTAGCTGCAGTAAAAATGACATTGCTACCGAAGCTCCTATACGTAATGCAGATAATCTCTTTGGCCCTACCTCACATATGCTAACAAAACTCCAGCACACAATAGAGTCATACATTTGGATGGGAAACAAGCCCCGCATGGCAGAAAATGAACATACCTTTTGGTCGCAGACAGTGGCACCTGGTGGCCTTGGGGTGCCAAAGCTTACACACTACTATTTAGCCGCCCCCAGCTTAGATCTATGGTCGAATTAAGCAGGCCCCTTTCTGAAAAAAGTTGATGCTCTACTGACCAAGCTATAGCGGGAATTCATATATTTAAATGGTTCCATGGCTTCCTAAAAAAACATCACCTAGCGGGGGTATACATCTCCTCCATCACCAGATTGGCATGGGAGAGATTCCTTGTAATGAGAGGACTGTCCTCCCCTATTCTTTGCTCACTCTTTATAGGACAATCGGCATCCCCACCCACATAAACTGGGACGGATTAACATGTATGGCAAACAGACAATCGCAAGCACACTGGTGACCTTTATAATCATATGGGGGCATTAGACTTCCCGCAGCTCCAAGACAACTATGGCAAGTTTTGACACTACGCAGTGGTTAAGCACTAGGTTTTCCACACGTTGATTCAACCACATGCTAGTAGACCACTCACTAAATTTGAAAAATGGCTATTTACCAAAATGGATGACAAATACTTTCTCTCGGACACTTACACATTTCTGAACTCACCTAAAGACAGCAGCAAGTTCCCAGATCAAAAGAGGTTGGCATGCACATCCTCCATTAGCTTAGCTGGCAAAATAATCCATGCAGAAAACGGCCCACTATTGGTATTACACCCCTGCTAGGGTGGCACTCTAGATGGCTGGTGCCATGGGCATATGTTGATGTATCTGTGGTAAGATTGGCACACTTACCCACCTCCTCTGACACTGCCCCAAACTCCAGAGATGTTGGGTAGAGGTCCACAAAGATGTTGATGAGATATTCACCATCGACAACCCACACTTCCCTAGCTACACTTTGTTGGGGCTTTGTAACCCATTGGCCTACCCACTTTATTCCACTAGAGCCAAGGATATTACATTAGCCCTCTGGGCAGCTAGACAAGCTCTCTTATTGAATTGGGGCAGGATACTATGCCAATGCACTTGGACTGGCTGCAAAGACTGTGGAACACCTTGGCAGTGGAGAAGATCACTGCCTTTGTGGAAGAGGCATTACCCCGCTTCCATAGGATGTGGGGACGTTGCATCCAATTCCTATCTTGCGACTTTCAAGAACTCACCTGTCCCAGGTATCTCACGGTACTTAGACTGACCGGTAAGGATTCTCAAGAACAATAAAGAAATGCATACAACCCTGCTGATCCGCGGATTTAACGGACATACACTGAGTGATTTGATGGGCATGTATTTGCCTACTGGTCACCCCCTCTCCCCCTATCCTCCCCCTTTCCTCCACCCCGTACCTCTCCTTCCTCCCCCTCCTGCTGTCACATGGCCCATGGGGACATTGTCATCTTCTCTAAGTTAGCATTCGCACGCTGCAGATTGCCCGCTGCTTTGCGCACGTTACTACAAGACTTTATTTTTGCAACTGTCTCTATTGCCGTTTTCAAATAAGAACCCAAGGCTGTGTACACATTCTGCAGGTTCCTGGGATTTTGTCTGCACATTATAAGCACATTATAAGCAAGGTCGTACAACAATGCCCCTTGTTGTTTTGTTTTGGCCAGTCCTTATGTAGAGGTGAACCTTAGCAAGGCCTATCAGTGCTAGGGGTTCGCCCTTCTCTGCGCACAAGTCCTCAGACCAGTAAATAGAAGTTGGCATGGAAACTGAAATTGTAAAGAAATATTTTATTAACCTCATGAGGTGGAACTATATTCACACAACACCCTTCGGTAGTGTATGAAGTAGCACAAGAAGTAGAAGAACCATGGGTCTTTTATACCCACAAAGGAGCTTAAAAGAAGGCAGTGCAAGCACACATAGGAGAGTTACATACATAAATGGTCATACAGAAATGCACAGTCAACAAAGAAGGAGGAGCCAACAGTTGCTGACTTTAGTAGAAACATCCTGATAGTAACAAACCTAAGCAGGTGCATGGGCAGCTACAAACTCTTCTGAGCATGTGCACAGTAGCAGAGGCTAAGTATAGTCAGTTCTTTGAGCAAAGCACAAGGGCAAACGACAGAGAAGAAGGAAAGAGCACATGGTGAGCACATGGTCGACAAAATGGCTGCCGGAAACAAGATTGCTTCAGCTAAATGCTAACATCGCTCTCTGCCAAATTTCCACAAACTACCCTTTTAGCATTAGCTGAAGACATTTACAGGCTAAAGGAGTCTAAGTATACATCATGTATATCAATTTTCATCATGTCATCAACTTCTTTGTCGAATATACGCTGGGCATTCTTTTGTGTAACATCACGATTGGTAGGTGTGCAAGCAGTGATACAGATGGAGCAAAGCATTGGACCACATTGTATACATAGGCAGCATGTCAGTAGAATTGCAAATAATATGCACAGAACTGTCAATAGTTTCCAGCCCCAGGTAGCGAGCAATGTCCAAATCCAACTGCAAAAGTCCATGTGCCAGTATCAGGGTGGATCGCAGCAGCAATTTTGTGGAGTTTAGAGATCAAATCAAAAACTGAAGGGGCATGATCTGGAATGTATACACAACAGCTACTTCCGATGGTAAAACATGCACCACCTCGATCAGCCAAAACCACATCTTGAACCATACGATTTTGGAGCACTACATTCCTTGCAATTTGCAGTTCCTCTGTGATGTTTCCAAGTGCCATTGCAGTCTGGTTAGTCACAGCTTCCATGAAACGAGTCAACCGTCTGATTTTCCTGCTGTTCAAGGCAGCACCAACAAAAAAGAACAGCCCTAAGTTAAAGTCAGCGTATTGCTGTAATGCGGTGTCAGTCTGGTCCACCTCATCATTACTTATTGTTCTTTTGTATCTGTTCTTAGAAATATCATCAAACAATCAATAGTCCTTGTGATATGATGCAGGTGCCAAAAACATAGGAGGTAGCAAAAAGGACACATAACAGACTCCAGACCATCCAAGGTGGATGGTAGTGTCCCTTGTTTCCACAAATAAAGTATGTATTATGTGAAGACGTAAAGTTGCTGTTATTGGTACCATCAATAGTCAAAACCTGAGTGCATTCGCTTCTTCCCACTGGAATTTTCCCAACACTACTCACACACAAATCGGCCCGGGTTCAAGTGACAGCTATAATAAATGGCCCATTACTCTTAGCAGTTCGAGTATTTGGGTAAACATAATGTGCAGAAGCATTTCCTCGTTGGTACTCCTCCATCTCCCATTTAGTCCCTTTAGCTTGCGGATCACCTTCTCCATAAGGATAACATGCTTTATTAAGATAATAGTTTATTCTCCCTACACCCATATCAGTAATATTAGCCACTTGAGAAGCTAATAGAAGTGCAAACCAAGCTTGACAAGAACCGTTGTGGGAAAAGGGAAGAGGAATGAAAGGTGTTCCCCCCTTTTTCTGATGAGCTGGCATCATTCCACACACCCAACAGTTAGCAATGTTCGTGGCATTGTGCGTGTGGATCAACATCTGGATGAACGTGTTGTTCAGATAAGACTGTCTATGCTTCTGCTCATGATAAGGGAGAATAAAATAGTGGTGTTCAAAGGGTGCTGGAGTAGTGGTAGTCAGTATTTGTCGAGCAGGAGCCACCTCCTCTACAACCCAAGTTATCACTGCCATAGTGACCACAGTGACAATAAATCCAACAATGCACATTATCTTCTTATCACAGATCCTTGCAGCAGTTGATATTTTCTCCACAGGCATATTCATCTCGTTGTTGAAGTAACAAAAAAGTTGGAGCTCTAAAGTCCTGAGCTGCCATTGGTTTCTTCACTGAGGGTTAAGACGGGTGTTACTACACAGAAGACCCCCCCCTCTTTAGCTCAGTTTCTTACTAACCCAGGACGGTTGCTCAAACAGTCTTTTTCAACAATGAAGTTTCTTTCAGGGGCCGCAGTTGACATCGGGATACACCAGGGATTGTATGGTCTAGGAAGACTTCCTAAGGTTCTTCATGTGATTTGGCTTGGCCTTTCTCCGTATCCAGGATGTCTCGATGGTCGATCAGGGCAGCAGGTTCCACCAGGGTAGATGGCACCTTCTGGCAGTGGGTAGAATGCACCCACTTCCTCCTGTTCATCACTCGAACCCCAGTTCTCATCCTAGGAGGACTTGCTCTGGGCCGCACCACCTCGTCTCCAAGCTGCTCGACCTCAGGTAGGATCGAACCACGACATGGTCGCCGGGCCGTAGTCCGTGGCTCTCACCTTCAGACCTGTCAGGAAGAGCTTCTCGAACCTGTTGATGAATAGAAATCAAACTTTCAGTCAACTGTGATAGGTAGTCATCACTCATCAAGACACATAGTACATCATGTATGGGGCGTGGCTTAGGCATTCCCCAAATATTCATAGGCCTTCCAAATACCACCTCATATACGTCAGACCGGATCTTGAATGAGGCACTGATCTAATGGACAACAATGCCAAGAGTAGTGCATCAGGCCATTTCAAGGATGTAGAAGCCTGAATTTTAGCTAACTTAAGCTTGAGAGAAGCATTGTATCTCTCCACTAGCCCTGCTGATTGTGAATGGAAGGCAGCATGAAACTTCTGCTTAATCCCTAATCCTTTCAGGACACACTCAACAACTTGCCCAATAAAATGGGGTCCGTTATCACTCCATAAAAGTTTGCAAACACCAAATGTGGAGAAGAATTATTTTAGAAACACCTTTACTGTAGTAAGAGCTGTATTATCTTTCGTAGGGTATGCCTCTACCCACTTACTGAAGGCACATACCACTACTAGGGCATATTTCAGATTATTACAGGATTCAAGCTGGATGTAATCCATTTGCAAAACTTCAAAAGATGCAGTTGGTGTAGCAAACCCTCCTGTAGGCATCCACGTCCCTTTTCCAGGATTGTGCTGAAGACAAATCAAGCAGGTCTGCACTATCTTTTTAGCTGTGCAGGCAATTTCTGAATACTCCCAAACTTGCGTAAGCAATTTTGTTATCGAGTAAGCTCCAACATGTGCCGGCCCAGGTACCATATGAATCATAGGTTGTAAATAGGCTATGGGCAGTTTCCACTTGGTCATGCCTTTATTTTGCCAACAGCCCTTATCATCCAATGTTCCCTCCTTAGACCATTGCTCAAGTTCTTCCGCAGAAGCAGATCTCTGCATGTCTAGCACTTCCTGCCTGACATCATGCCAACGTTCAGCCATTGACTTCACTACGTACATGGATGTGGTGCTTCGCTGCATTGCAGTTTCACGGGCTGTGTGATCTGCGAAGGCATTGCCTTGTCCTATTTTATCGGTCACTTTCTTGTGTGCGCTACATTTAACAATCGCTATTTTCTTAGGGTATGTCATCAGTGATGTCATTTGAGATGTCATCAGTGATGTCACTGACCATGTCATGAATGATCTAATATGTGACATCATCAGCAGTGGATTGCGGGTGCGCGAAATATAGTTAGTACAACTAACTATATAGGAGCAATTTCATTGGTTTTGTATGAGTAAAATGTCCAGCTAACTATAACACCACTAAAACTTATAGTTTTTTGAGTGAATTTCAAAGGTTTTTTAAAAACTAATTCCTAACTATATAACTCCTGAAACCTATGGTTTTTCAGTGAATTTCAAAGGTTTTTTAAAATGCTAATTCCTAACTATATAAGGCCTGAAACCTATGTTTTTTTCAGTGAATTTCAAAGGTTTTTTAAATGCTGATTCCTAACTATATAAGGCCTGAAACCTATGGTTTTTTCAGTGAATTTCAAAGGTTTTTTAAATGCTAATTCCTAACTATATAAGGCCTGAAATCTATGTTTTTTTTCAGTGAATTTCAAAGGTTTTTTAAATGCTAATTCCTAACTATATAAGGCCTGAAACCTATGGTTTTTTCTGTGTTTTAAAAAAAAAAAATGATTGGTTAACTGGCTTATTAAGTGTGTCTTAGTGAATACATATATTAGCGAGTAATGTTTAAATATTTAAATATATGCATGAGTGATGTAATATGTGACGTCATCAGCAGTGCATTGCAGACGTGCAAGTTATAGTGAGTCCAACTAACTATAACGTGGGAATTTCAATGGTTTTATGCGAGTAAAATTTCCAGCTAACTATAACTGGTGTGAAACCTATGGTTTTTTCAGTGAATTTCAAAGGTTTTTTAAATGCTAATTCCTAACTATAACTGGTGTGTAACCTAGGTTTTTTTCAGTGAATATATATATATATATATATATAAAATTTCTATGGCAAAATGAAACCCCTCATTTTGTTCCTTTTCAAATGAAATGTATTAAGTGTTACCACTTTATTCCAATCAAGATGACTTCAGGTGTGCCATACTTTTGTCATAAGTAAGACTGTTAGCGTTCTAGTTGTTCTTTAGAACACTCTGGGACATTCTGTCATTGGGCTATAGTTGGGCTACATCTGGCTGATATTTGGGCTACATTTGGGCTCTTTTGTCTCTGGTGGCCATCTTGGGAGACTGCATATCAGAATTTTTTTAATGAAATATAAGAGGATTTGAGAAGTCACTCAAAATGTGCCCTAATTTTTCTTTCTTCAGCACTAATCATAATTTCTATGGCAAAATGAACCCCCTCATTTTGTTCCTTTGCAAATTAAATGTTTTAAGTGTTAACACTTTATTCCAATCAAGATGACTTCAGGTGTGCCATACTTTTGTCATAAGTAAGACTGTTAGCGCTCTTGTTGTTCTTTAGAACACTCTGGGACATTCTGTCATTTGGCTATAGTTGGGCTACATCTGGGTGATATTTGGGCTACATTTGTTTTTTTTTGTCTCTGGTGGCCATCTTTGGGCTACATTGGGCTACATTGGGCTACATTTATATATAGCCCAATGTAGCCCAATATATATTTTTTCAAAGTACATTTTTGTAAAAACCACTGGAGCACATATCTTGAGACATAGCAAAGGCACATCGGGCTACCAGTCCCTACAATTTTGCCAAGTTTGGTGGAAAACCATTCAGCCGTTCGGGCTAAAAGTGAGTCCAACCGCCCTATGGAAATTAACATGGGGAAAACACGTTTTGGGACCCCCTTTTATCTCGGCCCCCTCTTGACGAATCCCCCCCCAAACTTTCAGGGAAGGAGCGGAGCGCCGCGAGGCAAAGTTAAGGAAAATTTCAGGAAGATTCCTCAACCGGCGCCAAAGTTATTCCCAATAGAATGTTGCGATTTCCCTATGGAAAACAATCCTAACTATATATACCTACTGGCTATCGCCAGTAGGTAATATTTATATATATATATATATATATATATATATATATATATATATATATATATATATATATATATTTATATATATGTATGAGGATCATAATGATCACCAATACTATCCAGGCCTACGATACATTCGTGTAATCGAATGGAGTTCTTAAAATATAATAGCTTATATGAAAGTATAGAATTAATTAGGCTAGGGTTGCAAAGTGGACCCATGACAAACTGCATGCCCAAAGATGGGCACAAGTTACTTTAATATGAAAAGGAATGCCCAAGAACAAGTAGAGGACTTAGCACAACAAATCCATGATGCGGTCACGGCGAAGGCACAGAGGAGACTGCACAATGAAAGCCAAGGTAGCTGAAAACATGGCTCTTCAACTAATCCATCTTTTTCACCTACCTCTTTTAACTAGGGGAGCCCTAAGAAAACAGAATCCCAGAGCTGGGAGGTTTCATTGAAAGCAGCCATGCGCTCTACAAATTATCATCATCACAATAGTATCCATGGGGGAAGCTAAACAGTATCCGCCTCACGAGGCAGAAGAGCATTTGCACCTCTAATTGCAAAACGATTGCTGTCACTGGGAGCATCTAAGGTATTGGTTGTGTAACTTTCTAGTAACCTGTACCATAAAAGTGATTCAAGAAGGGCACAACAGCACCAGCATTCATAAAAAAATATTAACCACAAAGACTTGAGGCCAGATCACAAAACGTTTTTGACTGGTGCTATTAATTTTCATTGCTCGTAACCATATTATAAAAAGAGATTTAAGGAGGTGGAAATGTGTGACAAGAATGTTTGTACCTATTAGTTGTGTTGAATTGTTTGTGATTGTGATATAGTATGTGGTATTGGCTGGTTTGTGTTATGCTTAAATGTTGCATTGTGCGTTTGTTGTGTTGTACTGTGGTAGTTGCGTTGCATTCTGTTTGACTGTTTTGTACAGCTGTACCCATCAAGTTTTAGTTGTACTGCTATGTTGCTTAAGCGTATATTCTTATTGTGTTCTGTTATTTACTTTAGAGTCTTATGTTGTAATTCCAGCCAAAGTCAGCTCATTACGTTTACATTTCTAGTGACAAACAACCATTTGACCATGTCTAATATACCTAAAGCAAAAGACACACAATTGATGGACGGAATGCAGAACAAATCAAAACATTCACCCCCAGTCAAGAGATCTGGGTTAAATCCATCATTCTTTTGCTCACCGTGCCACCCCAGTTTAGACCTGGCCATATGCAAATCAGTCTTGACCCTGTGCCTCATGGGAACAGTCCAGCCCGAACTGCCAAACCAGTTCCTCCCTGGACCAGAAAACATGCATCCTCGGACCGGGTTCGGGGTTTCACCCCTTTTCAACCAGGATAGCTTGAGTCCAATGGCACAGTGACCCCAGGACCCACGTCTGGGCATACCTGGCGCACTTAGGGCGAGAAAGCAAAAGACACACAATTGATGGATGGAATGCAGAACAATTCAAAACATTCACCCCGATTGTTCTGCATTCTGTCCATTAATTGTTCTTTTTGCATTCAAGATTCCTAAAAGCACACCTATAATTCTTCAAATATTTAGGACATCAGTAAGTTAAAAAATGTAGCAAAGAACTCTCTTAAATTAGTACTTTCTGTAATCACTTTATCCGACCCCCAAAATCTAAGTATTAGTAAATGTAGACCAGGGCTCTACAACCTTTTCTGTAATAAGAGCTACTTTTCTTCAATAAAAATCATCTAGAGCTACTAATATGAGTGATCTAATGGTGCCTATCCCATCCAAGATTGTCATTAGTGATCACATCAGTACATTAGACAGGGTTGCCAGCAGTAAAGTAAAAAAGCACTATTCTTTTGGAATACACCTACATGGTTAATATATAACAGCCCTAGCTGTAATCCCTATGGTTCCAACGTAATAATATGAGCAATAAATCTCTCTGACTCAGATAATAGCTTTAAATTAATTTTGAAAATGAAAACCATTTTTCTCCAAACATCAGTTTGTGATTTCAGAAAACACACACATTTTCGTCTCAAATAAATGCTTTATAAATTTGGTGTCCAAATAATAATGAAACCACGCAAATTCATCAAAATCTTCTATATAAGTAGGCTGGGCTACATACAGGAGAGCTATTCACAGGCAGCTGGAGAGCTACTAGTAGCTCACGAGCTACTCGTTGAAGAAACCTGATGTAGACTCTCAATTTCATGAATTCTAGATATCTTTAACTAAATCACAACACTCTGATGAGAGACATTCAAATGGATTTCAAATGAACTCTAGTTCTTTCAAGCCTACATTTGCATTGGACTGTCTGTCACTTTGTGGTATTTTATGTTTCCCTTTAGTAGCTGCTACCCGTTACATTTCTGCGTTTATGAGTGTTGTGGTGCTGTGGTACTTAAAACGGAATGCAGGCATGGAGCTGCAGCTATTTCAACTTGCATGAATAGAGTCACAACAACCAATTCGATGTGGTGTAAATGTAAGTTATTTGTACAGCTGTACCATTTTTGATCCTGTTATAAATAAAGCAACTCCGAAAAATGCACACATTTAAAAAAACATTTTTTTACTGTTACTTATTTGGGCCTGACATGAAACCCTAGGCCCGTGATGGAATATCACAAGATAAAGTTTTGGTACTGTTGCCATCAACATGACCAGCAGCACCTCCCGCTAGGCCGAGAAGGGAATCTGTGGCCCAGAATTTGTTTTATGTTATCCAGCTGGGCAAAAAAATAATTCAATGCCCAAAAAGTAACTCGCACCTTTTTGAAATCAGGTGCTGAATGGGGGCCAACCTAAGAAACCTGGGCAGAACTCTATGAATACATGTCTCATGTGGAAGCACCTTTGGGCTATGCACCCTAACCAGATATCTTGGGCAAGACGTAAAGACGACACCAGGGAGCAAAACAGGTTGAAACTGCGACACCTGAAGTACAGAGGCGACAAGAATTCAGCAGATTCTGCAATACTCAGTAACCACCGTCCATTATCACAACTCCCCTACCCGGTAAAAATAGTGAAAAATGATGTATGTAAGAAATTATCAATCTACCTGGAAGTCGCGATCTTTTAGAAAACAAACAAGCAGGCTTTAAACCGGCACATGGCACTGAATCTGCTTTGATCTTAGCTATGGATGAGCTTCGAATGACGGTTGACAGAGGTCAAACAGCGGTCCTGATACTAATAGACTTGTCAGCTGCGTTTGACACTGTCAACCACCAAATACTGCTGTCCAGGTGTGGATGCAACGCTTTTAAAGTGGATTGAACCCTATCTTTCAAACAGAACTCAAGCAATCCCCCCCGTTCTTTTCGGAATTAAAAAAAAAGCAGACCATGGTGTACCTCAGTGCTCATCTCTGAGCCCTATCCTCTTTAATGTATATCTGCGCCCACTGCTGACTTTCATCAGATCCCATAGCATTAACTTTGTAAACTATGCCGATAATACGCAATTAATTCTTTCACTGGATAACAATAGGCACACTTCAGTGGAGGGATTCCATAAATGTTTAAAAGGGATGGCAAATTGGCTGAATAACAACTCATTAAAATTCAACAGAGGGAAAACCACATTTTTATGTTGCTTACCCTTTAAAGAGCCTTACACACTCCGGAACAATTTCTGGCCTTGGACTAGCACAGACAATATAGAGACATCACAATCAGTGCAGTAGTAGTAATAAATCTTTATCCGATTATGTATTATAATCATAAAAGATAAAAAACATAGGATCCACGTAAATACATTAAAAACATTTAAATATGCATTCCACCATAATACTCTTAGATTGCACAATCTATAAACATTAAGCACAATTTAGGGGAAAGGAAGCCAACCTATATGTCACATCATTGTAAATTATGTGCACATAATATTATTCCAAAATAGGGCTCCTTATTAGATAGGCCATAACCACCAGTATCACCACATGGTCAGGTTATAGCTGTAAATATAAAAAGGCAGGTCGAAATTGGATGAAACCCCTGGATTTTAAAAGCTGTATTAAATACTTTTTCAGTAGAAAAATCATAATATTTACAAAGTAAAACCAAATGTTTCAAAGTTAGGGGGGCAGCTGTCACAAGGACAAGTTAAGAGTGCATGGGGATCAAACTGACCCGACGGGAAACAGATCATTGTACGGATAGGGGCCAAATTAAATTTTGTAAGCAATGATTTCTCCCAAAGATGTCTAGCAGCTGTGAGGTACGATTCGGTACCCGTTACGGATTTCAGGAGCAAAAGGGATCTAATGTTGTGTTTCTCAAACGCCCTGGCTTCTCTCTCGCCCTTCAAGTGATTTAAAAAACATTCCTCGAGGAGGTTCCAATCTCCTTTTTTAAGATTCTGTGACCTATTAAAAAGGTCTACCACAGAACCAATGTCCTGAGCAACGCTCATATATTAACGCCAACAATAAATCCACACAGTAGCCTTCTCCCGTATTCTTATTGGTGCTTTATTTTTCCAGATCTTGTCAGGTGAATACTTAAGTTATTATTTTCTTTTTAACAACAGATAGCCACAAAGCCAATACTTGTTTCGTCTTTATGGGCATTCACCCAAGACTTCCTCAGGGCAATAATAAATAAATACAAAAGCTTCAATATATCACAATGAAGAAAAATGTACACTTGTCGTAAACACTATCAACTAAGATAGTGATTTTAAGCAAAGAATGAAAAGGCCACCTGAAAGTGAACCATACTTACAAATATTGTATGGTTTCAAAATATGTGATGTTAGCATAAGATAGTATAATCAAATTGTAAAAAAGGGGATTAGAATAACAATGGGGCATATTATTACCAAGAAGTGCGTTAGTAAACGCACAACGCACATCTTCATATCGCCGGCTATCGCCGGATTTCATCGGCTTTTTAGCGCGCAATTATCAATGCACATCACGTAGGCGAATTGAAATCTGGCGATAGTCGGCGATATGGCACATTAGCGCATGAAAACAAACGTTGTTTTCACGCGCTAATGTGTTCCTTGATAATATGGGGGGTGGATTCAGCTTTATGATCCACTCCCCCATGTTGTCAATGCCCTAACACCTGGGCAGAGCCGGCGTTGGGAGACCTGCGATAAACGAGTTTATCGCAGGTCTCCCTCTCCCAATGCCTGCCTAGGTAATAGGGTGTTCCAACCTCCAACCACATTTTACATGTGGTTGGACGTGGGAACGCCCACTTTGCATGTCATTAGCCATGTTTATCACCAACATGCAAAGTGGGCTTGCGCCAGGCTTCAAAATGCCCTTGTTAATAGGGCTCTAGCAGTATCGCCGCTTTCTCGGCACAATTCGCCGAAAAAGCGGCAATACTTGCCCTTGGTAATATGCCCCAATATTCCAAAAAGTGCACCTCCAAGTATAAAGTGAAAAGAAGAGTCAAGACTCCAAAGATCGATTGGTGCTAAATAAAACCACAACCAAAGTGCATCGCTTCTAAAGAAGAAGAAGATAAAATGGGAAACAGCAAGAAAACACGGCAATAGTGTAGGGCACAATTTATCTTGTGCTGTGATCTACTTAGTTATTGTATCTCGACCATAGCGACTCACAGTGGCCAAATCTTTCCACAAGATTGAAGATCCTGTAAACTCTCTATCTGAGATGATAAGGAGCTGTCGTCAAAGCACAACAGTGTCCTGGAATGGAGTGCAAATAAACACGATACTCTGTAAACATCAGCCTCTTAGGAGCGTCTGACAATACAACGCCACTATGAATTAGCCATTCGTAAACCGACTGACAAGTCAGAATGTGAGTCTTAAAACACAGCACTGTATTATCAAGGAAAAGTATTCATTCCAATGTGTTGGAAGTCGTCTGAACTAAATAAATAAACATAAATGAGTTGTATAAATAGTAAAAAAAATGTCTTATATGCCTCAGTTCAAATATAAATGTGGCAATTGCAGCATGTGCAAGTTTGTGATACATAACAAACTTGACTTCCAATATAACGGATCAGAAAATTTAAAATAAAACAGCATATTGACTGTTCAACAAAGTTTGTAGTTTTATTGTTGGCGTTAAAATATGAGCGTTGCTCAGGACATAGATTCTGTGGTAGACCTTTTTAATAGGCTAAAGAATCTTAAAAAAGGAGATTGGAGCCTCCTCAAGGAACGTTTTTTAAACCATTTGATTCTGTGGTATATGTCAAATGTGTGTAGACAGTGTCTGCACTCATCTAACAACGTTGGGTGGTCATTGTTCAATGCCCTTCTGAGCACTCTCATGCATGAGGGAGCCAAAATAATTGTGTAGATAAATGTAGGTGCATCATATTGCACAGTCTACACCCTACCACCTGCCAATTTTTTATGTCTATTAAAAAGGTCCACAGAAACTAAGGAGCGGGCGACAGTTTAATATAATCTAAGCCCAGTAGCTTGTGGCCATACTACATCCGAGACAATCCTCAATCACACTCTTGTTAGAATTCAATCTCTTGTCACGCCATACTGAGATCCAATGTAACAGGCCAGTTTAACCTGATCCTCCACATACACCAATCCCAATTCTTCATGAATGAAAAAGGATGCACTCTTTATGTCCAGGCCCAATAATTTTCAATGAAATATTTCCTTTTCCTGCTGGATCACCCTGCAGTTACTGTACCCCCAAACTGCTGCACTATAAGACAACACTGGGAGGCATTTCATTCTATAAATTTGCAGTAGGTGCAGAATGGGTTTGTTGCCTATCGACGAGGAACATCTAAACAGAGCACTGCAAGCTTGACTAAATTTAGAACATCAGTTAGATATGCAGGTAAGCCAATTGTTCTAATAAGTCAAAAGACACTCCCAAATATGGGAAAGAAGGGACTCTAGTAATTGTTCTCTCCTTGATATCAATAGGTCTAGTTTTTGCAGTCTCCCTCCCACAGACGATATAGTGAGTCTTGGTGAAGTTAGTGTCCAGGTCCAAGTTATCCAAAAAAGCAATAAAAAGATCAACCAATCGCTTTAGCTCATTCGCTCTTCTAGCCACCAATACTGCATCATCAGCATAGAGCAGGGAGGGCACACTAACTGATTTTTATCTTGGCTAGGTCAACACCTTTATCTATCAGACAGGTATACAAACTATTTATATGTAACAAAAATGAAATTGGTGCCATCACAGAACCCTGCCTTACCCCCTTCATGAGACTAAATGCTTAGGTACACTACCCCTCCATGCTATATCTACGCATTGACGTCCATATGTAGGGCTCTAAGAATATTATCCAGGTGGGAAGGTAGTCCTAATACATCCAGGATGTCCCAAAGCTTTGACCTGTTTACCCAGTCAAAGGCGCTACTGAGGTCCATGAATGCAAGAAAAATGGACCCCTGTATAGACACTACATATTAACTTATCAAGAGGTTACGGGTCATACATTGTTGCAGGGTGCCCATCCCTTCCCTAAATCCATATTGGACAGGGCAAATAATATTATGAAGTAGGGCCCAGGCTTCTACACACATTAAAACTATCCGACCTACCACCTTCAAAACTGAGTTTTAACTGGCAGATTGGTCTGTAACATGTGGGATCCTGCCTATTCCCCTTTTTTAAGTCTGGGACTATGGTAGCAGATTTCCAAGACTTGGATAGTCCTATCTGGGCCACAGCACTAAATACATTAGTCAAAATAGTGGGCCAGAGATTAGGTTTGGCCTTATATAGATCCATAGATATCCCATCTGCGATGGGGGCTTTGTTGAAGGGGCTGCCGGCAATAGCTGCATAAACCTCCTCAAGATCAAACCCGATCTCAAGTGGGTACAAGCCACCATATTTATCCATAGATATGGGCACAACCATGACCAAAGCATTGTTCCAATGGTAGTGAGCCACCCAGTGAGCTGATGAGATGGAAGAACCAGTGTCATCCTGAACTGCCACATTGGGCTGACTTCCAAGAGGCCTCCTTGAGCTCAACTTTCCACATCCTGATAGCTAATTGGTATACCTTGCTTCCTTGATGGTATCCTGGTTGTGAGGTTTGAAATTCACAGGCTCACGCAGGTACCTGCTGGCCTGCCTGCATGCTTTGCCAAATCAGCCCAATTTTGACTCCCTATGTTTGCTCGGCACACATTTAACACAGTGATGGAATTGCAGCATGCAGGCACTTCCTAAAAGCACAGTCTTTAAGCTGTCCACACAACACAACCATTCTACTACACATGATTAGATTTTTTCTTGAAAAAAATATTTTTCCCTTCAATAACAAAATATGCAGACAAACCCTTTGGATAGCGATGGATATCTGCTTCACCCCAGGCTATGCCAACCTTTGGGTAGGCTGCTGGGGTGATCAGGTGTTTCCGCCATCATAACTTGTCATCTATCACGAAAATATCATCTTGTGGCTCAGGTTCATTGGCAACCTTTTTATTATCTTGAATGGTCAGAAGGCAGCAGTTTATTCACTTACCTAATACAAACACTTTAAACCTACAGTTCACAAGGAGCGTAAGCAATGAATCAATCGTTTTTGGATATTAGAATTAAAGTTCAGGAAGGTGAATCCAAACCTCTTGTTTCCAAAAAGACATTGCAGGAAATTGTCTTCTTTGTGCGGATAGCTGCCATCTTAAATAGAGCATTCCCTTTGATGAATTGACCAAAGCCAGACGTATCAGCAGTAATGAACAGTACTTTGAGACACAAAGAAATCATTGATGAGAAATTTAAAGACAGGGGGTACCCATCAGGGGTTCTGCAAAAGGCACTGGAGAGAATAAACAATATCCTGAGATCAAGTGTCACTTAAAGCAATTGAGCTTTGCACTTGCCATGTCCTACTCTCTACAACTCATGCAATCGCCTATCAGATTGTCTACAGGCCTACCAGATCAAAAATGAATAACAGACTTCTGACATACACACTCCACCCTCCTTAGGGACTCAAACCTCTTAAACTCTTCAGAAATGGAAAGAACAGGAGACACCCTTCTAAACCTTACCGATACACTAAACATGGTACAGCGTATCACTCAACAAATACACTCAAAACTCCTATACCTCAGTCTCATCTTTTTCCTCCCAAAATACCCCTGGACTGGTCCGAAAAACCAAACTATATCCATCAGCCTGCTCGGCGTACAACCAACACATTGAAGTCAACAAAAACAATAACAACAACCCTTCACAGCATTCAGAGACTTCACAATTGACAGCCTGAAGCTCAAACCCATCTCTAGCCCTACCACCTCCATGTCCAACATCAACATTCTTTCATTGAGCTTCAACATATGTCTGGACACCCATGTAAATTCTCATGCTCCAACTAAAACAAACAAGTCAAACCCTCCAGCACATTGGTACTCCAAAGATCTCACCATCAACAAGTGCTCCATTTGCAGACAGCACAGAATATGGAACTGTGAGAAAAGTGGATTATTAGTTGAGGTGGTTGTGAGACCTCACCGAATGAAAATGGCACTAATCCATACCAAGTCCAGGTAGGTTTATTTAAATCATGGGTACTTGCAAACATTTTTCCTAGGGGCCAAAAGGTTTGGTCTGTGATGTGACAGAGGGCTGCACTGATGCCAGCAGGTTGAGGGTCAGGGCAGGAGGGATTGCGAGGTGGTGTTTGTGGCATGGTGGGTATAAGGAATGATAAACATATATATCAAGTGATTGAAATGCATAATGTGAAATCAGAAAACCTGGGATTAATCCCAGTTTCCCCACTTCACCAAATTGTGTGATGCTAGGCAGTTGTTTTAACTTACCCTCCTTTTCCTTCATTAACACATATAAGAAGACCTTCCAATACATAGTAACAACTAAACCATGATATTCTTTGTATTTCTGATATGTTGTGCAAATTGCAAAAAACATCACTAAAAAGAGTTTAAACAAAAAAAAGAACTCAAATTATATGACTTCAGGATGTGCACTTCACAAAATCATTTCCTATTTTTGATTTAATAAAATATAATGTTGTTCACGTATAATAGGTACTCAGGCTACCCAGACGATGCATATAACGACTGACTTAACTCTTAGTTAAATATTGGCATTGTTGTAAGGGTGGGGAAAGAATGAATGGTTTTAAATTCATGTTTGAAAACTATCACTTTAAACAAAAAAAAATATATGAACTGATATATTCTGATGAAGGAGAAGTCGTTCTGCTTGTTAAGAAAATATATTTTTTTAATTTTGAAGAGACTTTGT
This sequence comes from Lissotriton helveticus, assembly GCF_964261635.1. Taxonomy (NCBI): domain Eukaryota; kingdom Metazoa; phylum Chordata; class Amphibia; order Caudata; family Salamandridae; genus Lissotriton; species Lissotriton helveticus. The sequence goes on from NC_136067.1 coordinate 1,351,922,326, forward strand.
ATATTTTTTTACACTTTTGCTGTAAGATGTGTTTAAAATGAAAGTGTTATTAAAGTTGAGAAGTGCAGGACATCCTTTTTTTTTTTTTTTAAATCTTTTTATTGAGATGGATCGGAATATAACACAATTTACAAATACCAACTGAATCCCATCAGACATTTACACATATGGATATAAACTATATTGAATATGATAAAATCAGACAGTTAATATGTAAAAACATCTCGGCAAGCAGCAAAAGGGCAGCAAAAGTACACAAAAATGTTACAGTCCAAATAATACAGGGGGATCATTCTTACATCAACTCACTGTCTATTCATCTTCGTTCTCTCCACTTTCTAAGAGGAGCCCAAATCCTTTTACCATATTCTTTCATCCTTTTACCCTTAAAGTTATATAGGCATTCCTCTATATTATGGATCCCCAGCAGCCTGGTTAGCCACATCTGAAAAGAGGGCACAATCGGGTCTTTCCAAGCCGCTGCAATTAAGATTCTAAAAACCGCCACGGATAGAAAAATAAATGCTTCAGCGTCATGTCCGATTGCTAGGTTTTCATCCCTACCAAGTAAAACCATAATTGGGGATAGAGATATTTGAGACTCTAGCAGCCCCGATAAAAAATTTTCCATTTCTGTTAAAACAAGTGTGAGATTCTGACAAGAATAAAAAATATGCAGAAGATCCGCCGGGCCTTGATTACACCTTGGACATTTATCGTTATCTCTTAGCCCCCATTGAAACAACTTTGCAGGGGTATAATACAAATTGAAAACCATCTTGTAGTGCTGCGCTTTTAAATTAGTTGCTCTTAATACCTTTTTGTTCAATACGAGCACATAATCTATGTCTACATTTGGATCCCCTATCCTTTGAGCCCAAGCAGACTCTATCTGTATAATATCATTACCCAGCGCCTTCAAGAGATAACTATACCCTACTTTGATCTTCTTGCCGCCATTTATTACATACTTTATAAGAGGATTTATCTCCTGTAATGCTAATCTCGGTCTGAGTGATTTAATCGTCTGCTTGACTTGATTATACAGGAGCCAGTGGGTAGCCGGAATACCAAATTTCTGTTGTAATATATCGAACTCCAGTAAATCATCCCCACACATGACATCCCCCAGACATCTAATACCCAATGCCTTCCATGAGCTACTATTTCTGTTCTCTCCAAGATGAGAAAAAGGTCTTGAGGTCCAGAGGTCAATCATACCATTGATCTTCGGGATTTTCAGGAATTTCAGTATCGCCTTCCAAGTACCCCATACACTTAGCATTACTTTGCTTTTACTCCTTTTAAAGTATGATACATTAATTTCTCGTGTTAGGAGCCCCCGAGCCCTTTCTCCTAGTAATACTTCATAAATTGACGGAATTCTATAGAAGCCAGGTGGAGTTTCTAAAACATAATTTCTCAACAAATAATTCATTTGCAGCAGTAAACAAACCCAATGGTACAGCCTCAAATTGGGTGCAGAAAGCCCTCCTTCCTCTAATGGTGTAGAAAGTCGAGCTAATGATCTCCGGACTTTCCCATACTGCCACACGAATTTTACAAAAACTGCTTCCATTTTTTTAAGCAAACCCTCTTCTACTAGTAAGGGTATGGCACGGAATAAATACAACAATTTCGGAAACATTGACATTTTCAGTACATTCACCCTCCCAATCAAAGATAAATGTAAAACATCTAATCTTCTGAGTTCTCTATCTATTGAGGTAAGTAGAGGCAGATAATTTTCCTCGATGATTTTCCCAACATTAGCATTGATTCTTACCCCAAGATAAACTGCAGAATCCACATATCTTGGATCTCTTTTATAGATATTTCTAGTCCCAATTATTATAGTTTTTTCGGTATTAAGCCTATAGCCAGAACATAATCCAAACTCATGCGCAAGATGAGTTAATTCAATCATTGCCGTTTGCGGATCCTTAGTGGTGATTGCCAGGTCATCCGCATATGCCAATAATTTAGTGCTATGACCATTGGTTATAACTGGGGATATGTTATCAGAGGCGAGGATTTTCCTGATAAAAGGGTCGATGAAGAGAGAAAAAAGGATCGGGGAACAGGGACACCCCTGTCGAGTTCCTCTCCTAATCACCACTTCTTCCGACTGCAGACCCATTGCGTTAATTCTGGCTACCGGATCTCTGTACATAGCTTTAATTGCATTTCTACATTTTTCTCCAAAACCCCTTCTAGCTAAAACCTCCCACATAAAATCCCATACTACACGGTCAAAGGCCTTTTCCGCATCTAAAAGGATCATGGCCATATCTCCTCCCGTAGCAGCATTTGAGTCAAACAGCGAGATTGCTCGCGCAATGTGTTCCGTTGTCCCCCTACCCGGGACAAACCCATGCTGCCAGGGTGAGACAAGTTGGCCAATTACCCTCCCTAGTCTTTTGGCCCATACTTTCGAATAAAGTTTTGCATCCGAATTTATCAATGATATTGGCCGATACGAGCCTGGATTTTCCGCCGGTTTTCCCTTCTTATGAAATATAACGATGTTGGTTTGTTTCCATGTATCGGGGATCATTCCAGTGCAGATTATTCCATTAAAAAGATCTACCAACATAGGAAGGATTTCGTCTTCCAAAGCCCTGTAAACTTCTAATGGTAACCCATCAGGACCTACTGCCTTACCCGCTGCTAATTCATATAAAGCAGTCTTGATCTCTTCTGATGTTATGTCTAAGTCCAGTCGCATCTTCTCCTCCTCCCCCAGCGAGGGGCATGATGGCCCATAGTCATGCAAAATTGGTACCAACACAGTCTCTTGATCATATAATTTTTGATAAAAATTCTGGAATACCCCCATTATAGCTTTAGGGTCTGTATGCTCAACACCGTTATATTTGATCTTTGCAATTTTATTTTTATTCGTTTCTTGCCTAATACGGAGGGCTAGGACTCTTCCAGCTTGCTCACCTGTCTCATATCTCCTTGCTCTGTGTGTCTGATAATTACCGATCTCCTTCTGCGTAATTATTTTTAGAATCTCCCCCTTGATCAAAGCCATAGTTCTAGTCGTTTCCGAACTATCCTGACCTGAAGCTATTTCCATTATGTGGCGTTTCTCAGCTTCTGCTAACTCCGATGTACGTTTCTCCAAGATACTTCTATCCTCTTTCCTTAATTTGGCTGCACAACTGATTGTCTCCCCTCTTAATGAAGCTTTAAAGGATTCCCATACACCATTTCTAGATGCACTGTATCTATTCATTTCAAAAAATTCTTTCGCCCATTGTTTAATGTGTTTGACAAACCTTTCGTCATTTAGGAGTTTCCTTTCAAACGTCCACTTTGAGAATTTCCTTTGAGTACTAGGAGTTTTATATGTTAGTATCAGAGGATTGTGATCCGAAATAATTCTTGGGGTTTTAGTAATTTTAACCTTACAGATTTCTCCTTTTGTCACAAAAAAGTAATCTAATTTAGAATATTTCTGTGCGGGATGTGAGAAATATGTATACCCTGGATCCCCGGGCATATTAAGTCCCCAAACATCCCCCAAGCCATGTGACTCTATTAGAGAGTCAAGAGCCCTCTTTACCTTCCGTTTACGCCCTGTGTATCTGCTTCCCTGTTTCCAGTCAGCTGTGATGTTCATATCCCCACATACTATCATCGGGGTTGCCCAATTAGCCAGTTCTTCCTCCAGCTTATCAAAAACCATTGGCTCATCTTCATTTGGGCCATAAATTACACACAGCGTAACCCCCATCTGCAATTCCACTATGGCCCATCTACCAGACCCATCCGTTTTGCTACGTTTCACCCCCCCCAAATTGCATTTAGCTAAAATAGCCACACCTCTTATCATCGATGTTTGTGATGAACACCCTATCAGCGTATACCCATAGATATCCAGCAGCTTCCTTTTATCCCAGGGTATATGAGTTTCTTGAATACAGAGTATGTCTATATTATTAGATCTTACCCAGTGTGATATCCTTTGTCTTTTTTTCCAATCATTTAACCCCCCTGCATTTATGGTACAAATCCTAATGTCTGACATTATTGCTGTATTTCTTCTCCCTATGATGACTGTTATCCATGTATATCATTCTGCTCATAGTGCTAGTCTTACTCCTTTCCATCTCAAAAATTTTCTTTTTTTTCCCCCCATTCTTTCGCACCCTCCCCCTCCCTGCCCTGCTGCTCCCCTCCCCTGCCAGGGCTCCCCCCCCTTCCTTAGAGGCGCTCAGACTGAAGGTCTGTGCACGTGATGGTTCGCTGCCCGAGTTGAGGAGATTTGAACATATGACCCATCCTTGAATACCCGTACCCTATCACCCACCACCATGTCTACTACACCCCACACCACCCATCACCACCACTTCGTGTACCTGTCATGTTGGTTATTAATCCAAATAGAGATCCCTGTTTTCACAAGATAGTACCCTATGCAAAACAAAATTTACTCTACCAGGCAAAAATAGAAATATTCTAAATACTGTTATACACTACTATACATTACTACTCATTGCTACTCATTGCTACGCATTGCTACATGTCCTACAGCTGCAGAAATTCTTTGGCCTTTATCTCGGAAGAAAAATATAATGTTCGACCATCTTTGACTATCTTCAATTGAGCCGGATTAATCAAGTATGCCTGCATGCCCTTATCTTGAAACGGTTTAATCATCTGACGTAGTCTCCAGCGTCTCTCCACCGTGACATGACAGAAATCAGGGCGCACAAAAAAGGAGTAACCGTCCACAGTCTTTTTTTTATCAGGTCTTGCTCTCTCTGAGATTGCTTGCCTCAAGTTGAAATTGCCCAAGAAGATCAGAATGGCCCTTGGTTTGTCCCCCTCTTTTGCATTTTTGTGAATCTTGAAAGGTATCCGATGTGCCCTCTGAACCTCCCTCGACCAATTCCAATCTTTCAGATCTGTAAAGGCCTGTTCAAATAACTTCACCACGAATGCTTTTGTGTCTGAATCCTCTGAACCTTCGGGGATTCCCAAGATGCGCAGGTTATTCTGTCTTGATCTATTCTCCAACGCCTCCAATTTCCACTGTATATCAGTAATTTGAGTTCCTTGTAAGTCCATACTGCTAGAAGCTGCTGCCGTCTCAGCTTCTACTGAGACCACTCGTTCCTCCAGATTATTAACACGTTCACCTAGATTCATGCAGACTTTTGTTAATTTCCTGACTGCCCCTTGTATTTTTCTAGCTGCTGCCTGAGATTTGCGGCTTTCCTGACGTACTTCTTCCCTGTGGGAGATTATCTCCTGATGGATAACCTCTAGGAGAGACATCTGTGCCGTCTCCCCCCCTAAACTATCTTGAACCGTATTAGCAAACTTAGACGTCAGTTGCTCTTTTTTATGTTGGATTTTAGGGCCTGTCACAACTTTCACCGCGGTTGTTGGAGGGTTATGATCATTCTGTTCCAGGTCGCTGTCAGTGTCTGCATCAGACCCACTAATTTCCTGATCCAAACTGTCATCCCCTTCCTCCGACCATTCCCCGCCCTCTGACACCGAAAAGAACGCTTCGCTGGGGACCTCTTTTTTGTCGCTTCCATCACCCCCGGTTTCCTCCTCTGATGTTCTTTCTAGCAGATTGAGTTCGGGCACAATGCCCTCCGCTTCTCCTGTACCTAGATCCACTTTCTTAGACCCCAATGTGTCTTCGTTTTGATCCTGGAGCACAGGCAAGTCTATATCTGTTTCATTTGCAGGTACAACCTCTGCATCATTGGGAACCCCCCCCCCATCCTTAGGTCTAGTCGTAGCCTGGTCAACCTCGTTACTGATGGCTATACAATCAGCAGTATCAGCAGTATCATCAGAGCCTTTCATTTTAGCCAGTTTTTGAAAAATATTCGATATCGGGGTGGTACCCTGAGAGTCTAGATTGGGTTTACCATTACCCTGTAGTGCCATTTTTTTATTTGGGGTATCTTGTCTCCTGGTCTTTTTACCCTCCGACTCTTTCTCTGTAGTTAAGCCTGCTAGTTCTGCTGCAGCCTTTCTTCTAGCAGCAGCTGCCTTGGCTCCTGCGGTATTTTTGGGGGCCATAATCTCTCTCCTCCTTTCTGGGAGCCCAAACTGCGCCTCACCCCTCGTGCTGTTACACTCCCGAATTAACCCCTCGGGGCCACAGTCCGCCAGAGCCTCCAAAGCCTCCAGAGCTCTCAGAGCGTTTTTCCCATCACTACAGGGGGAGTATAGTCGCTGGCTCAATCGAATCTCCAGAGCCTCAATCTGTCCCTTCCTCCTGCACTGCCTCCCCCTCACCTGCAGACTCCGCCGTGCAAGCCTACTGGATGCCGACTCCACAACCTCCGCTGCCGCTGCCTCAGCCAGCAAACCCCGCCGAGCTTGCCTGCTGGACGCCGACGCCGACTCTGCAGACACCGCAGCCTCTGCACGCAGACCGACAACCAATAGGGCTCTCCGCCTCCTCCCAGCCCGTAACAGCTCCAACAGAAGCCGCTGAAGCGGCCAACCGCAGGCAAGTTTCATGCGGCGGTATCTCCTTCAGTGCTGATCGCGTTTTTTTTCTTCTTCCCCCTTGTCTTTCTTGCGCTCAGATCCGATCAGATAGGGTAGCTGGATCTTTTTAAACGCGCATTATCTGTGGGGGATGCATATCCTCGTGTCGGCACTGCGGGTGTATGGTTCGGGTTCTTCTGAATCCTACAGATTTCCAGACCGCATCTCCTCACTCGAGCTGCTTCCCGACCGTCCTACACGGTCGCCATCTTACCCGAGAAGTGCAGGACATCCTAGTTAATTTCTTTCTTTAACTTTACTTAACCTCTTATAAATACTTGTCGGTTTATGTAACATCTTTTTACATATCGGCTCTAGACACTGAATTTGTTGTCTCGAAGAGACATGTTGTATACACTCTGTGGGCTTATAGCCCGCCTATTGCTTTTAATTTGTTACTTTGTGTGTTCTTTAAAAGGTCTTTCATCTTGTGGTTAATCTTTCCTATTTGTCCCTCTTTTTCATGTTTTGTTCCCTCCCACAGAGCACCCAATTACTTGTCACCTTTCACTTGTCCTATTTTAGCAGCTGTTTTAGGAATTACTTTTTCCTTTGTCCTTTTGTCTAGGAGCACTTCACAAATGTCAGACGCTGTTTGGTTTTGAGTCCACTTCTTTAAGTTTTTTTCAGTGACTTCAAAGTGAGAGGATTTCCCACGTACCCCAAACCCCTCCCGCTTTGCTATTTGAGCCCCCAGAGATTCTGGGGGTGAGGGTGCACATGGGGGGTACCTATGGTATCCCCCTGCAGTTCCATACACAACATGTAAGGCACCACGGGGTGCCTGCCATGTTGTGCATGGAAGTGCACTACATGCCTTCCTGGCATTGTGGCGGGCAGTGCTGAGTGCACCGCCCACCACAATGTCAGGAATGCAGGATGCATACTAATGGCCCCCACGGGACCCCCGCCCTTATGGCGGGCGGTCCCATTTCACAATAGGATGATGGGCGGACAAAGTCCGCCCGCCATCCTCATGTGGCCCTTAATTTATATTATCGAAGTCCCGTCCCAATGGGCGTTAGCAAGATTGCCTCCTGGTACTTGTAGTTCCCAATATTACAACCCCAAGTGGGTGCCGCTGTACCTGCATAATAACTCTTACTCCCACAGTGGCTTATAGCAACAGTCTTACCCCAGTGGGTTAAACCAGTTCATGGAGCAACTTGGCCTGTTGCCTATATATATCTGCAACACTGATCTCCACGTTCCCTCAACGCTCGTGATTCCGAGTGCTGCAGAGCCGCTTATATCGCAGCGGGCGTCTTCACGGCTGGACCTTCGGCTAAAATCCATCACAAAAAGGTTGCCCCAATGAAGACGCCGCACATAGGGAGTTGTTCACACATTTATATCTGGCAGCAGCAGTGCCTGCATTCCACCACGATTCGAATTAAAAGGCCAGACGCGTTTCGAACAAACTTCTGCCCTTGTTCACAGGCTTACAACAACGGAGGCAGCAGACTTTTGGGGAAAACTTTATTTATATTTATCCAAGTCCCGCCCCAATGGGCGTTAGCAAGATTGCCTCCTGGTACTCGTAGTTTCCAATACTACAACCCCAAGTGGGTGCAGCTGTACCTCCATAATAACTCTTACTCCCCACTGGGTTATAGTAACAGTCTTACCCCAGTGGGTTGAATCAGGTCATGGAACAACTAGGCCTGCTGCCTATATATATCAAAGGAAACAAAGAAGGCTTGGGTCTATATACTATCTGGCCTAGACCACTCAAATTGAAACAACAAAAGTATTGGCCAGGTAGATTGGTTATAACAACAAAGTCTGGTCCCACTTACCCAATTGATCTAAGCGGACACACCTTTCATTTAGTATTTTTTACTTATTTTTTCTTTTTTTCACAAAATTCATTCATATATGTCTAGAGAGCGATACCATTTCAGTAGCAAAAATTCACATAGATTTACACTTTTCAAAACGTAAATTAAACAATCACTGTAAATGAAACATATTTACAGTTACACAATATATACAAAAAACACAGACATAGAATGCCTATTATCAATCAATGTTTGAGGCACCAGTCCTGATATGCAACCTACAGACAAACAAGAGGCACTAAGTGTTTTTGCTAGCCTGCTTGCTTGTTTATACTGGAACTTGGCAAGTACTAGGGTCAAAAGTCAGATAGAGTTTTATCCACAGTTAGAGTCCTGACATGCCCTTCCTGAATCTTGTTCCAGTACCGTGTCTAGAGTTTTATCCACAGTTAGAGTCCTGACATGCCCTTCCTGAATCTTGTTCCAGTACCGTGTCAACGCGTTTCGAACCCACGTGTTAGTGAGGGGTTCTCCTCAGGACCTGGACTGGAGACTGTCCTGTACTGAAATGTCGCTTTTGCAGGGCAACAATATTCTTTTCCGAAGGCACTGTAATACTGTATATCTCAAGGCGGGATTCTTTTCAAATGTTTCATTTCTTGGAATGAAGGTGCCCGGCACTGTTTGCTCATAGACGGGGGGGACGCGAGTTTCTCACAGTTGGCAACACAGGTTTATTTCATGGTCCTTCCGAAAGTCTGCTTTAATTCCGGCACTCCGTCTCTCTCTCCACTCCCGACTTCGGCGTCTGACGTCAACCAATCTACCTGGCCTATATATATCAGCAACACTAGTCTCCTCGTTCCCTCAACACTCGTTATTCCTAGCGCTGCAGAGTCACTTATATCGCAGCGGGGCATCATTGCCGCTGGACCAGCGGCTAAAATCCATCACAAAAAGGTTGCCCCAATGAAGACGCCGCACACAGGGAGTTGTTCACACATTTATATCCGACAGCAGCAGTGCCCTCATTCCACCACGATTCGAATTAAAACACGAGACGCGTTTCAGACATACTTCTATCCTTGTTCACAGGCTTACAACAACAGGGCAGCAGACTTTGTGGAAAACTTAATTTATATTATCCAGGTCCCCCCCCATTGGGCGTTACCAAAATTGCCCCCTGGTACTCGTAGTTCCCAAAAAAACAACCCCATTAGGTGCCGCTGTACCTCATTATTAACTCTTACTCCCCGAGTGGGTTATAGCAACAGTCTTACCCCAGTGGGTTGAATCAGTTCATGGAACAACGTGGCCTGCCGCACATATATATCGGCAAGACTGGTCTCCTTGTTCCCTCAACGCCTGTGATTCAGAGTGCTGCTGAGCTGCTCATATCGCAGTGGAGCGTCTTCGCGGCTGGACCGGCCACTAAGATCCATCACAAAAAGGTTGCCCCAATGAAGAGGCCGCACACAGGGAGTTTTTCACACATTTATTGCCAGCAGCAGCAGTGCCCTCAATCCACTGCGATTTAAATTAAAAGGCCAGATGTGTTTCGGACACATTTTCATCCTAGTTTACAGGCTTACAATAACGGGGGCAGCAGACTTTGTGGAATACTTAATTGATATTATCCAAGTTCCACCCCAATGGGCGTTAGCAAGATTGCCTCTTGGTACTCGTAGTTCTCAATAATACAACCCCAAGTGGGTGCTGCTGTACCTCCATAATAACTCTTACTTCCCCAGTAGGTTATAGCAACAGTCTTACCCCAGTGGGTTGAATCAGTTCATGGAACAACTTGGCCTGCCGCCCATATATATCAGCAACACTGGTCTCCGCGTTCCCTCAATGCCCGTGATGCTGAGTGCTGCAGAGCCGCATATATCGCAGCGGGGTGTCTTCCTGGCAAGACCGGCCGCTAAAATCTATCAGAAAAAGGTTGCCCCAATGAAGACGCCGCACACAGGGAGTTCTTCACACATTTATTGCCGGCAGCAGCAGTGCCCGCATTCCACCGCGATTCGAATTAAAAGGCCAGACGCATCTCAGACATACTTCTGTCCTTGTTCACAGGCTTACAACAACAAGGGCAGCAGACTTTGTGAAACACTTAATTTATATTATCCAAGTCCCGCCCCAATGGGCCTTTGCAAGATGGCCTCCTGGTACTCATAGTTCCAAATAAATAATATAATACGAAGTGTGTGCCGCTATACCTCCATAATAACTCTTACTCCCCCAATGGGTTATATAGCAATAGTCTTACCCCAGTGGGTTGAATCAGTTTATGGAGCAACTTGGCCCCCTGCCCATGTATATCAGCAACACTTGTCTCCCTCAATGCCCGTGATTCCGAGCACTGCAGAGCCGCTTATATCAATCAATCAATCAATCAGGAGGTTTATAAAGCTCGCTAATCACCTGTAAGGGTCTAAATGCACTAGGGGGAGAGGGGGTTGCAGCTCCGGTTCAGTCGAAAAGCCAAGTCTTGAGGTTCCTACTGAAGGTGTGGAGGGTGGGGGAGCGTCTGATGTTGACGGGAAGTTCATTCCAGGCCTTAGCTGCAACGTAGGAGAACGCTCTGCCACCTGATCTGGTTCGGCGAATTCTGGGGCTCTCTGTGGGGCGTCTTCGTGGCTGGACCGGACGCTAAAATCCACCACAAAAATATTGCAGCAATGAAGATGCCACACAGGGAGTTGTTCACACATTTATTGCCGGTAGCAGCAGTGCCTGCATTCCACCATGATTCGAAGTAACAGGCTAGACACGTTTCAGACATACTTCTGTCCTTGTTCACCGGCTTACAACAACGGGGGCAGCAGACTTTGTGGAACACTTAATTTATATTTTCCAAGTCCCACCCCAATGGGCGTTAGCAAGATTGCCTCCTGGTACTCGTAGTTGCCAATAATACAACCCCAGGTGGGTGCTGCTGTACCTCCATAATAAATTCACTGAAAAAAGTAGTCAAAGGTTACCGAGACGTTATAGTTAGGAAATATGATAAAAAAAATCATTGGAAGTTCACTGAAAAAACCAAAGGTTACAGGGATATTATAGTTAGGTTGACATATTACTCATACAAAACCAGAGAAATTCAGCAGTTATAGTTAGCTGAACTAACTATAACTCATGCCCCGCATGCACTGCTTATGACCTCTCATATTACATCACTCATGACATAGTCAGTGACACCATTCATGACATCCCACAAGACATCACTCATGACATCACTGATGACATCATCCACAGCATCTCTGACGCACCAACTCACACCCCATTATAACCTTTCATACACCCACCCTAACTTCTACAGTAGCAAGAAGCCCTCCCAGTACTTTCTGTAAGTCCTACACAACGATATTCTTGAGAGCTGGTCTGAGGCTTCGCCCCCTTTCCCCACCACTCTTCAAACACCAGTGCTACTTAAAAAACTACAGGGATTTTATAGTGAGGAATTAGCATTTAAAAAACCTTAGAAATTCACTGAAAAAAACAAAGGTTACAGGGATGTTAAGGATAGGAAATATAATACAAAACCACCTTAGAAATTCATTGAAAATACCAAAGGTTACAGGGACGTAATAGTTAGTCTGACATTTCTCTCGTACAAAACCAGAGAAATTCAGCAGTTATAGTTAGCTGAGTTAACTATAACAAGCGCCCCCGCAATGCACTGTTTATGACCTCACATATCACATCACTCATGACATGGTCAGTGACATCACTGATGGCATATCAAATGACATCACACATGACATCATCCAGTGACTGTGAGTGTTTTCAAAAAAAGTTTATGAGTGTTAAATAAACATACCAAGGGATATTGGTGAATCGGTTATTGTATGAATGCCTGATTGGATGATTCAGTGAGTGCATGAGTAACTGTATAAGTGAATAATTAAGTGTCTCCGTGAATGTATGGGTGAGTGATTTGTGTGAATGTCTGTATCTGTCTGTTAGTTGGTTTCTAAGTGGTTGTATAGGTGTGTGAGTGGGTACGTGAGTTTTTGTATGGGTGAGTGAGTTATTGGTTATCTGAGTATATCTATGGGTGTCTCAATGTCAGTGTGGGTGGGTGAGGGTGTGTGTAACTGCCTGTATTGTTGAGTGAGTGGGTGAGTCAGTGGCTGTATGTGTCAGTGAGTAAGTGTAATGAGCTGTATGGGTGAGTGAGTGTGTGTGTGTACGGCTGTGTCGGGGAGTGAATGGATGTGTCAGTGGTATATGGGTGAGTAACTGCATATGTGAAAGGCAGTATAGGTGGGTGTTGAAGTATATGAGTGACTGTATGCGTGACTGAGTTATTGCAATAGTGGCCTCATGCGTGAGCGTGTGCTTGTGACAGTGACTGTATAGGTGATTGAGTATGTGTTAGTATCTATATGAATACATGAATGGGTGTGTGTATAGCTGCATGGATGAGTAAATGGTAGCGTGATTGACTTTATTGTTGAGCGAGTAGGTGTGTGAGTATCTCTATGAGTGACTGGCTGTGTGTGAGTGGCTATATGGGTGTATGAGTGGATATATCAGTGGCTGTATTAGTGAATGAGTTGGTTTATGAGTCGCAGTGTGGGTAACTGAGTGGATATGTGTCTAGACTAGCTTCTTGGTAGTCCCTTAGCATCGAAGAGAACTTCATTCCCCAACCAGTGGTGTTCCAGGAGACGTGTTTGCAGCATGGTGCAGAAAAGGGGTATGGCCTCCGAAGACATCTTAGCAAACTCACTGTGTGTGACTTGCTGGAGGTAACAAGAGGAGTGGTTGGCCCCCAACGATCCTCAATAGCCAAGGGGATTTCGTCCCCCAACTACTAGTATGCCAGGAGGTGCGTTTGCAGATTGGTGGAGAAAGGACGTCCTTGATGGTTGCACAGGTAGTCTAACGTAATTTTTTTAAATAATTAAAAAGTTATATACATACCAGTTATCTGAGTTCATATATTACATTGTTGTTTTAGCTCTTTTTGGATAGTTTAGAGACTGTTACATTTTTTTAAAACTAAGCACAAGAGTGGTACACCCGCCCCCATAGAAAGCAATTATAAAATGGCGACCTCTTCAACTTTCCACTCTATGATCATGAGAAAGGTAGCAAATGAAATCAGACTACTATAGCTCCACTTCAAATAGTCAGTTAACTAATCAATAACTAATATAGTCTTTCACGTAGCTAGTAACCAACTGGTGCAGTAGTTTACACAACAACTGACCAAGTAATATAGATATTCATACAGTTTAGTCACTATCTAATATATTTAGTGAGACACTATAAATTAGTCAAGTAAACAGTCAATCACACTGCTACTATATCCTCCATCCAGATATTTATATATCCACTGATTCTTCAATGCAGATTGATGTATATATAATACATATTTAAATAACGAACCAAACCACATTCACTGAATGATGTAATCGGCGATGTCATCAGTGATGTCATTTGAGATGTCAGCAGTGATGTCATCAGTGATGTCACTGACCATGTCATGAATGATGTAATATGTGACATCATCACCAGTGAATTGCGGGCGCGAGAGTTACAGTTAGTACAACTAACTATAACGGAGGAATTTCAATGGTTTTGTATGAGTGAAATGTGCAGCTAACTATAACACCCCTGAAACCTATGGTTTTTTCAGTTAAATTCTAAGGTTTTTTTAAATGATAATTCCTAACTATAACCTGCCTGAAACCTATGGTTTTTTCAGTGAATTTCAAAGGTTTTTTAAATGACAATTCCTAATTATAATGTTGACCACTTCCCATATCTTCACCAAGAAACCAAATCTGCAATGCTACTTAAAAAAACAGGCAATAGTTCCACTTACCACTAACAAATCAACATTAACATTTAACTAGTGTAAAGATGTCGACTATGTACTGCGTGAATTACATCCAACTCACACCCATATTTAAAGTGCAATATGTGATAGAGGTACTAATTAAACACTTCTGACACCCAAAAAAATCACAATACCCAGCGCCACCACCACTACAACTACCCCTCCTGACCCCTCCCCCTCTACTACCTCAGAGGCAGCGCAAAACAGGACAACGGACCTTCCCAAAATAATATGTCCCCTCAACAGCACACTAGCTCAATGTTCAGAGATGTGGCAACCAAGTATGTATAAGGGAAATATTTCTCACATCAACAATAATGTACTCAACGCCAAGACTTTTGGAAGAAATACTTATAGCAAACATTGAATTAATAAGTGCCCAAAACTCTCAAAATACACATGTGAAAATAATAAACAGAGAATTGTGATACGACCTTACATGTATTGTGATAAATTAAATTAAGCAACACAATATGTAATGATATACAAAAAAAATTAATTTATAAATGGATAATTACTTATATTCTTTTTCCGTTCAATATATTCAGATTTCATTCAGATAATACTTTCAGTGCAATTAGATTATAAACAATGTACAAAAACACAAAAAGATGACATAAGACATAAACATATACTATAAAAAGTCACAATGGATCGGTCAATGTTCTATTATGGTAGGCAAAAGCGGTTGGTTTTGACTACGCGCGTTTCGGCATTCTGCCTTCATCAGGTGACCGTCATTCGCATATAGACTCAACAGGACAAAGAACTAGAGAAAATACAAAAAGATTTTTTTACATATATATATATATATATGTACATATTAAAAGTTGAGGGTCGCATCATGGTAATATTACAATCAAAATACCTTTATATACTAGAGAGAGTAGGTCACTATTTACAAAATAATTTTTATATACATATTATAATACACTATTTACAATAACGCAGCTCATATGGTAAAGTACCTTTTGTTTATCTGTTGAGACAAGTTTATGTCTAAATATACATATTTCTATTATCCAGATAGTTTACATTGCATCTCAGTGTATAGAGGAACAGAATATAGTCGTCGCCTATATAAGCTCATGATAACATATGGTGTGTTTTCATGGATAGCCAACATTTCTCATCAGACCATTATTCACAATCAGGATATGACACCTAAAGATATCTAATAAGGACTCTAACAGAATACTATATGGGGGATAACAGCCACTATGGTGATTTATGTTAAAAATGAGAACCTACTCAGAGTATATTTTGCATGTTAGAATTAGTTTTTAAAAGTTCACCATACTTTACATATACTTACACATTTATAGTACCAGCTTAAATTGGAATTTGCGATGGAGTCTTCTATGGAAACCTAATCTGGTTTATTATTTATATAGGTAATATTAGGCTGAATGAAAATCCTGGATAGGGTGAAAATTGATAGATAATAGTTCAGTAGGGGTGGATAACCTCTATGGGGACATACACCCTATTGCTAATACTATTTCTAGTGGAATTTTTTCCTATATCGCAGGTAAAATGCACGTCAGAAATTATATATATATGTAACTCTGTAAGTGATAAGTATGAGATTATTTCGAAGTTCTTCCGGACACTAGATTTAGCATAATAGGATTGTAAATTATTTTGTAAATAGTGACCTACTCTCTCTAGTATATAAAGGTATTTTGATTGTAATATTACCATGATGCGACCCTCAACTTTTAATATGTACAGATATATATATATATATGTAAAAAAATCTTTTTGTATTTTCTCTAGTTCTTTGTCCTGTTGAGTCTATATGCGAATGACGGTCACCTGATGAAGGCAGAATGCCGAAACGCGCGTAGTCAAAACCAACCGCTTTTGCCTACCATAATAGAACATTGACCGATCCATTGTGACTTTTTATAGTATATGTTTATGTCTTATGTCATCTTTTTGTGTTTTTGTACATTGTTTATAATCTAATTGCACTGAAAGTATTATCTGAATGAAATCTGAATATATTGAACGGAAAAAGAATATAAGTAATTATCCATCTATAAATTAAAAATGTTTGTATATCATTACATATTGTGTTGCTTAATTTAATTTATCACAATACATGTAAGGTCGTATCACAATTCTCTGTTTATTATTTTCACATGTGTATTTTGAGAGTTTTGGGCACTTATTAATTCAATGTTTGCTATAAGTATTTCTTCCAAAAGTGTTGTTTCCCTACCTATGGCAAACCTATTAGTGTAGGGGTCCCCTGTTTTTCCAAAAAGCACAACGCCAAGACTACCGGTGAAATGCTATACACAATTCACTATACAAACCAAAAACGTTTCTGTGTGTAGATATACCATTGATACGTGTAGTGTACTGCACAGTGGACGCAACCATATTATCTAAGACACTGGGGAATATTTCGGTCATGTAGCTGTGTTCCCCCCCGTTTGAAGCAGAAGCGGAGTGGGCTGGTCCAACGTACGCAACGTCAGCGTAAGACTATAAATAATTAGGCTACGCCTTGGGCGTGGTTCACTTCTGCAAAGAGAAGAGACTCCACCACAGCGAAGGTCCTCACCCTGCCATGTGGCTGCTGCCATGAGCACATGCCTCTTCGATACAGGCCGATTGTGAACTCAGCGCCACAGCACCGCAGACTTATGTCTGTATCAACTACTGCCTTCGATCTACACTGCGGACAGCAGGGTTCACAACTTCAATTCAGATTTGGATCTACACTACGGACAGCATTGAAGTTAGCCTTGATTTATGTAAGGCAGAGACAATTGTACTCTATGTCCTCAGACTTTGTTAAAATAAGTCACAAAAATTATTCATCGATATCTGTGGCCACTACTGCCTTCAATCTACAGTGCGGTCAGTAGAGTTTACAACTTGATACCAGTTTCGTATAAGCACTACAGACAACATTGAATTCAGTCTCGATTTATTTAAGGTACAGACAATTATACTTTATCCTCAGATTTTTTTAAAGTATGTGACAAAAAAGCATTCCTTGATGTCTGTATCAACTACAGCCTTCGATCTACACTGCGGACAGCAGGGTTCACAACTTTAATTCAGCTTTGCATCTACACTACGGACAGCATTGAAGTTAGCCTTGATTTATGTAAGGCAGATACAATTTTGTTAAATGATGCAACAAAAAACATTCCTCAATGTCTGTACTGAGTACTGCTTTCAAATGTACACTGAGATCATCAGAGTTCACCCCTTGATACCAGGAGCGCATCAGCACTACAGACAACATTGAATTCATTCTCGATTTATTTAAGGCAGAGACAATTGTACTGTGTCCTCAGATTTTGTTAAAGTATGTGACAAAAAAAGCATTCCTTGATGTCTGTGTCAACTACTGCCTTCGATCTACACTGCGACCAGCAGGGTTCACAACTTGGTACCAGTGGCACATCAGCTCTACAGACAATATTAAATTCATTCTCGATTTATTTAAGGCAGAGACAATTGTACTGTGTCCCAAGATTTTGTTAACTGTGACAAAAAAGCAATCATCGATGTTTGTGTCGAGTAGTGCCTTCGATCTACACTGCGGACAGCAGGGTTCACAACTTGAATTCAACTTTGCATCTACACTACGGATAGTAGGGAATTCACCCTTGATTTATTTAATGCAGAGACAATTGTATTGTATGTGTTCAGCTTTTGTTAAAATAAGAAACAAAAATCATTTGTCCATATCTGTGCTCAGTACTGCCTTCGATCTACAGTTTTTGACAGCAAGGTTCACAACTTCAATTCAGCTTTGAATCTATACTACGGCAGCATGAAATTTAGCCTTGATTTATTTAAAGTAGAGATAATTGCACTTTATGTCCTCAGATTTTGTTAAAGGATACGACAAAAAGAATTTCTTGATGTCAGTGATGACTACTGCCTTCAATCTACATTGTGACGGCTCACGATTCAGGTAGATTGGCGATTGTACATGACCCATTCCAGTAGACAAGAGACATTATACCACTGCGACCTCCCAAACCACAAACCATCGCAGAGTGCGCACATGCTGAGTTCTTTTAGTACCACTAACTCACTGCACCACAAGTCATCTCCCCGTAGCCTTATTAAGACAGAATTCACTAGACAGAAAACCTTGCTCCCAGTGCAGCCTCCCTGCACTACACATTATTGCAGGATACGTACAAGCTCAGCGCCAAAGATAGTACTAACTCAGTGCACCATAAATCATCGCAAAGAAGAGTGAACATTTTTATGTCACGGTGAGACATACTGTCCCTTTGTAGGCCCACCACTACGTGCGTGGCCTCTTTGGTCACTGAGTTAGTGGTACCAGAAGGACTGAGCGGGTGGGGAACCTGGGATGATGATAGGAGCACGAGTATGTCGTTACCCATACTGATATTAAGGCACCATATGTCAGATGTCTTGGTGGCAGAGCGGGGCTGCATGATGTAGAAGGTATCCTGTTTACAAAAAGGTGAGCAATGAGGCCTAGGTGCGCATCGGAGCGAGTCGATGGGGTGCAGCAGACTGGATACAAGAAACCGATGCAGCGATTTAGGCGTACGCAGTCCTATATACCGTATCTTATTGCATGTATATATTTTTTTCCAATAGCAGGAGCGTTTTTATAATCGGTCAAATGTCCGGAATATAAAATATACAAATAATTGTTTTTAAATGCGAGAGGGAAGGTGTGTGAAAGGGCGATGTTATTCAACTCCACATTAAGATAGTAACAAATACCAATCATAACATCTTTCTTTTACTATCCTTTATATGTAGAGCTTCAGGGTGCATTATGTCCCAGCACGTGGTGAAAAACACACCGGTGACAGAAAGGTGAGCTCTGAATATGCTTTTCAGTCACTCTCTCAATTCCTCTCTCCTTTGATAAAGAAATTACACACAATGTTAAATTCCTTTTTATCTTACAGGTTGTGTTTCACAAATTGGCGTCATCCCCCCACAAAACACCTACAAAGCTCTACGTTCGTGGATTCTGCGATGATGCGTGGCCATCGTAACGTCTGAGAAGGCTGCTTCGCCACGTGGTGCACCCTCTTTGAATCACGCCAATGGCACAACATGAGCAAATAAGCTTGTTTCCGAAACAACGACAAGTCATCTGTGAAAGAAAAGAGTGGGTAGTGTGCAGCAGCTTCACTGCGTAGGAATGTACAATTACCTCCGAGCAGTGAGGATAGG
Organism: Lissotriton helveticus; assembly: GCF_964261635.1. Classification (NCBI taxonomy): domain Eukaryota; kingdom Metazoa; phylum Chordata; class Amphibia; order Caudata; family Salamandridae; genus Lissotriton; species Lissotriton helveticus. The sequence continues at coordinate 1,351,941,703 of NC_136067.1, forward strand.
TTACAACAGTCTGAGGGGCAGATCTACAAGCCCCTTGCGCCACTTTTGTGTCACTTTTAACATGGGAAAAGTGGTGCAAGGAGCTTGTAAATCTGCCTCTGACTTCCCTTGAAAAACACTCACCTCCGAACTCTGCAAGTCAATGGAGTACAACAGTCTAGGTACGCAACATTGAGAACTCACAGCTATGCAGTGGGAGTGCATGGGATATACTACTTTGAAAGAAACAGTGCACAGACACCTCCTTACAGAGGAAGTTGATGAAATACATTATCCTGAGTGTACAATTAAATAAAGTAAAAATATATGTGTGCAGTTATATGTACTATGGTATTACTAACTCTATATACTATCTTTCAGATCACTAAACTGGAGGGTGCACTAGGAACTAGCACGTGCTTGGACACACAACGGAGGCAAAAGGTGAGCTACGAGTATTTTCTCCAGTATTAACTGCTCCATCTGTAACTTTCTCTCTCTCACAGTTTTGATGTTGTTCTTTCTCTCTGTCTCTCTCTCACTCTCTCTCACATCAATTCTCTTTCTCTTTTAAAGTTATGGACACTGCTGTCCACTCTGCCGTGTACACCCAAAGCTGAGTTCAAGCTGTGAACTCTGTTGGTCACAGTGTTTACACAAGATAAGCAGAGCAACCTAGATATACAATGCCTCTGATTAAATGCATTAGAAATAAAAGAGCTTATTTACAAGCCCCTTGCGCCACTTTTGCGTCACTTTTAACATGGGAAAAGTGACACAAAAGTGGCACAAGAGGCTTGTAAATAAGCCCTAAAGAATATTGTTCTGCATAATGACTTGATCTCTCACCTAATTCGGTCTCATCTCTGAATCATTTTAAAGATCTGTTGCTCCATACCGTAAATCTGACGCAGTAGGTACTTCCGTACAGACACCTCTTGAACGCGGGCCTATAAGAGAGGTGGAATGTATCAGGCACGCTGCAGACGTGCAAATTAAAAATGATTGCCAAGTATTACCTTAACTTGTAATGTTTGACCTCATTTAGTCACATCGATCTAATTTTGAACACTTATTTTCATTTTTGTTTTGCAGATTACCTACCCTACTTCTATTGGAGTCCATATCACATTTTGTTTAATTGTTTTTTTAAAGTTATGTTTCTAGTTATTTATTACATTGTTATCTTTAAGTTACTTTTCCAGTTATTTATTGTTGTTTTAATAAAAGTTAATTTAAAAAAGCATATACGTCTTCTTTTTCTGACATTTCTCTATTATTTAGTGTGATAATAATACAGTTAGAAAACATTTAAAAATAGAAATGATATTTATAACTTGAAGTATAATACTGAGGCTAACTCTTTACCAGCTCTTTATCAGAGTCTAAAGCTATGACTAACGGTTCCTATGGAAATCTTTTAAAAGTCTAGCACAGTAACTGTTTCGATTAGCAACATAGTGTGGTGAACTTCTAAACCTCTGTGCCCACTTAAGTGTTCCATGAACTGTTACTATGGTAACAGGCAGTAAGCCGTTTGAGGGTAGGGTTGAAAGGTACTGGCTGTACAGAAACCGTTATATTTACGCAGGATCCTGTATATGACAGAAAGGAAAGCAAAGTAAAACAGAACACTGTGTACCAGATTTACAACCCCCTTGCGCCACTTTAGCGTCACTTTTCCCATCTTAAAAGTAATGCAAAAGTATTGCAATGAACTTGTAAATCTGCCCCTATGCACATTACGAACAAAACAAGTACACAACTCGTTCAATTCTTTATCGATCACAATTAGACAGTATTGCTTCATGATTCACAATGAACTTCAATAAATACTTCGTGCCTATTTAACAAGATTGTCGACATTACAAAACTTAGTGACATATTTACAAAGACGGAGTTAAAATTGTCGTCGCTTTAACGGCTGCAAACTACAATAAAAACACAGAAAATGGACTTCAAAATCCTTTGTTATCTTACCGGACGATTTTCTCAACATTGCTGTTTCCTATGCAAGAGTGAGAGCCATCCCGGGGGCTATAAAATAAATGGTTGGGGGGCTCCAAGGCCCCCCTGCAAAATTAGAAGTGTGTGGGCCTCAACGACCCCCCTCAAGCCCCGAGAACCACCACCCCCCAGGGATTTGTGTACTGTGGGAAGCAGGCTGTGTGGCCCTCCGCCTGGAGTCCTCGAGGGCCCTGGGGACCACCACACCCCAGGGCCGGCTCCTGCACTATCCCGGGGTGCATACCCATGGGACACTGCTATTTGCTATGAGAGGACGGGAGTCTCGTGGCTCCAGCCCTCCCATAGCAAACTTGGTTTGGATTTTGAAAGACAGAGCAGTGAAATCTGTTCTCACTTTCAAAATCCAAACCAGATTGCTTTTCCACATGCAAGTTCACATCTCCCCATGTGGAAAAGCAATGCCGGCTCCCGAAGGACATGGGGAGCCGGTGGGACCGTGGGGGCATTGTGGCTTTCCCCACGGTCCCCAACATTTTTTAGAAGATCCGGGGAATAGGGTCCCCTGGTATATTAGAATTTACTGATATGGGCTATTTTTTTAACGGTAAAATTAGAAGTCGCGCTCCCAGCGCAGCGCTCAGTGCGGCCCCCTGGTGTGCACGCGCTGGATGCATGACACATAATCTGTAGCATGCATGACTCCAGCACCTTTGGTGCACAACTTCTACGCGTTTGGGAGCCGGCATTGCTTTTCCACATGGGAAGCTACTAACATGCAGCTCCCCATGTGGAAAAGCAATCTGATTTAGACTTTGAAAGAGAGAACAGATTTCCTTGCTCCTCGGAGGGCGGGTTGGAAACCCCGGGGCACTCCAGGAGCCGGCCCTCCCACCATTCATAATGCCCCGGGGGAGTGGTCGTCCCCGGGGCTTTGGAGACCTTGCATCCCCCCCAACCATTTTTCTTTGTAGCCCCGGGGGGTGACGTTGCCCTCAAGTGCTCCAAAAGGGGGCCACGCAGTCCCACTCCTACAATATATAAATGGGCAGATTACTTTGTTTGGCCACGGAGGGTTAAAGTTTCATCAGTTGCTGGCTTTCGTTAAATCCATTGTAAATTTCCAAAGCTCCTGACCTCATGATTATGCTCTGTGTTTGACCTAGGTACATTGACTGGGGGAGGGCTGGAAATCCTAATGAAAGAAACCTTTGTAGAACTGATGTTGCTTTTCCCTCACACTTTCTTGGCGTACTCTTATATAGGCCTAAAACAGAAATGGAAGTGATCAAATCAATACTGTCCACAGATTGACAAAGCCAGGGAACATGTTAATAAAACTGTTTCTGCATTCCTCAGAAACCATCGCATGGACGGTATCTATAACAACAATCTGCGTTTTGGAATGCATGGAATTTATAGAAATGATGGAGTGCACTTTACAGACGAAGGCAACAGGGTGTTTCTAAGTAACCTGGCACTCTGCATCCAGTCTTATGTGTAGCAGTCATATACACATAACACAATACTGTAAATCTAAAACCACAACAATATTTTGCAACACGGGTATGCAAAATATTGTTAATTTTCTTTAAAAAGATCCTTTTGTTTTTGTTTTTGGGAATCTTTGCGACAAAGTCATGATGATCGCAAATACTTTGCGAGAACGGAAAACAAAGGCAGACATTCAATGGCCACCAACGCATCCAAAAATAATAAGTAAAAAAATCCATTCTAAACATTGTGCTACAAAAATCACTGTATACATGCTTCTTTAAACATGTTTACACTAATGTTTTGGTACTAAGTTTCTTTAAAATCAATCTTTAAGACCTATTTTACATTTTTGCGTTATTTGGAAAGTGGCTATGTTGACGTTAACTGTGACAATCGCGCCTTTTCCATAAAGTGAAAAACACATAAATGCACACATATTACATTATTTTACACATCAAGAGTTTATTACTGTACACTTTAAAGTCATGCTTGTCTAGTGTATTTCTAGAACAACCATCTCCAAAACCTATTTTCCGTTTTCGCGGTGAGGCTGGAAATCGCAATGACGTTGGTCATCGTGATCCCAGCGGTTATGTCGAGAAAGCGGAAAGCAAAAGATGAAATTCAATAGCCACCACCATATTCAAAAACAATAACTGTATAATTAATTCTGACCATCACAGTAGATAACCCACTATCTAAATAACTCTATAACAACATTTATCAGAATCTCAATATCTCTATAACATTGTGTATTAATGATTCACTGATAAACTATTTTATATTTCCACCAATATTGGCAATAACTTCACAATAATCAAGACAACCCCGCAACAGTACACCGGAGGCACGCTGTCGGTCGTAGCCACGAATATTGCGTGCAACCAAAACATTCTATTTTGGGGACATAACTTGTGTCACTAACACACCCATTTCTTAAACATGGGGTCAGAGTGTCTCCATGCTGTCCCGTTAAGTTACCTTTCACACGAATTTCCAGCCCCAGGAACCTTTCCTGGAAGATAAAATGGCAGCTACAACTTTCTGTCCAGCCAATCAGTGCATTCCCACTGGTACGCGCATCCGTGATTCATCGCAAAACACTCGTGAAATATCTGCGACAAGAGATAGCTATAATTTTCAGCTTATATTTCTCAAAAACTACTGGACGGATTTGCACCAAATGACAAAAAGCACAATCTGCGTAACAACATCTACCTTTCTGCCAAATTTGGTGTAATTTCATCCAACGGTTCGGGCTGTAGGTTTGACAACACATTCCTAAGGGAATCAACATTACAAACGCACCCTTTTTTTGCACTGCAATTTCTCGGTCCCCACTGCACGGATCATCCCCAAACTTTCCATGACAAGCACAACCTATTTTGACATTTTGGAAACTTTCATGAAGATTGGTCAAAAGACGCCAAAGTTATAGCTAAGTCAAAAAATGCTTTTCCTATGGAAACTGAGTCCTAACTATAACTACCTACTTGACCCTGTGGAAGGCCACAGCCGAAGCGCGTAGGCCACTTCACGCTGTTATGATGCACCTGGTGTAACAAATTTCATGAAAAAAATAAACTGGATTGAATATCAAGTTATACAGTGTTTTGTTTCCTGACCCGAGTGATAATTGGTGCTGTGATTGGCTATGGAGGTCTTGGCTGTACAACAGTCTTTCTACAAACATATGTATATTTTGACAAAGTCAATAGATCGAGCATTGGCAAGACCTATTGGCTTTGACAGTGCTTGTTAATGTTAATGCTGAGTTAAGTAAACAGCAGCCCAGTGCTGCTGTTGACCAGGGGGTGGCATATAAAGGTCAGGAGGGCTCCATGCAGCTCCTTGCCTGTACTTTGAGTATTAGTGCTTTAAATCAAACCTTTGCTGAGTCCTGGGTAGCTGTGGAACAGAGCAATCAGGGTAATCGGTACCAAAATAGTCAATAAGTAAGGAAAAAGACGTAATAAAAACCTCACTCCAATTTACAAAAGTAGAATATGTACCTTTTGTCAAATAGACACCAAAATGACAAAAATGTGATAAAGGGAACTTGAGTTATGATTTTTGGAAGGTTTTTATAAATCTCTGCTTTTCAGTCCAAAAAGTTTGAAAAAGTTCTAATAATTGTATATATCACTGCTTTTCACTTTAAGCGATTGTCTATGATCCTTAGATAAAGCAGTCCAGGGCAAAGTCAAAGTTGCAGGCTGACCATGTTTGAAGTCAGGACCCGATGGTCCCGGTTGGTCCAGATCAGGATTACAAACCTTTGTGGTTCCTTTTTCTCATCGACAGTGAGGTTGTCAGGGACTGGATTTGGGTTCAACATCAGAGGCCAGGCAAAATGTACGTTCTGTTGAAGGCCTAGGTTCTCAATGTCATTCGAAACTACCCTCAATCTTCAAGGAGAGGTAGTCTATGAGCCTTGAGCTCTATATCAAAAACCTTATTTTTGTCTTTAGGCTGATGAATTTCAGTTCTGTGGTGAGAAAGAGTACGCTCCAGCATGGTTCAAGGGTTCAGGACCTGGTAGGGACCTCTTGGGGCTACAACTCGATCACTCAGACTACACCAGCCAAGTTCAAGGCGAGTGCAGTGGACACTGGTCACTTGGTCACTATGTAGGTGCAGGACTTCCTTAGCTTTTTAGGTGTCTGAAGCTTAACAGGAGACTAGCCAATTAGCCCTGGGACAGGTACAGCCCTACGTGTCTCTCGACATGGGTTTAACAGCAGAAGCAACCATTTTCTTTATGAAGTCCTGTGTTGGCTCAGGAGTTATAGCAGATGAAGTCTTGTTTGGAGCAGTCTTTCTCAGGTCCACAGGTTCAACAGGCACAGGCCTTCTTCTGTTCTTTCTGAGTCCAGCAACCCACAGAGGCTGGAAGCTACGAGTGCCAACTTTTATGCCAATTTCATCTTTGTGGATGGGAAAGGGTCACTAACCAATGGAGCTACAACTCCCATGGGCCAACCCTGCCCACTTCTATACAATTTTCTGTGAGGTTGGCTCTTAACAATTCCACAGTGCATATTTCTCTGCCCAAATTACAGATGTCAGGACCCTTTTTACCTGGGACAGTCTTCCTTTAAAGGCGGTTGTGCAATGAGTTTTCCTCATTTAGAAGAGATGCCAGCTTGTCTACTAGCACAAAGGGAAGGGTGATTCCCATTTGCCCATGAGAGATGGTATCCCCTTTGAAGCCAGGTCATCTGAATTCCATAGCTCTCTGGCCATTCTTCTGGAGGTGGTCACATTTCCTCACACCTTTAGTCCTTTTAGATACTGTTCTAGAGAGAGCTTCACATCTCTTGCAGGAGGACAGCACACTTTCAAAAGGGACAACTGCAGTAGGTAATAAGAAACACCTGCTAGAACATTAGGGCAATCTTTAGGGTATCTTTCTATTATCCCCTTTGCATTATAAGCTACTTTAAATCCAACTTCAGAAATGTCATGTTTAATGTAACAATTCATTTGATACCTTGAAGTGCTATATTTGGTGGTCCTTAATGGAAGTTAGCACTTAGCGTGTGGGCTCCATGTTAGCCAATCGGACCACTGCTTTAATACAGTGAAAATGACAATTTTGAATTCTCACTGTCAAGAAATGTAAAGGTTAGATTTAACATGTCATTCCTTTTAATATCTGCCATCCTGCGTTAAGGACTACTAAGGCCTGCCTTAGGGTTGACTTACAAGTATTCAAAAGGAAGTTTTGATCATGGCATAGGAGCTATTTTCTCATGTCCAGTTGGAAGTTTAAAAAGTGCCCAACTAGGCTGCAAAGCCAGACCGTTAGCCATGTTTTCACTTTTTGACAACAAATTGGCACCATTTTTTTATAACACATTTTATTAGTTTTTTTTCTTTAACAATTAGCATTCATTGAGAAATAGACATGTATGTTAGGTACATCAGATTCCACAATACAGTCTGATTTAGAAAGGCCGCCGTGGTTACAATAGCAGCACTGTATGTATTAAACAGAATTACATTTCCTTTTGGTCAGTGCTTAATAAACGGTATTGTTCGGATGTAACATTTAGTGGGCCAATTCTTGCTGCATTGCAGAACAGCTGTAGTCTAAGGAAAAGGATACATGTAATGGGGTAATTAAACTAACCTGTCCCACCCACCCTTCCCCAACTTCGTCTGACCCGACCCCATCTTAACCTTCTGTCAGAGTGCTCCACCAGTCGCGTCCACACTTTCTTTACACCTTTCAATATGCATATTTATTATTACTAAGTCAGCAGGACGTATGGGAAATTGCATTGCTGGCTGGGAAGGGCCTGGGTAGTATGAGCTATTATTAATCCTGCTCTACCGGGACTGGTGGTGGGTGGTGCAAGGGCCTTGAAAGACAGCAAATTGGCACAATAATTGCTGCAGTCTACTGGTGACATTTAACTTACTAGCTCTCGGTACGCTTTCTGCCATATTAGAGGAATTTATAGGTAAGTTAGATATGCCAATCAGGGATTATCCAATTGCATATACACTTTAAAGTGTCCAGGGCAAATGCTATGGGACCTGTTCAGCAGGGCTCAGTGCACTCACTTCAGAGGTGAGTAACCAGCAGCACCAGTCAACAAATTTGGGAATGATCATGCAGAAAAGATCCCTTTCATCATAGGAAGAAAAACTGAATCCCCGATGACCTCATGCTCCTGAAGTCCCTCTATGCAGACTGCAGTCAACTCTTGACATCAGCCATTGCCAAGTACTATACTAACACCATCAATGAAACTGCCAGAAAAAGTAGAGATATCTCTTCAAAGCATTTAAGCACTGCATCAACACCATGCCTGACAGTACTCTACTAACTCAGTCTCCATAGGAAGTTGCATGTCATCAACCACTTTTAAGTGAAAACATACAGGGCATTCTAGAGCACATTGATAACCTCAAGGCTGCTTTTTCTCAAATTTTCACCCCTCTGCGCTGCATTCCAAAGTGGTCATCCTCCAACTCCCTACTTTTTCCAGATCCTGTTGACATCCTCATCTACAGTAAAGTCACGTCCAATAAAAGTTATGTTGTGGCAATCCAGTGCCTACATGGTTCAACAACACTACGAAAACCAAGATGCATTTTGACCAGCTGTGTCTGCTAAAGAGCAACCATTCCTTACAAAAAGTGGCTTCAGAACCACAGTTCAAGCCCTTACACCAAACCTGATTGAACTCCTCTGTAAGAAATTGGGTTACTGGTTGAGGGGGAGTGAAACCTTTCTCATGCAGCAATCATAATTCTTCTCAGGGTGAAGTCACAAGCAACCCCTAAATGAAACTGTGTTCAACCCTAGGCTACGTTGGCACAGAGCAGTCAGGTTTAACTCAAAGGCAATGTGTAAAGTATTTGTACAACACTTCAAACAGAAACAAAGTGAAAACAGGCCACAAAAGGATATCACAACAAAGGTGGACGTAATAGAGTTATATTTAATAAATAAAACAAGACAAAAGCAGTTGAAGTCCAATAAGTAGAACCAGAGATATTCAATTTGAAAGATGTTCTCAAAAAAACGCCAAAAGGCTTAAAGCGTCAACTGTGGATATCTGTTCATGCTGGACCGGGACAAAGTCACAAATTCATGCTGGCCATGATCAAGCGCAGGCTAGCTGCAGGGACCCAATTAGGCCTGCAGAACTGAGTGCAGTAAATCCTGGTTTGCGGAGCATTGTGAGGTTCTGGGTCAAAGATGCACCAAGTACCCGAAGATGATGCGGCGAGGCTGCGGTGCGAGGTCCTGCGGCAATGTTGAGGATCCCATTGACAAGGGTTTGCAATGCAAAGTCCAACGCCAAGGATACATCGCGCAGGCAAGGTGATGTGTCTGTTTCGAGGAGCTCCATCATCATCATCGAGGCTGCTGTCGATCTAGGGATGCGGGGTCCTTCAACGAGCATGCACCTCAAAGCAGCGGTTTTGATGTGGCGAAGGATTGCAATGCCATGGGGGTCTTGGCGGTGGTTCTAATCCACACAGTAGCGGGTTTACCCGCGCAGCAGAGGAGATGCATTGGCTCCGCTAGAGCCACAGAGGATGGCAGAGCACCTTAGGCCCACTTCCAAGGGTCCTGGACTGGGGTGGCACCATTTGGCAGGTTAAACTCTCAGATGGCAGAGTCCAGGTGCAGGTGCTAGGTTGTTGGTAGCCTATTGTGCCCCTGAAGATTCAGATCAGGAAGCTCTCGCCCTTGTAGTCACTCTGGGGTTATGGGTTCAAGAGATGCAAGTCCTGTCCTTCTCACCCAGGCAAGGGGGCCACAGACAGCAGGTCAGTATAGCAGGGTTGCAGTCCAGCAGGGCAGCAGTCCATCAGAGTGGCAGTCCTTCAGCAGCACAACAGCCCTTTTTCCTGGTAGAGTTTCCACAGGTCCAAAAGTGTCCTGAAGAGCTGGTGTCTGAGGTCCAGTATTTATACCCAGTTGTGCCTGTCAATTGGGGGAGAAGCTTATAGACATTTCCCTTTGAAGTCCCCCAGGCATCCTGCCTTCCCTATCCTGTGTCCAGACTAACTACAGGGGGCATGCAACCCTTTCTGTGGTGGCAGGACACAGCCTATTCAGGTGTAAGTGGTGCTGGGCCCAGCTCCTCCCCTTCCCATCTTTCCAGTGATAGCCCATCCAGGCACATCTAAGCTCCATATTGTGTGTGGTTGTCTAGGAAGAATGCACAAAGCTCAACTATCAACAACACCAATTCATGTGACCCAGGTACAGGCTACAGGCACTAAAAGGCTAAGGCAGGAAAATGCCAACTTTCTAAAAGTGGCATTTTCAAAATTGTAATTTTAAATCTGACCACCATAAGTTAGATTTTTTCATTAGAATTCCAACAACACCAAACATTAACTTTTTACGTATTCCCATTTTGAGATTACAGCGTATTAAATGCAATGGGAGAAGTAGGCCTTGCAGTAGTGAAAAACATATTTAACTGTTTTTCACGACTAGGACATGTAAAACTTAAAATTACATGTCCTGGTTTTTAAATATCTTGCACCCTGCCCTGCGGGCTGTTTAGGCCTTATCCTAGGGGTGACACATATATTTAAAAACGGAAGGTCTGGTTCTTGCAAAAGGGTTTTTCTGCCAGGTTGAAATGGCAGTTTAGAAACTTCACACACAGGATGCAATGGCAGACCTGAGACATGTTTAAAGGGTTGCTTAAGGGTTAATGGATGGTACATTCGGTGCTTGGGCACATGTAGTGCCACTCTACTAGGAACTTACAAGTAAAATAATATGCCAATTGGGTATAAGCCAATGCCACTATATTTTAAGGAGTGAGCAAATGCTTTAGCATTGGTTAGCAGTAGTAAACTGTGCAGAGTCCTTAGGCCAGCACAAATGAGATCAGCAAAAGAGGAGGAGGAAGGCAAAAGGTTTGGGGGGAGACTACCCTATGGTTGACAGGTCTAACATCAACTAGCACCCCTTGCCAGCCTACATGATTTTGGCAAACAGCTGCATCATCTAAAAAGGCATTATGAGTGGCACCCACCCATAACTGGTTGACAAGCTCACCAACTCTAGTGGCTCGCAACATACAGAAAGCAAGGACACTGTTTGAATGAAGATGAAGTGCAAAAACTAAAAAAATAAGATAAATAATAGACCTTCTCCACTTATGTACTCAAGTTCTGGAACAACATCTACTCACCCCCGTATGCATTAGAACCAACGCATCCCCAGTTCCATTTTGGAAAAGAGCTGAACACACAACTCTTTCAAAACACATCACAATGCAGTAGCAGTCTAATTCCACTTTCTGAACCCAGCTACCCCTCCAACCATTCACTGACTGGATTGTTTTCTTTGAGCCTGTAGAGTGCTGCTCTTGGCTAGGTTTATGCTAAACAAACACCACATGCAAAAATACATACATACATACATAAATACACACACATCTAAATGCATACAGTTATGCATACTTACACACCACCTGCTACAGAGCATGTTAGACATAACTGTTTATAAATTAATAACACAGCACAGGTATGCTTTATAGCTTGGTATCAACGTGCTCAAAAGAGTAATATCTACCGAGATATACCAAATCTCAACTCTAATTGTACTCTTTATGACAGAACTCTCTACATGCACCTAACATGGCTTGAATATGAACTTAACTGTCCATTAAGCCATCGTACAGTACTTGCTACCATCAGCTCCTTACCACACATTGACATTTGCCTGCCAATTTGCACCAGTATCAAGAAGGAACTATCTAAGCAATGTGGTACTGCTCGCTGGTCTCGCCACTAAAGAAAACCTCACAACTCATTAAATCTAAAATTCTTACCCTACTGACCAACACTTCCACAAAACTGAATCAGACTCTGATTGAAATTTTCGAAAAGTCAAACTCTGGACTACTAGAGGTTCTGTAATGCCGTACTAATGCCACATTGTATAACCAAATAGACATCATTCAAGAATGGCTTAAACAACTTTCAGCGCTTAACTGCCAACTTCTTTTAATCGACTCAGCAAAATCACTGGGAGTAACTCTGGACAGCAACCAAAAACATGCAAAAACATATCAGTGCTGCAGCAAAAGGAGAAATTTTTCAGATGCACACCCTGAGAAAACTAAAACCTTTCCTCCCAGCAAATGACTTCAAACTGGCAGTTCAAGCACTAGTACTTCCCAGACTAGACCACGGTAGTGCAACACTTAGTGGACTCCCTAGATCGTCTACTGCTCCGATTAGAGCATCGCTTAACTCAGTGGCCAGACTCATCACAGGCTCCAAAAGACATTGCCACATCTCCCCCGACTTCAAAACGCTCAACTGGCTACCCTTCGAAGCAAGAATCCAACTACAAATCACCTGCATGACACACAAAGCTCTACAACACAACACCCCAAGTTACCTGGCCCAGAAACTCGAGCTCTCGTGTGGGAACAGATCCTCTAGAAGCGCCAACAACCTTCTTCTAAAGCCTCAAAGATTTGCTAAGAAGAAAACATATAATTGCGCTTTCTCTGGAATTGCTCCAAGGATTTGGAATGCACTGCCCCCAGAAACCAGACGCAACCCATCATCTGCATCCTTCAAAAAAGAAGTAACATCCCAACTAATGACGAAATTTACGTGAACATTATCTCGGATTACTGGAACAATCTAGTTGTAACATATGTCTTTATCTCAAATTACTATGTTTCTTTTGTACTATGCTTCGTTTGTCTAACTACCTCACTTGTGAAGCACTCTGATACCCGTAAGGGTCTTGTTTGGGCTATACAAAACCTTTAAAATAAATTAAAAACATTAAAAATACATAAATATGCTATACAAGTGCTAACAATAATCTTTTATTTGGTTATATTTATGTTCCTCTCCAGTATCCTACCACTCATTCAGTACTGTGCTCTGGTACTTTACAGGGGGTTTGTTCTTCATAAGAAACGAGCATAAAATACATTCATGGCAAAGTGATATCCATAACTAGACTTTGACCTGCATTGATTGTCATTACCCTGTGTTAATGTATTTGGTACCACTCTTCACACCACCTCCTTTGTCTCTGTCAAGTCTTGACTGCTCTACCACGGCCATCATTGGAGAGTCAATGAAAATATAGATTTTTTTACTAACCTTTGCAGTCATTATAGTAAACTGGGGCAATAGGGCAAGCAAGCAGCTTCACCTCTACTACCAAATGTGCTCTCTACAAGCCCCATGACCTGGAGAAAAAACCTCACTCAAGATCACAAAAGGCTTTCCTCTTCTGTGATATGTGCAGGAGTCCAACATTGAACTCACTATCAACTGTCCCTTTCCTACTATGAGTTCCAGCGTGTTGTTTTCTGTCACTGTGCTAGTTCAGAAGTACAGGGTCTTGTATTTCTGTGGGTCCCTTCTAACCAATGTAGGGCTTTTGCATCACCAAATATCTAATTAACCAGACTTGACAGCAATGGATTAAATCATCAAACCCCATTTCTAGTTTGAATAGTAGTCTTAATAAGGTGCTCTCTTCTTCTGAGTTTCGCTGTCAAAAACTTAGTTTGTATCCTGCAAGCATGAATACCAAACACATTAAACAGTTTTCTCTGCTCTGAAATCTGTACTGAATAAAGAAGAAATGATGATGGACACTCTATTACTGGACGTCTGAATTGATTGAAAGGACTGGTCATGTGTTCAGTTTTGAAACACTCTGTGGAAATGTGCCTTTCCCAGTTGGTTAAAACTGATACGGCTTTGAAGGTAGGCTATCACTGTAGACGCACATAAAGAAACTGCCCACAGCTGCCGGATTGATTTCAGAGACTACTACATTGTCTTTTACAAGAATGTAAGTTCTGCTCATATTTTCAATCACGCTGAAGTGCAATCGTCTCTCCCCCTTTTCTGCTGCTCCCTTGAACACCCCATCTCTCCTCTCTCTCTCTCTCACTTGTACTCTTGTACCTTGCTCTTACCCCTTGCTTCCTTCAATCTGTCCTCGGAACTACATGCCACATTTATGTTCAGAAAACTTAAATAACAAACATAATGGTCACTGGCCTTCTTCCATTTAGCATAGTTCACTTTTAATTTTTGAAACACCCATTATTTTTGCACTGCTCTATGGTTCTGATTGTAAGCTGGATGGAGCAGGTTTCCAATGTGGAATACTACAGCCAAGGCGAGGTGCTAGTGATAATTGGCCTAGTGACTCTAAATCTCATTTTATTGGCTGAAAAATCCAACCGGTAAAATCACATGTACATGTGTGCTGTAAGCACAGTCCAGCTTTGGCCCCCATCAGACCCCCTTCTATGGCACAGGGAAGCACAGAACACTCCCCCTTGCCATGCCACTGCCTCTGCTGCTTTCTGATGCCCTCCACCTTCACCACCTGCACCACCTCTCACACTTCCATTTACCATTTGCTCATAGCAGGTGATAAATTGAAGCAGATTGGTCCTCTGAATGGGGACACTGTATGCAGATTTGAACCAGTAATTCTGAATCTGCATGGTTCTCACCATTTGGCCAGGCATCACTAAGTTCCAGCCCTTCCCATGAAGTTACCAGGATCCCCCAACTGCCCTCTATTATCTATATCTACTGTGACCGACAGCACAAAACATCACGTGAAATTTTTTGGTTAGGGGTCGTAAACCCCCAGCTGTATTTACTAAGATAACTAACCACAAGACATTAAAAATGCACTCAAATCAATTCACAAAATTATACGTAGAAACACCATAAAGCAGAGACAGTGTTATTTACAATGTTTATTGATGGCTAACCTTATCATAGACTCTAATACACGGGTACTCATAGTACGGCCCGCAGGCCGCCAGCGGCCCGGCAAGCCTTCCTTGGCGGCCCGCCGAACTTCCAGACATCGTACCCGTGTATTTAAAAAAAAAATTAATCGTGTCTTCAAACACTGCTGGTTGCTACAGCGCGAGTCCAAGAGACTCTGCTGCTTTGTGGGGTCCGACCGCCGGGTGATTCCAATGATAGTCAGAGTGGAGCTGCAGGGGCCTAAGAAGAGGTTAAATACCGCACGGCCTCATTAACATACAAACGGTCTTTCCAAAGACCTGTGAAGTGCTCGGGTGGGGCTGTGTGTGCCAGGAGGCTGTCTCAGCCCGGGCTGACACACGCAGGGTGAGGTGAAGAGGGTGACAGAGGGAGGTAGTGAGACGGAGACAGAGGGAGAGGGAGGGAGGGAAAGGAGACAGAAACATCGGTGCTTGTTCCATTAAATATGAGCTAATGAAAACAGTTTTACATAGATACTTTAGGTAGATACACCACCTATGTGTATCTCGCCTGCTGTGTCTAATGTAGTCATCGAGTGTTTATTTAATGACAGCGCTTATATCCAGATGACTTTACTCTCACACTGTGTGTGAAAACTTAATCTTGTCAGACGTGGCACCTTGTTTGTTTACCATGTCAATTGTGCTCCAAAGACTTGTTATTTTCTTTATATTTGTATTGACTTAGTACGACCATCGAGCTAAATTGGCCGGTCAGTTCTATCTTAATTACAGTCATCAAATAGCACGTGCTTAGCAAGAGCAGCAGCAAGTGCAGAATCCAGGAACACCATCTGTTGTTCAAATCCAAAAGGTTTCTGAGTTACGTAGACGCATTCTAAACTTGCCTGCAGTCAGTGCATGTTGAAGCGCTGGTGCGCTTTGGTTCGAGTAATTATGTTATTGCTGGCAATTCCTGCAGTGGCAGGAGTATTGGGACCACTCAGTCCAATGCAGGTAAGCAATTGAAGGTGCCAAAGTATTGCGGTACTTCAGACAAGCAGCGCCAGTGCTTAGGGCAGTGTCTTTAGAAACCACATTGTTTTAAAAACAGTCAACATTTCTCAGTCCCGGCGTCGCAATGAACAAGATGCTGGCGTTCCCTTTAAAGGGAATTATGGTAATGGCAGCCCCTCACAGATAAATGTGCTAGGGCACTGGGAGGGAGGAAAAGGGTGGGAGAGGGAGGGAAAGGGAGGGAGAGGGAGACAGAGCGTGAGATATAGGGAGGGTGACAGAAAGTGGGAGGGAGACAGAAAGAGGGAGACAGCCAGAAAGAGGGAGACAGCCAGAAAGAGGGAGACAGACAGAGGGAGGAGGGAGACAGACAGAGGGAGACAGGGAGAGGGAGGGAGGGAGAGGGAGACAGAGAGGGAGACAGAGGGAGGGTGACAGACAGTGGGAGGGAGACAGAAAGAGGGAGACAGAAAGAGGGAGGGAGACAGACGGAGGTAGAAGGGAGACAGACTGAGGGAGAAGGGAGACAACGGGAGAAGGGAGACAGAGGGAGGGAGAGAGACAGAGGGAGGGAGACAGAGGGAGGGAGGGGAGACAGAGGAAGGGAGTGGGATACAGAGGAAGGGAGGGGGAGACAGAGGAAGGGAGGGGAGACAGAGAGAGGGAGACAGAGAGAGGGAGACACACAGAGAGAGGGAGACAGAGAGAGAGAGGGACACAGAGAGAGGGAGACAGAGAGAGGGAGACAGAGGGAGTCAGAGGAAGGGAGGGGGAGACAGAGGAAGGGAGGGGGAGACATAGGAAGGGAGACAGAGCGAGGGAGACAGAGGAAGTCAGGGAGAGACCGAGGGAATCAGTGGGGGACAGAGGAAGGGAGTCAGTGGGGGACAGAGGAAGGGAGAGTGAGACAGAGAGGGAGAGGGACGGAGACAGAGGGAGGGAGACAGGGAGGGAGACAGAGGGAGGCAGAGAGAGAGAGAGACAGACAGAGGGAGACAGAGAGGGAGTGAGTGAGACAGTCAGAGTGAGTGAGACAGAGAGGGAGAGAGGGCGTGAGACAGTCAGAGTGAGACAGAGGGAGAGAGAGGGAGTGAGACAGTCAGAGTGAGTGAGACAGAGGGAGACAGGGAGAGAGGGAGAGAGGGAGAGAGAGCTAGAGAGAAGGAGGGAGACATAGAGAGTGATAGAGAGAGTGATAGAGAGAGAGATAGAGAGAGAGATAAAGAGATAGAGAGAGAGAGAGAGAGAGAGAGAGAGAGAGAGAGAGAGAGAGAGAGAGAGAGAGACAGAGAGAGAGAGGGAGAGATGTGTGTATGCCGGTCTGGTGGCTCAGTGGACGAAGGCGTCCGCTGCAGGGATCTGTGATCAACCTCATGGTCAGAGTTTTTTTTGTTGCTCTAGCCCCGCCCCTTCCCCCACTGACCCCGCCCCCACCGGTGCGGCCCTCGGACACAAACCACACTGTAAATTTGGCCCCCGAGAGAAAGTTTGTGAGTACCCATGCTCTAATATATAGCCATTTCCTAACCAAATCTACCTTTGTCCCTGCGTATCCAACGTTGAGCCTACCTACGAGTGATGCAATGACTGGTCAACCTGCGAGGGCCCCTCCCTAAGGGGGGAGGCCCACCCCCAGAGTAACTTGTGCTGGAAGCCTGTCTGTCCACCAGGTTACTTACCTTGGGAACTCCCATACTCCCCCATACACCCTCATTACCCCCCTGGGAATACCTCACCAGAGTAACTTGTGCAGGAGGCCCGTGTGCCTGCCAGGTTATCTACCTCGGGCACCTCCATACACCCTTGTTATCCCTTTAAGGGCCTTTGCTAGTTTGGCCGCTATGCCCCAGTGCAGGGATTGGCCAGAAAGGCCAGCTGGCAGTGAGTACTCCCACACCCCCCGCACCCCTCAGCCTCTTGCGGACTTGCTGCAAGCACCTCCTGGGAGACCCAGTGAGACCGCTGTCCCACCTATCCCAAGTAAAAGGATGCCTTCTATGGACCTAAAGTGCTGTACCAATCATGACATCGCCTGCAGACCTAGGATACTACAATAAATATGACAGACACATTAAAACAGCTGCAAAAGAAGGTTAATGCAAATGAACAGCACATAGATAACCAAAACACAAACTTACATAATGCAAAGCTGAAAGAGAAAATAATGCACACAAGACACAGGAAAAACTGAAACCATACAACAATCAGCTGTCTGAGAAGATGGTGGGCGGGACAAAAACTTGAACTTGTCAGATTCCCTAGCAGGGAGGGACCAGCAGCATACTGTGGGCAAAGCAGTGAGCAGAAAAGAGACCGCTCCATTGTGCCTTTTATGCACGTAACCTGGTGTAAACTAGACTGGTGTGGACCCAGACTTGTTAATACACACCCAGGTCACCGCCCGCAGCCCAATCCCTGCGGCCAATATTGTTTGGTGGCAGCAGCATATCAGACCACTGCCCCCCAAACATGAAAGGCTGGCCCCGGCACATCCGCCATAGGCAAGGAGCTACCTATTTGGGTGTGCCTTGGCATTCTAAGACAATTGCTCATGAGAGCCAGAATTATGTGTGAGATACTGGCCAGAAAGGTTATTTCCAAAACATCTGCTTCTGGCTATGGGCTTGCTGTTGCATTGCAAGTCGTCCTGAACGTTTATTACCACATTCACAATTATGAGGGCTGGTATGATAAACCCAAACTGTACTCATCATTTGATTGCAATCTAAGTAGTCACCAATCAAGTCGCCCTATTATTTGTCTTTAGTACATGCACCAGGGAGAAGTAAGGTTGGCAATCGGCTTGAGACTGACTACATCAAAAAGAAGCAGCTGTGCCCACTGCCTCTTTTTCTTTCACTTTACCATTTCCTTCTTTCTCCTCTCAGAGTACTAGTATTGCAGACCTGAGGTAGAGGTTTGGAGAAGGTGTGAAGCTCTCTGTGGGTTCTTCTACAGTCATGGGAATATTCTTTAAGCAACAGAACTGATGTCACTAGACCATTTGCTTCTTGTAGCGTGGGGGACACCTTTGTGACCCTATTCCTCCTCTGTCACTTACCTTTCCTTACCATCTTCCAGGGCAACACTTTGCTGACTGTCTCCCACTTCTCAGCATCTTGTCCACTTTTGTATTGGTATGTTACCTGATGCATAAGCTTCCATACGGCCAGGTATTGCCGAGTCCCGTCACCAGTATTTACAGTGTCTCCCCAACCATGCCCCCATCGGGATCCCAACCCCCCTCCGCTCTCCCCCGAGGCTTAAATCCACATCAACACAATGTCTTGTGTTAGGGGTGGTAAAATCTCGGTCGTATTTTATTCAAAACATACAAACAATTTAAAGACTTAGGGCCAGATGTAGGTAGGCTATTACCGGTCGGTAACGTCAGAATTCGGCCGTTACCGACCGGTAATAGACTTTTTCATTGTAGGAGGCTTTTTTACCGATTCGGTAAATAACGAATCGGTATTTACCGATTCGGTATGTATCGAATCATCATTTACCGATTCGGTATTTACCGAATCGGTAAATGAGATGCAGGAAGCACTGTAAACAGTGCTTCTGGGCTTTAAGGATTCGTTATTTACCACCAACTATTAGTTGGTGGTAAATAACGAATTCCTATGTAAATGCAGATATGTGCATTTACACCTGTGCCATGTGACAGACATACATGCCCTTAGGGCATGTATGTGTGCCACATGTGCACACAAGCCCTAATCAGGGGTGCAGCAGGGTGTCAAAGTGACACCCTGCCACCCTTGACTTTTTCCCAATTTTACCGAATCGGTATTTACCGATTCAGTAATTGACATTCATTCCTATGAGCCTCCAGACCCATAGGAATAAATGGCAAATACTGAATCGGTAATTACCGATTCGGTAAATACCGAATCTTAACGATTCTGTATTTTTTACCGATTGATTACCTACATTGCATTTACCGATTCGAAAATACCGAATCTGTAAAATTCGGTATTTTCGAATCGGTAAATTAAAATTACCTACATCTAGCCCTTAATACTTTACAATATTTACAATACACAGAAAAGTCTGGTCCATCAATCCAGTACACCAACATTTGTAATACATTGTATATACATTATTTCAGGTGACTACCCTTAACATGTGATCTAATGCATAGCCATTCCTGACATAAACTAAATTATATACAATATTGCTTTCCTGCATATCCCGAATTGAGCGTACGGGCAAAGTCACTACTGGTCCAACTACATACTAGGTCCCTCCCCTCCTACCAAAGTGACCTTGTCCTGGGGGCCTAGTTTCCCAGAAGTTTTCATCCCCCTAGGCACCCCTTACGCCCTCAATATTATCTCCAAGGGCCTGTGCTGTAATGCCAACTTTAGCGCCCATGCGCTAGTGAGGGGTTGGCCCGAAGGCCTGCTGGAAGCAGAACTTCCCCTCCCTCCGCACCTTTCAGCCTACCAGCTGTAACCGCCCCCTGAAATTCCATGAGAGACCACTGTCCCCCCAGGCGTCCCCATTGACAATGGTGATGACTATTAAGGACTGTACAAATTGCCCACCAATCATGACCTTACCACCACAGTCCATGATAGTTGCCCGACTATCTGCCCCCCCTCACATTCCAAGGTCATGGCCTGTTCCTGGCCACCACCAACCAGGCTAGTAAGTTTTCCAGACAAATTGTGTTGCCAATTTTAAAGAGATGAACCCCATCCTGTAGAAAGAACCTCTCCCCCCGATGTACCCCTGCGAGATGTTCTACAATTTTGGGGATCTAAACAATTTATCAATCCGCTTATTAATTCTCTTCACTGAGTAGTTTAATGCCCAAACTGACTCACTCTCCCCACCGCCACTGGAATCTGGGGAGTATGTGGGACCATGCCAGCACCGCCTGTGGGCATTTCCTTGACAACCAACCAATTTCAGTGATCAGAGCCTCCACCTGGCCCTTTCTACCCAGGTGCACCAGGTTGTTGCCCCAGATGCAAAATGACTGCTGAAAAAGGGTAATGTGATTCTTATCCAGTAAAACCTCCAACATACCCCTCAACTGCCCCAGACGCAGGCCCCCTCGCCCTTACAGGGAAACATTAAAACCAGCCCGACGGGCCCTCTCCTAATAATTGCCTGCGAAAAAATATTGTTTCAACATATTCACATATGAATGGCCAACTATTCATACTTCCACTCTACCTGGCCCCCAGGCCGGTACCTGGGCTGGGCGAGATTCCATCCATCAGTGAACCATGGCAAGCTTCCTTCCTGCGGGAAAGGACATGAAACTGAGAAAACCAAAACCAAAAACAAACACCTTCATTGAACATAGTCTCCTTCAAAGCATGTGTAGACGCACACACCACTTGTAACAACCAGAAGACCAACGACCAATCCTCTAGACTGCATGCCCGACAGGCCTCTGGCTTTGGCCTCGGTGCGGCCCCAATCCCAAAAGAATGGGTACCAAATTTTGATGGATCCAATCCAGCTGCCCCGAGAGCTAAACACAAAATTCTAGTAAACTAGAATTTGGTAAGTGGAGTCCCATTGTCATGAATTAGAAGTGGGTCCCCGCGCCATGTTGCCTGTATGCAAGGAAAGATTCCAGATTGCTAACGGGATAGCAAACGCTTCCCTGTGCCTTATGCAATATAATTCGGTCTCACCTGCCATTCTGGTCAGTATTTGACCTAGGGATGAGGTAACGGGTTTTTAGGAACCCGTTTGGTGCCAGGGGATAACACCCGAAGACCTCTGAGTTCTCCCTGTTCCGGACCACAGAAACACGGAGTCTTCTAGTCGAGTCAGAGATCAAGTTTTATTGGCAGCTACCAAGTAACAGGTGTCCTAGAAGCACGACAAACACGGGTCATGTGTTCTCAGGAGACTGTTCGTCTTTACAGAACCAGCCTTCTCCTTATATACAAAAATAATAGCTGCAAGCAAGAATTCTTGAGTTTATGATATGGCTATACACATATTTCTGCAATAATACAAAGGAGCGAAGTCATCTAGGCAAGCCCGTATTTTAGATGTCCAATTCGTGATAGATTACCTAGCCAGGCCCAGAACTCCCATCAGATATCGGTGAAGCCCCAATAAAGGAAGGCACCTCCTAGTCATAAAACTGGCCATAAACAGGGAGCGTGGACAGGTGTGTATGTGTGTAGAAAACATGATCTGTATGTGGTGAATGGTTTGTGGTATATTGTGCATTGATGCTATCGTGTTTGGCCACTGGGCGAGGAGCTGCTCAAACAGGTTTGGCTGGAGGCAAGGGAGTCAGTTGGGACAGGTCAGGGGGAAGTCAGGGAAGGTGAACGTGTCCTTTTAGATCAAGCTCGACCTTTAATTGACTTATCATGAGGGCAAGACACAAGATGGATACCGTTTACAAAATGGAGTCTGAGGGGTCGGGACGGAAACTACGATTCGGGGGTGTTAGCATGTCTCGATCATGATGCAAATGCATAGGAATGATGTCCTAATCATTATCGGTTCGTCGATACCAAATTCGTCATGGTACGTTGATGTTTCGGGACACGGGTATCGGACCTCGATACCAGGACAACAGTAGGGTCCAGAATTTCAGAACCACAGACCCTCCTTTTGCCCTCATATAAGGCAATAATTCATGTTAATCCGAGTCTAAATCTGTATGAAGGAATTCGTGGAGATGCTGTTGTAGCATCATTCTGTTGCTCAGTTCGTCCCTTGACACAGGCTTCTGTACACATGAGGTAGCACAGAGGCCACATAGTGCAGGAGCGCACTGTACACACAGGCAGAACATAAACAGAAGTGCTAAGATCATCCCAATGAAGATCAGTGTTTTCCATCCCCATGTAGCGATCAGTTCCCAGAACCACCCTAGTAAGGACCAGTCCCCTTTTTCTACGTGAAGGGAACCAGATATCTCGTGTAGCTTAGAGATGGCCTGGTACACTGTTGGCGCGTTATCAGGGATGAAAATGCAACAACTGGATTGGATCACTCTACACACACCACCACGATCGGCGAGTATGATATCTAGGGCAACTCGGTTCTGAAGGGTCATAAGTCGATCCGACTGAAGTTCGGTCGTCAAATTGCCAAGGGCTCCGGCCGTTGTAATCACGGCGGATTCAACTGTCCTCGATAACTGGCGAATATTCCTGCTGTTCACCATAAGCCCCCAAAATGGCAGAAAACCCTTTGCGAAGTCAGCGAATTCCTGACCCGCGGTGTCGTCTTTACTCACGACACCTCTAGCTGTCCTTGTCCGATGGTAATCTGCTCTGGCCGTGTAGGTGGGAGGCAGCAGAAACGAGATAAAGCATGTACCTGAGAAGTCAGGGGGCAACCAGGTGTAAGCTTGGTCATGGCAGACGAAATACGTGCCTTTGGCTGCTAATAGTATAGGGGAAGTTCGGGAAGCGAACACATATGTTTCCGAGCATATACTCTTTCCTAATTGTGCTTTGGGATCCCTGCC
This sequence comes from Lissotriton helveticus, assembly GCF_964261635.1. NCBI lineage: Eukaryota > Metazoa > Chordata > Amphibia > Caudata > Salamandridae > Lissotriton > Lissotriton helveticus. The sequence goes on from NC_136067.1 coordinate 1,351,964,863, forward strand.
GATACCTTGTATACATAAGTGACCTCGGTTGGGTACTATCCAAACTGGGCGGGATTTCTTTGCTGTCTGGCTCTTACTCAGGTAAACCCCATATTTAGTTACGTTCCAACGAGTGTACGGAGTGAGTTCATCTTTGGGAATCGTAAGATAGGTGTCGAACTCTCTACTCATATTTCTTATCCCTGCTATTAGTGCCTTGTTACTGGAATCACTTTCAGTAGAACGGGTCGGGTATGGTTCTAGGGCGAATAGGAACATGGTCTGGAAAGCCCACAGAGAACCATAATAACTGAATGGCAGGATGAAGTATGGGATACCCTTATCAGTCGTGTGCGGCATGAGTCCGCATACCCAACAGTTTGATGTGTTCATTATGGACTGGTGTTGGTGTAGAAGTTGAATCAATGAGTTATTTACAAATTCGAGTCTTCTGGCAGATTCGTGTTCAGGTAGAGGGTGAAAGTAGTCTGGAGAGATAGTAGGAGGAGTTGGTGGCCGGGTGTCATTTGAAAAGGTAACTTGGAATACGAATAGAGTATAACCAGTCAAAAACATCGTTATGCTACACAACATTAAAATACATGTTATCAAAAACCTTCTTTTGGCCAGTACAGTGCATAATTGTCTTTCAAAGTTCGTGAGTCTGGTAGGTCTCTTTACCCTAGGAAACTCCATCCTCTAGTTGCTGCCCGCGGTGGTAGGTTGGTTCTGCCAGGGAGTGCGCTCTGTTCAGTCCGGGGTAACTCCCTTGGACCAACCAGAACCGTTGACCTAAACGTCCCCAGTTGCACTCCCCAGACTTCAACCGCGACCCTAGCAGCAGAACCGGATGGCGGTTCGAAAATCAAAAATAAGCAAGTTTCCTGAGAGTGAGAGAGCTGAAAAATCAAAAATAGTTCTTGGGGGAAGGGAAAATCATATTCGTTTGTTTTTTTATTAGTCTCTTTGTCTTGACCTTAGATTATATTGTTGTTTCCCAGGTACGGTGTGGTCTTCAAACAATGTCTCAGGTTAAATGTGCATCGCTGAAAGGGATGAAGCGAGGTATGGATTCTGTCTCGGAGTTGGCAATTCCTTCGTTGACCCACCGGTCGTATGGAAGGGGCAGAGGGACCCGTTTACAATGGGTCCCGTGCACCCAGTTCTTTTTGCCTTCCACCCGAACAGCGGATCTCGTAGAAAGGAGTACCAGGTATGGTCCGGTCCACCTCGGCTGTCCGTAGTTTGTGCGCTGGAAATTCCGCACCAAGACCCACGTGCCGGGTGTGATGGAGTGACCTGGATCGTCAGAGGCTGGCGGAGAGGAGCTGTTAACCTGTTGGTGTAAAACACGCAATTTAGTTGTCAATTCGCACAAATAGTCAAGCAGTATGGGGTGCTCTATTTCGCTGAGTTTCTTTGGCCTAGGCACGCCCCAGACGTTGGCTGGGCGGCCAAACACTATCTCATGGGGGCTAAGTCCTAACCTGGAATGGACTGTCATTCTGGTTAACAAGAGTGCTAGAGGCAAGGCGTCAGGCCATTTGAGACCTGTACAGGCTTGGATCTTGGCTAATTTGAGCTTTAAAGTGCCATTGTAGCACTCTACTAATCCAGCTGATTGGGGGTGATTCGCCGAGTGGAATTTTTGTTGTATGCCTAAACATTCACACACTCTCTTCATCACGCGTCCTACGAATTCACTTCCATTATCGCTCCAGACGATTCTAGGCATGCCGAATCTCGGGAAGAACTCTTTGACAAGAGCTTTGGCAGTTGACAAGGCAGTATTGTCCTTAAGGGGGTATGCTTCCACCCACCTGGAGAAAGCGCAAACAACAACGAGCACATACTTCAGATTGTTGCATCTCTCCATGTGAATGAAATCGAGCTGCAAAACCTCGAACGGATACGTTGGAGGCGCAAAATGACCAGCTGGAGTTGGGGTTCCCCTACCGGGATTGTACTTCAAACATACCATACAGTTTCTGACCACATTCTCTGCATATTTCGGGATATTGCTATTTTGCCATACTGGGGCCAATACTTTACAGATTCCTTTTGAACTGATGTGCGCAAATCCATGAGCCATTGTTACTACTGCAAGTACATAGGCGTTAGGTAATAGCCATCGCTGGTGTTCTGACAATTCGACCCAACAACCATTCGCATCTAACCTACCCTTACTTTCTCTCCATTCATTCACCTCTTTCTCAGTTGCCTCGGCTTGTATAGATTTCACGCTTTCGATGGTGTCCTCACACATTCCCACATCAGTAATCCATCTAGCGGGACCTACAACATACATCCGACTCATTGTGTTCCTTGCAGTCTCTTTCGCAACCTCGTCTGCAAATGCATTCCCGCGGCCAACATCATCCTGAATCTTTTTGTGTGCACTGCATTTTACAATGGCAACTTGTAGTGGCAACGTCAGTGACTCGAGGAGTTCATTAACTAACTGACCATGTTGTATCTTTGCTCCATGTGACGTAAGAAACCCACGTTCACGCCACAATCTCCCAAAACTGTGAGCCACACCAAAGGCGTATTGGCTGTCAGTGTACACATTCACTCGCTTTCCTTTCGCTAACACACATGCTCTGGTAAGCGCAATTAGCTCTGCAGCTTGTGCAGAATTATGGGAAATGCGCGCGGTCTCTATAATGGTGTGTAATGTCGTTACGGCATATGCTGCAGTCGTATCACCATTCGGCAGCTTGAAACATGAACCATCAACCCATAAAGTATCGTTGCATTCAGGAAGGGGAGTGTCCTGTAAGTCTACTCTCCCTTTTGTCTCTTCTTCTGTCCTAAAACAGCAGTCATGGTTATCAATCTTGTCTGTTTCTGTCGGAATGGGTAATAATGTTGCGGGATTCAGTGTATCACACCTCTTTATGTGGATGTGACTTGCTAGCAGTGTAAGTTCGTAACTGGATAGTCGAGCGCTAGTAAGGTGTTGTGTCTTCGTCCTGTTTAGTAAAATGTCTACTGCATGCGGAACCATAACGATCAGAGTATTATTCATGACTAATCCAGCGGATTGTCGAATGCAGACAGCTGCTGCGGCGGTAGCCCTCAGACAACTTGGTAGGGCTTTAGCCACAGGGTCTAGAGTTGCCGAAAAATACGCGCATGGGCGCTGTCTGTCCCCAAAATGTTGTGTTAAAACTGATAATGCACAACCTTCCTTCTCATGGACATATAATGTAAAAGGCTTACTGTAGTTGGGGTTTCCCAACACAGGAGCCGAACATAATGCATCACGCAACTTGTGGAAACTCGTCTGGCAATCTTCAGACCAAGGCATAGGATTTGACGTGTCTTTGCAGAGTAGTGCCAGCAAGGGTTTAGCTAGTAGTGATAAATTCGGTATCCATTGTCTACAGTACGATGTAATGCCCAAGAAGGCTCGAACCTCTCTCTGTGTCCTTGGGGCACTCAGTTCTGCAATTGCCTGTATTCTTTCTGGTGTCAGTCTCCTTCCCTCCTTCGACAAGATGTGACCTAAGTAGGTTACTTCTTGTCGGCAAAATTGTAGTTTGGAAAGAGAGACTTTGTGCTTCATGTCACATAAGTGATGCAATAATGATAACGTAGCTTTCTTGCAAATCTCTTCAGTGTCTGTAGCGATCAGCAGATCGTCTACGTACTGAATCAGAGTTGAACCATTCGGTAGAACAATCGTGTCTAGTTGTGTTTTCAGGGCCTGACTGAATATTGATGGGCTTTCGCAGTAGCCTTGAGGAGCGCACTTGAAGCGGAAGCTTCGTCCTCCTAAATTGAATCCGAAAATATCTCTACTCTCCTCAGCAATTGGGATGCTGAAGAAAGCGTTCTTCAGGTCAATCACCGAGAACCAATTTGCTGAAGCTGGAACCATTGTCAATAAAGCAGTAATGTCGGGGACAACTGGAAACTGTGGGATAACTATCTTGTTCACTTCTCTGAGGTCGATCACGAACCTATACACAGGCGGTTGTAAAGGATCAGTACGCTTTAAGACGGGCAGAACTGGAGTGTTACAAACATTTCCTGTTGTTTCTTCGATGACGTCTTTATCAATCGGGTCATAAACGATCGTCAATAATGCATTTTCGCATTCGCTAGATATTTTGTATTGGGGAATACGTGGCAACCTAACGTTGGCTTTCAATGTTATGACATACGGTGCTATCTCCAAACGACCTACATCATTAGAGCCATTAGCCCAAAGTATATCAGGAAGTTATGACAATTCGGTCGGAATATTGTCCTTTGACAAATACATTGAAGATATGACTTTCTTACCTAAAGTAAGTTGTACTCCCAAGGGGGAACAGTACAAAGTCGCATATAACCTTTTTAGCAAATCCAAGCCTAACAAATTTTCACCGCAACCTGTTGTAAGAATGAGGGGTGCTTCTAATTCGGGCCAATAGAAAGAGATATAGGACTGGAGATCGGGTTTCTAACAGGGGCGCCAGAGAAACCTACTGAAACATTCATTTCGCCAGACAAAGGTGCGCCAGGAAGTTTCAAGTGCATGATAGAACTTTTTGTAGCACCAGTATCCAGCAGAAATGGCTCTGACACTCCTGACGTAATTACCTTGACATAAGGTCCATTCTGATCTACTGGAACTGAAACAACTCCCTCTCTTTGTCCATGGCTGTCCTAGCAATCGTTACCCTCATTTTCGTGTTCGGTGTAATAGTCGTCAGCATAGTATTGAGCTGACCTGGACGACGCATTATTCTGTTGGTCAAAGCTGTTCATCGAATTCTGAGGCGGAAAAGAAGTTGTATTTCGGGTGAAATTTCCACGGCCCCTACCTCTAGGGGCATGTTGAACACCTCTTCCCCTTACACCTGAAGCACCGCTCAAACGTCGTGCAAGAGCCGGACAATTACCTTTAAAGTGACCCTCTTCCTTGCAATACGCACATTGATTCGGGCCATAAGCAATACGCTGATGGGAAAACTTGTTTCCTTGCGCGTTTCTCGAATACTGCTGTTGTGGTTGATAATTGGGCTGACTAGGCGTGCGAGGCGGATAGGCTTGCTGGAGAAGAACTTTAGTTTTTAAATCTTTTGTCTTTTTGTCGACTTTATCTAGCTCGTCTTTTCGCCTATTTTCATAGTACTGGGCTGTAGCTAAAATTTGCGCTGACGTAGAGACAGCCCAAGCACTCTCTGAATCTTTCAGTTTATTACACAGTTCAGGGATTAAATTATGTACGAATTTGTCTACAAACAATCTTTGGCCACCCTCGGTAGCCATATCCTGACCACTATGATCGGTGAAAGTCTCCTCAAATCTTGTGAAAAAGTCAGACACATTCTCATCTTTCTTCTGCTTGCACGCAGATAGCTTGTCCCAGTTTACGCGTACTTCAGGCATTATCGTTTTCATGTACGCGATAATTCTACCAGGAAGTTCAGCTATTAACGGCTCAGGTTTAGAACCACCAATTTGTCTAGCATCTATAGCGGCAATGTTCGCCCATGAGTCACCTAGTTCTTGGTCTTGGTTCGTATGACGTATTTTGCCCCATAACGGATTTGGAACAATGTTCCCGAACAACATGTCTATATCCGCTAAATTCATTATACATGAGCTTGCAGTTTGCGATAACTCCTTATAATACCCAGTCGGGTTTTTACGAGGATCAGGCAGTGTCTGCTTGAGTGCTAAGACATCGGATCTTTTCCAGGGGACATGTACCCATACACGCTGGAAATGAGGCAGAATCGGTGGATTCGCATTCGCATCACCTTCCCTCCAAACCGGAGGAACCTCTCTCATGGGGTACTGTCTCGCTCTTTTCCCGCCTGATACATCGTCTTCGTGACATGATCTAGAGACGTTTCCCTTACTCCTATAAGAGAGCAATAAATCTATCGCTTTCTCAACATCTGCACCTATAATCATACCTTCATAGAACTTAAAGCGTGTACGCCATAGTTCGTTCATTGTGTATTTGGGATCATTTGTCTTCACATCTTTGCCCAGATATACACACATTTCTTCGAATACGTATCTCTGAGTGGGTGCGTTCCATTGACGGAAAACTTCCATAACAGACTGAACATCATATCTAACAGTATCCGTAATCCATTTACGGGCTAGTTCATTCAGCACTTTTCTTTCCTCGTAATCAGGCAGTTGACTACGTAACTGTCTATCTTCTGTTTTAGGGGTCGTTTTAGGCAACCCGAAGAAAGGTGAAAGCAGACCAGTGACGGTATCTGTCACTCTTTGTCTAATAGAAGGAGAACCTTGCGGAGGAGCAAGTGCATCGGAAAAAACAGGCTGAGGCAAAGAAGAAGTAGAGGCAATAGCAGAGGAAGTTGAAGTAGTAGCAGACGTAGTATCATAGACAATAGCTGGAGCTGTAGGCAAAGTCGTAGAAGTAGATGGAGTATGTAGCAAAGATGGCGGCCCTTGAGAAGGCTGCGCCGCAGAAGTAGAAACCAGCTGAAGAGGAGCTGGCGTTCGTGCAAGAGCTGTGTTACGTGCGCCGGGGCGCGGTATAGTAAAATGCTTTGGCGTTGTAGTAACGTCTAATGCATACGGTGGAGGTGAGCTTAATAAGTGGGACATCAATGGATCTTTCTCGGATCTCTCCTCTTGACCTTGTCCCTTATTTGGTAACATCGGGTAGCATTTATCTACTGCTAGTTTCTTGCTCCTAAGCATTTGTTCGCTTTCTTGCTCTTCCTTGTTATCCCTGTATGCAACGGCAGCTTGCACCATTGACATACCTCTCTTATTCTTTTTTGCTAATTTTATTTCTTTCTGTTTGGCTTCTTTGCGCCATAAGCGGAAAGAGTCAAACATCGCCGGCCGGGCTTTTCTCTTAAATAATTTGACCTCTAGGTTATCTAATATTTCTGAGTCGAAACCACCATATTGGGGCCATTTTAAAACACCATCCTTGCGGGTGTATTTTATCCACACTTCATTATATGTGATAGGACCTACGCCGTGCTTTACATAGAGCTCGTATGTTGGAGTTCCAATCGGAGGAACCGGACAGGAATCCTCTAATCGGGAGTCCTTACTATAACCAAGACAAAACAAGTTTCCAAGTCTGCTAAAACCAGGCATCTTTGCTCACTAGTCTAGCTTCAAACTTCAAAGGATTATCTGTTACGATATTTCTCGTGAATACACAAGTCCTTCGGCTTTGGGGCTTGCAAGTACCAAATCAAAGTGTATCTCAAGGATACCAAAAACTAAGGACAAACTAAGGACTGGGAGACGCTCCACTTATACTTAACTGAAGTATTTGCAGATCAGTGACGTCGCTAGAAGACTCGTCTATCGTTTCGCTCTACCAAGGATCACTGGGTCCAAAACAAGGCGATAGTCAGGGCAGCAGTCCTTCGTAGCCGTCGGGACGCGGGGAACCTCGCAGCAAAGACCTTCGGAACCACGTCGACATACAGGGGTCGCTGAAGTGGCTGGCCGTCCTCTGGAATTTTCACACGAAGCTCCTCACGAACATCTGGCTTGGACCGTCGCCGCTTGATACCGCCCCGAGTTGGGCGCCAACTGAGGTAACGGGTTTTTAGGAACCCGTTTGGTGCCAGGGGATAACACCCGAAGACCTCTGAGTTCTCCCTGTACCGGACCACAGAAACACGGAGTCTTCTAGTCGAGTCAGAGATCAAGTTTTATTGGCAGCTACCAAGTAACAGGTGTCCTAGAAGCACGACAAACACGGGTCATGTGTTCTCAGGAGACTGTTCGTCTTTACAGAACCAGCCTTCTCCTTATATACAAAAATAATAGCTGCAAGCAAGAATTCTTGAGTTTATGATATGGCTATACACATATTTCTGCAATAATACAAAGGAGCGAAGTCATGTAGGCAAGCCCGTATTTTAGATGTCCAATTCGTGATAGATTACCTAGCCAGGCCCGGAACTCCCATCAGATATCGGTGAAGCCCCAATAAAGGAAGGCACCTCCTAGTCATAAAACTGGCCATAAACAGGGAGCGTGGACAGGTGTGTATGTGTGTAGAAAACATGATCTGTATGTGGTGAATGGTTTGTGGTATGTTGTGCATTGATGCTATCGTGTTTGGCCACTGGGCGAGGAGCTGCTCAAACAGGTTTGGCTGGAGGCAAGGGAGTCAGTTGGGACAGGTCAGGGGGAAGTCAGGGAAGGTGGACGTGTCCTTTTAGATCAAGCTCGACCTTTAATTGACTTATCATGAGGGCAAGACACAAGATGGATACAGTTTACAAAATGGAGTCTGAGGGGTCGGGACGGAAACTACGATTCGGGGGTGTTAGCATGTCTCGATCATGATGCAAATGCATAGGAATGATGTCCTAATCATTATCGGTTTGTCGATACCAAATTCGTCATGGTACGTTGATGTTTCGGGACACGGGTATCGGACCTCGATACCGGGACAACAGTAGGGTCCAGAATTTCAGAACCACAGGGATAGATATGAACAGCAAGCCCCCCTGCATATGAACATGACCAAGTTGAAGGCAGCCCCGTGCAGATCTTTCTTATTCCTCGCCACGAGTTCCCCAACCCTGAAAGCGCCGTAGAAAGCCAGGGTAAAAGTTGTCCTAAAGAGATGAACTTACCCAGCGGATCTACACACCTGTTCCAAAACCCCCAATATTGTTGGCAAAGTGTCAATAATAATTGGGCGCCTGGCGTCCAGTTGGGGACCCTGCAAATACCGCCACCCCCTCAGAGCTCTTTGCACTATGAAGGTGCTGGTGGGATTGCGTTTACTTCGAATTTTGCAAAAACGGAAACCAATGCCATGTGGCGCCTTGCACATGCAACGGAGCGCCCCCTCCCTCAATCCCCTCAGGAATGATACCACTGCAGATGACTCATGCCAGGCCCCCTCCCATTGTTCCCCAGAAAAATTGCAATAGGTGCCAAAAGCCCCCTCATAGGCCCGCCTCATCCTGGGTGCTAGGCTAGCTGCCACAAGGTCCGATAGGTCGGGTACCAAGTTGCTGTAGCTGGTGTGGGAAGGGAGTTGGCTTTTCTGCTGCTCCCGGTGGTAGGACCTGAACACCTGCATCTTAAAGTGAGAAAAAGCATCAGAAGAACGATTCAATACTCCTGGGACATGTCTGGCCTTAAACAGCACATTCAACCTCATGCATTCGAGTATTAGCTCTTTTAACAGTCGCAGCATCATTTTACACTTAACTGATTGATGGTTATTGCATTCTACTATCGACATGTTGTCAGACCAAAAGACAACAGATTGATTCCGAAGTTGTTCAGGCCAAACGGATAAGGCCACCAAAATAGGGAACAGTGTTACCCAGTGTTACCTGTTAGGCCAGACTCCACCAACCATGCTGGCCAATGCTATGCAGACCATGCCATACCAAGAATGGCATCAAACCCCTCGCTTCCTGCAGCATCTGTCATTAGGCCCAGCTCTGGGCTGGATCTAGCTGGGCTAGGCCACACCACAGTGCTACTGAAATCACGCAGGAATGCCATCCAAATCTGCATATCCTCCCAGACCTCGCCGGACAACCGGGTGTGTGATGCTGTTCTTTGAGACCCGACATTGACTGCACGATGGAACGCGGGACTGGACATTAGGATGATTTTTAATGCAAAGGTGCTGGAAAACCTTGTGCCTCTACATTTTTCTACAACCTACTACCGAGAGGACGCACAATAGTGTTCTGCGAACATTAATTTCTTGTATAGGACCCTAAACTGTGTTGTATCTTGGACCACGTTTTCTACAATGAATTGCTCTTGAGTGATTAGAGTGCATGAGTATGAGTATGTGTGCATTTGTGGATGTGAGTTTGTTCTGAGTGTGGGACCTTATTTATATGTTTGTTTGAACTAATGAAATCATGTTACATGTTATTGTTTGCAAACCCTGATAAAATATTGAAATATCAAGAATACTAAAAAAATACATATATTTTCTTCTAAAAAAAAATTCTCTACTCCTTTGGGGGAATCTGTTTTTTGTTAGCATAGCTATGTTCTAACTTTGTAGTGACTTTATGAGCACTGCTTATATGACCTTTAGACAGGTTGTTTTCCTTTGATTATTATTGGTTCTTGCTCCCCTGTCCGACCTGTCTATTATTCGCCTTTGGGGGCCCCCTTTGTCTTAGTGGTTGATCCAAGTGAGGCCAGGTTCAGTTGCTTTTGCCCTCCGGAATTCTTTATCATACTCTTTATATCCCACTCCCCGTATTTGTCATGCACACAAGCTATCCTATTTTGATAGCATGCCATCTGTGCACCTAAACCAGTGAAACGTTCAGCCATTATCACTTGGTATTTAGAGAACCCTTTTATCGAGTTAACCAGAGTTTCCTCAATCTTTTTCTTGTGAGACCAACTGGTCCACTCCTTAGGATGCACCCACTCTTTACTCTTCTCCGCGTCTTCCTTATCCGCGTTATCCAGTAACAAAGCAAACAAATCAACATACTCCCCTTTCCAGATTTTTATCTCTCACTTCTTGTGAGCTATGCCTACCCAGAAGTTTCATGGAAGATCGCAATTCACCTAAACCTAAATTTGGTAATACTTGTGCCATACCTATTGCTGTAGTCTCTTGCATCTTGGCCTAGTCACCTTCTGATATAATACTTGCTTTGGGAGGTTCGATGTGCTACTAGTAGCTGCTGCCCCTTCTGGCACATTCTGCATTACCCCTGGTTTAGACCCTTCAACCTGTGTCTCCAGCTTCCTGGCTTTCTCTAAAGCATCACCCTCGACCAACAAAGTCCCACCACCAACTGCCGAGATCCAGAATCCTGCCTTAGCTAACCAGGGAAGCAGTGCTGCCAAGCTGGCTACCAAATCTGGGTGCCCAGAAACACCACCAGACGTGCCCTCACATACAAGTATCACCTGGCTCGGGGTCCCTCTCACGGGTGGATGGCCGCTGGCACCACCGGAACAGGTTGACTGCCCCCAGTACCTCCCGGTGAAACAACTGCTGGTACTACACCACTCCCTCCATCGGATGGGACCTCCCCCACCAAGCTGAAGGTCCCGTGTCCTCAGCATACCTAGGGGGTGAGGTGCCTACACCCCCCACTCACTTGGCTCTAGTCCTCTTTGTCACTGGTGGGAATACCCTCTGGAGTCAACCCCAGACCGCCTGAGCCTCTCCTCAGTTCCTTCCTGCCCCTCAACTCTGCTTTGTAATTCCGCTAAGGACTGCCCCATATCATCGATCCTCCGCATCATGGCCTCCATGAATTCCTCCATATGCGGCGCTTTTCACCTTTCTCTGCTCTTGGCACCATAATGCACAAGTCACAAGGCATGCCAACACAGACAAACAATCCATGGACACTGGCCCAAAACTACTACTATTTATGCCAAGCATTCAAACTTCAACAACTGCCATAGGCCCCAATACTTAGCACCTAAACTTAACTTTTCCTGCCACTAGCACCACTCGGTAAAACACTGTTTTCAACTGGGCTCCCCACAATCCCAATTAAACAGATTGGCACCCCCACTCCGTGGGACTCAATAAACAGTTAGGCTGTATCCTGGCTTAACAACCAACTCCCCCGCTCCATCCACACTAGGCTGTACCCAAGAGGCTACCAAAGAAACCCACCACCTCCTCCCTCACCTCAAACTGTATACAGATCAATTTAAACAGAATTAGCCCCCTCACTCTGTGAGACTCAATAAACAATTAAGCTGTATTATGCTTAAAACCAACTTCCCCACTCCATCCACAATAAGCTGCACTAAAGAGGGTAACAAGAAAACACCCCACCTCTTCCCTCAGTTCAAAGCTTATGAAGATCGGCGTGCGCCTCAGCCTGCAGCCCGAGCCACCACCACAGGACCAGTAATGCAAGGCCGGCGAGTATTACTCAGCCAGCGTTGCTGCCAGCATGCGGTGAGACCGCACTAGTCGATGCCGATGCTGATTGCCACTGCCCAATTTCTTTCCACTCCTGCGTTGCCACCTGCTGAAAAGAAAACCAGAGAAGAGAAAAAACACGGGAACTACGCCGATCGCAGCGATGAGGCCATGCGGGAAGAAACGGCTGTGGAGCAGTGAAGTAAAAGGCAGTCCTGACGCTCCACACTCCGTTTTGTGTCCCGAGTGGATGAACCTGCAGTTCCCCCTACACTTCCGGGGACAACCCCTGTGTCGCCCAATCTGAGTCAGGACGAGAGACGGGGGCCGCATCACCATGGACATGATTACCGCCCACCCCTCCAATGCTTCGGGACCGGCACAGCCACCATAGGAGCAGCATGCCTGAGTCCTGGTTGGCACCTTGACAGTGGTAGTGTTGACTCAGTGCTCTACTTCCTTTCTGAATAGTTGTTACCTGGTCCACTAGCCTCGTAATGTGCAGTTCTATGGATGCTAATCAGCGGCGGCTCCTCCAGGGATTGCTGCGGGGCAGTGTGGGGGGTAGTAAACTCTGGAATGTGGAATGCGGCCCAACGGAGTTGTGTATATGTAAATGTAAAGGTACTTGTATAGCACACAACTACCTGGAGGCATCTCGGCACTTGTACGAATACCGCTGAGGAACCCTCCTGGCCTTTCCCTATGAAGTGCCCATTCCTGGGCACTCCCAAGGTGAAGCCAGGCATCCTAGCGTTGTTGGGGCCGTTGTGGAGATTAAGCAAGCTATTGCCCAGAGTTGCAGAGTGGGACTCATGATTAGAATAGGTACAGAGGCGAGAATTATCAGGTCCAAGGAAATTGAGGCCAAGACCCGCCGAGGCAGGAATTGAACCCTGGTCCCAGGCCAGACTTCTGCATCAGGGTCTGCCGCTCTAACCATTGAGCCACACTTCTCCACTATAAAATAAATAAATAAATAAATAAATAAATAAAACGAATTATATTGCGCGCTGCAATGCCAAATCAGCGATGCAGCGTGCAATGTGATTCGATTTATTTATTTATTTATATACACAACTCCGTTGGGTCGCATTCCGGAGTTTAGTGCCCCACCCTGCCACACCCCGCAGCACTCCCTCGAGGAGCCCCCACTGATGTTAATGGGTGCAGCCCATGCAAGTAGGGTTAACAAGTGTTATTTACTATTGGCAAAATGTTAGCATTGAGGATTCTTGCAATGCCACTGTGTGAATAGATAAAATATCATTTTTTGTTTACTTTATTCATTGTGGCTTACCTGCCCCACTTCCATACCTAACCTGAGCTGTCTTCATTCACCAAATAGTGTTTTATGCGCAATATTAAGCAGACGTGAAACCAAACCACACATTATTACCAATCCGTTGATTAAACAGCTTCTTAATATCTATAGCTGGCTACTTTGGCTTTGCAATCATTTGCATTAGAAACAGTCGTATAAAGCCAGTTAAAAAGTAACCTTTTTGCAAATCTTTTCAGAAAATGCTAAAAAATAAAAACTGTTTACTGACATGAATCCGGTTCAAACGGGGAGGCCGAATAAAGGGTTTGAGAACAGTCACAATAAGCGATGCAGTTTTCTTTTTTTTCCTGGAGTTTTATATAAAACGCGAACTCGACCCGAAGATAATCAGGTATCAGAGCGCTTTACATGAGCATTAGTTGCGTTACAGACGGACACATTCATTTTTGTTAGGCACTGGGAGATTAAGTGATTTGCCCACAATCACAGCATGTTGAGCCTCAAACCCGGTTTCCCACATTTGCGGTGAACCGCCCTAGCCGTTAGGCCACATCCTCTGTAGTTCACGCAGTTAGCAACATACTGGACTTACCAACAATTTCAACTAAGACGTGGCCAATATTCGATTATAAAAGATTTTAAAAAAACTAGCCCAGACATGAAGAGGACTCTTGAATCTCGCAAAGCCTCTGCCTTGCCACACAGGAACGCCACAATGGCTAGACGGTTTCTTTCAAACACTCGGCTGAAAAGCGAGTGTGGATATGGGCTGTGTAATACGAAAGAGTGACCCTGGGTGCGCGTTTCACGCTGGAGATGTTTTGCACTTTAATAGGCAATAATGTTGTTGATTTGCATACAAGTGAGAAGGACCTTAGAACGTTAATTATTTCCTCTCACCACCTAAATGACTGAGCCTCTTCCCTTTGATGTCGTGCCACCTTTTCTCACGTCGCTTCATGGGAATGCAACTTTATTCTCTTAAAGCTTCCGTGTGCATATCAAAACTCCTTAATGAAGTTCCCTCTTAAACGCGAATTCCCAGACACCTTCTCTCGTCCGCAGAGACCTCCTCCTCCGGCGCCCAGCTTTCAGTCAGACACCTCTGGCACCATTCGCAACTCCCCGCCAATCCCCTCCAATACACACTCAGACGAAAGCCCAGCACTGTCTGAGCGGGAGAGCAGGCCTGCACGAGGCACCTAAGTGGCTTCAACCTAGTCAGGATGAGCGCGAGCAACTCGACAAAAATGGAGAGCAGTGATTACACCATAAGACAAGCATTTACAATGCAATGGTTTTGCCTTTGTTAAAGTTAGAGCTATTGGCATTGCTCTTGACATTATTTTTATTTATGTTTTTTTTTAACATAAATAAATGGCATTGTCATTTACAATGCCACTAGCTTTATCTCTCGCAAATGACACACACAAACACACACAGAGCCCCCCCACACATACACCCACACAGAGCCCCCCCACACACACAGCCACACAGAGCCCCCCACACACACAGCCACACAGAGCCCCCCACACACACAGCCACACAAAGCCCCCCACACACACAGCCACACAAAGCTCCCCACACACACAGCCACACAGAACCCTCCACACACCCACACAGAGCCTTCCACAGACACTCACACAGCACAAGCAGGCAACAGGGGCACACGGAGGCACAAGCAGGCAACAGGGGCACACGGAGGCACAAGCAGGCAACAGGGGCACGAAAACGGAGGCACAAGCAGGCAACAGGGGCACACGGAGGCACAAGCAGGCAACAGGGGCACACGGAGCCACAAGCAGGCAACAGGGGAACACGGAGGCACAAGCAGGCGACAGGGGCACGAAAACTGAGGCACAAGCAGGCAACAGGGGCACACGGAGGCACAAGCAGGCAACAGGGGCACACGGAGGCACAAGCAGGCAACAGGGGCACACGGAGGCACAAGCAGGCAACAGGGGCACACGGAGGCACAAGCAGGCAACAGGGGCACACGGAGGCACAAGCAGTCAACAGGGGCACAAGCAGGCAACAGGGGCACACAGAGGAATAATAATCAGCGCCAGGACACCTCCGGGTAATTCAAATGCAAACTGTGTGAATATTCTAAAATAGCAAACTTCACTGAAAGAAAAGAAACGCATCCAGCTATGAATTAAAAGTTCCCTTGGAAAACGCTGCATTAATACCTGGGATAACCTGGGGCTCTAATTAGTTGAGCAGCAATGACACAGGCACATTGACAGAGGGATTTGTTGCAAAACCTTGTTTGTTTGGATCCTTGATTGTCAAATTTGTTTTTGTAAACCTTGTTCAATGTGCACACGATTCTCGGTTACAAAAGGAGCATTTTGTGACCGAGGGTAAGCGGCTTCTTATTAACTTCCCCTCTGGATCTGTGTCAGAGCTTCCAGGCTGATATCTTTACAAGCTCATTATTTTAATAATCAAAGCCTGTCAGTTCTTGTAATCTCATTATCCGATCAATCAAGCATAGTTAGCGTTCTTCAGAATTACTTGAGATGGTCTTCCCCGTAATGTATACTATCATTGTAAGAGCAGCACAAGAGTCTAAATATCCTAAATAATCACAGTTTGCCTATAACATTGTTCTGGTTCACTATAACATGTCACCCTTGCGCTGTCAGGCACTAGACATAAGACGAAGCCACATTTAAATCCAATTACACAGGGTTTCCTTTAATTTGTAAAAAAAAGTTTGCAATGTCTTTCCTTTATGTTACGGAAGCAGTTTTATAAGGAAAAATTGAGCCACTCTTCCTCTTTACATGGAACGGTGAAGTTCTTTTTTGATGACATTGACTGACCCTTATCAACCTCACCTGCCCCCTTCAAATGGGTCTCCCGGGCTGTGTAAACTATTTTTACATGGAATAATAGTGCTCGGGAATGCCCTAATTTCTATATGCCAAGATGCGCTTCATTTAGATTGTCATCACGCTCTTGATTGAACCCATCAAACGTTTGAATATTCATTATGAATCTGCTAGCGGACTGCAGATGGAGGGATGGTGGGATAGGGGAGAGCTAAAGGAGGAGGAGGGGCCAATACAATAAAACTAGAGAGGTTAGTCTGTCATATTCCTTTCCTTGTAATATATTTGTTACCCCATGGTACAAAAGGTTGCCCTGTCTAAATGCCATTATTTTGCATCTTGCGCTGAATATCAGTTAAGGAAACGTCTTTTATTTTGTTTTTCCTAAACTTGGGTATTTACCATTGTATAAGCAATTTCTCTAGCCACGCTTTGACGGTTGTGTTTTTTCTACGGAGCTACCTTGGCAGGAACATAAAAGTAGATTGCATGTTGTCCAAAATTAATACTCCAAGATGGTGTAATATGCACCAGAAATCACGTGATGGGAGATGTAAAGTTTTAAATGTAGAAAAGATAAAGAAGATGATAGTGCTGGTGGCAGGTATTTAAATATCTCTGAGATGTACATGAACTAGGGGGAGGTGTGGGCTTCGGACCAGGGGTCATGAGTACAGGTATCACAGAGGCGGCCTATTTGTGAAACTGCTGTGCAGCACGAGTAGTGTGAGCCAAAACCACGGCCACACACGGCCACACACTGACGGGAGAGCGGGAGGGGGGCGGGAACGGCCACAGGAGAGCGGGAACGGCCACACACTGACGGGAGAGCGGGAGGGGGCGGGAACGGCCACGGGAGAGCGGGAACGGCCACACACTGATGGGAGAGCGGGAGGGGGGCGGGAACGGCCACGGGAGAGCGGGAACGGCCACACAGTGACGGGAGAGCGGGAGGGGGGCGGGAACGGCCACGGGAGAGCGGGAGGGGGGCGGGAACGGCCAAACACTGACGGGAGAGCGGGAGGGGGGCGGGAACGGCCACACACTGACGGGGGGCGGGAAACGAACCAACAGCGGGAGGGGGGACAGGAAAGGGAAGACTCACCTGGACTTCCTCGGCCGGCCTAAACAAACCTCGACGAGCCCGAAAAAACGCCCCGCCCACCGAGTGAACACGTCTACATGACGTGAGCAGAAAGGGAAAAATTCTCGGGAACGCCCCCGAATCTGGTCCGGCCTTTGACGGACAGATCCGGCTCCCAATGGCTAGCCTCCATTTATGGAGCTAGCCAATGGGAGGAGGGGGCAGATACCCGACCCCACATAGAGGATTAGAGGATATCATTATTAGATTTTGCTAGCGCATGCGTACTTCGTACGCATGCATCGCTAGTCAAAACCTAAAAAGCAAGTTCAATCAATTTGAGTTAATGAAATGGGTCACCTTAGGTTTAGGGTAAACAAGCATTGACAAATGCAATCGTTCTAGCTAGTTATTAATGATTGGGCTTCTTAATAGATCATGTCTGACTATTAATAGATGGCCAATTAAGCTGTTTTTGTTGTATCTGTCCCTCATATCAGGAGGCAACTAAGATGATGCTCCCAAGTAAAAATGGCAGGATAAGATAGACGCTGCCACTAAAAGACACAAACTATGCATGTTCTCAAACACTGCTGATAACCAAATAAGCCAGCAATAGCAGTGGAACATAACAGGCTACTATCTTGGTTGATTTTTAAGACAGTCCATGATCGCAAACGTTTCTACAGTGTGCAAGAAAGCCATAAATTCAACAATGAGCTTCTGTGACAATAAAGTACAGAGGTGTGGCGCCGCGGCCAGGGCGACTGACGCTGGAATCTGGGGACCACGGTTCGATCCCCGGCTCCGGCGGCAGGTTAGCCCAGCACCATGTGACTCTGGGCAATAGCTCGCTTAATCTTCCCGACGGCCCCCAGCGCCTAGAGACCCTTACGGGTGATTGTGCGCTTTACAAATGTGGACTTTACTTTACTTTACTTTAAATTCGGGTGCAAAGGCAAATAGTGAACAACGCTGTGTTTTTATGACAGTCTAAGGCATACCAACAACACACTTCCTAAAGAAAAAAATAGAAATATATGCAATAAATATCACAAGCTGCACGTTATGTCGTATCCGCAGACCAACAAAAGGACTAAGTGAAGCCTCATCACCAACCACTGAAGGGAAAATAACTGGGAAGAAGTAACGATTCTCATACTATCAGTCCTTTTCCCCCTATAAATGCTGGAACCTATACAGGGAAAACTGCAAGGGCGTGCTCGTCATCACACAGATCCCGGTGCAAAAAGGAGTTTGCACCGGGATCGGACATTAACGGGTCCACTCGTAGTGTGTGTTACGTATGTGACATTGACACTTTGATTTTGCTATCTATGCAGGTGTTGTGAAGATGCATGTGTTTATTGCACTGTACCCATGAGTCCTGGAAGTAGGGGTGCACGGGTGCTGCGACACCCCCAAAATAACCTAGCAGGACGAGAATGAGCAATAAAAGTGCCTTTACATTTTGACTGTATCATGTTGCATGTACTTTTGTAATTTGAACCAAGTGAACAGGGGGTGAAAAGGGAAAGGATGTAGGTGGTAATGTTTTCTACCATGCAACAACATTTATAAATGTAAAGTGAAATCTATACATATTTCAAAATATAGCAGCAGCAATGAAAGTACAAATAAGGCATTTTTGTAATTCTGATTTTGAGGGAAACAAACAAAGCATGTGATAAGAACACAACACATCAAGGCACTTTAGTTGCGTGAGGAGCAAAGGAAAATATATGCTGAGCCCCGATTTCCAGACGTTATGGTTTCTCGCCTTTGTACATGACAGGTAATCTCCCGCACTTGTATATTCAGGACAGACTGCGCTAAAATGCACCCTGGGACACACGCCGCTCTCACCGCGCTGATTTGCTTCACTTGTTCTTTGTGTAAAACAGATTTTTCACACTCGCTAACAGTAACGGCAGCGCCCTCTAGCTCCCTCCCCCACTCTGAAGGTTGTTGCAGCACAATTGATTGTGGATCACACTCTGTGTGATCTTCGTCTGACAGTGTATGATCTTGGATGAACATGGGACCTCTCCCCAGCACAGGCTAAGAGAACATGCCCTGCTTCGGTCTCTTCCAGCAATGCCCCAGGGTGAGCCGAGTTTTACTCAGCGGTGCCGCAGATCCTATATGAGACTCTGACACCAAGTTTGATCCTGGTCTGGTGTCTGTGAATCCGCCACCATGTCTAATCTTTAACAGGGTGCTCTGTCACTGTGTGATCTTGGTGTTTGTTCGTGTTATCCATGCGTGTGATACTGTGCCTGACCTTCAGTTCTGTGCCGCTGACGCTATGATCCTATCCTGTTGACAGTATGTGTGATCTTGGTATCTGTGCGTGGTCTTCGTCTGGCAGTGGCCGATCTAGGCGTTTGTGACCCTCTGTCTGAGCGTCCTTGTGTTTTCTATGGAGCTGACGCCATGTGTGGTATTCGTCAGTTTGCTCTAACACAGTGTGATCTAGGCGTTTGCGACCCTCAGTCTGAGTGTCATTGTGTTTTCTATGGAGCTGACGCCATGTGTGATGTTCGTCAGTTTTGCTCTAACACTGTGTGATCTTGGTCTTTATACCTCTGTCTCTTGGAATCTGTGCAGCCGGGACTCTGGTATGAGCTCTCTGCAGCTTACAGTATTCATCAGTGAAGATGACACAGAGGGTGGCCTTAGTGTCTGTGCAGCTAACACACTACATTTGAGCTTGATCTGGCAGGTTGCGATCTTGCGTGTCTGTGACTCCCACTGTGTACACTCATTTCTATTCAGCTGCCACTCTGTCTCATCTTGGGCTTTGATCTGAGTCTGGCTGTGTGTTATCTTTGTGTCTGTGATTCCCATTCTGTACACTCGTTTCTGTGCAACGGCCTCGCTGTGTGATCTTGGGCTGTGATCTTCGCCTGGCTGTGTGAGTGTGTGTGATCTTGGTGTCTGTGACTTCCACTGTGTGTATTCATTTCTATTTTAACTGCACTCAGTGTGATCTTGGGTTACGATCTGCCTCTAGCAGCCTGTGATCTTGTATTAACCCAACACATCTCCCCGCCTGGTACCCCGGCGCTATGACAGCAACCAGATCTGACATGCTTACAGTACCGCGGCGCTATGACCGCACACGGATTTGACTTGCTCACGGCACCGAGGCGCTATGACCGCACACAGATCTGACTGTGTGCGGTAGAGCGGGAGGGGGCGGGAACGGCCACGGGAGAGCGGGAGGGGGGCGGGAACGGCCACGGGAGAGCGGGAGGGGGGCGGGAAACGAACCAACAGCGGGAGGGGGGACAGGAAAGGGAAGACTCACCTGGACTTCCTCGGCCGGCCTAAACAAACCTCGACGAGCCCGAAAAAACGCCCCGCCCACCGAGTGAACACGTCTACATGACGTGAGCAGAAAGGGAAAAATTCTCGGGAACGCCCCCGAATCTGGTCCGGCCTTTGACGGACAGATCCGGCTCCCAATGGCTAGCCTCCATTTATGGAGCTAGCCAATGGGAGGAGGGGGCAGATACCCGACCCCACATAGAGGATTAGAGGATATCATTAGATTTTGCAAGCGCATGCGTACTTCGTACGCATGCATCGCTAGTCAAAACCTAAAAAACACTATCTGGGCAAGATGTAAGTGTGTTTTTCATGCCAGCCTTTTATAAGGATATAGGGTTGTCCCTGTTAGCAAGGGCGTGGCTTGGGGTGTGGGGATGTACATGGGATGTGAACCTCTACTCAATTTAATGCATTCTTGGCTTGGTAAATGGGCCAGGGGACCCTGAGTCAGGGCTGCTATGTCTGTGTCGGATTTTGTCACCACACACATAGAATAAAATACAAAACAGTGACCTTGCATGTAGCATAGGAGAGAGAGAGTGAGAAATGAATCCGGAGGATGAATTTCAAATTGTGAAACCAGATAACCTGGAATCAATAGTGGCTGCGATGCTTGTTCAAATTGTGTGATCCTAGGACGATATTCTTAGCAAATAGTGCCTCTTTTTTATCATATAGGAGAGTATTTTCAAATACCTGAGTTCAGGATGTGCACTGTACAAACACCTCTTATGTTTGATTGAATAGAATATAAAATTGCTCCATCTATAATAAGAATCTAGGCCACGTTTAGGGTTTACATGACTCCTGCCTTGCCTCTTAGTTCACATATGGCAATGTCGTTGCAGGGGCGAGTCATTAATGTTTCTAAGTTTATGTTTTAAAAAATGTCTCTCTATGTAGTGATATAATCTGATGTACTAAGGTGAAAATCTTCCTGCATGTTAAAGAAACAGACTTTTTTGAATTTTTAACAGACTGTATCATATTTTTACATTATGTTTGTTGCCACATATTTTTATGGCTTGACTTGTGCGCAGATTTTTAGTCCAGTCAGATCCTTGACTCTCCTCTGGTTCAGCACACTATATTAATTTGCTGGCTCGCCCAACACTATTTGCAACTCAGGCTTAGTACATAGGGCTACCAGTTACTTGATTCAATGATTTGTAAAAGGAGAGTACTGGAAACATGGAGCCCTGTCAATATGATCAGATTTGACAACCCTACAATAATTTGAAACTCCACTATTGAGGCTTGTCTTAGCAGAGACGAAGGAGAGTGTGTGCAGTGAAAATACATTCAAAATAAGTGATCCCAGGACTGGAACTCCAGGCCATTGTGCTGCGCATTACCATAGCTAAAGTTCCAGTGAGAACTTTCAAGCCCGGGTAGAATGGGCAAGGATGTAGCTTCCAAGGTGTGTTTGTGGTGCAGCCAGAATGCATTCTTGACTTGGTAGTTGGGTCTGCTATGTCTGTGTCAATTTTTCCAATTACTCTCAGTACACTAAGAGCGGTTAACTTTTCATTTTTTGGAGCGCAACATTAAACATGTATAGTGACTGGTTTACCAAAAAAATGTAAATCTGATCTCATAGCTTTACTCCTTAAATGGTTGCAAAGTTACTACTTTTTTGGAATTCACAAACATTGTCAGTACTAGGCTTGGAAAACGGTGTCAGCCTCAGGTTTCCAGGCATACTACTGGCAATCAAACACTCAAAAGTTGATTAGATGAATGCTTGCAAATAGTCTAACTAGTGGCGAGTGCTTAGGTTAATATTAGAACCTATAGTTTTTCAACCACTTCGCCACACCAAATAAAGGTCCACCAAATCAGTAGTGATGCTATTCCTATTGAGAACAGTCCATCCTAAACCTTGGTAAATTCTCCCCTCCACCCTGCAGTCCACTGCTTTTTAAGCCCTGCCCAAATCTCCCTGATTACGCTCCATCCCAGCCTGTTTCATGTGGTCTCATTATTGATCGTGGAAGCTGGGTACAGGTGGCTTATCCAGGCTTCAGCATCTGAGCAACAAATTGTCAGATTCTAAAAAAATCACATTAGTGTAGTGTCTTGCGAGTTAAAAAGTGACAGCATCCTTTTGGCTCCTGCTGGACTCCATAGATCTGTGATGTAAGTGTTAGAGCAGAATGCAATGAAGGCTGATTTAGAATGTTAATTTCGCAGTTACACACAGAAGGATCAGTACGTGTATTACTAAGCTCCATGTGTGGTGTAATTATCGGTTGGTACCCAGGCTAAAGAAGATACTACAAATTGGTGACGAAATGGGAGATAAGTAATCCGAAGATCGACAGTGTTCCCCCAGAGAGTTTGCTGTGGTCCAAGCAAGCTGCTCGTGCGGGCCACGTGTACCGTAGTCAAAGTACGAAATTTACACTTAATGCATGTGGAGTCAAAGCGCAGCTCCAATATCTGTGAAGCAGTTGAAGAAAATGAGAGCATTGCAGAGAATCTACACGTCGGTGGCCGATAACCTATTGGTCAGGCCATACATAAAGGTACGGTGCTGGCACGCAAGATAAAGTCATACGTTATACGGAGCGGTGCTGTCAAAGGCGGATTCGTGCACATACAGAAAAGAAGCACTAAAGGCTGCAGAAGTCAAATACAAATAAAATACATAAAGTGCTGGCTGACTAAACAATTGACAAGAAAGCACTGTCATTGCACTTAGCAGATCCTCTATAACTGGGGCTCTACGACCTCAGCACCGGGTGAGGAGACCAAAGAAGAAGCACAAAGGTTGTTGTAGGAAGCTGCCTCCGTATGTGATATTGCCACTAGGAGGTAATACCATGCACAGAGTCCAGGGGTTCCCCAAACGAGTACAAGGATCAATGTAATTCCCAAAGTTCTCTATTAGTGGTAGTGTGGGCAAGCAGCCTTATGACTAACACAGAGGAGTGTAATGCATTTTTTACACAACAGTGATCAATAATGGACACACAACTGTAGAAGGAGATCCACATCAATTTTAGAAAATAATACTTTGTTTCTACTTTATTTTAAGACCAAGATCTTCGTAATGAGATAAGTATGTTTTCAATTAAAAATACTTTGCACTTTAAAAAATCGACACAAAAACTTTTCAACACAGTCAAATGTTATCATATGGGGATAACAATATTGCGGTTAAACAGGTAAGTACTGCACTTACAATCCCAGGCTTTGGAGCCATAAGTCAGCAAGAGCCAGGGGTCAGGTGAGTACCAAAACTGCACCCCTACCAGCACAGGGCGGCCGGGTGCAGAGGGCAAAATCGGAGTAAGGCCCAATGCTTTCCAATGGAGACAGGCGATGCCTGGAGCCACAATTCTCTATGGTAAGTAGATCGGTTGCAGAGGCCAAGCTTTGGAGGTTAGGTTAAGCACAGGGGTGGGCACAAAGCAGCACCAAACAGACTCAACCAGCGGCAGAGGGGCAGCCGTGTGCAGGGTGCAATTTCAACATCAGGCACCCAATGCTTTTCAATATCGATTCTTCTTTTGGCAAAGATGCTGCAGGCGTGGCACCGTAGGTTGCAGGAGGAACATTAATGACAGCAGAGTACAGATGTAGCGAGTTGTATAGGCACTGTTGGTTCAGCTTACCAAGGCCTAGGGGCTTCAGATGCAGAGGTGCCTTTCAACATGGGAGTCTTCTTACTAGAGCAGGTCCAGTTCCGGGGGAAGCCTCTGGATTCACAATGTAG
This sequence comes from Lissotriton helveticus, assembly GCF_964261635.1. Lineage (NCBI taxonomy): Eukaryota > Metazoa > Chordata > Amphibia > Caudata > Salamandridae > Lissotriton > Lissotriton helveticus. The sequence goes on from NC_136067.1 coordinate 1,351,988,965, forward strand.
GCGCCATCGTGGGGGTCAGGAGCAGTCAGTCAATGCTGATCACAAGGTCAGGATCATGGGGGAGAAATTACTGCACAGGTGAGCTATTTAGACTTCAGCTTTGGGCGTCGGATGCAGAGTTGGCAGAAGAAGTGGAACCGCCTGGATTCGGAGTCCTTGGAGTAGGTTTCTTCTGGACAGGTCTGCTGTCCAAGGGAGATTGGAGACTTTTTCAAAAGAAGCCCTCCTCCCAGGGTTTTCAGAGGTTACAGGCTGCAAGATGAGACGCAGGTTCTCACAAGCTGGAGACATGCCGGTAGGGCTGGGGCCAAGGCAGTCATCATCTTCAGTCTTCTCTGCAAGGTAGTCTTCCTTTTTCTTAGGTCATCACAGATCTAATTGCCAGGTCTGGGGGAGCCACCTAAATACTAAATTTAGAAGGTGTTTTAGGGGAGTAATAGGTAGGGCTAATGGTCACCTTACCTGGGGTGGCTACACCCTCTTTTATGCCACAGTCCAGTGGGAAGGGGCACAGACCTAGCCCTGATTGGAGGGGTCACCCATCTTCAAGGTGGTGGAGACTGAAAGATGTGCTTCACCCACTTTAGGGGTAGAGTTGGCATAGGTGGGCTCACCTCCTACTCTTTTGAGTTTTCCCACCCAAAGTGGGAGTGTAAACCAAGGGATGCCATCTGCTGCTAGCAGCAGAGGCTGGGGGATCACATTACAAAGACATCAGGCCTTTGAAGCAACCCTCTTCGAGCACTGGCCCATCCTGGGGGAGGAGGTGTGATACCTCTGCCCAGGATGTGCATTGTTTCTGGTCCCAGAGAGCAGGGGCCCTCTACTTAGAGGTTCAGAAACATGCCTGGCGGTGGCTAGCTACCCACAGCCAGTCAGAGACCACACCAAGGTTGGCAGGCTTTCAGGGAGTACCTCTGAGGTGCCCTCTGAGTACATGTTTTAATGAATCTCAACTGGCATCACTGGGTTTAATACAAGAAGCTGTTTGGTACTAAACACTCCTGGGTTTAGTGAATAATTCATGGTGCTGTAGAATTCGAGTTTCCAAGTTCCCAGCCAATGCACTCTCTTTGGCTTCCCTGACACTTAAAATATTAAGGAAGAGACCCTAATACTGTAGGGGTGTATCTGCACATGCGGATATGCCCACCCCTGGGATACAGTGCACCCTGCCTTAGGGCTGGTAAAGGCCTACTGGACGGGTGACTTACCTATATCTTATACAGTTCTATCGGGCATGGCACCAAGGCAATGGACCATGTTGACTTGGTTGCTTTTTTTACCTCACAGGGACTGCCTCCAGGCCCTAGGTACTGAGGGTACCACTTACTTTGACTTACATGGGGGCAGAAGTACCAATTGCGGACATGTTTTTAGGGAAATACACTGGTACTCAGAACCTGGACAGAAGGACCCAGTACTCTACAGTCAAAGTTGCATCAAAAGCCAGGGGAAAAGTGGAGGGGGGTACTGCAACATAACCTCATTTTCTCACAGTTGTGCTTACTGAGCTGTCCAATACCTTAAGTGGCACACCACCAAAGCTGTGAGGTGGCGGCTCAGAACAACTTCCGAGGTCTCCAGAAAGTGAAGGGCTCCGATAGAAATGAAGCAGGAGATCACCGTATCACAAGCTGTCCAGGACGCCGATCCATTGCAGGGCCTCAGAGATGGTGCAGATGATGCAGGTCCTAGTGGACAGCCGCCAATCTCTAAAAGAGTTCCACCCTCAATGTCAGCCACTCCAATAAATGGCTACAATTCTGACGCCTTCCTGAAACCACCACCACCATTCGATACAGCCAAAAAGCAAAATATTGGTGATAGATGGATTGTTTCGATAGAGACATTTGAAGATTTCATTGATACACTTCGAAGAAACTGATAACAAAAAGATTAGCAAATACCTCAAAATCTTGCTGGTGATGGTGTAAAAGAAGTCATAAGGAAGATACAGCAAACTGACAAAGAAATCACTTACCATCAAATTAAATAAAGTTTTGAATCTCAAATTCAATCCTATGCCCAATGTAGATTACGAAACATACATTTTAGTTAAGAATGACAGAAAGTTGATTAAGCCATCGATGAATTTGTGGAGAGACTTGACACACTCATCAAACACTGAAGTTAAATGAATTTAATGACGAAGAAGTTATACGTCTTAGAGATTTGAATGGATGCTTGTCAGATTTATTCAGATGACAAATGCTGAGAGAAACTCTTAGTCCAGAGCGATTGTTAATGGCTGCCCGAACTCAAGATTGTGCCGATTGACAAGCTGCCGACATGTAAGATGGAGGTGCCCAGAATGAATCAGTCATGAGTGTGAAAAGAAAGCTCAAGTTGTTTTTCAGTTGTCGATTTTCATTTCCACATGAAGGTAAATGTCCCATCATTGGACAGCTATGTAAAGGTTGTGGGAAGAATAATAATTTTGTGATGGTTTGTAAAGAAAAGGGAATGTCCCAGAAGCAACATCAGTTAAAACAAATCAACACTCAAGAAAGTCACTTTTCATCTAATTCATCATCAAACTGTTTTTCTAAATCAGTGCCAAGTGAAAGTGAGGAAGATGGCTGTGTCATGTCAATGTTTACCTCAGAAAAGCATGCACATGTTGGACTGGTTGCATGTAAAGAAAAATGTCAGTCAAATAAAATTCGACATGCTAAAGCACCAAAGTCATTCAAACAATGTCCAAAGATTACACTGAAAGTAAATGATTGTCTGATACATTTCATCATTGACAGTGGTGCTTCTATAAACATTATGCCTGAGGAGAAATATAATGAACTGTCTCCATTACCACAACACCATTGAAAACTAAATTATACACATGAGCTGTCTCCACACCCTTAGAATGTCAAGGTTCATTTGTAGCAATAATGAAACAAAAGAAAACAAACATGCAAGCACCCATCCATTGTGCTTCAAGGTACTGCGTCCAGTGCCTGTCTACTCAGCTTCAATACTGCTGCTGATTTGGGACTGATTTCCATAAACTACAACATGAATGCTCACCACAAAATAGTAAGTCAATTCCCTTAATTATTTCATGGTTTCGGAAAGATGTTGACAATGAAAGTAATACTGCATATTAATGAGGATGTCAGTCCTGTTTTTGCAAAGACGTAGAAAAATTGTGTTTCATTTACAAGTCTCTGCTTAAAGGGAACTTGAGCAGTTACTTAAGCATGATCTCATTGAGCGTTCTACTGGTCCCACGCCCTGCGTTTCTCCCATAGTGGTAGTGCCCAAAAAAAGACACTGAAGGAGCAGTACGCTTATGCGTTGAAATGCACCAGTAAAACAAGGCAATTGAACTGGAGCGACATCCAGGTCCACACATTGCTGACATGATGGTGCAATTAAATGATGCCAGCGTCTTCTATCACCTTGATTTGAGTAAAGGTTATCATCAATTGCAGGTACATCAAATTGCAGGTACATTTCAACCTTTTCTACGAATGTTGGTCTGCTTCAAAACAAAAGGATAGGTTTTTGGGGTGTCATCAGTTTCAGAACTTTTTCAAGACACCATCTGACGTATCATACAGCCTGTCATGAATGCGTTCAATTATAGCGATGACATAATGGTTTTCAGAGCTACACAAAAGGAGTATGATAAAGCTCACACACAAGTGTGTCATTTACTTGCTAATGAAGGTTTGACTTTGAATGCAAATAAATGTGAGTTCCACAAGACAAAGTTGAAATTATCTGGGCATATCTTTTTTGATGGGAGTATGACGCCTGATCCTGTTAAAGTACAAGTGCTGTTAAATGCTGAGCCCCCACAAGATGTTTCTATGGTGAGTTAATTTCTTGGCATGGCAAGCTACTGTTCCAGATGTATGTTAGACTTTGCCACTGTAAGTTCTCCATTGAAAGAGTTGACAAAAATAAAGCTTCATTTCATTGGTCACATGAACGTGAGAAAAGTTTCAAGAAAATCAAACAAGCCTTTGAGAATGCTACTGAAATTACATATTTCAATCCGAAGATTCATGCAGAGGTTGCTGTCGATGTTAGCCCAGTTGGGTTAGGTACCATGCTTGCACAGCACAGTGGACACCCGAATGCTCAAAGGCATATTGTGGCATATGCAAGTAGGAGTTTGTGACAAATAGAATGTGCTCATTCACAACCTGAAAAAGTAAGTTTAGCTGTGTTATGGGCTTGTGAACATTCACATGTATTCCTATATGGAAAGCCTTTTACGCTGGTCACTGATCATCAAGCTTTACTATCTATATTTGGCAATCCAAAGGCCAAGATACCTCCTTGCATTGAGCGATGGGGTCTACGATTACAATAGTATAATTTTAATGCTGTGCATCATCCTGGGAAGAATCAGAACCCTACTGACTACTTTTCTAGAGTGCATATACAAGGTCATTGTACTCCATCTAAGACGGCTGAAGCCTGTATCAATTTAATTGTAAAATCGAACACACCAGCTGCCATTTCACTGTCATGAGCCAATATAGTGATGTGCTAAAGTTAAAAGATATAATCACACATCTGTCATGGAACCAACACACAGACCTCTTGTGTATATAAAAAAAAATACAAAAATGTCAAAGACAAACTGTCCATATCTCAGGAAGGAGTTATATTGTGAAGTTTGAGAACCCTGATTCCAACTCGTGGAATCGTTGCCACAAAATGGGCTCTCCAAAACTGAGTCTGATTACCATATCTCGATGAGCAGGTTGAAAAGGAATTAAAAGCCTGTCATCTGTGCAACTGTCTTTCTACTAAAATTATTCAACACACCTTAAACATGTCACAGATCCCGAAGCATGCCTGCGAGAAAGTAGCCATTGACTTTTTCAGTCCACTTGACAATGGACCTCAACTGATGGTGATTGTGGACAGATACTCATGATTTCCATTAATTGACAATCTCTCATCTACCATTCATGACTGAGTCATTAAGAGACTAGATGGCATTTTTGTGACATGGGGTGTTCCAGCCATATTGAAATCTGACAATGGCCCGCTGTTTAAAAGTCATGAGTTAAAAGATTTGAGAGAGCATCTGAATATATATCCCACAGCTTCCTCAGGCCCCCTGACGTTCAAGCCCCCTTGATGACAGATAAGCGCTGGGCAGGGGCAAGACTTACAATGCATCTCACCCTTCGTGCAGTCACGAACAGCGCGGCAGCTGCCCTTGCTGTACCTGGACCAGGAGCTGGACCCGGGCCGATCCAATACCTTGGGAACACGAAATACTGCCGGAGCAGGAACCAGTAAAGGACCCGGCCAACTTGCTGAACGGGGCTATATATATATATATATATATATATATATATATATATATATATATATATATATATATATATATATATATATATATATGTCCTTCAAAGTTTCCAAGTAAACGCACACTCGAAGTTCTGGATTGCAAGTAGCTCGTTTATTATTCGTTACGCGTTTCAACAGAAATGTCTTGATCACACGATCAATATATATATGCAAAAAGAGAAGCAGAGAACTCTGGGCAGTTCTCAAGTTTAGGTGGAAAGCAGCTCGAACTTAGAGCATTCTCAACACCAGCGACACACTAATCAATCAATCAATTGTAAGCTTTATTCGATTTTAAAAACACAAACCATAAAAGCATCCTAAGATCATAAAACTTTGTACATCACAAAGTACTAAAAATTCATTAAAAATGACAATTCATGTATAAAAACAAACACTTAGCAGTTTACCCCCCCGCAAGCTTTGTATCCAGAATATCTAATTAAGGATTTTCCTATCTATAACTCAATGACATATTTTTTTTTATAGTAAGTATGGGCGAAAAATCCGTTCCGCTTGCGAAATTTGTGGATTTTCGATAATTTCGCGATCCGCGAATCTCGCGAAATTGCAAAAAAATCCGCAAATCTGCTCGCAGGCGGATTTTTTTTCACACATGGCCACTGGAGACAAATCTTCCGGCCCTTTATGCAGCTGCAGTGTAGGAAAAGCACTATACATTTACCCAAAGAGGTAGCACTTACTGATTAGCCAGTAGAAAGTACTCCAGTTGAGTAGAGGTATCGCACAAAACAATGGCGTATTCTTGGATAAATATGAAGGGCAGGGTTCATTCTGGCACGATGCTCCTGTCACAAAAATTAAACCTCAACAGGAAGCACTTACAAATATAAATAAAGCAGGTGCCCGAGTTGAAGCTCAAATTCAGTAACGCATTCATCAGCCCAAAAACAATCGTGATCTTTGTCGAGGCTGGGCAGGTGTGCCTTCTCCACATGTCTACCCTCGAGGATTGGCTGTAATGCTTGATGGAGGCATTTGCATCGTTGACTTTTATGAGCGCAGTGCCCGTGCGGTTCCTGTGACCAGGAGCTTCTTTCTTCTCGTCTGCTGCACTGATCGGTCTCTGACCTTTTATGAACACAAGAGGCATGTGAACTCGTGTAGAAGCCCGCCCCACCCGTTTGGCCCCACCACACACACTGGCGGTGTGCACCGTCTTCCGCCCTTTACCCACAGCTCACTCAAGGGACCCTGGTGCCCTTCGGCGTGATGGCAATGTTGCACACGCGTTGTCACTGGAGACAACTCTTTGGCCCTTTGCGCAGCTGTAGTGTAGGAAGGGCACGATACATCTGCCCAGCGAGTTAGCACTTGCTGATTGGTCAGTGGAGGGTACTCAAGTTGTGTGGAGGCGTCGCGCGGAACGATGGCATCTTCTTGGAAGGATGCAGGGCAGGGTTCATTCTGGAGCGATGCTCCTGTCACAAGGGTTAGACCTGAATGGGAAGCACTTGCAGGTATAGATGGAGCGGTTGGCCGAGTTCAAGCTCAAATTCAGTGGCTGATTTATCTGCCCGTAGGAATCGTGAGCTTCATCGTGGCTGGGCAGGTGGGCTTTCTCCCCATATCTACCCTCGAAAATTGGCTGTGATGCTTGATGGAGGCATTTGCGTCCTTGACTTTCACGAGCGCAATCCCCATGCAGTTCCTGTGACCAGGGGCTTCTTTCTCCTCATCTGCTGCTCTGATTGGTCTTTGACCTTTTATACACACAAGAGGCATGTGAACTCGCACAGAAGCCCGCCCGTTTGGCCCTGCCCACACACTAGCTGTGTGCACCGTCTTCCCGCCATTTACCCACTATGATGGACAGCTCACTCAAGGGACCCCTGCGCCCTTTGACGCGATGGCATAGTAACACACACATGGTCACTGGAGACAACTCTTCTAGCACTTTACGCAGCTGTAGTGTAGGAAAAGCACTATACATTTACCCAACGAGGTAGCACTTACTCATTAGCCAGTAGAAGTACAGAAAGTACAGTCTATATGTGCAAAACTGCAAATCCAAGAGTTTGCGAATTTTTTTGTAAACTCGCGGATTTTTTTGCAATTTTGCGCGGATTTGGGGACCGCAAATCCGCAAAATTCACCCATACTTAATTTATAGTAGTGTTTGACATCTCAATATTTAATAATATGGTACAAGGAATAAGGAAGAAAGTGCAAAGTACAAAGGCATTTATTTTAACTACAAATAAGTATACAGTACAAACATCATTTGTCATATTATGTCCCAGTTTCTTCATAAACCAGTGCTTCGAGTTATGAATTATTGTGTCTCAGTTTAATTGCCTTCTGAATGAAGATTGCCACGGCATTACAGACTTTAACATTACCTAGACTGCAGATATATTCAAAAGTGGGTCCATATAAAAATAACCTCTCCTTTAAGAACAGAGGTCGTAAAAGACACTTCCTAAGCTTCCTATAAAAGTTGCAAAACAAAATAAAATGTAACGCTGTCTGGTTTGATTTTCCATCACAGGGGCACTTTGGCAAATTTTGGCTCCACATGCCCATTTTTGGAAAAGCTATTAAAAAGTGAGCCAGACCCATCCGCAATCTTATAAGGTAAAATCTGTGTGTTGTGTTTGTAAAAGTAGTAAGTAAATAATCTTGTGTCCCATTCCCAAAAGTTCTCTCACAGTAATTCTTTGTCAAGGGTTTCACATTAGCATCTACTTCCCTCAAAGAGTTACGTGAGTCCGCCAAACTTCTTTTTAATTCATTTTTATCATATTCGAGTACTTGGGAGGGATTTTCTAGGTCAACATCCTCGACACATTCCTTTAAAAGATTTCTCATATATATTAACCACGGGATTTTATTCCCATGGTCAAGGGCAATGCAGTCTCTGATTACCTCTTGTGTAAACATTGCACCCTCTTTGCTCCATATCCCATACCAAGTATTTAAACTTACGGTACTTATAAAAATACTAATGTACGGTGCCCCAAGTTCTTTATGTGCACTATATGTAGGGGTGGAGTTTGGTACAGCAAGCAATCTTCGTGAGAAGTTAGTTTCTTGGGTTTGGAGGGATGAACAATTTGTCACTCCCAAAAGTGCTGCTCCGTAACAAGTTCCATTTACACATTTACTACTATATAAAGTCATGATTTCCCTAATAGGTTTATTTCCAATCTTTTTTGAAAACCTAAAGACCGCCTCTGTCGACCTGGTAAGCTTTAATTTGCATTGCTCAACCTGGGTTCTCCAGTGTCCTTGATCATTGTAAACTAAACCCAGATATACAAATGAGTTTGTTTCTTTAATAGGAACACTATTTACATGGTGAATCTTTGTTTTTGATTTCCCTTGTCCACACACCATCGAGAAGGTTTTATTCAAATTTAAAGCAAGGTCCCTATCATGCATATATTCAGCAAATTTTTCTATCAGGGACTGAAATCCATTTGCAGTTCTTGATAGAAGAACTGCGTCATCCGCATAGAGTAAAAGTGGAACGGCGCGTTTACCTACTCTTGAGGTGTCAGCATTTACATTTTGAAACTTTGCATTCACACCGTTTACATATAGGGAAAATAAAAGGGGGGCCCTGTCTAATTCCCCGAGTTACCCTAAAACTTGATGTACACTCTCCTCCAACCCCGTAATGCACTCTAGTACTCAGACGACTGTACAATTGTGAAAGATAATTCATGATGTCATTTGGTGCCCCCATGTTAATCAATGTTTCCCATAATTTTGAATGGTTTACTAGGTCAAACGCACATGTGAGGTCAATAAAACAAAGATGTAAGTGACCCTTTTTCGCAATTGTATATTTGGAAATAAGAATAGGCCCACATTTTGTTTGAAGATGTCTATAGGGACACCATCAACACAAGGTGCCTTTTCATTAGCACATTTTTCTAAGGCCGAAGTAACGTCATTTACAGTAATGGGTCTAAATTAACGTTATCAAAATTTATGAAGATATTATTATCGTCTGATTCAGAAGAATATATTGTGTCACTATGAACTGTTAATACAGAAATGTCATTTTCTGAGTTAAAAACCTTCGTAAAATGGTTAATCCACTCTTGGGGTTGTACTAAGCTTTCAATCTTTACAGCACTATTGTCTTTAAAATATGGATGGTTTATCGTTTTCCAAAAAAGGGAGAAGTCCCTAGTATTTGCTGCCTGTGTAAGCTTCTCCTATGTCTCGCTTTGAATTTCTCTCTTTCTTCTTCCCACTGTCAATTTATATATCCTCCTCCGATTTTTAATCTGTTCGATGTCTTTTGGCCTAATCTTCAGAACATTCTTTAGTAGGCGGTTTGCCTCTGTACAATCTGAGTCAAACCAACTAACTATCTTCTTCTTATTTTTATTATTCTTTACTTTTAAGCCCTGAGAAATTGCTTCGGTTATTTTGCGAAAAGCCCCATTAATATCTTTATTTGTAGAATCCCCGCTGTTACATAATTCTATATAATTTTTACACTTGCTCAATAATCTCTCTATAAAATTGGTCTGATTTATCCCAGACCATTTGATCGAAATACCATTTTCTCCCTGGGTTTTTATATTTTGTACCAAACACAATCCTCCACAGGGGATATCATTTAACCTGACAGTTAAAAATACTGGGTTGTGGTCCCTTAAACAGCTTTTTTCCACCTCCATTTTTACTATCTGATTCTGGCCTTGTACCGAGAATATTATATGGTCAATTACTGAACACTGGCCATGCCCTTCAAATGTTGGTAACTCCACTTGTCCCTTCTGTAGCGTCTGATCCACTACTTCCAAATTATATTTGCACAGAACCCAGTTAATTGATTCTCCGTACGAATTATGTGGGAAATGAGTATAACTTTCTCCGAACTCATTCTCATATCCACAGTACTTTCCTTCGAGAATGTCACATTTCCTACAATTAAAATCTCCAACCCAAAACAAAAGGTAGTCACCCTTGATCTGTTTTAGAAATAGATCAAGCTCCTTTTAAAGGGATAGAATTACTTGATTTCTATTACTGTCAAAGACATTATTATATAAGTTAATTATCACAAAACACTGATGGTCATTAGTGTTTAACCTCAGAAACGGGAAATAAGGTGAATCAATATAAACATGCTTCAATGTCAGCGGACGTGTAACCGCCAGTAAAACAGCTAAGAGACACACTAAATTTGCCGTCTTCAAATGTCTGATTTTCTATCAAAGTCTTTAAACATAGGATCAGCACAGTGCCATCCACGCCGAAAGGGACAAAGTCTTTTGCCATTTCTACAGCAAAGTCTTTAGGCATATGATTAGCAGAATGCTATCCATGCCGAGCTGTAAAATGGCCAAAGCCTTTTACAACTCCAGGCATATTAATGCAGCTCTGGATTGGTAAAATACCAGCCAAACCAACCTGAAATGAATAAAAGCAACCCCTGACACGTGTTTTGCTCTCAATAGAGCTCTTCAGAGAGGTATAACTTTGTCCAGACACAAGGGACCACCCAGTATAAGGCAAAACAAAACCCTTTCATGCCTAGAGTGATGCATAAATTATGCAAAAAAAGAAGCAGAGAACTCTGGGTAGTGCTCAAGTTTAGGTGGAAAGCAGCTCCAATATAGAGCACTCTCAACACCGGCGACACTTTAAATGTGCTCACCTCAAATGTCTGCTTTTCTATCGAAGTCTTTAAGCGTCGGATGAGCACAGTGCCATCCATGCAGAGATAGAAAGGGACAATCTAACAGATGTATCAACGTTGCATTTTGCGATTCCATAATAGCTAATTTTACTGATTCGCTATTATGGAATCGCAAAATGCAATTTGTGTAGGTTTCGCAAAACAATTTGCGATTCCTACATATTCCTTAACAGTGAATCGCAAATTGCAATTTGCTATTAAGGAATCCCTTCCCATTCAATCCAGGAATGAATGGGAAGACATTCCCAATTTGGGATTACCAAATTGGTAATTGCAAATTACAATTACAGTTTCAAGGGTGATAGGGGGCCAAAACGCCACCCTGCTGCACCCCCAAAAAAGGAAAGTGTGCACATGTGGTGCACATACATGCCATAAGGGCATGTGTGTGTGCCGCATGGCACTTACAAAAAATGCAAAAATGTGCATTTTTCTAAGGATTTGCAAATTACCACCAAGTTGAAGTTGGTGGTATTTGCGATTCCCTAAAGCAGGGTTGAAATTTTTAACTGCTTCCTGCACTGCATTTAAGGAATCGCAAATTGCGATTCCCTAAATACCTCCGCAAAATAGGTAATCGCAAAAATTGTGATTCCCTATTTTGTGACTACCTTTTGAGATGATACATCCCAAAAGGCTTTTTACCATTCACAAACAGCCCAACTCTGCAAATCGGCCCGTTTGCGACCGGTAAAAAGCTTTAGACATCTGGCCAGAAGTCTTTTGCCATTTCTACGGCAAAGTCTTTAAGCATAGGAATAGCACAGTGCTATCCATGTCGAGCTCCAAAATCACCAAAACCTTTTACCACTCCAGGCACAATATTACAGCTTTGGATTGGTAAAATACCAGCCAAGCCAACCTGAAATTAATAAAAGCAACCCCTGACACATGTTTCGCTCTCATTAGAGCTCTTCAGAGAGGCATAGCTTTGTTCAGAACCTTGGTTCTGAACTAGCATTCTACTTACTGCAAAGCACTTCAACACCTCGTCAAGGGTAGCAAGCACAATATAAATATAATTTACAATTACAGTTACAGTGCAAATGTTCCCCCTGCCAGAACCTATCTTCCCCTTCCCTCCCATGCTGTCCTTACCCCTATCGGTTCATCCCTGACCCACACAGAAGCACCCACACACATTTACCACTTGTGCCAATGGAGTAGCGTGCTCCCAGTCAGCAAAGTGCTTCAGGGCCTTATCAGGGGTAGTAATCACTACATTAAAAACGTAATACACTGCACCAAATTCTGTGGCTCCACAAGTTCAGCTCAAATTTTGACTCAGTGGACATGCATGCAAACAACAAGAAACTTCTTGCACGCCATCCGGAACTGCAGCCAACCAAGTATATTAACTATGCAAGGCATAATATTTTTTTCAAATCCAGCTACGTCTGAAGTTAGTATATTGTACTCAATACAATGCTGTATTATTAATAATTAGGCACCTACTTTGAAATATAGAGCAAGGTCCATAGTGCACATGTAACCCACTTAAGTACATATTTTGAAACAAACTAAAGTTTGATAACCTATATCTGCTCTCATCCTGATTCTGTTCTCAGGTGCACGTTAGAGGGTTTAATATGCTGATAACTGTGTATCCTTTCCAAAAATGATTTGGTCTTACACATGGATGTTTTGGCACATCAAAAAATAAATCAAGCCATGGAGATAAACCCGGTATTGTTTTATCAGAATAACAAAACATGATACATGAAGGAAATTTACACGAAAGTTCCATTACTCTGTTAAAGATAATGTAGCCAGGGGCTTGGGTATCAATAGTAAAGTAGGTGCAGTTGAACAAGGGACCAAGGGCCCGATGTAGGTGGCCATTACCGGTCGGTAACGGCCGAATTCGGCCGTTACCGACCGGTAAATGGGTCATTGAGATGTAGGGGACCATTTTTACAGAATTGGTAAATTTACCGAATCGGTAAATTTACCGATTCTGTAAAATACCGAATCGGTAATTTTACCGATTCGGTAAATCTCACATGTAGGTGGCACTGCAAACAGTGCCACAGGCCTTTAGGAGTCGGTATTTTACCACCCAATCCAATTGGGTGGTGAAATACCGAATCCAGGTGTGCATGCACATCTGTGCATGCACACCTGTGCCATGTGACACACAGACATGCCCTTAGGGCATGTATGTGTGCCACATGGCACACATGCCTGTAATTGGGGTGCCAGAGGGTGTCAAAGTGACACCCCCTGCACCCTTGCTAAATTTTGTATTTACCGATTTGGTAAATACCGATTCGGTAATTCCCATTGATTCCTATGGGCTTCAATGCCCATAGGAATCAATGGGCATTACCGATTCGGTATTTACCGAATCGGTAAATACCGATTCCTTCCGATTCGGTAATTGTGTAAATAAAATTACCTACATCTGCCCTCCTCTTTTTTACCACTTCTTAAATACCGATTCGGTATGAATCGGTATTTAAGAAGTGGTAAAAAAGATTTACCTACATCGGGCCCCAAGTGTTTAAGGCACCCTAGTAATAATTTTTTTTTCTGCCCTACCAAGGGTGGGAGACCATTTAGTATGCTTGCATTATTGCGCATGGTTCCCTTGATGAGATACTGAATGTACCCTCAATATCAAATATCACTGCTTTCCATGGAGGAAAGTCCATTTCAAAATGATTTCTGCTTGATTTACCTTTTTTGACTAAACATATATAATACAACTTTCACAATAAAATATGCTACCATTGATGTTAGAACCTTATATCTCACATTTATGGACCTGAGCAGTGCTTTCAAAAGAGTCAAGCGCTCCAAATTGTGGAACATTCTTAAGCAGATTGGTTTGCAGCAGGATTTGGTTGACTTTTTGCAAACACTGCATTGGAAGGTTTCAGCCACGGTGAGGTATGGCACAGATGGAGAATGCACCCAACTGTTTTCACTAGCTCGTGGTGTCTGTCAAGGGTGTGTTATGGCCCTAATTATTTTTCTTTTATATATAAATGTTCTAGAGTCCTCTCTTATTAGTATTTTCAGTGACTTAGAATTAAGACCTCCCCTCTGCCGGCACGTCTCTATGCTGATGATGCGGTGTTGCTTGACAGCACGCCAAATGGGATCCGGGCCATGTTGATAATTATGTATTCCTTATGGATAAATTGGACCTGGATACCAACATTACAAAGTCTCATTACAAGGTGCATGGCCCCCACAGTAGTAAGGTGAAACCTATAAGTATTAAAGGCGCTAATATCACCAAGGTCAGTGAATTCCCCTATTTGGGTGCAACTTTTGATTATAACAATTGCTTTGTGCCTTGTCTCTCTGATAGATTTTCACGATTTAACAGTGTAGTGGGGGCTCTATTTAGTATATCGATGAGAGTAGGCAGCAAACCCATTGCCACCTTATTGGAAATATATAAATTAAAAAGTTTACCTGTTCTTACCTATGGGACAGGAATTTGGGGGTATAGGGATTGCAGCAACCTCCAGAGGGAGGAAAACACTTTTGTAGACATTTACTTAGCATTGGTCTCGGTAGCTCAAGTCATTTTATTCATGATGACCAAGGTCTGTCCTGTGTTTCAGAACTGGTGGGGCCTGCCCTCTTCTAATATGGATCTCTATTTGAAGCAATTCAGAGACCTCCCTTAATCGTGATATTATTGAGGACTGCCTGTTTTGTCATCACGGCTTAAGAATTCCATGGCTGAATTTCTACAAAAAACTTTGAAAGTCATTGACAGACCTGTTCTTTAACCAGGACTTCATATTGATGGAGGAATCCGTTAAGGTTGAAGATTTATTTTTAACAAAGAAAGTTTTGATCAGGGAAGTAATGGAGATTATGAGGCCTAACATGAGAGAATTAATGGGTTTACAATTGACACCTGGGGTATTTGTTATATGTAAACAACATAAGGGAGAAAGCTCTATTGACAAAGTTTCATTTAAGTACCATTCAATGTCATTTGTGCTTCCCTCTTGGCCAATTTGATCTGAGGGACATTATGCTCCGCCCTTGTGACGAAGTTTTAGCCCAAACCATAGCTCATTTTGTTTTTTGTCAATTTTATGTGGTGGCGAGAAAATGTTTATTATCACCAATAGTTAAAGGCTTTGTATTTCATCAGTATAGCCTGGTCCTATATTTTCTACGGACGCTTTATCTCCCTGTGTGACCTTTTCGGTGGCCACTTTTCTGAGATATGCACTTTATTGGCACAATCTTATTACTTTTTAGATTCTGATAAGCTGTTCAGATTTTTTTGTGTTTTAGTCAAAGTCAATGGCAAATGTAATTTGGTTATTTTAACTTGGTCTGTTTTGTACTTTTATGATTATATATTATATTCAAAATAAAGTATTGAATTGAATTGATGTTAGAACAATTTTGAGGTTGTGGGTAATAAAATCATAGGGGTTATTTACAAACTCTTGCTCCACCTGTGCATCACTTTTTGAGGAGCACCGGTGGCGCAAACTGCTACCCCATATTTACAAGGACAAGTAAAGCCACCCTGCGTGGCTTTTCATGTCCTTGTAAATATGGCTCCTTTACATGCAACACTTTGCATGAAAGGGGAGTGCCATGGGTGTTGCTGTGGTGTTTCCCATGCAACACCCCTGGCTTCTGCCAGATTTATGAGAAATTATAAACCTGGAAATGCGTCAGAATGCTATGTGTCCCCAGGGGAGGCGCAAGGCGGAGAAATGTTTAATTTCTCCTATTTTTTTTCCCTCTTTCTATGTGTGCTGCATTCGGCAGCATACATAGAATGAGGAAATCACCTCTTGTGATTTTTTATGAGCAGGAAGGGGCACCTCGCAGGACACCCCCGCGCCGCACGGCCACCAGCTGTGTGTGTGCCCCCGCCTCGCTGCTGCCTGAAAGCCCGTTGTGCCTGCCTCGCCCCTCCGCCGTATTGCGTGTCTCCATTGTGACTGTCGAACTGTCTAATCGCTTTTTTGCCTCCTATTTTGTTTTTCCTGCCCTGCACTGTTGTACCTGGTTTAATCGTTTTGCCTCCGATTGGTTCCTTGCCCTGTACTGTTGTCCCGGGTACCCCCTGCACGTTGCTGTTGTTAGGTGTTATCTCCCAGCCCCCCTTTGCCTTCCCGCCCCGCTCCCCACTTCCCGCCGCCGTGCATACGGACACGCCCCCTCTTTGTTTTGTGCCCGCCCCGCTCCCGCCTTCCAGCTGCTCCTCCCTCCCTCCCACTTCACCATATATGGCGACCGCGCGGCGCAGGTGAGTGTGACCTGCTCGTAGGACACCCCCGCGCCGCATGGCCACCAGCTGTGTGTGTGCCCCGGCCTCGCTGCTGCCTGAAAGCCCGTTGTGCCTGCCTCGCCCCTCCGCCGTATTGCGTGTCTCCATTGTGACTGTCTGACTGTCTAATCGCTTCTTTGCCTCCTATTTTGTTTTTCCTGCCCTGCACTGTTGTACCTGGTTTAATCGTTTTGCCTCCGATTGGTTCCTTGCCCTGTACTGTTGTCCCTGGTACCCCCCTGCACGTTGCTGTTGTTAGGTGTTATCTCCCAGCCCCCGTGTGCCTTACCGCCCCGCTCCCCGCTCCCCGCTTCCCGCCGCCGTGCATACGGACACGCCCCCTCTTTGTTTTGTGCCCGCCCCGCTCCCGCCTCCCAGCTGATCCTCCCTCCCTCCCACTTCACCATATATGGCGACCGCGCGCACGCGCAGTGTTGACGCACAGCGGGTGCGCCGATTGTGCGCCAAAGGCAAGCCCGTCTGTGCCCGTCCGCGCCTGGACCGCGCCCAGCGCCAGAACCCCTGGCCCCCACCGACGCAAGTTGACTCGACAGACCTACAACGCCGCCGCCCTCAACGCACTCAACGCCGGCCGGAACCCCGCCTGCTGCCGGGCCGCACCAAAACGCTTCCACGGACCCTTCACCTGCACATCCTGCAAGTTCACCTGCCTCCGACCGTGGACCGCGCCCGCCAAGCCAAATCCCAGCAGCGACCTCAAGTGCATCCTGCTCAACACCCGCTCCGTCCACAGACACGCCGTCGAACTCTGGAACCTCCTCCACACAACATCACCGGACATCGCCTTCCTCACTGAAACATGGATGAACGCCTCCTCAGCCCCCGACATCGCCATCCCGGATGGATACAAGATCATCAGGAGGGACCGCGTCAACCAGACCGGAGGAGGCATCGCCATCGTCCACAAGAACACCATCCGCATCACGACCGACACCGACAACACCTACACCGCCGCCGAACACCTCCACTTCCAGATCTTCACCGACCCAAAGACGACCCTCAGAGGAACCCTCATCTACAGACCCCCGGGACCACGCACACAATTCAGCGAAGACATCACGGACTTCATCAGCCCACACGCCCTCCGCTCCGCCGACTACATCCTCCTAGGGGACCTCAACTTCCACCTGGAGAACAACAAGGACCGCAACACCACCACCCTGCTGGACAACCTCGCCAACCTCGGACACGAGCAACTGGTCAACACCCCCACCCACTACTCCGGCCACACGCTTGATCCCGTCTTCTCATCCAGCAAGCACATCACCTTCAGTCACTCCACCGGACTCCACTGGACAGACCACAGCTGCGTCCACTTCAGCTTCAGAAAATCCACCACCCACCACCACCTGCAACAGGTTCCTCACAGGAGCTGGAACAAGATCACCGCCGACCAGCTCACCACCTCCCTCAGCCAGAACCCACCTGCCAGCACACCGGACCCCAACGAAGCAGCCCGCAACTTCACGCAATGGCTGACCGCCTGCGCTGACGACCTCGCACCACTGAGGAACCCCCCCAGCAAACCCAGAAGCAAGAAGGCCCCCTGGTTCACCGAAGAACTCAAGGACTCCAAGAAGACCTGCAGCACCCTCGAGAAAGCCTGGCTCCTCGACCGGACCACTGACAACATGACCGCCCTCAAACACGCGACCCGCAAGCACCACCAGCTCATCCGCACCACCAAGAAGAAATCACTGAAGGACCGTCTGGACAACAACGCCCACGACAGCAAGGAACTCTTCAGCATCGTCAAGGAGTTCTCCAACCCCAGCACCGGCAACAACGACATCACCCCTTCACAAGATCTCTGCGACTCCCTCGCCTCATTCTTCCACCGCAAGATCGCCGACATCCACAACAGCTTCGACACACCATGCTCGCACCCTACCATCGAACCAACGCACCCCACTGCCACCCTCCGCACCTGGACCGCAGTGACCACCGAAGACACAGCCCGCACGATGAACACCATCCACTCCGGATCTCCAACTGACCCCTGCCCCCACCACATCTTCAACAAGGCCGACTCCACCATCGCACCCCAACTCCGAGACATCATCAACACCTCCTTAGACACCGCCACCTTCCCGGAGAACTGGAAGCACGCCGAGCTCAACGCCCTACTGAAGAAACCAACAGCAGGCCCCACCGACCTCAAGAACTTCCGCCCCATCTCGCTTCTCCCTTTTCCTGCCAAAGTCATCGAGAAGATCGCCAACAGACAGCTTGCCGCCTTCCTTGAGACGAATGGATCCCTCGACCCCTCGCAGTCCGGTTTCAGAGCCAACCACAGCACCGAAACCGCCCTCATCGCAGCCACCGACGACATCGGAGCCCTCCTCGACAACGGGGAAACAGCGGCACTCATCCTCCTGGACCTCTCCGCCGCGTTCGACACTGTCTGCCACCGCACCCTAGTCCAACGCCTCAGCAACACCGGCATCCAAGAGAAGGCACTGAAGTGGATCGTCTCATTCCTAGCTGGAAGAACACAGAGAGTCCGCCTCCCCCCGTTTCGTTCCGAGGCCACCGAAGGCATCTGCGGCGTCCCGCAAGGATCATCACTCAGCCCCACCATCTTCAACGTCTACATGAGACCCCTCGCAGCCATCGCTCGCCAACACAACCTCAACATCATCTCCTACGCCGACGACACCCAGCTGATCCTCTCCCTCACCAGAGACCCCGACACCGCCAGAACCAGCCTCCACGAAGGGATGAAAGACGTCGCCGAGTGGATGAAGAACAGCAGCTTGAAACTGAACTCAGACAAGACGGAAGTCCTCATCCTTGGACCAACACCCTCCGCCTGGGACGACTCCTGGTGGCCCCCTGCCCTGGGCACCGCCCCCAAGCCGACAGACCACGCACGCAACCTGGGCATCATCCTAGACTCCTCCCTCTCCATGACCAGACAATTCAACGCCGTCTCCTCTTCATGCTTCCACACCCTGTGCATGCTCCGCAAGATCTTCCAATGGATCCCGATCGAACCCAGGAAGACGGTCACCCAGGCCCTCGTCACCAGCCGGCTGGACTACGGTAACACCCTCTACGCCAGAACCACAGCCAAGCTACAGAAAAGACTTCAACGCATCCAGAACGCCTCCGGCCGACTCATCCTGGACATCCCTCGCTGCAGCCACATCTCCGGCCACCTGAGGAACCTGCACTGGCTCCCCGTCAACAAGAGGATCACGTTCAGGCTCCTCACCCACGCACACAAGTCTCTCCTCAACCTGGGCCCCAAGTACCTCAACGACCGCTCGACCTTCCACGCGCCCACCCGCCAGCTACGTTCAGCTAGCCTCGCCCTCGCCACCATTCCACGCATCCGAAGAGCCACCGCCGGAGGCAGATCCTTCTCCTACCTGGCAGCCAAGACATGGAACTCCCTCCCCATCCACCTTCGGATGACCCAGGACCACCTCGCCTTCAGGAAACAACTCAAGACCTGGCTGTTCGAGCAGTAGCGTCCCCCTTCCCCCAAGCGCCTTGAGACCCATCCGGGTGAGTAGCGCGCTATACAAGTGATATGATTGATGATTGATAAACAATGATTCCCCTCGACGCAGGCACCCTTGCACAATGGTGCAAGGGTGCGTACGTTGGCACGTGGCAGCTAATTGTGCGCCACTGCAGGGAGAGCAAAGGGATTCATCATATCGTTGTAGATGTGCCTCATCCGTGTGCTTCAGAATTAATGCAGCACGGCACAGCCAAATGGCTTGCAGCACTGCGCTGCGTTAATTCCTTGTAAATGAGGCCCACAGCTTATTAACTGAATCTAAATCAGCAATAACAGCTCTCAAATACTGTTAGCTCCCTTCGTCCCCGTCTAATACAGCAACTGGAACCTGCAAAAATGTTTTGTAACTTGTAAAGTGACATTTTTACAGGGCATTACTGGGTCAGTAAAACAATTTTCGCTGATTCCATAGGTAGGGCCAATAGAGGGTGGACCTGACATGGTGATTGGTTGGGACCTGAAGCGCATAAGGGGGCTCAGATATACATTTGTAAAATGGTTGCCTTTCATAAAGCTAGAATTGGACCATGGTGTCTCGAAACAATTCAGGCGGCCCACGCCTCTCTGGCCCCGTGAGAGGGCCTGCTAAGACAACAAGAGTAGTGATATAGCAGAAACTTTGCAATGGTACACACGCACACTTCCATTATTTTGAACTATTTTGCACTATTTCACTGGTGCTGAAATACGAAATAGAGCGTTTTTTGTCCCTGGCCACATGACCAAAAACATTTTGCTTTAGCACAAATTGAGAAAATCGAATTGTTGACACATTCCTAAATAATCTAACACATGCTCTTGCCTATAAATTATTTTACTAGTGTCCCAGAGATTTTATCAAAGAAAATGTCACTCAAGAAGAACATGTAAAAAAAAGAGCAAACTGATTTTTCACTGCTTTCACCACTCTTCTAATAAGACTGGAAGTACCTATTTTCCCCAAAACAAACTCCCATTTCTTTTTTTAAACGTGGACCAAAGAACTTGAATTCATGTTCTTGCTTCATTTTTGTTAAACAGTTTTTTTTTTTTTGTGAAACGGCGCCAGATAATTTTATTCTTGAAAAAGTGAACAGGACTTGTTGTGCATCTTTGTTTTAGATTTCAAGGCTTCGTAATCTATTTTAGTAGCATTGATAAAGCGCATCAGAATAATGAGTCCCACAGAAATCCCTCTGTTCCATTGCCTCTGAGAGGAGGCGGAGTTTGCCAGTGGCATTCCATTTGAAGTGAGGACTCACCAGGTGAATTGGGAACAGAATTACAGATTCCCCTTAAAAGTTCTCTTTTCTTAGGGGACCCTAAAGGTTCTACTTGCACTCCACTGTACCTCTGGCCCCTCAGAATTAACACTGCCTCTAATAGTGGTAATTCCTGCGGTCGGTGGAGTTACTACTAGGCAGGTTTAGGACCTCATAATGAGGCTTTTAGAGCACACTGAAGGGAAGAGGCTTGAGGTGTATTGAGTGCTATCATAAACTGCTGGGATTTTTATTTCTGGAAACTAAATAAAGATAAAAGCACCTTAAATACAGAAGTTGCTATAGAGATTTGTATTTACACTGTCGTCACTGGCAGCCTTTGCTCACGGGCAGGCCTCAGCTATCCAGGGGCTTTAATGCTCCATTAAGTTAGTGACCTAAAATGCTAAAAATAGAGAGTCTCGGGGAGGAAACCTGGCGCGGACTGGATAAAAAAGCACTTTTTTTCACTCGCAGCATCTGCTGCTTGAGTGGCGCATTGTCGTTTCGTTTAATATTTTAATGGGCCTGGCAGTCTGCAAACACACGCGGCAGTGACCTTTTCAACCGCGCCAAAGGTGCAGAGGCTAATGAGCACCTCCAGTCTGCGGGTGGAGGAGCAGATCTATTTTTCTGCTTTTTGCCTAGTTCGAGGCAGTTTTAGATTAACAAAGAAAACTCAAAATCTCTGCCCTGACTGAGCGTCCGGCCTCCTGGTCTTCTGTGTGTTTTCAAAAACCCGCCAAGGCGCCACATAGACGTGCAAATCATTTCAGTCATTTAGGTAGCTCGAAAGCATCCCAGATCAGAGACAGTTCTATCGAAAACTCCAGTGACCATTTGCAAATGTTTTACTGGACTCCGCTGCAGTAGCATATCCAGTGTGTCATACGCCCGAGTGTAATATATGAAATGGGTCATTGGTTGCTTTTTGAATGAAATGACAGCGATAATCAAGGTCCCAGGGGCACTTTAGGACCTCTATGCCCCAGTGCCACTGCACCTGCTGCACTATTGGAAGCTACACCCCTGTTCAGCTGAATGGACACGAATGTTTGAGCTAATAAATCAACTGCTGTCGATTTCAAATATTTTAAGTTGGCAATTTTTCATCAGTAGATCTTTCCTTGCTGAACAGGTGGAGGAAATGTCCAAAAACAGACCAACACGCCATTCCAGTAGGAACTATTCACAAGTGGTCAACTAGAATTTCCAACTGGTGAGTGACATGTATTCCCCTTTCTCATCTCAAAATTCAGGGATAGACAGCATCTGATCTGTACATGCTCAATACAGCTCCCACTGAATATGAAGCCCACATTTTAATGACAATTATTTTTTTCTATATTTTCGAGTTTCAGAATCTTGTTTCTGGCGTTTGTATTTTTCCTTCTACTGAGCTCTTAAGGAGAAAACTCCAGTTGATGGAGATACATCTCACAAATGATTACTGCAGAGATCTTTTAAGGCAGGGCAAAGTGGGTTCTGGCCCAGGGCCCCAGCCATTCAGGGGGCCCCTGATAGAGCCGGCTCTGTTCTGCAGAGTCTTTCCATGATGACCTTGAGTAATTCTTAAACAGATTGTTTTAAATGCTGTTTTCCTCTCATTTACTTTTAATGTGGGTGATGTGTGACAGTGTATTACAGACATTTTTCAAAGAAATACTGGGGCAGATCTACAACAAAGAGCCGCAGCGCGGCACCGCAAGCCCTTTGGCTGCACCACGCTGCAGCACTTTCAGAGCACAGGAATGCGACATATCTACAATGATATGCCGCATTCCTGTGCTCTTCCCTGCGCTGGCACAGAAACAGCTGTCATGCCCCAGCGCAGGCACCCTTGCACCATGGGGAGAGTACTTTTGTGAAGGAAAGGGCCCCTTCCTGCACAAAAGCAATCACTGCAGGCATTTTCCTCTTTCAATGCGTGCTGTAGAATGCAGCACGCATTGAAAGAGGAGAAATGAAAACATTTCTCCTCGTTTCGCTTGGCTACGCCACCCCTATGGTGGCGCAGCAAACTGACGTATTTCCAGGTTTACGATTTCTCGTAATTCTGGAAATGCATCAGTGGACATGGGTGTTGCATGGGAACACCCACAGCAACACCCATGTCCCACCCCTAACACCCAAAGTGTTGCGTGAACATGGGCGATATTTACAAGCACTTGTTAAGTCACGCAGGGTGACTTTACCTGTGCTTGTAAATATCCCTTAGCAGGCTGCGCCACCAGTGTGTCACGCAACATGATGCACCGGCGGCGCATGGGGATTGTCAATCTGCCCGCTGTGTTTATGTTTCATGCAGCATCCATGAAAACGTTTCTTTTAGATAAAAAGATCAAAACAGGGCCTCACATATGAGAAATAGGAGGGTGGCACGGAGATAATTTCCAGTAATATTAGTGAGCTGCTGCTGTGTTACAATATTGAAAACACACATCACTATCCCCGAATATTAAATGTAAACACCTTTAGAATTTGGAGGGGTGTCTATGTGCACTTTGAGTGATGAGCATGAAAACGCTGAAACTGGATCATAAATTCAAAGTTTATCCCGCACAGGGGCCCCCAAAATACGATTGCCCAGTCCCCCCAAAATCACTAAAATGTCCCTGAGTTACCAAAGTCTACAGAAGGTTGTTAGCAAGGCAGGGGCCGGCATCGGACACGCCGCATGTATGGTGGTCGTGCCAGCCCCCGATCACGAGACAGGGAGGCGGCCCTGTTGCGTGCAATAGTGACACAGGGGCGCACCTCATGGGGATTGGTTTGTACGGCTCGCGCCCCGGAAGTGATAATGATCACTTCCAAGGCACACGCCGCACAAGTGCCGGGGTCAGTTAGAAACGGCTCCTGGCTGGACCTTAAGGCACAATAGAAGGCTGGGAAGCGACGAAGGCTGCCTCTTTGCTCGCTGCACCCCCAGCCTACACAGGCATCCTTCCGGCCTAGCTAGAAGGCTGTATTTAAATTTCTCTGTTTGTTTTTTCAGGTCGGCACGTCGGATTGCAGGACGGCTCCTCGGAGATCCACAGCCTCACTGGGAGGCTTTATATTACTTGTTTTTTGTTTTGCAGGTCGGCGCTGGACCGCAGCAGATTAAACCGAGAGAACGAAGCGGCTGGTGGGACTCCTCAAAATTTCGCTTAGAGATCTCACCCTTGCTCCTTTTGAACAGCGGGGAGTTTTTCAACGGGTCCTGCTCGGTAGCAGACAGATTTTAGAGCACCCGAGCTGCACTGTGAAAGTGGAGTCTGTTGCGGCGCGTGAGCAGCGCGATTGGGGGAATTTGCATCAGCAGTTTTGGGGGTCAGGGTCAGCGTCCCTAAAGGGTACTGGGACCTCCCCAGCATCACCAAGAGTCCTCACCTATTCTGCCTTTGTTATTTTAGAGGCAGGATCCGGCGCCCAGCACAGCGTGCACCACAGCGCCAATAAGGGGTATTAGCAGCAGCATCAGACGGGGGAGAGCAGCCAGGTGCAGTGCAGGCAGCTGCCTCAGACCCAGGAGGCACAGCAGCTCCTTAGCTTCGCTTGAAGGCCTCACTTGATCTGTCTTTGCGTTCTGGGCAACAATCAGCTCCTCAGCCTCGCTTGGAGGCCTCACTTGATCTGTTTTTGTGTTCTAGGCAACAATCAGTGAGTGGGTAGCGCTGAAAACGCAGTTGTGTAGACAAGAGCAGCTGGTGTACTTTGGTTTGATCTACAGCCAATCAGCAGCGTGGTTTTGGATGACTTCTTCTTGGATCATCAGCACAAGGGGGGCCTTAAGGGGACAAGGACAGGTCTGCATTCCAGAGCTTCTGGGAGCCCTGTGGGTTTGAGTAATACCCACCTGACCCACTGGATTAGCTTGTGGGCGTGGCTCTGGTTGCGTGGGTGCTTGTGGCCAGTTGTGTACCTCCTATGAATTTACAAGGTAAGTGCCTGCGCAGTGTCCCAGGCCATGGTGTGCTTTGAGGTGTGTTAGTGTAGGCTGCTCCAGGGTTGCCTGTTAGCCTGTGGGGGGCACTGATAGTTTGGGGTAGTTGGTTACACATTACACACAGGTGTTTCATGCATCTTACCGTTGAAGGTACAATGGATAGTAAGGCTAAGCCGGGCGAACAGCGCTCTCGCATGTAGAATTTGATGGAGGCAATGGTGCGAAAAATGGTTAATATGGACAATAGATTAAAAAAGGTTGATGAGATGGGACAGGCCATTGCAGACCTCAGAGAGAAAGTTGATGGGCACGACTAGGTTGAAGGCAGGGCCAGGCAGTCCAATGTGGCTCCCAAGGCAGCATTCTCTCCCCTACCCAAAAAGAGTAGATCTAAAAGGGGGGGCACCGAGGGGTGAAGGGGCAAATGGCCCCACTGAGCCAGTGGCCCCTCTTCCAGTTCCACAGACGAGCGGGGAAGGGGGATCTAGGGTCATCTGGGGGTAGTGAGCCACCGGGCAGTGGTGGGGGTGTTCCTCCAGCAGGTACAGGAGGGCAGCCGGGAACGGAGGGCAGTAGCCTGCAGGCCCCAGTTGCCCCTATGGGGGGGGGCCCGCGGGGGTTTCCCCAGTTCCTCAGGATTTGGTATCCAGTTTAGCGGCAGTTCTCCCTTGGTTGGGTAAGGTTGTGAACTGGTCCCCGGCAGCTGGGATGTCCGGCAATGGGGAGGACTTACTTAATAAAGCCAGGCAACTAGTGGCTCAGTTGGATGGGGCATTGGGGGGTACACCAGAGGAAGGGATGAGTGCTCTTACCCCTGTCACTCCAGTGGGTGATGCAACCCCTAGTGGGGCAAGCTAAGAATTGGCAGCAAGCAGTTCAGGTGTAGGCTCAGCAAAAGAGAAGCCAGCAGAACCAGCGAGGGCAGCCGCAGCAGGTAAGTGGCAGGCTTTGCCCGTGTTAGGTGTGGGGAAAGCACGCACCCCTAGGGAACACTGGCAAGACATGTCACGCAGGAAGTGAAAGAGAAGATTTGGAAGGGGAGCTATATCAGTATGTTCTCTTTGCTGCTTGATGAAACTGAAAGGGAGGAGACAAAGAAAAAGAAAGATTGGATTCTTCCTAGGGAGTGGGCAAGTGAATTGCAAAAATATAGGATTGAGGAA
The DNA here is from genome assembly GCF_964261635.1 of Lissotriton helveticus. NCBI lineage: Eukaryota > Metazoa > Chordata > Amphibia > Caudata > Salamandridae > Lissotriton > Lissotriton helveticus. Next base: position 1,352,015,118 of record NC_136067.1, read on the forward strand.
ACTGATGAACTGGGTGAGGGGCTACTCAGTTTACATGGCTGTTATGGCAGAGTGTTTCCCAAATTTGGCAGCAAAAATGGCATGCTAACAGAGCAGGATCCCTGGGGCACACAACAAATATGGTGGGATAGGATGGAAGGAATATGATAAAAGCTTCAGAAGAGCTAAGGCCTCAGATCCTGCCCTCACAAATTGATATGACTTCATGGTGAGATCAATTTGGTTGTGTGTCACAAGACAGTGGTACAAAAGGGGGTGGTGATGGATGGAGCATCTGAACCAATCAAACACTCACACCCAGTCAGCAGATCTGGGTTTAATCCATCACCGTTCTTTAGCCCACTCAGCCACCCCAGTTCAGACATGGCCATATGCAAACCAGACGTGAGTCTCGTGCTCACTAAGCCATTGGGGTCAAGCTATCCTGGCTGAAGACAGCTGATAGCCAGAAACCGGTCCTAGGATGCTTGATTCTGGTCCAGGGAAGACATGGCTTGGCAGTTCGGGCTGGACTGTTCCCATGAGGCAAAGGGTCAAGACTGATTTGCATATGGCCATGTCTGAACTAGGGTGGCTTGGTGAGCAAAATAACGATGGATTAAACCCAGATCTGTGACTGGGGGTGAATGTTTTGCCACGGTGCAACATTCCGTCCATCATCTTGTGTGTTTTGCTATTCACCCTATGTGGGAAGGGTATGCCCAGACGTGGGTCCCGTGCTCACTAAGCCACTGGAGTCAAGCTATCCCGGCTGAAGACGGCTGATAGCCAGAAACCGGTCCTAGGATGCTTGATTCTGGTCCAGGGAAGACATGGCTTGGCAGTTCGGGCTGGACTGTTCCCATGAGGCACAGGGTCAAGACAGATTTGCATATGGTCATGTCTGAACTGGGGTGGCTTGGTGAGCAAAATAACGATGGATTAAACCCAGATCTGTGACTGGGGGTGAATGTTTTGCCATTGTGCAACATTCCGTCCATCATCTTGTGTGTTTTGCTGTCACAAGACAGTGCCAAGGGCCAGTGCTTTCAGTCTTTTCAGTCTTTTCCCCTCTAGCTTCAGTAGTGGGGGAGGTAAAAAAAAGGGGCGTATTGGGACTTCAACAGGCGCACATGCACTAGGGATCCAGACACGTGTAAGTTTAAGCATGCATGCTCTTTCTGTACCAATACATCACACCCGGAATCCAAGTGTTTTAAGAAATCAAAGAATAGAGGGAGAAAGAATCAGGATTGATGATATTTCTCTGAATAAAGCAGTTCTCCCATTATAACAACTGCATTGGTCCCATGGTTAAATAGAAACTCTTGTCCTTCATCTGCCAGGTTGTTGCTAGATGGTTCCAGATATGGTTTTAGGATTCCCGAGCCAGATTATGTCGGGAAACCCAAGTGCAAGAACTAGCTATCGGTAAGGGCCAACCCAGTTGTTGCTGCAACAAAAATAGAGAAAGAACTGCGCCTTGGCAGAGTAGCTGGGCGATTTGACACCATCCCAGTTAAAAATTTTGTCTGTTCCCCTCTGGGGGTGGTCCCAAAAAAAAGATTCAGGGAAGTTTAGGTTGATTCATAACCTGTCTGCCCCTTGGGGGAAATCCTTGAATGATGCTATTGATGATGAACTGTGCACAGTCAAATACTCATCCTTTGATCAAGCTGCTGAGGTGCTCTGGGGTTTGGGCCCTGTTGCGCTGCTGGTGAAGTCAGACATTAAGTCAACTTTCCGCCTGTTACCAGTCCATCCTTTAGCCTTTCATCTTCTGGGCTTCCAGTTCCAGGGGAAGTTCTACATGGACATGTGCATGCCTATGGGTTGCTCGGTCTCCTGCACCTACTTTGAAAAATTCAGTTAATTTTTGGACTGGGTTTTTAGACAGGTGACTGGCCACCAGTATGTCTTGCACTTGCACTACCTCAATGACTATCTCTTCCCGGGATCACCAGGCTCCCATGAGTGTGGGAGGGCACTGCAGGAATTTTGCATGCTCATGCAGAGTTTTGGGGTCCCATTAGCACCAGGGAAGATGGCCGGGCCCTCCACAATGATTGAGTTCTTGGGATAGAGTTAGACTCAACCCAGGGTGTTTTTGGCTGCCCACAGAAAAGATCACTAAGTTCAGGTCAGCCTTGCAGCAGTGCTTGGATAAAGAGAAGGTTACGCTGCATCAGCTGCAGCAGACAGTGGGTCAGTTGAACTTTGCGTTCGTGTCATCTCTATGGCACAACCATTTTCGCGATACATCTCACAAGCCATGTCAGATCTCAGAAAGAAACACCACCACACCAGGCTGTCTGCTGAGGTTAAGCAGGATATGCGGATTTGGATGGCATTCCTACGTGACTTTAATGGAACGGTAATACGGCCCTGTCCGCTCACTTCTTCCGCTGAGTTGGGTTTAATGACTGATTCTGCGGGCAGTGAAGGATTTGGCACTATACTGGGCACTGAGTGGGAGGCACAGCGGTGGCCGGCATGGTGGGTGAACAACGGTTTGACAGATAACACTGGGTTTTTAGAACTGCTCCTTTCTTTGTAGCGTTGTCAGTGTGGCCAGAGCAATTACAGAATCAGTCAGTGGTTTTCTGGTCAGATAACATGACAGTAGTGGAATGCATCAACCAGCAAGCAGCAAGGTGTAAGATGATCCTCCGTCTATTGAAAGAAATAATCTTGTTATGCATGAAGTTAAATATGCAATTTAGGGCTAAGCATGTCCCAGGAGTGTTAAACCATGCTGCTGATGCACTCTCTCGCTTCGAGATGCAGGTATTCAGGGCACATCTCCCGGCTGCGGCAGAAAACCCGACACGCTTCCCAGAATGACTTTGGCAGATTGGTGCCCCCAACGATTGGCCCTCGTGGCAGCTAGCCTAGCACCCAGGAATAGGAGGGCCTATGAAGGGGTGTTTTGGGCATACTGTACCTTTTTGGTGAAGGAGTGGGGGGAGAGGTGGCATGACACTGGGGCTGTTCTCTCTTACCTGAGGGCTTTGAAAGATGAAGGGTGCTCAGTGGCAGCAGCAAGGCGGCATGTAGCAGCAATCTCTTTCTTCATGCAAGTAAAGGGTAGGGGGGACCCCACAAATATTTTCACAGTCTGGAAAGCTCTGAAGGGATGGCAGCGCCTCCAGGGGTCACAACCGGACCCAAGGTGGCCTATAGGGGTTGATCTCCTTGCATCAATACTTGGGGCTCTTAGCGAGGATTTGCAACACTGAGGCGGAATCCTTTTTGTTCCGTGCCGCATTTTCACTGGCATTTTATGGCGCATTTAGAATTGGAGAGCTGGTGTTCAAAAACAAGCAAGATGAGCAGGGTGGTCTGCAGTTTAGCCATGTTAGGATCCAAGGCGACACTTTGTTCATATCTATTCAGAGATCTAAGATCGACCAGGAGGCCCGGGTGGAGGGGTGGTGCTGTACCAGACGCAGGGGAATCTTTGCTGCCCTATCACCAATCTGGAGGCCTTTTTGCGGCAAAGACCCAGGAGGACAGGGGGGCATGTACCCCACTCATGAGGTTTCAATTTAAAAAAGTCACGGACATGGCAGTGCAGGAGGCAGGTTTATATCCCAGCAGCTTTGGAACACATTCCTGCAGGATAGGGGCTGCCACAGAAGCGGCGGCAAGTTGTTTCACCAGGAGCGAAGTGCAGAAAATTGGTAGGCGGTCTTCCAATTTCTATAAATGTTATGTGCGGCTGCATATGTTATGAGAACTCCTCAGACAGTTTGTTCTGACGCTGGGTTTCTTTTCTGCTCATTTTACAGTTCACTGAAGTGGGTTGGTTGGCACGGCTATGTCCAGGGTCCTTCCTGGTTTGGTCACAGATGGTGCAGAGATTCCAATGGCGGGGAGAAGAGTCTGTGAGGGCATTGAACCACTCGGTGAAAAGAATTAATAACAAATTGGCGAGATTATTCAGACTCGGTCTTTTGAGTCGGGCGTACGAGGACCAAGCGAGGCTGGTTCTGCGCTAAAGTGAGTGTACGCTTTGTCAAAGTAGAAGGATTGTATTTGTATGTTTAATTCATATTGAAGACATACATATGGGATTTAAGAGACTAGAGAGGAAGTCTCTTTTGGGACATTCGTTGGAAGTTTTTTGAGAAATGTGGATGTGAAACAATACCGTCCTGAAGATGGTCTCTGGGATCTTGTAAACCAACGAGGGTCCGAAACGTCGACGCACAAACATCGCTTTGCTTATATGTATATGCTGATAGTACAGAATGCAAACCATATGAAATGTTCTGGTTGACCTCGCTTAATAAGGTGTTTTGGTTTCCATATGAATTTCAAGCAAAAGGTGTTTTGTATACTACGGGTAACTGAATGAAGAATAGCAGTAGTATGTCCATTGCCAGGTTGTGATTTATACTGAAAAGCTTTTTGAATAAAATAACCCTTTATATAATCCTGTGTTTATGAAGGAATTCCCTATATGGATGTATTAATGATCACTATTGTGACAATATTCTAAATAACAAATGTTGTAAAATGATTCCCCTATGGACAATGATATTTTGAGATTATTCAGGGCTCCACATTTACAGACAAACGCCCATGGGTGCATCAGGGTGGAGCTGTGCTTCTTAAAAGACAGCGTCCATTTGTCCAAATTGGGAAATGAAATCTTCATGGAGAAACTTCCGGCTTGGTTAGTTGGGTATAGGGACAGGGCATGACCTTTCAGTGAGCGATGGGGGGGCATGAAAGTCGGGCAACTATGAAGGCCTGTGGCAGTAAGGGTGAGGGTGCGGGGGGAGGTGGGTTACGCTTTCCAGTAGGCTGGTTGGCCACCCTGCACACGCACAAGGGTGCAAGTAAACGGCGCATAACTGCAAGGGCCCCTTATGGAGTTAATCTGCGGGGCATAGGGGGTGCTCGGGGGGTATGTTCCTTCCCTGTGAACGGGCCCCCTGCGCATGCGCACCCCAGTTGGAGTGCAGGCATAGTTTTGATCAGGATCTGGCGCCAGTCATTGACCTTGCTGTACGTTCAAAATAGGGATACGCAGAAAGATAAAACGTTATTTGATTATGAAATGTTTACATACGGATTGGAATTCTATGTATTAGAGATATGTTAAGGTTAGCAAACATGACATATGTACCTCTCAATGTAATCAATGTAATGCAATGGAATTATAGCAAGGCAGGAGCCGGCAACGGACACGCTGTATGTATGGCGGTCGTGCCTCACCCCGATGACGAGAAAGGGAGGCGGGCCTGTCGCGCACAATCGTGACGCGGGGGGCGCGCCTCATGGGGATTGGTTTGTCCGGCTCGCGCCTGGAAGTGAAAATGATCTCTACCGGGGAGCGCATCATGCGCCGGGGGCCGGTTAGAACCGGCTACAGGCTGGACCATAAGGCACAATAAAAGGCTGGGAAGCAGCGAAGGCTACCTCTTTGCTCGCCGCTCCCACAGCCTACACAAGCATCTTTCCGGCCTCACTAGGAGGCTGTATTTAAATTTCGCCCACCCACCATCCCCTCAAGCAAGGTTTTCCAAGCTTTTGTTTTGCAGCGTTTTTTTCTTTTCAGGTTGACTTGTTTGTGTTCATTATGTGTACTGTTGTTTTCTCCCAGGAAGTTTTATTGTTTCTTTTACAGGAAATGTTTATTGTCGTATTTATAGTGCTATTCCTTGGTCAGCGGTAAGGTCATGATTGGTGAGCATAACATTTAAGGTCCTTAGAGTGCGGCGCCATTCTTGAATGGGGTCGCCCAAGGGGGATGGACAAGTGGTTTCTCACGGAACTCCAGAGGCAGTTACAGCCGGTTGGCTGGAAGGGTGCAGGGGAGGGGAGTTACGCTTTCCAATAGGCTGGTTGGCCACCCCGCACTTCCAAAAGGGCACAAGTAAACATCACATAACTGCAAGGGCCCCTTATGGAGTTAATCTGCGGGGTGTAGGGGGTGCTCAGGGGGAAGTACCCTCTTGGTGAATGGGTCCCCTGCGCATGCGCACTCCGGATGGAGTGCTGACAAAGTTTTGATCAGGATCTGGCGCCAGTCATTGACCTTGCTGTAGGCTCAAAATAGGGATACGCAGAAAGATAAAACGATATTTGATTATGGAATGTTTAGATTCGGATAGGAATTCTATGTATTAGAGATATGTTAAGGTTAGCAAACATGACATTTGTACCTATCAATGTAATCAATGTAATGCAATGGACTTTCTGCGTATTATGAAAAATTGGATAAAAATTGTTTTTGATTATTAATTTTCTTTTTTAATAAATACGCCAGGGGTTTTAACGACCCCTAGTCCAAAAGATTCCCTTGTGATAAATGACTTGCCACCCTAGGAGTAAATGGGAGGCAGGTCATTTTTGGGGCACCGATAAGAGGGGCTCTCTAGTAGGGGTTGTAGTCATAGGAAGAGGGGGCAAGGCCGTACCTGGCCATATGCTATCAGTTGGTATTTTAGCTCAATTAGTAGAATTGCCAAATTCGTTCTGTACTCTGACATTCACTCACCAGTAACACTTCCAGTTCCAGATTACACTGATGCACCACATGGACCAGGTTTGTCCCTTATGCCCCTTCTATTTGTGTCGCTGACACAAATTGGGACCAAGCTGCGGATTACAAAAATAAACACATTTTAACCAGAGTAGGCAGGTTCGAGCCTGCTCTCAGGTGAGCACAGTACTGTGAGAGGAAGCTGTGGTTGGAAACCATGCTCTGTCTTTCACTGCCAGCAGACTAGCCCCTTCATGGTTTCAATCGGGAGGCAGGTGCAAGTAGCTACTGCTGCCATCACCAGCAGATGCATATCGAGCCCCCTAGACATACCATATAAATATACAATGAGAAGGAAAGTTGCCGACCTAAAAGTTTGTATGGGCATGCATGCAAGGGCGTCCTCTCTCCTCCTTCTAGTGAGCTCTCTCTTAATAGATATTTATTTAAGACATTCATGCACATTTTATGTTATGGAAGGGACATTAAGTGAACTGAAGAATGGTGAGTTCAGTATAATAAAAACTGAAATTACAATTTATAAGTAATTATAGGCAAGCCCATATTCGGCCCATCTGCTGCTTTACATATACAGAGGGGCAGATTTACAAGCCCCTTGCGACACATTTGTGCCGCCGTTGCGTCACTTTTGTGATGCAGCGGCAGCGTAAATCATGCGCCACGTTGCGACTTATTTACAATTTGACACATCTAGGCAGATGCGTCACGTTGTAAAGCACTGCGCCTCATGAAACCTGCGTCAGGTTTCATGTGGGCGTTCTGTCGCTGGGTGGGCGTTCCCTCGCAGGAAAGCACCGTAAAACTGAGGCAGTGAAATCCACAAGATTTCACTGAGTCAGTTTTACTATGTCGCTGCGTCAAACCCTTATGCTTGTTTGAAGCAGACGTAAGTATTGACGCACCACGTTAAGTATGGGCGGCCATGTGCATTGCTGGAGTTGCATCGCACTTGCGACGCGACTCCAGCAATGCGTTGCCCTTACGCCACAAGATGCGTCATGCATCTGCCCCTCCTTGCACCAAGGTGCGCCGCATTGTAAATGCGATGAATCCGTGGTGGCGGAAGGGGGGGAATGTGTGGCGCATCTGTTCTGGCGCATCCCTGCTGATTTGCAGAGATGAGCCAGACATTGTAAATATGCCCTGTAGTACTTTAGAGTTTAGTGTTAAATAACTTCAAAGAAAAAAGGTGAAATGCAAATAAATAAACTTTTGAATTACTCAGTTATTTGTATTGTTTGATGTTTGTATTACTGATTTGTATCTAAATTGTATGCAACTATTATATATTTTGAATATTCCTTTAATGCTTTCCATTAATGCATCCATCTCATCTAAAATATAAGTGGGAAAAACCAAAAACACGCTGAACAGTCATCAGGACATTGAGCAAATATATGTTCTTTAGTCCTTGTCTTCCTGTTTAGGTGTCCACTGCCATCAGATCTCTGGCCATGGGTGATAGAGCCCAGCCTTATGCCTCTAGTCCATTTTCATGTTCGGCGGGCATGTAAAGTGCAGTCTTAATGGTAAATATTTCATTCATCGGGTTATTTATTTATGCTACAGTTTTATTAACAGTTAGCAAATGCTCCAAGCCCAGAATGATAGATAAGATGTCTCATGCACAAAAATGCAAAGCATTTGCTACTTGGTCGTGGTATAAACCTATGTCAAATTGGAAAGATACGTTTCACAGATTCCTATCTACAGTCTTTAAAAATATAAACACGTTTGTGTCACATCTGCTTTCTTATAAATCAGCTGCGATTTAAAACACTAATTCCCAATCATACCTTAGTACATCGTTATGTGCTACACTCACTATTGTATGCCAATGTTGCAAAGGCATTTTAAAATATATTTCAAGCTAGTCCAAGCCTTACGATTTTACTGTGTATCTCTGTTCTACCCACTGCCACTTAAAACATTGTTGGGCACAACACTATGGTTTCGGCTGGATCATTTTTCTTCTGTAGCCTTCCTGGGGACATGTATATTAATTTAATTAGCACGAGTTTCCATGTATCTGTTTGAGCAGCTGCAAAGTCAATTTGATTTGGTGCAATTTACGCGTATCAGTATCTTTAATTGAGCTATATCATTATCGTAAGTCAATATGAAGCATCATTTTCCAGGGAAACAAATGTAGAAAAACTCCAGCAACATTTTAAAATAGTATTAGAAAGACTCATAAAGTGAAACCGCTACATAAACTCATTTTACTATGAAAATACAATTCGCCCACCCTCCCCTAAACTTGCACTAATTCTAGACTTAGATATATGTATTATCATAAATGTAACTTCTAACTGAATTGTAATATTAAAAATTTATCTTACCCCAACTTTGACCCTCACACTAAACTTAACCCTCTTCGACCCTAAATTAATCCTTTTGCCAAACCATTCCCTCTCATTTTGTAGCATCTTTGACGCCTTTATTTTAAAGTTTTCTTTGACATAATCTTAGAATAAACATATTTCGTAATGAGTTTCAATTTTTGTTGTAGGAAACTACGGTTATTTTTTTACAAAGCATTTCTTTTTAGTGCGTTCTCTATAAATATATTTCATTGCGACGTTTCTCTGACCTTATAGTGTATCTTTATATTATTAGTTCACCATCCACTTTCAAAATGTAGCTTTGCTTGATGTCATTAAGCGAAAAGGAAGTGTAATGTCACTTTCAGTGACATCAGTGTATCAAGGACCACATGGTGTCTCTTTCTTTGATGATACCCGCAGTAGCGGCTGCTACCAACCAGGGGTGGTCGGGCAGGGGGAGGGGCTGGGGGATGGAGAGAGAGAGGGGGGGAAATAATAAAAAAAGACTTACCTTTTTACCACCAACCGCCGCCTCTTCTTTCGCTGTCCTCCTCTCTGCACGGCAGGAAGCAGACAGCCTCCCAGAATCCCCTGGCCAATCACAACGCAATCTTAGCAGTGTTGTGATTAGTCTAAGCGCCATGGTTTGGCGCTCAACCAGGGGCTGGCAGGCTGTGCATGTTCTCCACGCAGGCTGTAATACAGACAGCCAGACAAAGCGTCATGCACAATTTAGGTGCTGCCACCAAACCTACCCCTGTGAGGGCCGGGGAGCCCATCCCCGCCCGCCTGGCTTCAGCTGCAAGCTGAATGCAAAAAAACAAAATGATAATAATGAGAGTTAGTATCCTTTTTTTTGCATTCATCTTGCAGTTGAAGCAGTGGGGCGGTGCTGCCCCGCCTTAGCGGAGGAGCTGCCACCGGACACAAAGAGTCAAAGGGCACTTGGTTTCCCTTCAGCTGTCCTCGCTGGATGGTGATGAAACTACAACTATGGTGCTCTGCTGGCACTGCCAAAACCTAAGGTAAAACAGTGCCCTCCTGAAAGCACACAGAGTGCTCCTCTCAGGCTGAATTTGGGGTACTCATGATAAACATAACTCGTTTTAATGAAGAAGCACTCAATGGAAGCCAGACACAAATGGCGAAGAATCATAGACAGCTGATGAAGATACAGTCTTTCTCTTCCATGAAGGTGTAAAAGCAATCACGTGGGGAATGTGTGTAACTCAGAGTGCTTTGGGTGATAGGGAACACGAATACTGAAACTGCTCAACATTCTACCACGAATAAACCCGGAGACGTTGTAAGGCATGGGCAAAGTGGGCACTGCCCCAGGGCCCCAGCCTTGCAGGGGGCCCCTGATAGAGCAAATCTGTTCTGCAGAGAATCTTGTCCCAATGGCCTTTATTACTTCGTAAACAGATTGTTTTAAATAACATTTTCCTTTAAAAAAAAATGAATGTGGTTAATGTGTGGGAGCCGGTTACAGACCTGTTGAAGAGAAATGTTGTATTTATGTTTCCGGCAATATCCATAAAAAAGGTTCTTTTAGATCAAAACAGAACCTCACATATGAGAAATGAAAGGGGGGTCACAGAGATTGTTTGCAATATTAATAATGATCTGCCACTGCAGAAATATCGCCAAAAGTCACTATCCCGGAATATTGTATGTAACACATTTAGCATTTGGACCAGTGTACATGTGCAGTCAGGGACCTGGCCAAAGAGGATAAAATAGAGCTGAAACTGGAGCATACATTCAAAGATGTTCCGAACAGGGGTCCCCAAAACACGTTTGGCTCAAGTCTCCCCAAATCCTTAAGATGTCTCTGAATAAACCAACCTAAAATGCAAACACATAATGGATGCTGTCTGCTTCCTGTGTGGTGGCTTAACAACTATTGAAGCTCGCACTCCGGGACGTGATTTCCTAGCTCAGCTCCCTTTGTCTGCAAACACAATACTTATCACGTGATTTATTACCTCACATCTGTAAACAGGTATTTTGTGGCCAGGGTCATTCTCGTGCATTCCGAATGGCTTGCATAATTAGCCATGTGTAAAGTCCATGCACTCGCCTTGTGGGCGTGAATGATGTACTGCAGAAGCAGTCTGCAAAAACGAGAGATTTCCCAATGACCCGTATTTAAATCAAAAGAAGGTGAGGTACGTTTTCAAGTGTTTGAACTTGACATTTTCAAAAGCTTCCTTTGTGCTGCGAGTGTTTGATCAATTACAGCCAAAAGCAATCAGAATACACACATATTCAGTTTCATAATGATACCCTCCAGCTCAGAACCCTGGGAGTCCGCCACCCCCAAAGCATATAAATGTCACTCACCCGGCCGTCACACCTTTCAGCAGGTCAAGCTGTAATGAGGGCCCTTTGCCATGGGAATGCTGGTACAACTTGAACTGTGGATAAAAATCCTTTGACTGAGTTATTGTTTGGGAGGGATGCAAAACAGCACGTATGTTTTTTTAGTAAAATTAGAGGCGCATCTCATATATCTAAACAGAGTTGTCTCATTGGTGGCTCACTGCAATGGAAATAAGTCAGCTAGACCTAGCTGCACTTATTTTTGTCAGGCCTGGCATTGTGAACTGCCTCTATTCTTTGTAAAGAGCACCACGAGGGGCCCGTGTAGGTAAGGGGGGAGGATTTTATTTATTTCATTTCCCGTCGTGGTCGTCTGTCGAATCACCCCCCCCCCCCAACCTGGCCCCACCATTCTTACCTGGACGGGCTGTTCCTGAAGAGCACCCCCTGATAAGTGCACAAAAGTTGAAATTGGTTACTCTTAGATACATTCTTACTGAGTCTTTATTGGTAGCATGGCCTAAAAGTAGGTGTTGTGCTACTTTCCCGCATTGTAACATTGTGGGCTAGAGAGTGAAAGTTAACTGAGACATACTACAAAGGTTGCGGAAGTAGGGTAATGTTCCTGACATATATCTGCATACTATCACATCAGTATGGCTTAATCACTTCCTAATAATTCATCAGTAAGTCGCAACTGGGTCTGTTGAAGAACATATTGAAAGACCAAGTCCTGATCAGCCACTTTTGCCACACTTAGAAGGGCAAAGTAGGGGACTCCAGACGCTGCGAAGGAGGTGGAACCAGGTGTACCTGAAGGTAGCAGGAGGTGAGCAAGAGGGGGCAGCATAGCTTGCTCAATTATGGTGGCAATCAAGTTTACGGGGAGGGTCCTGCAAAAAGGAAGTGACCGTGAGGGAAAGGAAATGGTCTTGCAGAAGAAAGACCAGGGAGAACAAGAGGCCACAGGTATTCTAGCAGAATGGAGGGGAAGGATAGAGGCCTTACCGTGACTTATCTGTGCCATTCCTAAAGGTTTGTCCCTCAGCTCTACACTGTTCAACATCTACATGACCCTCTTTGCCAACATCGACAGAACCCATGGACTAAACATCATATCCTATGCAGACGACACCTAGCTCATGCTCTTGCTTGACAAAGACCACTCCACCATGATGGTTACCTTCCGCAGGTGCATGAGGAAAGTTGCCATCTGGATGCAGGACGACTGCCTAAAACTCAACACAGACAAAACGGAAGGGCTGTTCTTTGGGAACAACACCTCCTGGTGGAACCCGTCCCGCTGGCCTTGCAAACAAGGACCCTCACACATCATGCCAGACCATGCCCACAATCCTAACGTTTCCTGGACAGCAAGCTCACCAAGAGCCAGAACAATGCAGTATTTTCTGTCTGCTTCCCCACTCTACCCATGCGCCGTAAGTTCTTCAAATGGCTCCCGTCAACACCAGACACACCGTCATTCAAGCCCTAGTCACCATCTGGTTGGACAACGGAAACGCACTCTACGCAGGAATCCCCATACACCTTCTGAACAACCTGCAGACAATACAAAATTCAGTGGTCAGACTCATACTCATCTTCCCCAAATGGACTGACATCACTCCGACCTCAAGAAGCGCCACTGGCTCCCCATTCAGAAGAGATGTCAATTCAACATGCTGATCCACACCTAAAAAGCCCTTTACGATCAAGGACCAGCATAAATCAACCACTGCATCAACTTCCATCAACCCTCCAGACACCAGCGCTCCGCCTCCCTCTCCCTTGCAAAACACCTCCCCACATCCACCGAAGCAACAGTGGGGGATGTTCCTTCCCCTACCTTGCTGCGAAGACCTGGAATGACCTTCCCCTTCACCTCAGAACCTCATCCTCTCATCTGGAATTCAGGAAAGGACTCAAGATCTGGCTGTTCAACTGACACACCCTTAAAGCAGCAAGGTTCTCTGCACCTAGATACCTGTCCCAGGGGGGGTTGCTCAGCTGGTAACTGCCTTTCAGATAGTACCGAACTCGGTGTGAACACAAAGGTTGGATCTTTAATTAGTGATTTTACCGAGGGTTTTATTGGTATATAGGTCTTCCTCTGCATAACAGACAGAGTGTTCAGGGAGGGGGAGAATTAGTCTCTTTACCAGGGAAAAAACAATGTTCTGGTAACTGGGAGGTCCGGGTACTTCAGTTGGAATAGTCCGGGGTGTCTGCTGACTCTAGTGAAGGATTCCGGTCTTGGCTGTTCAGCCGTAGCTGGGGTCTTCCTCGTCGGCACCGCAAAGAACCCAGAAAGCAAAACGGAGAAATCACGGGTTATTGGGACATCCAGTATAATCAGTGAGGGGTAGGGGAAGTGAAGGAAACCAAGTGATAGTGAACTTTACAAACGTCTCGTAGTGCTCTCAGTGCTCGTGAAGGGAGGGGCACATGGGACGCTAATTACACTCGGCAGCGGTTTTCACCCGGTAGGGCTACTCCGTCCCACCCACTCCGCAACTCTGCCCCGTACCTTGTTAAGCCACGTTCCTCCCTCGGGACCGTGGCGGGGCGAGGCACTGAAACGTTGGCCTCCAGGCTTGATGATTTCAGCTGGGCTCGTCTGCTCTCCGTCCTCCTCCGGATTTACCCTCGCGTTGCTCCTACTTCTCTCCACACCGTCTGCCTCCAGGGAAACGCCGTCCCTCGATGAAGAGACACTTCCGCCTTTTGACGTAGCTCCGTAGAAAGGGGGCGGAGCTGCGCCATCCTCGCCGTTCCACTTAAAGGTACCAGTTCCCATTTCTGGTGGTATCCAGCACTCATCCTGTTTCTCTCGCCACTCGTTCTCTGGCAGCTGTGGGGACAATGGGCAAGGTGAGAGAGTAGCGGCGGACCACCATTCCGGGTCGTTTCAGGGTTCTCCTAGCACCCCGTCACAATACCCTTGCGGATTATTTGCTGCACCTTATAAATCTTGATTAATTGAATGATTGATTGTTTAAAAAACATTGGGGCAGATTTACTAAGACTTTGTGCCACCAAAAAGTCTGGGAAAGGGATTTACTTTCCTGTACAAAAAGCATCTTTCACCAGAAATGCGTCCTTTTCTTGAAGCATATTGTGCCTTGCGCTACTTTGCACCACTGTGCATCAAGGAGTAGTTACATGTAGGTATTTGGACATCACAGCACGAACACACATGTTTTTTATGCAAAGTCCAATGTAGTAAGATAGCCAGGCAGGCTTGCATCAAAATAATAATGCCTCCTTGAAGAAGGCACATAGTTGGATAAATGATCTTATTTCTCCTAACATTTCACATGTTGCATGTGTGCTGCACAACACATGTCAGATGTGTGGAATATGATGAAAATTGTCTAGGCATATGATCATGCATTGGAAGGGTATGCTTCTAGTACAAACTCTAAGCTAGATATCACAATCACCTTTGCACCATGGTGTAAAGGTATGTGCATGGTGCATGGCAGCCTGGTTGTGTGCCAGGTGATGGGAAGAGAGCAGCAGAAGGCCATTCTTAGTAAATATGCCCAATTATTTCACAGCTTTTTTTAAGCTATCCTTCCTGAAATATTCATCACTTGTGATCCATTTTTGTAGATCACCAGAAATGTCCTTCTTTATCTTCAGTGCTCAATGTTCTTCCATCCACTTAGTGTTTCGATACTGACGCTGGATGGAATAAGCTGTTTATAAGTGAAAAATGACATTATGTGGGACTCTAAGACTGGTAAACCGACATTGGGGGGTTCTCACACTGACACCAGAAAATTGACACTAGGTTAACAACAAAGACACAGGTCTAATTGACAAGGTAAATGACTCACTGCCACAGGAGTAGCGACATTGACATGGGGTCACTCACAGGTACAGTGGCAAAAGTAGGCTAATACTAGGATACTAACGAGGAGACACTAACACAGGGGTAATGACAATAGGCACTGCCATTAGTATAATGACAAAGATAAATCAACACTGGCTCTAAGTCATTGGCACAGGGGACACGGAAACAAAAGAACAATACTGACATGAGAACAGTGGCACAGCAGCGCAGATGTGGGGCACAATCACTAATTCTGTGACAGTGGTACGGGGGTATTTCACTGAAACACTGACACTGGGACTCCAGAACAAAACGGATATGACACTAGGTCACAATACCAGTACAGTAACACAGCAAAGCGTCAGTGGCTGGGGGGAGGAGATATTAGTGTACTGATATGCAGATTCTGAGAGGGACGCTGACACTAAGACATTGACATGGAGACACTGATACTGCGATC
Organism: Lissotriton helveticus; assembly: GCF_964261635.1. Lineage (NCBI taxonomy): Eukaryota > Metazoa > Chordata > Amphibia > Caudata > Salamandridae > Lissotriton > Lissotriton helveticus. The sequence goes on from NC_136067.1 coordinate 1,352,030,564, forward strand.
CTGCCACTCGAACACTCACACTGGTACACTGACACAGGGACATCAACAGTGACCGGGAGAATTTGACAAAAGGATAGTGCAACTGGAACATTGATATGGGTCTCAATTATGAACACTAGATCACTGTCACGGGTGCACCAACACTGACACCGGAGGAATAACACAAAGGCACCGTAAATCACATGGCAACATTGATACAACAAGCATGTGCAATGCAATAGGTCTCGCATTAGGAACGTTTGAGCTACTGGTATTGTAAATGACAATTTTGTTATTTATGTTTTGTTTTTGAAAATAGCGAAATGAATAGCTTTGTCATTTACAATGCCAATAGTTATAACTTTCGCAAATGTGACACCTATAGCATTTGTAATGCAATATGTGTTCTATTTACGTGACTGACATGTATTGATATTACAAATAACAATGGCTTTTAATTTTTTTAAATAATTAATACTTAAATAAAAGTTATTGTAATTTATAATGGCAATAGCTTAAACTTTAGTTAATAACTTTCGTGAAGATTATGTTCAGTGTATTTTATTATGACGAAAATCCAAGAACAGAAGTGAAATATTAACATCTTTTTGTTACATTTGTAATAAAGCTTGAAACATTGAGAGAACATATTTGAACCAGTTGTGGTTGAATGGTTGCACAGATTGATGTTGTGGTGGCGCTGAGTGATGTTGTGATGGCGAATGAGTGATGCTGTGGCGTTCAGTGATGCTGTGCTAGCGCATAGTGATGTTCTGGTGCCCCTGAGTGATGCTGCGGTGGTGCTTAGTGATGTTGTATGCTATGCTATGTTTTGTTTTGCTATCCTATGTTTTCTTTTGTTATGCTATGCTAAGTTTTGCTATCCTATGTTTTGATTTGTTATGCTATGCTATGCTGTGTTTTTTTATGCTATTCTATGTTTTGTTATGCTATGTTATGTTTTTCTATGCTATGCTTTGTTATGCTATGCTATGTTTTGTTATGATATGCTATGTTTTGTTGTGTTTTATTATGCTATGCTTTGTTTTGCTATGCTATGCTATGTTTTGTTGTGTTTGGTATGCTGTGCTATGTTTTGCTATGCTAATATATGTTTTGTTTTGCTATGCTATGTTTTGTTGTGTTTTGTTAAGCTATGCTATGTTTTGTTGTGTTTTGCTATGTTTTGTTATGCTATGTGTTGTTGTGTTTTGTTATGCTATGTTTTCTTATGTTATGCTATGTTTTGTTATGTTATGCTATGTTTTGTTATGCTATGCTATGTTTTGTTTTGCTATCCTATGCTTTGTTTTGTTATGCTATGCTATGTTTAGTTTTGCTATCCTATGCTTTGTTTTGTTATGCTATGCTATGTTTTGTTGTGTTTTGTTATGCTATGCTATGTTTTGTTGTGTTTTGCTGTGCTATGCTTTGTTATGCTATGCTATGTTTTGTTATGCTATGCTATGCTATGTTTTGGTGTGTTTTATTATGCTATGCTATGTTTTGTTATGCTATGCATTGTTATGCCTTGCTATGCTTTGTTATGCTATGCATTGTTATGCTATGCTAAGCTTTGTTTTGTTATGCTATGCTATGTTGTGTTTTGGTATGCTATGCTATGTTTTGTTGTGTTTTGGTATGCTATGCTATGTTTTGCTATGCTATGTTTTGTTATGTATGCTATGTTTTGTTGTGTTTTGTTATGCTATGCTATGTTTCGTTATACTATGCTATGTTTTGTTTTGCTATGCTTTGTTATGTTATGTTATGCTTTGTTTTGTTATACTATGTTTTGTTATGCTATGTTATGTTTTGTTGTGTTTTGTTATGCTATGCTATGCTTTGTTGTGTTTTGCTATGCTATGTTTTGTTATGCTATGTTTTGTTTTGATATCCTATGCTTTGTTTTGTTATGCTATGCTATGTTTTGCTATCCTATGCTTTTTTGGTTATGCTATGCTATGCTGTGTTTTATTATGCTATGCCATGTTATGCTATGTTGGTGAGGGTGTGTGAGGGTGAGTGAGGGTGAGGGTGTGTGCGGGTGAGGGGGTGTGAGGGTGAGGGTGTGTGAGGGTGAGAGGGTTGTGAGGGTGAGGGTCAGTGAGGATGTGTGAGGGTGTGTGAGGGTGAGGGGGTGTGAGGGTGAGGATGTGAGGGTGTGAGGGTGAGGGGGTGTGAGGGTGAGGATGAGGGTGTGAGGGTGAGTGAGGGTGTGTGAGGGTGAGAGGGTGTGAGGGTGTGTGAGGGTGTGTGAGGGTGAGGGGGGTGAGGGTGTGTGAGGGTGAGTGAGGGTGTGTGAGGGTGAGAGGGTTTGAGGGGGTGTGAGGGTGTGTGAGGGTGAGGGGGTGTGAGCGTGAGTGAGGGTTTGTGAGGGTGAGAGGGCTGTGAGGGTGAGGGGGTGTGAGGGTGAGGGTGTGTGAAGGTGAGGGGTGTGAGGGTGAGGGGGTGTGAGGGTGAGGGGGTGTGAGGGTGAGGGGTGTGAGGTGAGGGGGTGAGGGGGTGAGGGTGAGGGGTGTGAGGGTGTGATGGGGTGAGGGTGAGGGAGTGTGAGGGTGAGGGGATGTGAGGGTGAGGGTGTGTGTGAGGGTGAGGGTGTGAGGGTAAGAGGGTGAGGGTGATGGGGGTGAGGGTGACGGGGGTGAGGGTGTGTGAGGGTGAGGGTGTGTGAAGGTGTGTGAGGGTGAGGGGGTGTGAGGGTGTGGATGGGTGAGGATGAGGGGGGTGAAGGTGAGAGGGTGTGTGAGGGGTTGTGTGAGGGAGTGTGAGGGTGTGGGTGAGTGTGAGGGTGAGGGGGTGTGGGTGAGTGAGGGTGTGTGAGGGTGAGAGGGTTGTGAGGGTGAGTGGGTGCGAGGGTGAGGGTGTGAAGGTGAGTGAGGGTGTGTGAGGGTATGTGAGGGTTAGGGTATGTGAGGGTGAGGGTGTGTGAAGGTGAGGGGTTGTGAGGGTGAGGGTGAGGGAGTGTGAGGGTGAGGCGGTGTGAGGGTGAGGGGGTGTGAGGGTGAGGGGGTGAGGGTGAGGGGGTGTGAGGGTGAGGTGGTGTGAGGGTGAGGGTGTGTGTGAGGGTGAGGGGGTGAGGGGTGTGAGGTCTGCAAACTGAAAAAGAGTTAAAAATGTATATGTTGTACATATGTCCAAGATTAATTTAAATGTACATCAAAACATTTGTTCTCAATAGGATTGGGGATGAAAAGCAATTATCAGAGGTTATATTTGGAAGACTCGGTTTCCTTCATCTGTAAAATGTACATTATCTCTTTAATAGATGCCATGCATATTGAAACGCAGATTGTTGTGGTATATGGACAATATTCTATAGTCTCGTAGAAAAGTAGAAAGATTTATTCACATGTTTATTCACTTCTCTGCGCAGATCAGGTAGATTTATTCACATGTTTATTCACTTATCTGCGCAGATCAGGTGTTCCAGTCTTCCTGTATCTCGACGACTGGTTGTTGAATGCGGGCTCGCCCCAGACAGTCGTCTCCCACCTCCAGCCTAAGGTCGACCTCTTGCACCTGCTGGGGTTGTCCATCAACGTGCCGAAGTCGCACCTGTGACCCTCTCAGAAGCTCCTCTTCATCGGAGCGGTTCTGGACTTGGCGCAGTTTCGGGTTTTTCACTCCGAACAGTGGGTTCGGGATATTTAGGCTCTGATTCTGATCTTTCAGCTTTTATCCAGGGTCTCGGTCAGGTTGATGCTGCGGCTCCTGGGGCTGAAGGCCTCCTGTATCCTAGTGGTGCATCACGCAAGGTGGCATGTGAATAAATATAAACATAGGCCACGCAGTTTGCATCCTGTAATATACAAATTTCAGGGGGTGGTGGTACCCGGGTCTTGAGGGGGGTCGTTGAGGCCCACATATTTGTAATGTTGTGGGGGGGGTTGGACACGAAAGTGGTGCAAGGGGGTTGTAAATCTGGTACACAGTGTTTTGTTTTACTTTGCTTTCCTTTCTGTGATGTAGAAGATCCTGGATAAATATAACAGTTTTTGTACAGCCAGTAACTTTTAACCTTACCCCCAAACGGCTTTCTGCCTGTTACCATAGTAACAGTTCATGGAACACTTACGTGAGCACAGAGGTTACAAGTTCACCACACTATGTTGCTAATGAGTTAGCCTCAGAATTATACTTCAAATTATAAATATCATTTCTATTGATGACTGCTACCCCCACAAAAAAAACAGACGTACGTACTTTTTAAATTAATTTTTATTAAAACAATAACTGGAACTATAACTAAAAGATAACAATACAATAAATATAACTAACAAAACAATATAATAAACAACATATAATATGGAGTCCAAAAGAAGTATTGTAGTTAATCTGCAAAACAAAAAAGAAAATGAGTGTTTAAAATCAGATTGTTGTGACTAAATGAGGTCAAACATTACAAGTCAAAGCAACACGACGATATTTATATTTTTAAAAATCTTTGCAGTGTGCCTGAAATGCTTCCACTGGCATTGTACATGCAGACTTTGGTCCACCCTTTTTATCAATTTTTGCAGTTTGAGATATACATCCTACCTCTGTTATTCATCTCCTACTTCCTCCTTACAAATTATTTTGTAGAGACGTTAACAACAATTAAAGGGAACATTTTCTGCATATTTTTAATAAAGCATTTGACACAATGCATAGTGACACCGTATTTATTGAATGTTTTGATATAAATTTTCCAAGTCTTAAAAAAGGTGAATGCAAGAAAAGTTACTTGCCGCATATGCAAGACTGCTTTCAAGAGGAGACCCCAATAAAGAGGACTGGTGTGGAACTGCAAGTATGCGGAAGCACTTGCTGACTAAGAATCTGGTCAACTTTGCAAGGGAAGAGTTAAGGAGATTGAGAGAGGCTCCTCCTGCTTCATGAGGAGGCCCAAGTACCAGTGGAGCAACACCGTCAACCTGTACTACACAGCCTAATATTCGTCCCCAATCTGGAACCCTTTAAGAAAAAAAGTAAGAAGGTTGGGAGCTCTGTATGCCATCCTAAAACCTAATCATCCATTAGTTATACAGAGATCCACCCTGTATCAGATTCATTCATAGAAGTGTGAATTTGAGATTATCTGCCACCGAAAACCCCTCAAGTACTTATATCCGTTACTTGTTAACTTAGTCGAGTAGTCGTATTTTGAGTATTTACCTTAACGTTGTCCGTTAAAAATTTCTGAATGTGCATGGCTTCGGACAACTAGTAAATGTCATATTTGAGACATCGGTCTAATCAGCTGGAACAGGAGGATATAGTTTTTTTCAACCTCGGCAACAAACATGCTGCAAATTGAAAAAAGAGTTAAAAATGTATATGTTGAACATATGTCCAAGATTGATTTAAATGTACATCAAAACATTTGTTCTTAATAGGATTGGGGATGAAAAGCAATTTCAGAGGTTATATTTGGCAAGCAAAATAGGAAATAGCATTGCATTATACAAATGTTCGGTCGGTATTGGTCACTCACTTTATTTACATTGCAATTTTCGGCTGATAACATTTGGAGAGCAGTCAGTGGATCTGGTGTGTCGAGTTGTTCACCACCACGTGGTATAGTGTATGGGCAGGACAGCTTGTGGCGACCAGTACGTCTCATGATTGAGATATCTGTATAATGAGATAGAACAGGGGGCAAAGGAAGTTTAAGGTTATTAAAAAACATGGACAGCGTGCTAAAATACAACATTGACCAATCAATTACATGTGCAGTGCATGGGGAGGAAGCAGCACGTGACGCACTACTTAAAAAATTATTATGCGGCAGCATTAAGTGATTTGCTCAGAAGCATCGCCTACCAAGGCAACATATTTAAGTTATAAGAGCTGGAAACCGTGCTAAAATATACTTTTGCCGAAAACATTACTTTTGCAATGCATGGTGCACGTGACGCACTACTTACACGAGAAAAACGACATCGTATTCACTTGAACAGCACGTAGCACACTGCTGTAGGAGCAGCCACGTGGCGCTTGGCAAATTAAACAAACGCACCAGGATTAAGTGATTTGCACAGAAACAAAGTTATGAAGTCAAATTTAACGATATAAAAAAGCAGGAAAGCGTGCTTAAAAACAGCATTGCCAAATTGAACATAAATTTGCATTTACGTGGTATTTAAAGATTGTTCAGATTAATTAATTAAATTACTCTCAAAAAGGTGCTCACCTACAAAGAAGTGGATACGAACACTCTCAATGGCTGTGACTGCAGAATAGGAAATGTACAAGAAGGTTGGCAGCTTGCAAATTCTTTGCAGAAGGATGATTGGTTGAGCATGATGTCACTGGGTGTGAGAGCTGTGATTGGGCATGTTGTAATTGAGCATGCGCAAATAAAATTAAATACTTTAGGGGTACATTGCTAGACGGTGGGACGTATTGTGCGCATGCATAACATTAACACGCATGCGCTACCACAAAAATGCATGCGCAAAGTGAAAGCAACTCCTACGGGGTACATACATAGATGGAGTTCGGATATCTCCGTGGTCTTGAAGTGGCTTCAGGAGGGGGTCTTTGCAGCCCTCATCCATAAAATAATAATATATAATTAGCCATGCATCAGGGGCTGGGGACCCCGGTGCCCGGAATTGGGTACGGGAGGGGGGCCACATGGCCCACTTTCCATAAAAAAAATTAATACGTATACTCCGCTTATTGTCATCGTACCATAAGCTCACCCTTCCGATCGCGCGCTGAAGGCTAATTGGCTGTCAAGTGGTTGTCAACATTCAAAACTAGAAACTGTTGACAGCCACTTTATGTCTCGCTACAAGGGAGGCTGAAGAAGCGTGTGAAATGTGTGTTTAAAACGTGAAAAGGGGGAGGGTAGACCCACCCTGATCCTCTAGGTCTCCTCAGGGGGTCCCACAAGGTCTCCCAGGGCCCCTATTTTTTTTCTTCTTTTTTTGGGAAAAATCGCGGGGTGCTCGTATGATCCGCGCATGCTAGCAATATATATATTTTTTTTTAAAAAGACGTGTCCTTCCACGCGTCTTTGGTAATTTGCATTCTTTCAACTGTTTAGAGGAGATGCAGCAGTGCTGTATCCAGGATCCACCACTGAGTAAGAAAAGGTAACGATAACACTATTTACCTGCTAAGTGAATTTCCTGCCATAGGATAACAGTGATGTCGTTTTTAAGAAAGTTAAAGAAAATTATTAAAATAATAACCTCAGATAATCTCTTGTCTTAATATTTATATTAACTATATATAAATACGTTTTTCAACATTGAAAAAATCGCGGAAGTCGCACACACACCACGTCTGATATGTATATGACGTCACACGCTACCGCGCGTCCGTCACGTCACGTTATACGTACATCTCACGTATGCGCAAGGCGTCGCGCACAAGTCGCATAGCGACCGCATGGGAAAAGTTGTACCCGTCGCACACCCTTCGCGGATCCTAGACAGCGACCCTAAAATGGCGGACACGTTTTGTGCAGTAAATTAGTAGGGTGTTCGTAGGCTACACAACTGCAAAAAAAAGAAAAAAATAATTTAAGTATATTATAAACAATATAAAATAATGAAAAAAATTATTAAAAAAATGCGTAATGTAATTTAAAAAATAACAGCTACAAATAAAAAAATTACAAAAATGTAGTTAGAAAAAATAAACCAATACAAATATTTACAAATTAGCATTTAAAAAATCTTTGGAATTCACTGAAAAAAACATAGGTTTCAGACATGTTATAGTTAGGAATTAGCATTTAAAAAACCTTTGAAATTCACTGAAAAAACCATAGGTTTCAGACATGTTATAGTTAGGAATTAGCATTTAAAAAACCTTTGAAATTCACTGAAAAAAACATGTATGACTGAATGTATACGTAATTGTTTACATGTGTGTGTAGATATAGGATTCACTAAGTTGGTGTGTCACTGGTTTCAAACATGATACTCCATATTTTATAATGTGTGTTAAAAGGTTATACTACTGTATGATCAGGTGTATCAGCTTGTCACATGGATGATGTCATCAGTGATGTCCTTTGAGATGTCATCAGTGATGTCATCAGTGATGTCACTGACCATGTCATGAATGATGTAATATGTGACATTATCAGCAGTGAAATGCGGGCGCGAGTTATAGTTAGTACAACTAACTATAACAGGGGAATTTCAATTGGTTTATATGAGTGAAATGTCCAGCTAACTATAACACCCCTGAAACCTATGGTTTTTTAGTCAATATATATATATATATATATATATATATATATATATATATATATATATATATATATATATATATATATATATATATATATATATATATATATATATATATATATATATATATATATATATTACCTACTGGCGAAAGTAAGGACCTATTTTTCATAGGAAATCCGCAACATTCTATTTGGAAAAACTTTGGCGCCAGTTGATGAATCTTCGCGAAATTTTCCAAACTAATTATCAGCTCTGGTCTGCTCCTTTCCTGAAAGTTTCGGGATGATTCGTGTAGCGGGGGCCGAGAAAAAAGGGGGTCCCAAAACGTGTTTTCCCCAAGCAATTTTCCATAGGACCTTTTAACGTAGCTACAGCCCGAACTGCTGAACGGATTTATACCAAATTTGGCAAAGAGGTAGTCCTCAGTTCACACTCGTGCCTTTTGCTTAAATGGTGTCAATCTGTTCAGTAGTTCCTGAGAAAATGACAGTTAAAATCATTTATATATCTATGGTCGCGGTGGATCCGCGCACCCTGAGCGCAGCATGAACGCACCATAAGCGCACCCTTCGGATCACGCGCTGAATGCTAATTGGCTGTCAAGTGGTTGTCAACATTCGAAACCAGGAACTGTTGGCAGCCATTTTGTGCCTCGGTAGAAGTCAGTCGAACAAGTGTGCAAAACGTATAAAGGGGGTGGGGTAGAAATATCCTGATCCTCTAGACCTGTTTAGGGGACACCTAGGGCTCAAAAATCTAATTATTATTATTTTTTAAGCCCGGCAAGTGCGTGCAGGGTGCGCGGATTCTGCCGTAAAAAAACTAAATAAATATAACGGGGCTTCTTTTATGATTAGCCCCCGGGGGGCCAAATCCAGGGGGCACATTTAAAAAATGTATGGGGGGCCTAGAGAAGTCCCCTAGCCCCAGGGACCTCCAACCCCCGGGGCTATAAAATAAATGGTTGGGGGGGCTCCAATGCCCCCCTGCAAAATTAGTGGTGGGGGTCTCAACAACCCCCCCAAGCCCCAGGGACCACCACCCCCTGGGTATTTCTGTATTGTGGGAGGGGGCTGCGTGGCCCCCCTCGAGGAGCCCTCGAGGGCCCTGGGTACCAGCACCCCCTAGGGCCGGCTCCCGCAGAGACTGGGGGTGCCTACCCCCGGGACACTGCTGTTTTCTATGATGGGGCCTGAGTCTCGCGGCTCCAGCCCTCCCATAGCAAACTTGGTTTGGATTTTGAAAGAAAGAGCAGGGAAATGTGTTCTCTCTTTCAAAATCCAAACCAGATTGCTTTTCCACATGGGGAGCTGCCTGTTAGAAGCTCCACATGTGGAAAAGCAATGCCAGCTCCCAAACGCGTAGAAGTTGTGTACCAAAAGCGCTGGAGTCGCACACCCTACAGATTATGAGTCGTGCATCCACCGCGTGCACACCAGGGGGCCGCACTGAGCGCCAAGCTGAGTGCGTGACTTCTAATTTTACCAGAAAAAATTGCCCCGATTAGTAATTTCTAATATCCTCGGGGAACCCATCCCCTGGGGCTTATAAAATATGTTGGGGACCATGGGGGGAAGCCCCAATGCACCCACGATCCAGCCGGTTCCCCACGTCCTTCAGAAGCCGGCATTTCTTTTTCACATGGGGAGCTGCTAACATGCATCTGGAAAAGCAATCAGGTTTGGATTTTGAAAGAGAGAACAGATTTCACAGCTCTCTCTTTCAAAATCCAAACCAAGGGGCAGATTTACAAGCCCCTTGCGCTACTTTTGCGTCATTTTTTCAATGTTAAAAATGACGCAAAAGTGGTGCAAGTGGCTTATAAATCTGCCCCCAAGATTGCAATGGGAGGGCGGGAGCCGCGATACTCCCGCCCTCTAATAGCAAACAGCAGTGTCCCGGGGTAGACACCCCGGGACTCTGCCGGAGCCCGCCCTTGTGGGTGGCAGTCCCCAGGGCCCTCAACGGCTCCAGGAGGGGGCCACGCAGCCCGTCTCCCACAATAAACAAAGCCATGGGAGGTGGTGGTCCCCGGGGCTTGGGGGGGCGTTGAGGCCCTCCCACCTCTAATTTTGCGGGGGGCATTGGTGCCCCCCCAACCATTTTTTTATAGCCCCGGGGGGTGGCTCTCACTCTTGCATAGCAAACAGCAATGTTGAAAAAATCTTCCGGTTAGATAACAAAGGATTTTGAATTCCATTTTCGGTGTTTTTGTTGTAGTTTGCTGCCGTTAAAGCGGCGACAATTTTAAGGCCGTCTTTGTAAATATGCCCCTAAGTTTTGTAATGTCGACAATCCCGTCTCCCATTCAAAAAGGCACGAAGTATTTATCGAAGTCATTGTGAATCGTGAAGCAACACTGTTTAATTGTGATCGATAAAGAATTGAAAGAGTTGTGTACTTCTTTTGCTCGTAATGTGCATAGGGGGAGATTTACAAGTTCATTGCGTTACTATTGCATCACTTTTAAAATGGGAAAAGTGACGCGAAAGTGGCGCAAGGGGTTGTAAATCTGCTACACAGTGTTCTGTCTAACTTTGCTTTCCTTTCTGTCATGTAGAAGATCCTGGGTAAATATAATGGTTTCTGTACAGTCAGTACCTTCAACCCTACCCCAATCTGCTTACTGCGTGTTACCATAGTAACAGTTCATGGAATACTTAAGTGAGTACAGAGGTTAGAAGTTCCCCACACAATGTTGCTAATCGAAACAGTTACTGTGTTGGAGTTTTAAAAGTTTTCCATAGGAACCGTTAGTCGTAGCTATAGACTCTGGTAAAAAGAGCTGGTAAAGAGTTAGCCTCAGTATTATACTTCTAGTTATAAATATCATTTCTATTTTTAAATGTTTTCTAACTATATGATTATCGCACTGAATATTAGTGAAATGTTGTCAGAAAAAGAAGAAGTATATACTTATTTAATTAACTTTTATTAAAACAACAATAAATAAATAGAAACGTAACTTTAAGATAACAATATAATAAATAACTAGAAACATAAAACAATATAATGAACTAAATGTGATATGGACTCCAATAGAAGTAGGGTAGGTAAACTGCAAAACAAAAATGAAAATAAGTGTTTAAAATTAGATCGATGTGACTGAAGGAGGTCAAAGATTACAAGTTACGGTTATACTTGGCAATATTTGTTAATTTAAACGTCTGCAGTGTGCCTTATACATTCCACCTCTCTTATAGGCCCACGTTCAAGAGGTGTCTGTACGGGAGTGCCTACTGCGTCAGATTTGCAGTATGGACCAACAGGTCTTTAAAATGATTCAGAGATGAGATAGAATTAGGTCAGAGATCAAGTCATTATGCAGGACAATATTCTTTGGGGCTTATTTACAAGCCCCTTGCGCTAATTTTGCGTTACTTTTCCCTTGTTAAAAGTGACGCAAAAGTGATGCAAGGGTCTTGTTAATCAGCCCCTTTATTTTAAACACATTTAATCAGAGGTATTGTGTATTTAGGCCGCTCTACTTACCTTCTGTAAACACTGTGGCGAACAGAGTTCACAACTTCAACTCAGCTTTGGTTGTACACAGCAGACTGTATTACATTCAGCCTTGATTTTTTTATCGCAGAGTGGATAGCAGCGCCCATAACTTCAAAAGAGAAAGAGAAACGATGTGAGAGAGAGTGAGAGAAAGAAAGAGAGACAAAACAACTTTAGAACTGTGAGAGAGAGAAAGTTATAGATGGAGCAGTTCATGTTCATGTTCAAATACTTTATTCGGCATTCTTTCATAGAAATCATAAAAGTAACACTTTAAAATACAGCACATTCAATGACTTAAAAACAATGAATTGATTACAGTGTTTAAAAGTTGTAAAAGCAATTTATAAGCGGCATTAATACGAAAAGGGGAGGAAGCTAAAATGACCATTAATGAAAACCGTTAAAACACAATAATTTTAAAAGTCCAAACATTTTCTGTAGTTCATTGCACATTTAAAGAAACCGGCCACAAACGGGATACAGTCAGGTTTAAGCAGTTGCAAATAAAACAAGGCGGGACGTACTTGCACAAAATTTAACTTTTTTAAAAGAAATTTCAGATAGATAGTCCTGGGCATTTCATAATATTTACAGAAAAACATAACGTGAAGCAAGTCCTGTGAAGACTTAGAGCCACAGGATGCCAACGCACTCCCTTTATGACTGCCCCTTGGAACTGCCAATAAGAAGTGAAGAAGGTTAAATCTAAACCTAATTAATAGAAATCGCTCATATGCAGGCAGCGGCCACAATAGATACGGCTCTATATCTAGGGTGGTTTTGAGTATCAAGTGTGTCCTCACACTAGGTTTCAACAGTTCTTTCTCTTCTCTTTCCATTTTCCTAATTTGCGTGAAGGAATGCTTTACAAGCGCGACGTCCAATCTATTAATACCTTCAGGATTTAAAAACAAGTCCAAGCGTCCCACCTCATAAAAACGGGTTTTTAGATATTTGAACCAGGGAATATTTATCATATGGTCAAGACTCAGGGCCTCTCTAAGGATATTATGAGTAAGGTTTAAGCGCTTGTTCAGCCAGCATTGCAACCACAAAGTCAGCGGAAGTAAAGCCAAAATATCACTTAAATAGGGCATTCCGGTTTCTTCATGGACAGACAATATGCGGTCCCCTTTGGGACGCTCAATAGTTGTTTTAGAAAATTGTTTTCTGTCACCTGAAGACCCTCGAGGCCACAATGTCCCCATAGATCGCTACCATAGCTTGCTATGGATATACACTTTGTCCGATAAATTTTTAGCATCACTGCCACTGGTCGGTTACCCATTTTGGGAGCAAAGCCAAAAAGTGCCGCATTTGGCCTGGTTACCTGACCCTTTTTTTTATTTAGAAGTGCAGCCCAGTTAAGCCGATGATCTAGCAGGACACCCAGATAGGAGAATGTTGTACAGTTCGGCACCCTCACTCCGTTCACCACAAAGGAGTACTCTCTTTTAGGACGCGGCCCTACGTGCATCACGTACGATTTAGTGTTATTTATGGACAGGTCACGCTGGTCCATAAAACCGTGAAAAGCATCGAGTAGGGTTTGAAGCCCTTTGGGGGTTCGTGCCAAGAGGACTGCGTCGTCCACATAAAGCAAGACGGGCAGTCCTCGCTTTCCCACATACGGAAAATCGGCCCGTTTCTAGCAAGGAACCTTCCAAATCATTAATGTATAAATTAAAAAGGAAGGGGGCTAGTATGCACCCCTGCCTGACCCCCCTTTCAATGTTGAAGTTCCTAGATACCTTCAGGTCGTTGGAATATATGATGTTGGCCTTAGTGTCTCTGTGGAGGTCCCTCAAGAAGTCAACCAGGGCGCGCTCCACTCCCATGGCCTCCATGGTCCACCACAGCCTACCCCGATTAACACTATCAAAGGTGGATGAGAGGTCCATGAAGGCCATGTAGACGGAACTAGAACGATCCATGGTGTACTTCCCTATGATGTAGTAGAGGTTTAAACACTGGGCCATGGTAGAGTGTCCTGGGCGGAACCCATACTGGATATCTGAGATGATGTTATTATCCTCCGCCGAGGTACACAATCTTTTTAGGATTGCCCTCCCAATGACCTTAACAACAGAGTCAATCAAACAGATTGGCCTGTAATTCAGCGTGCTGTTTCGGTCCCCTTTTTTGTATACAGGGACGATCGTCGAGACACCCCAGGAGGCAGGGCATCCTCCTTTGGCTGCAGCATTACCCACAGCAGTCAGGATCTCATCCCAAAACGAGGGTTTTGATTTAAAAAGGTCCGGGGGGATGCCATCGGGGCCTGGTGCTTTTTTATTGGTCAGGTTAGCGATACCCTCCTCAATTTCATTCACGGAGAACGTCAGTATTTCCTTATCCGTGAGCCTATCAGAAGGATCTAGCTGGCTCGATGTGTTTTTAAATATTCCTACAAAGTGAGACACCCATTCATTCTCAGTTATATTGGAGCCCACTTCTCTGACCCCTTCCGCTAAAAAAGGTGATCGGTTAATGGTGCTCCAAAATCTGGAACTACTAGATAGGGTCACGGGATCTAAGAGCTCCCTCCATAATTCTTTTTTGACTACCGCCTTGCGATTAGCCAGGGCAATTTTGTAGTTTTTCCTAAGGGTACAGATCAGAACTCTGTCTCTAGGTGTTTTTTTCAACCCAGCCTTAAGATCACTCGCTGCTTTAGAACAATAGCGACAGAACCATTTTGGTCCACGGGGCATGCTGGTCTTGCCATAGGCAAGTAACATGCCACTTACTTTGGACGCAATACCTTCAAATGATTTTAAAATGCCTGGCGGTGAAGATTCATGATTGAGGTAACAAATAAATTCTGCCTTGCAAGCGGCCTTCAGAGAGTCGTGGAAGGTGGACAGAATTATCTGGCTCCATTTAATACGATGCCCTCCCTCTATGGGTTGTAAGTTGTTCCTGCTGCATGCTTTCTCTTTGATCTTCATTAGCACCCTCCTATGGTCACACAGACAGGGTTATGGTCACTATGTGAACTTGGAATGATGGAAAAACCCTGAAGGAGGGGTAAAATGGATCTGGATACTAGTATGTGATCTATAAAAGTCCCGCAGCCTCGACCCTTAAACGTGGGCTCCTTAAAGTTACTAAATGAGGCAACAAAGCTCATTGCAGAGAATAAATCATGTTCATCGATAATGGCATTTAGAACACTACCCTGTATGGTGTGCTCGAAGTGGAGACGCGATATCAATGGACAGCCCAGTTTCACCCGGGCATTCAACTTTGGGTCGCCACACGGATGAGTGTTGAAATCTCCTACAATAAGCAAATTCTTCCTATGAAGGCCACATTCTTGTTTGACAAAACTGTTCAGTTTTGCTAGCCCGCAACCATCTTCCTTGTTAACGGCGTTGTAAAAGTTTATCACCAGGAGGGATCTGTCCTTTTGACCCAGGGAGATAGCCTGAATGTTTCTATTGGCCGTGGAGATGGTCTTAATACTACAACGTAGAGCCAATGATACAAAGATTGCAAGGCATCCCTTGGCTCTGCCACTAGTAGCTCTTGTCGCTGGAACAAAGAAAGCTCTGTACCCTACAAGTGAGACATCACAATTCACCAGCCACGTTTCTTGTAAGCAAATTAGCGCGAATTTGATAACAAACTGAACCCATAGGGGATCTATGACTTTCCCTGCTAACCCCGCTTTGTTCCAACTAAGAACATTATGATCTTGGTGGGTCTCAGTAGTACCCTGCACGACTTCTCCTGGTAAGTCGGGCGAGAGTGTAACGGAGCAATTATCTTCCTGAACCTCGACAGATGGAATATGAACAAGGTCATCTGGTGTATCCACTGGAGCTGCAAACTCAGGCGCTATGTTGGTTAATGGGCAGCTACAGATAAATGCAGTGTTTTTAATATGAGGTTTGTGGGTTATATGGTCTCCACACAGTCAATCGCATTCATTGAGACCTGAAAGTGCTGCAAAGCGATTTGGAGCCTCGAATAGTGAAGGGAGCCCATAACCACCCCAAGAGGGCACCCTTGATGGTGTTAAAATTGGTAGCCCCATTCTCTGTTGCCCCCTGAAATGTGGTATCCTATTGTAATAGCCCCCAGTCCTGGTATCGGGTTGAAGATGTGTAGTTGCCCTATAAAAGAAGCCATGGAGCAGTATCTCTATCCCCTGCCCCCTGGTTACCCCCCTCTCACCACTTCTCTAAGGATCCTTTCTGCTGTAGTTGGATTGTTAAAGTTTACCACTATGCAATCGCCGTTTCAAGATTTACGTGACCTGCCTATCCAAGACACACGGCAAACCATAATGATGTCATGCGTGGCCAGATGCCCCTCCCCGGTGTTACAGTGCAACCAATGGGTAACCTTGTTTTTAAGTTGATAAAAATCCTCTTTGATGCCTTCGGGAAGGAATGGGGCATTTCCCAAGACCAGCACCAGCGGTGTGGATTCCGGGGGTAAATCAATGTCCGGAGGTTTAGCCACGTTTCTAGATACTTCATTGGGGGTGCCTATACTTCTGGTTGGAATGGCTGCTGAGATGATATCTGAATGGTGCTTAGTGGCCGCTCCTACTGTGTATGTGTTACCAGAAACCCCTGATGTATTGACTCTTCCTTCTTTTATCCCATGTTCCTTAACAAGTGTGGTCCTTTGCTCAGCCTCAAGAGAGTTAGGGGCCAGGCATGATGGAAAAGGTGTATTTGAGGACTGTATGCCCCCCTTTTGTAAACTAGTTGAAAGACTTTCCAGTTTTTGTGTATTTTCCCAGGTTGCCTGTTGCAACTTCCCTAAATTCTGGTTAATTATCTTTAGTCTCTCTATGAGTGGGAGCATAAAGGATTTAAGCAATTGTTCTATTTGGGGTATTAATCCTACTACATCACTGAGTCCAGATGTAACGTCTGCAGGAAAGTGTGAAATGGCATTTGATGCTGTGTTGGGCAATACTATCACTGGTGTGGTTGGTCTATTAGTAAAGAATTTTTCTTTGGGGGAAGTTGTTTTACTGGTATTTTTGACGTTTTGGGGACCTTCGATCTTCTACCTGTTTGACGGCCACCGCCCCTTTTTCCTCTTCCCAGTGTGAGTAGGGCATGGGGCTATAGGTCTCACGGTATCGACAACAACAGGAACTGTCTTGGTGGTTAATACAATGGGTCGATGTTCTTCAGGAGATGAAATACTATCCACTGATATGTTCGCAGAATTAACAAGGTTACACCCATCTGAACCTGGATTTATATTCCTCGGGCTAATCTCCCTTATTCTCGTTGGGCTAGATCTTTCTGGCGTTATGGCATTTTTAATATTGCCCAGAGAGGACCTTTTTGTGCCCAGAAGTTCAAGGGATAACTGTTTTTCTGTGAGAGCTATTTTGCGCTCCAACACTGCTGCTGCTCTAGTAATAAAGTTGTCTAATGTCCCTGTCACAGTACCCCCTGTTATACTTTGTGCTATCTTCCTCCCTTTCCCTGGTGGTTGAGACATTATTAATGATGGCAATATTATACAAGTGAAACAAATCTAACCCTATAACAAGCAGGAAGAATCAAGCTATAATGATAGTCTCGTTCACCTGTAAAGTCCAAGGCTCGATACAGCAGATGTAAGGGGGTGGCCCAGCCCGGCCTCCTCCGGCCTGTGACGGCCGCAGACGGTTCTACCCTTGTCCCGGGCTTAGCCCGGCGCGGGCCGCGCGCGGTCCCGGGACAAAGGGGCTCTCCTCCGATTAAATGCGCCTCCGGGCGCGGAAATGGCGTGGGCGGCTTCCGCCGCTGAGGAACCTGGGATCAGTAGTCCCCTCTTCCGCTCGGAGGCCGTGAAGAATGGAGCTGCGGCAGCGGGAGGGGGGACCAAGAAGACCAGCGACCACAGTGATGACCAGGTAAGTAAAGCCGGGGCTCTCCTCACACACAATATGTGGTCAACATGTTTCAGCTGTGATGACCCACGAGGTGTCAAGGCTTTCGTCAGGACCAAAAAATGCTGCTGCTATGTGACGAGTGATTTGATGAAAAATAAATAGTGCTAAAATACGGACCCAATCGTACTTCCGGTTCCTGTTCTCAGAAAGGTGACTGTACCTGGAATTCCTGACTAGGAATTTCATGATTGGCGATTAGGGGGAACTGTCACAACGTTCCTAGCACTTCGGCGCAGGGTTCAGTCAGGAAGCTTGACGGGGGGTTGGCTAAGGGTGCACTCAGGAATGGCCTCTCCGTATATGTGATATGGCGCACTTGGTTTTTAAGGAAAGTTCTATAACGGAGCGGCAGAGCTCCCAGCCTATAGTCAGGATAATGCCCCAGCGGAATGGGCTGGTGCCCGGGTAGTCTTGAATAGGTCCCAGGACCAGTTTGGTTCTACTCTTTAAAGTTACAATACAGATATATCCTGCTGCCACAATCGGCACAAAATGGGCACACGCTCGATGCTGTTCAGAATCAGCTTCGGAGAATGGGAGGGAGGCAGCTTCCCGATGTGAGGACTGGATGCAACCAAACGAGAAACGAAAGATGGAGCAGTTAATACTGGAGAAAATCTTCGTAGTTCACCTTTTTGCCTCCGTTGTATGTCCAAGCATGTGCCGGTTCATAGTGCACCCTCTAGTTTAGTGATCTGAAAGATAGTATAGAGTTAGTAATAGCAGAGTATATACAACTGCACAAGTATATTTTTACTTTATGTCTTTGTAAAGACAGGATACTGTATTTCATCAACTTCCACTGTAAGGAGGTGTCTGTGCGCTGTATTTCTTCCAAAGTACTATATCCCAATCACTCCCACTGCATAGCGGTGAGTTCTCAATACTGCGTACCCAGACTGTTGCACCCCATTGTCTCCCAGAGTCCGGAGGTGAGTGTTTTTTCTTGCGCACTCAGGGGCAGATTTACAAGCTTCTTGCGCCACTTTTCCCATGTTAAAAGTGA
Organism: Lissotriton helveticus; assembly: GCF_964261635.1. Classification (NCBI taxonomy): domain Eukaryota; kingdom Metazoa; phylum Chordata; class Amphibia; order Caudata; family Salamandridae; genus Lissotriton; species Lissotriton helveticus. Next base: position 1,352,049,171 of record NC_136067.1, read on the forward strand.
TACAAAAGTGGTGCAAGGGGCTTGTAAATCTGCCCCTTAGACTGTTGTAACCTACCTATTCTCACTGCTCGGAGGTAATTGTACATTCCTACGCAGTGAAGCTGCTGCACACTACCCACTCTCTCCTTCCAGAGATGACTTGTCATTGTTTTGGAAACAAGCTTATTTGCTCACCTTGTGTCATTGGCGTGATTCAAAGAGGGTGCACCACGTGTCGAAGCAGCCTTCTCATATGTTGTTACGATGGCCACGCATCATCGCAGACTGCACGAACATTGAGCTTTGGAGGTGTGGGGGGGCGCCAATTTCTGAAACACAACCTGTAAGATAAAAAGGAAGTTAACATTGTGTGTCATTTCTTTATCAAAGGAGAGAGGAAGTGAGATAGTGACTGAAAAGAATATTCGCAGCTCATCTTTCTGTCACCGGTGTGTTTTTCACCACGTGCCGGGACATAATGCACCCTGAAGCTCTACATCTAAACGATAGTAAAAGAAAGATGTTAGGATTGTAATTGTTACTATCTTAATGTGGAGTAAAATTACATCGCCCTTTCACACACCTTCCCTCCCGCATTTAAAAATAACTATTTGTACAGTTCAACTTGTTTAATAGGCTTCGATTTTTGAAAAACTACTGTACTAGTAATGTTTTTATCCGGTTGTAAAAGCAAGTGGTGCGAAGTGATACACGTGGTTTCGATCATCACGAGCGTCGGACATTTGACCGATTATAAAAACGTACCTGCTATTGGAAAAAAATATATAAATGTAATAAGATACGGTATAGGACTGTGTACGCCTAAACCGCTGTGTCGCCTTTTTGTATCCAGTGTGCTGCGCTCCATCGACTCCCTCCAATGTGCACCCAGGCCTCATTGCTCACCTTTTCGTGGACAGGACACCTTCTACATCATGCAGTTATGCTCTGCCACCAAGAAGTCTGACATATGGTGCCGAGTCTTGATATCGTTATGGGAAAGAACATACTCCTGCATCTATCTTTATCGCAGGTTCCTCACCGCTCAGTCCTTGCGGTACCACTAACTCAGTGACCAAAGAGGCCATGCACGTAGTGGTGGGCCCCCCTACTCGGTGGTTTGGGCCTACACGGGGCGTCCAAACCTTTGGGACGGGCCATGACAGGGCTTGCAGTTGGAGCAACTCTAAAATGGCGTAGAGCACGTGCGCCCTACTTTTTTATTGGTAGGGTCACATGTGTAGTGACGCATTTGCCGGATGGGTGCACTGGCTCCCGATAGAGTCCAGGATTGCCTTTAAGTCCCTCTGTTTGATCTATGGGGCTCTGGCCTCAAAGGGGGTTAGAGGCCTGAGGGAACTGTTGGTTCCCTATTCCCCTGCCAGAACTCTGCGCTCAGCCAACAAGTCCCTGCTGGCTTGTCCCCGTGTCCGCAGAGCCAAATGGGGTGGTAGAGCCTTCTCAACCTTGGCCCCTAAGCTGTGGAATGCGCTGCCAACTGAGATTAAATCCCTCCCCACTAAGCAAGCCTTCAGGAAGATGCTCAAAACGTGGCTATTTGCCAAAGCCTACCCCTAGCTCTGGTTTTGCCTTTTTGATTTTCTTTGGTTAGGCGCCTTGACGCCTTCGGGCTAAGTTTGCGCGTTTATAAATCGCATTTCATTTCATTTCATTTCATTTCATGGGTGTGGTAGGGGGTGTATACCAGTCATGAGGGAATGTATGTGTGCCATTCTGACAACTAGATCTGGAACTAAGAAATCAGTACAATGGAAATCTGGGCAATTTTGTGTTTTTGTTTTTTCCTGGAAGCGTAAGCGGAGTGGGCTGGCCTGGCGTATGCCAGTGGTGCGGGAGGCTCTGATCCATGATTCCGGAGCTATAGGCATGGTTCTGTCATTAGCTATATGAGAAATCAAGTGATTCGGGTGTCCGTCTTGTAGTGCTGATGTCACCCGGGTCTTAAACGCAAATGTGTCATTATATCTATAAAGTTCCACAAAATTGGCCAACATGGAAGGTATGGGGTATCACTGACTCTATATTCATTCATAGTTGCATACATAAAAGATGGTGGACATGACGTATTTCTTCGATTATGAATGTTTGTTGTACATTCAGTGGAGTGTTGTAGCTGTAGTAATACAGGGCTGTGAAAGGTTTAAGTTGCAGTTTTTGGCACATGAAAGGCAGATAATATATATACGTATGTGGGCATTCAGATATACTGTTGAACTTGGTGCTGGAAATCAGTGTTCGAGGCTCGGAGTTGCGTCCACATCCCGTTATTGTAGAGTAATGACATAATGTATGCATGCCTGAAAATGTACTGTAAATACGGTGCTCATGTAAATTGCTGATATCGTTTTGGGTTGATTGTGCGCTATATAAATATGCTAAAAAAAAAGGAGGAATAGCCCACACTTACTGTCAAAGGTAAGACGGCTGTATACTCTATTTATAGCACAATATAATGTGGTAGGGCGTAGGAGCAGCATTTTACAAACATAATAAATACACAGACACAAATAGATAGTTGAAGTGTGTACGACTCCATTTTATTACGTTGCTGTTGGTAACAAGTAGAATAGTAATTATTATATCATACGTAGATATTCAATCGTAAATGATTTGACTTCTGCTGTACAAAGGTAGGAGCACTACATGTAAAATAATACACAGAATGTTCTATCGTGAGGGGTTCATGAGTTGTGGTGCACTAAGGTAGGGTCGGATTATGTGGAACCTGCGATGATGTGTGGTTCAGGCAGACCGTACTGCTAAGAATGTCTTTTGGCTAATGAATTTTGCCTTAATAAGGCCACATGGCAATTATTTATGGTGCACTGAATTAGTGGTACGTCTGGTTGTCAGCGTGTTGCCTACTGGACTGCATAATCTGTAATCACGATTGAAATAAAAGATGAAACATGTCGAAATGTGTATGTTTCAGGGACATTATAGTTCAAGTTGTGACCTGTGCTGTCCGCAGTGTAGACAGCCATTAAGTGTGCCTTTCGGCTTGCAGCGTGAATTTTGTTTTTCAACTAAACCTAAAACTGATATAAAAAAAGTTTTTGAGGGAAGGCTGCTAAAGGGATATTGTATAGGGTTTGAGAGACATTTTATTTAGTTTGGTACTGCACTCTGCAAATAATGAATGAAGAGTCAGTTAAATTCTGCCTTGATACTGTCACGTGGCGATGAATTATGGTGCACGGAGTTAGTAGTACCTTTGGGACTGAGCGTGTACGTAACCTGCGATGATGCGTGGTCCGGACAGGCCACACTGGGGGTAATGTTTTTTGACTACTGAATTTTCCCTTAATAAAGCCTCTGGCAAATATTTATGATGTACTGAGTTAGTGGTACGTCTGGTGTTTAGCATGTGCTCACCCTGCGATGATGCGTGGTCTGAACGGGCTGAACTCAAAGCATTGAATGTTGCATACTGGATTGCATGTACTTTGAGGGGGAAAAAAACCTACCATTGATGATTATCCATTGTTCTGCAAACTAGGTCTACTGATTGCTCCCCATTACAAAGTAAATGATTACACTTCACGCAGTGCATTCTAACTTTCTCAAAATGGGGACGTATTTCTGGTGGCGATGTTGAAGATTGGGAGCATTTAGTTTCCTTAACCGATTATAATCTCTTACACAATTTGCATCGGTACTAATCTAGAATTGTGAATCCTACTGTCCGCAGTATAGACCGGAGGCAGTCGTCTGGAAGGGCCCACAGCGATGTGGCATTGACTTGAGCTGAATAGAGTTAGTGGTAGGTGTGGCTCTCAGCGTCTACGCAGCCAGCGATGATGCGTGTTGTGTGCCAGCTGAAATAGGAGTAATGTTTTTTGCCTAGTGAATTCTGTCTTAATAAGGCCACAGGGAAATGACCTGTGATGCAGTGAGTCAGTGGTACCTGAAGAACTCAGAGTATGCGTACCCTGCGATGATTCAGGTCACACTGGTACAATGTCTCTTTCCTACTGGAATACGTCATGTGCAATCGCCATTCCACCTGAATCGTGAGCCCTCACAATGTAGATCGAAAGCAGTAGTCATCACAAACATTAAGAAATTCTTTTTGTCATATGCTTTAACAAAATCTGAGGACATAAAGTGGAATTATCTCTACCTTAAATGAATCAAGGCTAAATTTCATGCTGTCTGTAGTATAGATTCAAAGCTGAATTGAAGTTGTGAACCCTGCTGTCCGCACTGTAGTTCGAAGGCAGTACTGAGCACAGATAAGGACGAATTATTTTTGTCTCTTATTTTAACAAAAGCTGAACACATACAGTATAATTGTCTCTGCATTAAATAAATCAAGGGTGAATTCCCTACTGTCCGTAGTGTAGATGCAAAGTTGAATTCAAATTGTGAAACATGCTGTCCGCAGTGTAGATCGAAGGCAGCACTCGACACAAACATCGATGAATGCTTTTGTGTCACAGTTAACAAAATCTGAGGACACAGTACAATTGCCTCTGCCTTAAATAATTCGAGAATTAATTTAATGTTGTATGTAGTGCTGATGCACCACAAGTATCAAGTGGTAAACTCTTTTGATCGCAGTGTACATTTGAAGGCAGTAGTTAGTATAGCTATTGAGCAATGTTTTTTGTGGTATCCTTTAACAAAATTGTGTCTTCCTTACATAAATCAAGAATAACTTGAATGCTGTCCACAGTTTATATGGAAAGCTGAATTGAAGTTGTGAACCCTGTTGTTCGCAATGTAGATCTTAGGCTGCACTGCATTATCTGTAATGTACTCCATACATTGACTGTTGCATACAGAACTGATGAAATGGTATCAAGTAGTACACTCTGCTGACCACAGTGTACATTTGAAATCAGTACTCAGTACAGATATTGAGGAATGTTTTGTGTTGCATCATTTAACAAAATTGTCTCTGCCTTACATAAATGAAGGCTAACATGAATCCTGTCCATAGTGTAGATGGAAAGCTGAATTGAAGCTGTGAACCCTGCTGTCTTCAGTGTAGATCGAAGGCAGCAGTTGACACAGACATGAAGGAATGCTTTTTGTCACTTATTTAAACAAAATCTGAAGACATATAGTAGAATTGTCTCTGCATTAAATAAATTAAGGCTGAATTTCCTACTGTTCATACTTTAACAAAATCTGAGGACATAGTACAATGGTCTTTGCTTTAAATAAATCGAGACTAAATTCAATGTTGTCTGTAGTGCATAAGTGCTACTAGTGTCAAGTTGTGAACTTTACTGACCGCACTGTAGATCAAAGTCAGGAGTCACTACAGATACCGACAAAGAATTTTTATCACTTATTTTAACAAAGTCTGAGGACATAGAGTAAAATTGTCTCTGCCTTACATAAATGAAGGATAACTTCAATGCAGTGCGTAGTGTAGATCCAAAACTGAATTCAAGTTGTGAACCCTGCTGTACGCAGTGTAGATCGAAGTCAGTAGTTGCTACAGACATAAGTCTGCGGTGCTGGTGTGCTGAGTTCGCAATCGGCCTGTATCAAGGAGGCACGTGGTCATGGCAGCAGTCACGTGGCAGGGTGAGGACCTTCGCTGTGGCAGAGTCTTTTTTCTTTACAGACGTGAACCACGCCCGAGGCGTAGGTTAATTATTTAAACTCTTACACTGGAGTTGCGTATGTTGGATCAGCCCACTCCACTCTGCTTCAAGGGGGGGAGACAACACAGCAACATGGCAGAGATATTCCCCAAAGTCTGAGATAATATGGTTGCGTCCACTATGCAGTACACACATAGCAATGGTATATCTACACATGGAAACGTTTTTAGTTTCTAGAGTGAGTTGTGTATAGCATTTCACTGGTAGTTCTTGGCATTGTGTAAATTATTGTTGATGTGCGAGTTCCTTCCCTTATACATAGTTGGTTACCACATCTCTGAACATTGATCTAGTGTGCTGATGAGGGGATATATTATCTTGGGAAGGTCTATTGTCCTGTTTTGCGCTGCCTCTGAGGTAGTAGAGAGAGAGGGGTGAGGAGGGGTGGTTGTAGTGGTGGTGACGCTGGGTATTGTGATTTTGTTGGGTGTCGGAAGTATATAGTTAGTACCTCTATCACTTATTGCTCTTTAAATATGGGTATGAGTTGGATGTAATTCACGAAGTACATAGTCGACGTCCTTACACTAGTTAAATGTTGATGGTAATTTGTTAGTGGTAAGTGACACTATTGCTTATTTTTTTGAGTAGCATTGCAGATTTGGTTTCTTGTTGAAAATATGAGGAAGTGGTCAACACTATAATTAGGAATTGTCATTTAAAAAACCTTTGAAAGTCAATGAAAAAACTTAGGTTTCAAGCAGGTTATAGTTAGGAATTATCATTTAAAAAACCTTAGCAATTCACTGAAAAAACCATAGGTTTTAGGGGTGTTATAGTTAGCTGGACATTCCACTCATACAAAACCATTGAAATTCCTCCGTTATAGTTAGTTGTACTAACTGTAACTCTAGCGCCCGCAATCCACTGGTGATGATGTCACATATTTCATCATTCACAACATGGTCAGTGACATCACTGAAGACATTACTGATGACATCTCAAATGACATCACTGATGACATCATTCACGTGACAATCAGATAACCTCATCATACACTAGCATAACCTTTCATCACTCACTGTAAAATACAGAGTACCATATTTGAATCCATTGACACAGCAATACAAAGTATCTAAAAACCCACTCAGTGATTCCTAGATCTACACACACATCTAATCAATTACCTATGGATTCACTCATGCATGTTGTCAATGATCAATAGAACACTATCAAATACACTTATACACCTATATTGATATTACACACCAGCACACATCCTGTTCAGTTATGTAGTCATTCTACTCAGTTTTGCAAACAATGTATCCTATTTACATTTACTCAGCTACACACTTATACAAATAGCACTTCATTTATTCATATAGATAGTAACTCATACTTAGTGTGCTATGAAATCCTATTACTAGTATACATTTATCTATACAGTCACTCATGCAATCAATGAGTTTTATGTTTACTTATTTATATACAAGAACTGTCACATACACTGCCTTTTGTTTTTCTACTTTGTTGGACATGTACCATTGAGAAATATTTTTGCTCATCACCACATCCATAAAGATATTCACTCACCCAAATAACTATTATAACATGTAGTCTTAACCTCATATACGTACTGAATTAACTACTCACATATCTTTGGGCAGTCACAGATCCCCCACCGAACCACACACCCCCATTCACTCTCCCATACAAATAATCAGTTAACTAATCAATAACTAATATAGACGTTCACGTAGCTAGAAACCAACTAGTACATCAGTTTACACAACAACTGACAAAGTAATACAGATATTCACACAGTTTAGTCACTATCCAATATATTTAATGAGACACTATAAATTAGTCAACTAAACAGTCATTCACACTACTACTAAATCCTCCATCAAGTTAGGTATATATCCACTGATTCTTAAATGCAGATCGCTATATATATATAATACATATTTAAGTAACAAATGAAACCACATTCACTGGATGATGTCATCAGCGATGTCATCCATGATGTCATTTGAGATGTCATCAGTGATGTCACTGACCATGTCATGAATGATGTAATATGTGACATCATCACCAGTGGATTGCGGGCGCGAGAGTTACAGTTAGTGCAACTAACTATAACAGAGGAATTTCAATGGTTTTGTATGAGTGAAATGTCCAGCTAACTGTAACACCCCTGAAACTTATGATTTTTTCAGTGAATTTTTAAGGTTTTTTAAATGATAATTCCTAACTTTAACCTGCTTGAAACCTATGTTTTTTTTCAGTGAATATATAAATATATTCACTGAAAAAACCATAGGTTTCAGCCACGTTATAGTTAGGAATTAACATTTAAAATACCTTAGAAATTCACTGAAAAAAACAGAAGTTTCGCACATGTTATAGTTAGCTGGACATTTCACTCATACAAAACGATTGAAATTCCCCCGTTATAGTTAGTTCAGCTAACTATAACTCGCGCGCCCGCAATGCACTGCTGATGACGTCACATATTACATCACTCATGACATGGTCAGTGACATCACTGATGACATCACTGATGACATCTCAAATGACATCACTGATGACATCACTGATGACATCATCCAGTGAATGTGTGTCTTTCTGAAAAATAAATATTTTTTATATATGTATATCTAAAGGTCGAAGGAAGAATAAATGGGTAAATACGTGTCTAAATGGATGTTTTTTGTGTAAAATTGATTGTATAACTAACTTATTAAGTGTATCTTAGTGAATACATGTATTAGCTAGTAATGTTTAAATATGTAAATATCTGTATCAGTGTCTCACTTTGTGTATAAGTGGCTGCATGGGTTGGTGAGTAGCTACATGAGTGTCTATATGGGTTATTAGTTGGTTTTTTGAGTATCAGAATGAGTGTCTGTATGGTTTGGTGAGGGTATTACTTAGCGCACAGATGCATGAATGACTGACTCACTGTTTGTATGTGTTTTGAAGACAGCATGTGTGCAGGACTGTATGGGTGGATGAGTGTGTGTATGGGTGTGTTAGTGAGTGAATGGCTGTCTCAATAGTATCTTTATGAGTAACTACATATGTTTTAAACTAGTATATGTGAGTATTGATATCTATAAGTGAGTATATGCGAGAGTGAGCGATTGGAAGAGTTCCTGTATAAATAAGTATGTGTTTCTATAAGTGATTGTTTAAGAGAGTAAGTATGTGTACGTTTCTGTAGAAGTAAGTGTAATGCTGTGTGTATAGCTGTATATGCAAGTAAATGGATGTTTGATTTGCAGTACCATACTAGTTACAACAACCTATTCAGTAATTCCAACATCTACTTAGACATCCACCCATTCACCAACAGTTCTATATATTCACTCATACATGTACTCACTCACCGTATGTACTAATACACCTAAACATCCTGTTACACACCGACACTGATCCATGGAGTTGCTCACACACATACTCACACATGCAAATAAACTATCAAACATCCATTTACTTGCATATACAGCTATGCACACACCACTACACTTACTTCTACAGAAACGTACACATACTTACTCTCTTAAACAATCACTTATAGAAACACAGACTTATTTATACAGGAACTCTTCCAAACTCTCACTCTCACATATACTCACTTATAAACATCAATACCCCATATACTAGTTTAAAACATATGTAGTCACTCATAAAGACACTATTGAGACAGTCATTCACTCACTAACCCAACCATACACACACTCATCCACCCATACAGTCCTGCAAACATGCTGTCTTCAAAACACATACAAACAGTGAGTCATTCATTCATGCATCTATACGTTAAGTAATATCCACCACCGAACTATAGACACTCATACTGATACTCAAAAAACAAAGCAATAACCCATATACACACTCATGTAGCTACTCACCAACCCATGCAGCCACTTATACACAAAGTGAGACACTGATACAGATATTTAAATATTTAAACATTACTCGTTAATACATGTATTCACTAAGATACACTTAATAAGTCAGTTATACAATCAATTTTACAAAAAAAATCCATTTAGACACTTATTTACCCATTTATTCTTCCATCGACCTTTAGATATACATATATAAAAAATATTTATTTTTCAGAAAAACACACATTCACTGGATGATGTCATCAGTGATGTCATTTGAGATGTCATCAGTGATGTCACTGACCATGTCATGAGTGATGTAATATGTGACATCATCAGCAGTGCATTGCGGGCGCGCGAGTTATAGTTAGCTGAACTAACTATAACGGGGGAATTTCAATGGTTTTGTATGAGTGAAATGTCCAGCTAACTATAACATGTGTGAAACCTATGTTTTTTTCAGTGAATTTCTAAGGTTTTTTAAATGCTAATTCCTAAATATAACGTGGCTGAAACCTATGATTTTTTCAGTGAATATATATATGTATATATACACACATACATACACACACACAGAGACACACACACACAACTGACAAATCAGTATAGATAATAGAACCCAGGTTTTTGGTGGGAACAACATTATCAAGTCATTCCTGAAGTGGGCCTTGTGGATAACCAGAGTACTAATCACCTAAACTAAAGATTTACCACAGAGAGGAACCACACCTGCTTACATTTTCTACAAGGTACCTAGTAACGCACTGCACACCTCCAGGCCCAACATTGAAAACCATAAGATCTCTAACTAGGTCTACTTGCAAACACATGGCCTCCAAGATCAACACAGTGAGGCCTACATAATTTGTCCATATAATCACCATTAATAGGAAAGGCCTACAGCTTTTGCAATGCATGCACATAGAAATGTACCATGTCACCACTGTATTTTATCTCTGATCCAGTCCTCCACTGGATAGGCGCTCAACATCCTCCTGGATTAATCCAGTACCATGCCATGGCCAATGAGATTCCCACCCTATTGGAGCCTGAAGTAAATTCCAGGTGCACAAGAACTCCGTGCCCACCTCTCCCCAGGACCTCACATATTACCCACTAGATGAGACTTTTATAAGAAGGTCAGGTCCGGGTCTTGTATGTGCAGAAAGTTCTGTATGATTCCCCTTTTGATCTTGTGCCCCAGGCCAAATCTTAGGGCTTTGGTAATTTTACCCCCTCCCCATTATGTGTTGGACCATGTGTAGTCCAGCGTACCTAAGTAGGCCTTCCAATGTTTCAGAATATCCCACATTCCTCAACTCCCCAAGCCACTCCCTCACCCCCAACTACTGCCAATCACACCCCTCCCCTTACTCATCACACCACCAGATGCTGCAGGTTTGGGACTCCCTGCTTTCACAATGCTGGAGAAGTCGGTTGCCCACTTACCAATACCATTAACGCACAAACTTGTTCTAGCAACAATAATTACTACAGTCCCCATTTATTGGGGATATGTGGGTTGGCTATAAAATGCAAGTCTTGTTGGTTATAGCCTCTGCCCATATTTACTCAGTTCACGTAGAGTCCTGCTCCTCTGCGCGCTTGTGTGTATGCGCTGTACTTATTCAACAGATTGGAAGCTGCCTGTGGACCAGTCCCAGGGTATTCCCTTCTCCTACACAAATGTGGTATGATTTATGTGGGAAAGCACTGTGATAGCGGGTAAGGAAAGGGTGATGGAATAATTTCAAGCGGTGAAACAAAGGGATCCTAAATATCCTTTTGCCTTACACACATTGATATGTACACAGCAAGACCAGCTTAGGAGCTTCCAGTTCCATGGTTTCGAAACGGTGCAGCAAGACAAAAGAGGAGACAATCATCAATTACAATTGAGACAACAGGAAGAAATTTGGATAATGAGACTTAAAGTTGTCTAGCATGGATTTGCATGTTCTTAGATGAGGCTGCAAGGAGCCTGTGCGGAGTTTGCCCACAGAGGGGGATGGAAAATTCAAAACATTTAGCACCACCATAATAATGTTCAAGTTAGAGATAATATGGTCTCATAATCTGGTTGCAGCACGCAGAAAGCGCTTTTAAATCAGGTTACTTTTCACTTTATTGCTATGCATGCTTACAAGGTATCTGACATCCTGGTCCTAGCACATGGAAAGGATTTTATATCAGGACACCTTGCACTTTATTACTATGCATGCTCACAAAGTGCTTTCTTATCATCAGGTGGCACTTAAGCGAACAGTTTGTAGAATCAAGTAGGTGCATGACTTATAGGGCTTGACAACCTGGCTTTAGCATGTTGAGGAGTTTTTACATCACGGCACATTGCACTTGACTGCAATCACAATGTGCTAGCATCAACACCTGGCACTTTTAACCAACAGTTTGTTAGCATTTGTGAGAAGTTGGCCTGGTATATGCTGTCCACTAATTAAAGTGGGCACCTTGCACCAGTCCAAACGACCCTTATGATGTATGAGATCAAAGATAACCTTTAGAAAGGTATCCTAGTAGTAGCTGTGGAGAGCAGCCTTCAGGCTTAACCTTGATGTAATGTAAAGCAGCTTGTTTTTCCAGAATATCACCTCCTATATTCACTAAATGAAACTTAAGAGGTTGGAGAGCCACCCCACCCGTGGATACCGTAGTACCCGAGTTACCTATCCCAGAGGAGCCGGGTGCATAGGTCTGAAGTAGTGTCGGAAACCACTGTAGTTCTCAACGGAGGGCTGCGAAGAAGTACTGCTGCCGTGAAGGTAAAAAGGTTCAGATGGAATCCAAGCCCACAGAGCTGAATTGAAGTTGTGAACCCTGTTGTTCGCAATGTAGATCTTAGGCTGCACTGCATTATCTGTAATGTACTCCATACATTGACTGTTGCATACAGAACTGATGAAATGGTATCAAGTAGTACACTCTGCTGACCACAGTGTACATTTGAAATCAGTACTCAGTACAGATATTGAGGAATGTTTTGTGTTGCATCATTTAACAAAATTGTCTCTGCCTTACATAAATGAAGGCTAACATGAATCCTGTCCATAGTGTAGATGGAAAGCTGAATTGAAGCTGTGAACCCTGCTGTCTTCAGTGTAGATCGAAGGCAGCAGTTGACACAGACATGAAGGAATGCTTTTTGTCACTTATTTAAACAAAATCTGAAGACATATAGTAGAATTGTCTCTGCATTAAATAAATTAAGGCTGAATTTCCTACTGTTCATACTTTAACAAAATCTGAGGACATAGTACAATGGTCTTTGCTTTAAATAAATCGAGACTAAATTCAATGTTGTCTGTAGTGCATAAGTGCTACTAGTGTCAAGTTGTGAACTTTACTGACCGCACTGTAGATCAAAGTCAGGAGTCACTACAGATACCGACAAAGAATTTTTATCACTTATTTTAACAAAGTCTGAGGACATAGAGTAAAATTGTCTCTGCCTTACATAAATGAAGGATAACTTCAATGCAGTGCGTAGTGTAGATCCAAAACTGAATTCAAGTTGTGAACCCTGCTGTACGCAGTGTAGATCGAAGTCAGTCGTTGCTACAGACATAAGTCTGTGGTGCTGGTGTGCTGAGTTCGCAATCGGCCTGTATCAAGGAGGCACGTGGTCATGGCAGCAGTCACGTGGCAGGGTGAGGACCTTCGCTGTGGCAGAGTCTTTTTTCTTTGCAGACGTGAACCACGCCCGAGGCGTAGGTTAATTATTTTAACTCTTACACTGGAGTTGCGTATGTTGGATCAGCCCACTCCACTTCTGCTTCAAGGGGGGGAGACAACACAGCAACATGGCCGAGATATTCCCCAAAGTCTGAGATAATATGGTTGCGTCCACTATGCAGTACACACATAGCAATGGTATATCTACACATGGAAACGTTTTTAGTTTCTAGAGTGAGTTGTGTATAGCATTTCACTGGTAGTTCTTGGCATTGTGTAAATTATTGTTGATGTGCGAGTTCCTTCCCTTATACATAGTTGGTTACCACATCTCTGAACATTGATCTAGTGTGCTGATGAGGGGATATATTATCTTGGGAAGGTCTATTGTCCTGTTTTGCGCTGCCTCTGAGGTAGTAGAGAGAGAGGGGTGAGGAGGGGTGGTTGTAGTGATGGTGGCGCTGGGTATTGTGATTTTGTTGGGTGTCGGAAGTATATAGTTAGTACCTCTATCACTTATTGCTCTTTAAATATGGGTATGAGTTGGATGTAATTCACGAAGTACATAGTCGACGTCCTTACACTAGTTAAATGTTGATGGTAATTTGTTAGTGGTAAGTGACACTATTGCTTATTTTTTTGAGTAGCATTGCAGATTTGGTTTCTTGTTGAAAATATGAGGAAGTGGTCAACACTATAATTAGGAATTGTCATTTAAAAAACCTTTGAAAGTCAATGAAAAAACTTAGGTTTCAAGCAGGTTATAGTTAGGAATTATCATTTAAAAAAACCTTAGCAATTCACTGAAAAAACCATAGGTTTTAGGGGTGTTATAGTTAGCTGGACATTCCACTCATACAAAACCATTGAAATTCCTCTGTTATAGTTAGTTGTACTAACTGTAACTCTAGCGCCCGCAATCCACTGGTGATGATGTCACATATTTCATCATTCACAACATGGTCAGTGACATCACTGAAGACATTACTGATGACATCTCAAATTACATCACTGATGACATCATTCACGTGACAATCAGATAACCTCATCATACACTAGCATAACCTTTCATCACTCACTGTAAAATACAGAGTACCATATTTGAATCCATTGACACAGCAATACAAAGTATCTAAAAACCCACTCAGTGATTCCTAGATCTACACACACATCTAATCAATTACCTATGGATTCACTCATACATGTTGTCAATGATCAATAGAACACTATCAAATACACTTATACACCTATATTGATATTACACACCAGCACACATCCTGTTCAGTTATGTAGTCATCCTACTCAGTTTTGCAAACAATGTATCCTATTTACATTTACTCAGCTACACACTTATACAAATAGCACTTCATTTATTCATATAGATAGTAACTCATACTTAGTGTGCTATGAAATCCTATTACTAGTATACATTTATCTATACAGTCACTCATGCAATCAATGAGTTTTATGTTTACTTATTTATATACAAGAACTGTCACATACACTGCCTTTTGTTTTTCTACTTTGTTGGACATGTACCATTGAGAAATATTTTTGCTCATCACCACATCCATAAAGATATTCACTCACCCAAATAACTATTATAACATGTAGTCTTAACCTCATATACGTACTGAATTAACTACTCACATATCTTTGGGCAGTCACAGATCCCCCACCGAACCACACACCCCCATTCACTCTCCCATACAAATAATCAGTTAACTAATCAATAACTAATATAGACGTTCACGTAGCTAGAAACCAACTAGTACATCAGTTTACACAACAACTGACAAAGTAATACAGATATTCACACAGTTTAGTCACTATCCAATATATTTAATGAGACACTATAAATTAGTCAACTAAACAGTCATTCACACTACTACTAAATCCTCCATCAAGTTAGGTATATATCCACTGATTCTTAAATGCAGATCGCTATATATATATAATACATATTTAAGTAACAAATGAAACCACATTCACTGGATGATGTCATCAGCGATGTCATCCATGATGTCATTTGAGATGTCATCAGTGATGTCACTGACCATGTCATGAATGATGTAATATGTGACATCATCACCAGTGGATTGCGGGCGCGAGAGTTACAGTTAGTGCAACTAACTATAACAGAGGAATTTCAATGGTTTTGTATGAGTGAAATGTCCAGCTAACTGTAACACCCCTGAAACTTATGATTTTTTCAGTGAATTTTTAAGGTTTTTTAAATGATAATTCCTAACTTTAACCTGCTTGAAACCTATGTTTTTTTTCAGTGAATATATAAATATATTCACTGAAAAAACCATAGGTTTCAGCCACGTTATAGTTAGGAATTAACATTTAAAAAACCTTAGAAATTCACTGAAAAAAACAGAAGTTTCGCACATGTTATAGTTAGCTGGACATTTCACTCATACAAAACGATTGAAATTCCCCCGTTATAGTTAGTTCAGCTAACTATAACTCGCGCGCCCGCAATGCACTGCTGATGACGTCACATATTACATCACTCATGACATGGTCAGTGACATCACTGATGACATCACTGATGACATCTCAAATTACATCACTGATGACATCACTGATGACATCATCCAGTGAATGTGTGTCTTTCTGAAAAATAAATATTTTTTATATATGTATATCTAAAGGTCAAAGGAAGAATAAATGGGTAAATACGTGTCTAAATGGATGTTTTTTGTGTAAAATTGATTGTATAACTAACTTATTAAGTGTATCTTAGTGAATACATGTATTAGCGAGTAATGTTTAAATATGTAAATATCTGTATCAGTGTCTCACTTTGTGTATAAGTGGCTGCATGGGTTGGTGAGTAGCTACATGAGTGTCTATATGGGTTATTAGTTGGTTTTTTGAGTATCAGAATGAGTGTCTGTATGGTTTGGTGGGGGTATTACTTAGCGCACAGATGCATGAATGACTGACTCACTGTTTGTATGTGTTTTGAAGACAGCATGTGTGCAGGACTGTATGGGTGGATGAGTGTGTGTATGGGTGTGTTAGTGAGTGAATGACTGTCTCAATAGTATCTTTATGAGTAACTACATATGTTTTAAACTAGTATATGTGAGTATTGATATCTATAAGTGAGTATATGCGAGAGTGAGCGATTGGAAGAGTTCCTGTATAAATAAGTATGTGTTTCTATAAGTGATTGTTTAAGAGAGTAAGTATGTGTACGTTTCTGTAGAAGTAAGTGTAATGCTGTGTGTATAGCTGTATATGCAAGTAAATGGATGTTTGATTTGCAGTACCATACTAGTTACAACAACCTATTCAGTAATTCCAACATCTACTTAGACATCCACCCATTCACCAACAGTTCTATATATTCACTCATACATGTACTCACTCACCGTATGTACTAATACACCTAAACATCCTGTTACACACCGACACTGATCCATGGAGTTGCTCACACACATACTCACACATGCAAATAAACTATCAAACATCCATTTACTTGCATATACAGCTATGCACACACCACTACACTTACTTCTACAGAAACGTACACATACTTACTCTCTTAAACAATCACTTATAGAAACACAGACTTATTTATACAGGAACTCTTCCAAACTCTCACTCTCACATATACTCACTTATAAACATCAATACCCCCATATACTAGTTTAAAACATATGTAGTCACTCATAAAGACACTATTGAGACAGTCATTCACTCACTAACCCAACCATACACACACTCATCCACCCATACAGTCCTGCAAACATGCTGTCTTCAAAACACATACAAACAGTGAGTCATTCATTCATGCATCTATACGTTAAGTAATATCCTCCACCGAACTATAGACACTCATACTGATACTCAAAAAACAAAGCAATAACCCATATACACACTCATGTAGCTACTCACCAACCCATGCAGCCACTTATACACAAAGTGAGACACTGATACAGATATTTAAATATTTAAACATTACTCGTTAATACATGTATTCACTAAGATACACTTAATAAGTCAGTTATACAATCAATTTTACAAAAAAAAATCCATTTAGACACTTATTTACCCATTTATTCTTCCATCGACCTTTAGATATACATATATAAAAAATATTTATTTTTCAGAAATACACACATTCACTGGATGATGTCATCAGTGATGTCATTTGAGATGTCATCAGTGATGTCACTGACCATGTCATGAGTGGTGTAATATGTGACGTCATCAGCAGTGCATTGCGGGCGCGCGAGTTATAGTTAGCTGAACTAACTATAACGGGGGAATTTCAATGGTTTTGTATGAGTGAAATGTCCAGCTAACTATAACATGTGTGAAACCTATGGTTTTTTCAGTGAATTTCTAAGGTTTTTTAAATGCTAATTCCTAACTATAACGTGGCTGAAACCTATGATTTTTTCAGTGAATATATATATATGTATATATACACACATACATACACACACACACAGACACACACACACAACTGACAAATCAGTATAGATAATAGAACCCAGGTTTTTGGTGGGAACAACATTATTAAGTCATTCCTGAAGTGGGCCTTGTGGATAACCAGAGTACTAATCACCTAAACTAAAGATTTACCACAGAGAGGAACCACACCTGCTTACATTTTCTACAAGGTACCTAGTAACGCACTGCACACCTCCAGGCCCAACATTGAAAACCATAAGATCTCTAACTAGGTCTACTTGCAAACACATGGCCTCCAAGATCAACACAGTGAGGTCTACATAATTTGTCCATATAATCACCATTAATAGGAAAGGCCTACAGCTTTTGCAATGCATGCACATAGAAATGTACCATGTCACCACTGTATTTTATCTCTGATCCAGTCCTCCACTGGATGGGCGCTCAACATCCTCCTGGATTAATCCAGTACCATGCCATGGCCAATGAGATTCCCACCCTATTGGAGCCTGAAGTAAATTCCAGGTGCACAAGAACTCCGTGCCCACCTCTCCCCAGGACCTCACATATTACCCACTAGATGAGACTTTTATAAGAAGGTCAGGTCCGGGTCTTGTATGTGCAGAAAGTTCTGTATGATTCCGCTTTTGATCTTGTGCCCCAGGCCAAATCTTAGGGCTTTGGTAATTTTACCCCCTCCCCATTATGTGTTGGACCATGTGTAGTCCTGCGTACCTAAGTAGGCCTTCCAATGTTTCAGAATATCCCACATTCCTCAACTCCCCAAGCCACTCCCTCACCCCCAACTACTGCCAATCACACCCCTCCCCTTACTCATCACACCACCAGATGCTGCAGGTTTGGGACTCCCTGCTTTCACAATGCTGGAGAAGTCGGTTGCCCACTTACCAATACCATTAACGCACAAACTTGTTCTAGCAACAATAATTACTACAGTCCCCATTTATTGGGGATATGTGGTTTGGCTATAAAATGCAAGTCTTGTTGGTTATAGCCTCTGCCCATATTTACTCAGTTCACGTAGAGTCCTGCTCCTCTGCGCGCTTGTGTGTATGCGCTGTACTTATTCAACAGATTGGAAGCTGCCTGTGGACCAGTCCCAGGGTATTCCCTTCTCCTACACAAATGTGGTATGATTTATGTGGGAAAGCACTGTGATAGCGGGTAAGGAAAGGGTGATGGAATAATTTCAAGCGGTGAAACAAAGGGATCCTAAATATCCTTTTGCCTTACACACATTGATATGTACACAGCAAGACCAGCTTAGGAGCTTCCAGTTCCATGGTTTCGAAACGGTGCAGCAAGACAAAAGAGGAGACAATCATCAATTACAATTGAGACAACAGGAAGAAATTTGGATAATGAGACTTAAAGTTGTCTAGCATGGATTTGCATGTTCTTAGATGAGGCTGCAAGGAGCCTGTGCGGAGTTTGCCCACAGAGGGGGATGGACAATTCAAAACATTTAGCACCACCATAATAATGTTCAAGTTAGAGATAATATGGTCTCATAATCTGGTTGCAGCACGCAGAAAGCGCTTTTAAATCAGGTTACTTTTCACTTTATTGCTATGCATGCTTACAAGGCATCTGACATCCTGGTCCTAGCACATGGAAAGGATTTTATATCAGGACACCTTGCACTTTATTACTATGCATGCTCACAAAGTGCTTTCTTATCATCAGGTGGCACTTAAGCGAACAGTTTGTAGAATCAAGTAGGTGCATGACTTATAGGGCTTGACAACCTGGCTTTAGCATGTTGAGGAGTTTTTACATCACGGCACATTGCACTTGACTGCAATCACAATGTGCTAGCATCAACACCTGGCACTTTTAACCAACAGTTTGTTAGCATTTGTGAGAAGTTGGCCTGGTATATGCTGTCCACTAATTAAAGTGGGCACCTTGCACCAGTCCAAACGACCCTTATGATGTATGAGATCAAAGATAACCTTTAGAAAGGTATCCTAGTAGTAGCTGTGGAGAGCAGCCTTCAGGCTTAACCTTGATGTAATGTAAAGCAGCTTGTTTTTCCAGAATATCACCTCCTATATTCACTAAATGAAACTTAAGAGGTTGGAGAGCCACCCCACCCGTGGATACCGTAGTACCCGAGTTACCTATCCCAGAGGAGCCGGGTGCATAGGTCTGAAGTAGTGTCGGAAACCACTGTAGTTCTCAACGGAGGGCTGCGAAGAAGTACTGCTGCCGTGAAGGTAAAAAGGTTCAGATGGAATCCAAGCCCACAGAGCACTCGGTGCGAGGAGGCCAGAGTTCTTTGGTGCAAATACTGCTCAGGGTTAGTACTACCGTGTACAAGCCCTGGAATCGCCAACAAGCATATGCAACTGCAAATGGACACTGTGCACAGGGGTTCGGGTTATGCAGGTCCCCACGAGGGATACTGGCCTCAAACTTGCTGAGAGGGCAGATTGACATCAGGGACCTTCAAAAACCCACCTCCTGTATTGCAGGAGCTTGGGATCAGTAGACCAGTCAGATGCGTTGAGGTGCATGCTGGTGCAGGGAAGTGACTACTTCACTCCAAGGGAGATTCTTCAGTCTTCCTTAGTGCACCACAGGTCCTGCACGGAGCCTGTTTGGAGCAAGGGCACAGACAAAGCTTTGGACGGAGAGGGAGATGAAGTCAGGCCCAGTCAAAGTCTAGCGGAGTCCAGTGTGTCCAGACAGACGAAGGTTAGTGGTATCTTCTTGTAGAATCTTGTCCATGTAAATCTAAAGTCTTACAGCCAAGTAAGCCCTTTTGTACCCATGAGAGGGTTGGACAGATTCGGGAGATCCTCTTAGGGGAGGGTCAGGACAGAGGGGTGGTTACACCCATGTCCTTTGTCCAGTTAAGCGCCAGAGCAGGAGCCAACAGCTCCCAGAACTGGTTTGAGTTAGACTATGCACTCTCAGAGTGCACCCACCCAGCCCCAATACACTAAACTCGGTCTGGGAGGTGGTCACACCTCCCTGTGACAGGGTACCTATTGTGCTGCCTTCATCTGCTTGGCTCAGCAGCTGGAGGGCAGAAATGTGTCTCTGGTTGGTCGGCAGCATCCATTTTGTGCTGTCTGGGTCGAGAAGCCTGGCACCGGATAGACCAGTGACCCCAGGAAGCTCGCTGCAGAAGGGTGGAATCATACTTGGTATGATTCCAAGGTGTTTGATACCAAACACAATATGTTTCTATGCAGCCGTTTTTGAGATAGCATTTACCGCGAGGTTATAATGCACCTCTACCTATATGTCCGGCTGAGTCACAGACAACCCGGGAGAATGGTCTCCGAAGGCTGCAGAGGGGCTCTGCTCATGCAGGGGCACCCTCTCACATAAAACCCAGCACCCTGCCTACAGGATTGATAAGGCCTGCTATAGGAGTGACTTATATGTTTTAAGTGTAGTGACCAATAGATATAGTGAACATATATCTACAGTAAGTGGTGCTAGCACCATCTTACACAGGTTGCAGTAGCAGACCTGTAGTTTCATTTTGCATGGCCTCTCATCGGTGGCATAATACATGCTTCAGCCCATGGGAGGCCTCTGGGGTACCTATGCCCTGGGTACATGGGTACCATATACTAGGGGCTTATAAGGGTACCCCAGTATTCAATCTGGAGTGTACCAGAGTACCTGGTTAAAAATTTAAAAGAGAAAGCAGATAGACTGGTGTCCTGATTAGCAGGATCCCGGTCAGACTAGTCAACAACAGTGCAACATCAAGCAAAAAGTAGGGGTAACCAAATTAAGCAGATCCTACTTTCCTACAGAAACCCCCCAAACGAAAGGACATGAGACTTTAATTGATCAGTTGAGTCTTCATTTGCTAAGTGGAAATATCTGGAGAGTCCATCTGCATTGGCATGGTTACTCCCAGGTCTATGTTCCACCTTATAGTCCATCCCCTGTAGAGAAATGGACCACCTCAAACGTTTGTGGTTTTTACCCTTCATCTGTTTTAGCCATACCAGGGGCTTATGGTCTATCTGAACAATGAAGTGAGGGCCAAACAAGTATGGCCTCAGCTTCTTCAGAGCCCAACCACAGCAAAGGCTTCCCTCTCAATAGCTGACCAACGTTTGTCTCTGGGGGTCAGCCTTCCCCATATAAAAGCTACTGGCTGATCCTGAGCCTCTTCATTCAGTTGTGATAACACAACCCCTACACCCAACCCAGATGCAAGTGCACATGGCCTGCTTCAGGTCATCAAATGCCTTCTGACAGCTAACTGTCCACTGAACTTTCTTAGGCATTCTTTTGGAGGTCAGATCATTTAAGGGGGTCACTATAGATGCATATCCCTTAACAAACCTCCTGTAACACCCAGAAAGGCCAAAGAAAGTTCTGACCTGAGTCTGGGTAGTTGGAGCAACCCAGTCCATGATGGTCTGGATTTTGCTCTGTAATGGTTGAACCTGGCCTCCATACAGAAGGTGGCCCAGGTACACAAACTTACTCCCCAACCTGGCACTTGGTGGCCTTGAGAGTGAGGCCTGCATTTTCAATACCTGAGGAACGACTGACCGAATCACATGTATTTATCCGTGCGAATCAATAACAAAGATACATAAACAGACTACTGGTTATCGAAAATAAGAAGTCCTGTGTCCATCCGCTGTATTGCATTGAAAAATCCACGGCCCAAATTGATATTGCAGATCTAAGGATTAAGCAGACCGAAAGCTGAATAGGAGGAACATCCCTGCCAAATAATGAATGAGTTTCTATGAAACATGAAGAACTTCAGTAGTGAGCATCTCTAAAATCAACTATATTGTATTTTACGCCTAAACCTCTCCTGAAGAAGGTGGTGTCAACTAACTCCAGTCCACTGAAACGCTGCGTCAATATTTGGTTTTAAACAAAATGATAATTTTTTTAATGATATTAGTTTTCTAATTGTTTTTTCCTTGGATAGACAATCTGTGTGTATGTTTGAAAATACTTTCTCATGATATTTTTCTTTGGGAATGTATGTACAATTCCACATCAAAAAAATCAATATAAATCACTAATGTGTGAGATGTGTACTTCAAAGTTGTTGAACTTTCTTCTACACTTGGATTAAAACAAAGGATTGTTGCTTGGAGGAGAAACTAATTATAAATAAGAACTAATGTGTTTTTAAATGAATGGGATATTAAAATGTATTCATGAAGTGTTTTTATCAACAAATTACATAATCTGTTTTGTAAAATAAAGGAGGAGATATAAGTTTTACTAAAAACCAGGCTTATTAGTTGTATGCTTTAAATGTATGAATGAGTATGAGCTATTATGTGTGTTGATAATTGAGGAAGAATCACATAGGGAACACTCTTTGGTTATTGGTGCTACTTGACCCAGTTCCCTTTGTATCTGAAGGGCTCCTCTCTGTTTTGGTTTTGGCTGCCTTTTGCAGGGCCTCCAGAACATTTCTTGGGTGGAACAGGTGATCCTCCCAGGTGAAACTAAAGACAGCAATTTCATCTAGATAAGCTGCACTGTAGTCTTCCAGGCCTGTGAGAACTTTGTTCACCAACCTTTAAAATGTGGTAGGTGCATTCTTCAAGCCAAAGGACATCACAATAAATGGATAATGCCCACTAGGGGTTGAAAATGTTGCTTTGGGTTTGGCATTATCAGCTAATCTGATTTGCCAATATCCAGCAGTGAGGTCAAATGTGCTCAAGAACTTGGCTAAGGTCAAAGTATCAATGAGCTCATCTTCCCTAGGAATAGGGTGAAAATCAGTCCTAGTGACTGCATTGAGCCCCCTGTAGTCCACACAAAACCTCATGTATCTCTTACCACACTGGGATTGAGGTTTAGGTACCAGGACCACTGTACTAGCCCAAGGGCTATCTGAGGGTTCAATCACTCCCAATTCCAGAATCCTCTGGCCCTCAGTCCTGATGCAGTCCCTGACATGGTCAGGTTGCCTGTAAATCTTATTTTTAACAGGCAGACTTTCACCTGTGTCCAATTCATGGGTACACCAAGTGGTCTGACTAGGAGTCAGGGAAAACATATGCCTGTACTGATTGAGGACCTTCCTGCAATCAGTCTGTTGCTGCTCAGTGAGGCTGCCTGCCAAGGCAACACCAACAACTGGGCCATCATCAGGGTTCTGTGAGAGGAGGTCAAGGAATGGGTCACTCTCTTCCTCCTGTCCATCATCAGTACCCATGAGCAAGCCCATGTCTGCCATGTCAACATATGGTTTGAGCCTCTTCACATGGAGCACCTTGTGGGGGCTCCTGTGAGTTCTAAGGTCCACCAGGTAGGTGACCTCTCTCCTTTGCTCAAGAATGGTATGTGGTCCACTCCATTTGTCCTGGAGAGCTGCTGGGTCCACAGGCTCCAACACCCATACCTTCTGTCCTGGCTGGTAGACAGTCAGCACAGCCTTTTGGTCATGCCAAGCTTTCTGTAATTCTTGGCTAGCCTCAAGGTTTTACTTGCCTTATTCATATACTCAGCCATCCTGGAGCGGAGACCAAGTACATAGTCCACTATGTCTTGTTTCGGTGGTTTGAGAGGTAACTCCCATCCCTCCTTCACTAAACACAAGGGACCCCTAACTGGATGTCCAAACAGAAATTCAAAAGGGCTGTAACAAACCCCCGTCTGAGGAACCTCTGTAGGCAAAGAGAAGGCAGGGCAACAGGCATCCCGATTTGACCTAAGCTTTTCTGAGAGGCCCATGATCATGCCCTTTGGGGTTTTGTTGAACCTTTCAACTAACCCATTGCATTGTGGGTGATAGGGTATGATACATTTGTAATTTACTCCACACTCCTTCCACATAGCAGTAATATAACTAGACATGAAGTTTGCCCCTCTGCCAGTTAAGACCTATTTAGGAAAACCCACTCTGGAAAAAAATCCCAAGAGGGCCCTGGCCACCACAGGAGCAGTGGTAGTTCTAAGGGGTATTGCTTCTGGGTACCTAGTCAGTATGGGAGAACAAGGATACCCCGATATGTGAACCTGGGGTTGGCAAATGTTTAGAAAAAAAAGCGTTCAATGTTGGTTACAGTGGGTCCAGAGCAAGTGGTGAGATCCCCTAAGGGGATACTCACTTTTAAGTTTAAACAAAGCGATTAGTCATACTGGGAAAGAAGGGTAGGGTAACATATGTCATGTAAAATGGACAATTTATTTTACACAGATTTTAAGTATTTTCAATAGTTTTCAGATGCTCATATGAAGTGAAAAGTGGGCGTGTCGTGACAAAGTGATAGTGAATTTAAAAGCATAACATTGCATTGACAACAGAATAAGGGGGGAACTCCACAGAATTATATACGATGTAAGGAGTTCCTGTTGTAAGGGTCGACGGCGTTTCGATCTTATAGATTTAAGATCATCTTGAGGACAATTAGTGAGCAGTTTGAGATCTCTATTAGCTGGCGGCGGCACTGAACATGAGGTGCTCGCAGGAGTGATGTCAGCCGGGGTCAGGAGCTGGTGATTGCGTGGATGAGTCTACCTTGAGGTAATAGTAGCCGTTACTTAGAGGTAGCTACGATAAGAGTGAGGGAGCAGGAATGTGGACCAACAGTTCCGGCAGTGTAGGCTTCATGTGTTGATCCGTGAGGACGAGCGATCTTAGACGGATTCATTCCACGACCGACCGCTACATGCGAGCGTTCCTACCTGACTGACACATTTAATTACCCCTGCCGGATTTGTCCACATCACGATATCGGGATAGAAGTATACTACGAAGGTATCCACGACCCCATTCTCTACCCGCCACCATTTTACAACGTTTGGTGTATACTACGATCAACCCGTGGCATTTTCTACATAATTGATTCGGTCCCACCTATACCACTTCTGTGGTTGTGTGTCCCTCCAGTCCTGATGAAGACCCCCCAGCAAGATAACCACTGATATCTGCATCCTTGAGGGTCGAAACGTCGACATCCATTTTCGTTTGTCAACTCCACTCCCCACTGTCTACATTTATTGGACTACTTGGAGTATGACTGTTTCCGAACAATCTTATGAACATTTTGTGTCTCATTTTTTCTGTACATAGTGTGTAACTCTATCAAACGACTGACAACTGTTGAATTTACTGTCACTTACGAATTGTCACTCTCTTCCTCACCATTTCCCCACCATCACTACACCACCCCATCCCGCTTCCCTCTCTGGGGCACCATGTAAACTAGTGTTTTATTATTGTGTGTATCTATTCTGCATATTCAATACGCATTCCCATTGTGAAGTAAACAATGTGGACTCAATTTATGTTTCCTTGATTATTTTTCAACTGTGTGGTTTTATGTTCCATTGCTACTGGGACCCCCTCTTCTTATCTACCTAATTACCCAGGTCCCCGTAACTTTAACTGGGTTAACCCCCCTACTATTAAGCTAGTCAGATCTCAGCATGAAATCTGTCAGCTCTGCGGATGTTCTACAGCATGATATATTACTTTTTTAGCCTTAATTGCTCAAAAACAACTGAATTGATGTGGACAAAATCACCAAAATCATGTTTTCTGGTCCAAGATCTAACTTTCTGACAAATTTGGTGTAAATCCATTCAGCAGTTTGGGCTGTAGATAAGTCTAAATTTCCTATGGAAAACGGAATGGGGAAAATGTGTTTTAGGACCCCCTTTTTCTTGGTCCCCGCTTGGCAGATCACCTCAAAACTTCACATGCACAAAGTAGTCAAAAAGTGGCATGTTTTTGGAAAGTTTCAAGGAGATTCATCAAACGGCGCCAAAAGCTCTTGGTGCCATTAGATGAATCTTCAAAAACCTTTCTAAAAAAAGTTAATTAGCCACAGCCCCTTCCTGGAAAGTTTTGCAGGGATCTGTAATACGGGGAGGCGAGAAAAAGGGGCGGGGTCTTAGACTACTTTTTTCCATGCAGTCACTCTAGGACCTATAGATAACTCTATAGCCAAAACAGCTGAATGGAATTACACCATATGTGCAGAAACCTGAGTTTTTACCCAGAAATCACGCTATTTGGCATTTTGTGAAAATCCATTTAGTCATCTGAGAGAAATTAAGGTTAAAAATGTATAACAATATAGCAATGCTGTACTCCAGAGGGAGTACCGAAGTAAAAATGACATATAAAACATTCTGATTTGCTAGAACTGCGGGACAGAGTCCAGTCCCGCAAGACTGAGTGCTTTGATTAGCTGACTGCAACATCAAGAGAAATGTTGCAGATACCATCTCAAGACTCAAGGGCTTGCTCTCCTTGACATGCTGAAGGCTGAGCAGGGCTTCGGGTTGGGCGCCAATTGGGGGTTGTGGGCTTGTGCCAAAACCCCGCCGTGTACCGCCTAAAGCCATGCGTGCAGAGGATTGGGATAGTTAGGTATGAAAAAATATCTTTCTTCATGTTGAAAAAATCCTACAAATTCACAAAAAACAAAGGTCAAAGTGACATTATTGTTAGGTCAAATTGTCAGTTAAAAAATAATACAATTTTAACCACAGAAATTCACCTGTTATAGTTAACTGAAGTAACTATAATTTGCACCCTGGCCATGCACTGTTCATGACCTCACACATTATAGCACTCTTCACGTGTTCTATGACAACATTGATAACATCACTGTTGACTTCTGAAATGACATCACTAATGGCATCGCTGTGCAGGGCAAGTACACAAGTTGTAATTACTCAGTTGTCTATAACTGGTAAATGTCAGTGTTTTTTGAGTTTAAAATTATATTTTTATCAAACCTTTTTTATTGGTTTTACAGTGATCAAAAACTATAAGTGACAATGGTATTGTGTATCATTACATTGCACAAAAGAACTTAATGAGGTGTACAGTTTCTTATTTTCCATTAATGATGTCATTAGTTGCCTTTGCAAACAATATGAGTACATTGTCATCTCTAATCAGTATATAGATCATAACCTTTAAACCCACAAACACCCCCCTCTCCCTACAATTCTTGGTAACTGTGGTGAATGAGTGAGGGACTTTCTGATAGCTGTTTTGAATCAGGAGGGTCAGGTTGCAGTCAGGAGCCAGATCATGCAGTAGTGCGAAAATCGTGTGTACCATCAACTTCTTGGAGAAGGGATCTACTAAATCTGAAATCGATGGAGCACCCTAGTACACGGGTGGCACACCCCTATAGGTGGACCTCTGGGTAAAAACTCCACCATGGGGCCCCAGGTGTATTAATCATTTTTATGTTTATCCAGGAGGATGTCGCCATCCTCTCCATAGTGATCGCTTGCCAGAATGGCACATGCCATTGGGATTGGAATGGTACGTCTTTTTTCTTCCATGCACTTGCTAGGGTGAGTTTGGCAGCACCCAGACTCATCCACATTATCGCTCTATCACTGTTTGTTTGGTGCTTAAGAGAATCATAGCGCACCCCCAATGATATGAAACATGGAGTGTTTGGGATAGAGTATCCGAGAATATCTTTAAACTGGGCTAGAATTTCTGACCAAAAAGGGTGGGTTATTGGACAGTCCCACCAAATGTGACGGAAGTCACCCAGAAAGGTACATCCCCTCCAGCAAAGATTCAAAGTATCTGGAAAAATTATTTTTAGCTAAGTGGATAAAGGTACCAATCATAGTTCAGTTTGTAATATGCTTCCCTCATATCAACTGAGTGATTAAATCTGGGAATATCTCTCCACAGGTTTTGCCACTTCGCCTCAGGGAGAGCTCTGCCTAGGTCTTGTTCCCAAAAAGCTGCATGGCAGGCTGCAGAGACTTCATAGTGGACAACAATAAAGATTAAAGAAAGGAAATGAACCCCCGAGACCCACTTACCCGTCTTACAAATTGTTTGATTGGTGTAAGCTCTCTGATACCTGTGTCTCTTCTATCTGGTTGTAATACCAAATGTTTTAATTGCTTGTAGTTGGTTGTTGTGGGAGGGCAGGCCGTATAAACAGCCTGGATACATTTCTTAATGGTGATGTTTTTTATTGAAGTTCTTGAGTTCTCACTTATAAGTGGGATACTGTGATATAATTAAGTCCCTCGTCCTCCTTCCCGCGGTCTTGCATCCACCGTCCCGCCTTCTTCTTCTGGGTAGGGGTTTTCCCCGGAGGCTCGGAAAGGAGAAGAGAAAGGAGCAGTCAGTAACTGAGTTTTTGTCAGGTAAAGAGAATTGCGCACCCTTCACCTCACCCGTTCGGTGTAGCAGGGAAAAGAATGTGGAGTTTTCCAATGAAAGAAAATAAGAAAAGAATAACCATTGAATGTTTCTTCCGGGGTGTGTGATCTAAGCTGGTTATAACTCCGGCTTCATTTAATATCAGGAACACCAATTGTTTTAGAGTGATTGACGGTGGGCCCTTTGTGTCCCCCATTCTTGTCTTTCTACTTCGTGCCATGAATCAGAGATGTGAGGGGTCTCTCGGAGCGTGCATAGTGAAGGTCATAAACAAACAATGCCCCTTCTGTTCATAATCCCCTCCTCCCCACGCGCTTGTTCTCACGCAGCTACCCACCCGTCCCATCAGCAATTAACCACTCCGCTGCAACCTCCTGAGTTGCGGCTGCTCTTCTGCATCCTCCGGAGGACACCACCACTCCTCGCCTCCACCGCTCACCTTCTTCCATGGTTTCAACTTCCTCTTGCGGACCTTGTTTGGGCTCTCTCGGTAGGTCGGCTTCGATCGCGTTGTCTCCGTCTCTTCTTCCTGCTTCCGGCTCTCTCCCCATGGTCTCTGGCCCGTCCGTTTGCTCTCTTTCCCCCAAAGGTCCTCTTGGGGTCAGCGCCACCTCATGGTGCAGGATTCAACCAATGCCTCTCCCCATTTGATGACACTTGATACTGAGGAGGGTTTATTTTTCAACACTGGATGGGTTCTTCGTTTTGTATCCGGGTCACATCCTGCCTTTGACAGCCGGATCGTGGACCTGTATCCGGGCATATAGGTACGTATCTGGGACCGGGTTGGAGTATCTCATATTCCCCTTCCATAGCTGTCTTTCTAGTAGTATTGTTTTCCTGTGGATATCTGGATAGAAAATCCACGTTGACTTGATCTATCCCTTTTCGAAGTTGGGTGTGAAACCGATAGGGCTGCAGGGCCAGGAACCATCTTAATGCCCACTTGTTATTGCCTTTGTTACGGGCTAACCATTCCAGGCAGGCATGATCAGTGAATAATTCAAATTCTCATCCACATCCCTCCAAATAGTAATACAAATAGTAATGCCCATTTGATGGAAAGTGTTTCTTTTTCTGTGACAGCATGGTTTTTTCTCTTGGAAACAGTTTACTGCTTATAAATAAGATGGGGTTTTCTTCTCCTTGGAGTGTCTTTTGAAATAACAATGCCCCAAGACCCCTGACTGGGGCATAGGTTTGCAGGATGAAGGGACGTGAACAGTCAGGGCTGAATAGGCTGGGTTTGGAAGTTAGAGATGTTTTAAATGACTGACAGGCTTGGTGTAGATCATGCGAGGGATGCCGCAATATGGCCTCGGTTTTTACGGTTCCTTTAATAACTCCGTCAGAGGGGCAGCTGTTTGAGAAAAAGTTAGGGATGAACCTAAGGTAATATCCTAGAACACCCAAAAAGGCTCGGAGATCACGTTTTGTCTTGGGAAAAGGTATCTGGGAAATAGCCATTACCTTGTTGCTCTTGGGTTTAATAACTCCTTCCCCCACAAATACCCCAGATACCGGACCATCTGTGCAGCTAGGTGGCTTTTTGCGGGGTTGATCTTTAGACCGTGAAAGCCCAAGGCTTGTATCACTGTGTATGGGTTTTCTAAGTATTGGTCCCACGTGTCACTATAAATGATGATGTCATCTATGTAGGCCGCGGAGTATTTATCATGTGGTTTGAGTATTACGTTCATAGCTCTCTGAAATGTTGCTGGGCTTCTGTGCAACCCGAAAGGCAACACAGTAAATTGGTATAGCCCGTCTGGCGTGGAAAAGGCAGTTTTCTCCTTATCCTGGTCTCTAAGTGGGATTTGATAGCAGGTATGATGGGACCCCCCTCAAAAGGTTAAATGTGGCCAAGGAACAGAGGGGAAGAGAAAGACATCACTACGAAAAGATTGTTCCAGCACTGGCCATAATCTTCAAATACTAGTATACATCCTATTATTAATCTGAACTAGGTGACAGATATATGAGTCATATTTTATTTTATAATTTTTTTTATTATCAATTTGTCCATCATTTTATATTATTCATTATTTTTCAATTTGTAAAAGACATTTCATCACAAGTTCAATTTTATAAACATTTTCAAAATTCATAACAAATACAAAAGATCATAAATATATACAAAGAAATAACACAATGTACTTCAAAGAAACACCACCTGATCTCATACACACAATCTCAAAATACTACCACATTCACACTCATACTTCATTCAAACCACACCATCAAAGGAAAAAGGAAGGACTGAGTCTTAGTTGGCAGAATCTTCACGCCAATTTCTAGGTCTCAAAAACCAGTATGAGACCCCGCACCAGCTCTCTGAAATGTTGCTGGGCTTCTGTGCAATCCGAAAGGCAACACAGTAAATTGGTATAGCCCGTCCGGCGTGGAAAAGGCAGTTTTCTCCTTATCCTGGTCTCTAAGTGGGATTTGCCAGTATCCTTTGCACAAATCCAGGGTGTTGATGTACTTTGCCTTTCCCATTCGTTCGATCATCTTGTCAACCCTGGGTTGGGATAGGAGTTGAATTCTGATATTTTATTGACTTCTCTGAAGTCTATACAGAAATGTACCGATCCATCGGGTTTCGGTACCAAGACAATAGGTGAACTTCATTAGCTCACGGTGGGTTCTATGATGCCCATGCACAGCATTTGTTGAACCTCCTCTTTGATAGTTGGTCTACGAACCTCCGGTATCCTGTAGGATCTAAAGCGCACCTTTTTCCCAGGAAGGGTTTTTATAGAGTGTTTCAGTAAGGACGTTTTACCAGGGAAAAGAGAAAACACCTCTCTCAATGGGCGGAGTTTGTCTATCAGTTTCTGTTTTAAGGGGGCAGAAAGGTCTGTATCTATACATTGGTCAAGCTACGGTGTCTGTCCAGATGTTATCCCCACTAACACCGGAACACGATTCTCCCATTTCTTTAGCATATTTATTTGGTATATTTGGGATGTACCCCGAGTGGCGTCTAGTTCAATCCTATAAGTGACAGGAGTCACCTTGTCATACGATGTATAGGGGCCCTGCCACTGGCCTAACATCTTGTGATTGTATGATGCCATCATCAGCAGTACTGGACCCCCTACGTTGAAGGACCTCTCTTTGGCTTTCTTGTCATATTGGGATTTTGGGCAGTCTGCGCCTCTTCCATGTTGTTTCGGACGATGGTCCGAAGTTGTCCCAAATCGATTTTAAGGTTTGACACATACTCTACTAGCGATTTGGTTCTGTCTTTCTCGCTCTTCAATGCTTCTTAAGCCTTCTCTAATAAAGAACGGGTTTGTCGGCCGTACAACAGCTCAAAAGGAGATTAGCCTGTACTTTTCTGTACCTTACACCGAATGACAAATAATGATAGGGGCATCATCTCCTCCCATCTCCTGGTTTCCAGAGCGTGGTACTTTTTTTAAGTTGCGTTGTACCGTTCCACCAACCCATTCATTTGTGGGTGGTATGCAGTCCAATTCAGTCCCTCGTCCTCCTTACCGTGGTCCTGCTTCCTCCGTCCCGCTCAGAAAGGAGAAGAGAAAGGAGCAGTCAGTAGCTGAGTTTTTGTCAGGAAAAAAGAATCGTGCGCCCTTCACCATAGCAGGCAAAAGAATGTGGGGTTTTCCAATGAAAGAAAATAAGAAAAGAAAAACCACGGAATGCTTCTTCCGGGGTGTGTGTTCTTAGCTGGTTATAACTCCGGCTTCATTTAATATAAGGAACACCAATTGTTTTTAGAGTGATTGACAGCGGGTGCTTTGTGTCCCCCATCCTTGTCTTTCTACTTCGTGCCATGAATCAGGGATGTGAGGGGTCTCTCGGAGCGTGCCTAGTGAGGGTCATAAACAAACAATGACCCTTCCGTTTGTAATCCCCTCCTCCCCATGCGCTCATTCTCACGCAGCTACCCACCCGTCCCATCAGCACTTACCTGCTCCTCCGCAACCGCCTGAATTTCAGCCGCTCTTCCGCATCCTCCAGAGGACACCACCACTCCTCGCCTCCACCGCTCGCCTTCTTCCTCGGTTTTAACTTCCTCTTGTGGCCCTTCTTTGGGCTCTTTCGGCAGGTCAACTTCGATTGCGTTGTCTCCATCTCTTCTACTTGCTTCCGGCTCTCTCCTCGTGGCCTCTGGCCCGTCCTTTTGCTCTCTCTACCCCAAAGGCCATTCCGGGGTCAGCTCCACCTCCTGGTGCAGGATTCAACCAATGCCTCTCCCCATTTGACGACACATGATACTGAGGAGGGTTTATTCCTCAACACTGGGTGGGTTCTTTGTTTTGTATCCGGGTCACATCCTGCCTTTGACAGCCAGATCGCGGACCTGTACCCAGGCGTATAGGTATGTTTCGGGGACCGGGTTGAAGTATCTCACAGTAGTTATCTGTGTCGAGGAGATGGAAGTCCAGCTGACAACTTTCAAACATTAAAATATCCCAACCTTGGAAAAGGTCTGAGATTGTAAGATATCCCCCCACCTTCCACGGGTCAAAGGTTCCTGGATGAAGTGCTGCGGTAAACACTGTGTTATAGTAAATTGGGGTATATGGGGAAGGAAAAGTCATCCCACACGTTAAGAGTGTTTTTGTTGTGGTGCTAAGAAAGTTGTAAGAAGGATGATCCATCTTTGGTTTCCATACTAAGTCCCATACATATCTACCTGCTATTGCACTCTCCATGTGTATCCAATGTTTATCAAATTCCCGCTGTGACCATTCAGAAATCACTCGAAGTTGGGCCTCTTTGTAATGCAGGTGAAGATCTGGGAGGGCTAAGCCGCCCGCGTCCCTTAAAAATCTCCGAACTTTGTATGGCATTCGCACTCTACGTCCCTGCCATATGAAGTGGATTATCAGTGAGCAAATTGGAGATAGGTAGTCTCATTCCAATTCAGTGGGGACCCTCAAAACAGATATAATAGTTAGGTAGTACCACCATTTTAATGGTGTGGATGTGGCCTAGCCATGAGATGTAAAGGGGGGGCCCATCGCCTGAACTCAGCTTTTAGGTACTGCACTAGCAGAGGGTAGTTTGCTCTACAAAGATCTGTGATCTTAGGCATTAGTTTGATGCCTAGGTAGGTTATCTCCTTTTAGCCCATTGAAATGGCAGAATTTGCATTAGCTGCTCAATTTCTTGTGTAGAGAGAGTCAGGTTCAACAAAAAGATTAGTTTCAATTCATTTGGAAGCCTGCTACTCCTTCCAAAAATCTGCAGTACTGTTTGTTGTGTTAGAAGGGAAGTCTAGGTACTCATCAGCACAAACAGGAGCGCAGATGGCAATTGTTTGTTCTAAGGAGCAAAAGCAGAGGCCATGAATGGAGCGAATGGAACAAATCTTAGCCACCACAGGTTTGATACTCAAGGCAAATAATAGTTGTGAAAGACCGCATCCCTGCCTTGTACCCCTCCCCAATCCAAAAGGACCCGAACTCACTCCGTTCACCAGTACTCTGAACCTCGGCTGGGCAAAGTTGGCTTGCACCATATCTATCAATTGATTGAAAAAGCCATATCACCAAGGGGTGTGAAACAGAAAGGTCCAATCCACTCGTTCAAATCGTTTCAATCAAATGGATCACCCTATGCAGTCGACCTTTGATGAAGCCTGATTGATCCGGGTGGACCAAGTCAGACATTATATTATAAATGTATTTTTAACTGAGATTTCCACCTAACTATACCATGAATACCTTTGTTTTTTTAGTTAATATCTATATAGCTTACCAATGGTGTGTCTTACTTAATTGGCACTGAGCAAACAAAATAAACTACTAGCCACTATAGTGTTCCTTTATGAATTGGAGTCTCATTTTGGTAGATATTAGCAGCTGGCCGGTAATCCCACAAGGACGCCCTGTCCCTGGAGTGAGTGTCTCTATACCAGAGCTCGAAGCATGTAGCTACTGTGTAGTTATATGTAAGCTACATTTTCCTTAGGAAGAATGTTGTTTGTTTTGCTATTAGCTTTGACGCAGTTTGATGAATTTTCACAAAACTTTTCAAAACAATATTTATTCACCTCAGCTCCTTCAGCTTCAGGGTGATGTGTCAAGCATGGGCCAGAAAAGGCAGAAGCCCAAACACATGATACAGAAAAAAGGGTGGATCAGAATTACACCCTATTTGTCAGGAAGCAAGATACTTCGCATAAAGCCTGCTTTTTATGAATTAAGGTAATTCTGTTCAGTCATTTTAGAGACAAAGTGAACGGTCTGATTCCCCGGTCCTGTGATTCACCCAACGGACCGTGTGATGTGATTGGCAGCTGCAACATGAAGTATAAAGTTGCAACTGCCATTTTTGGACTCAGGGTTTTGTCGTGTTGTTCTCAAGTAAGGAGACCAGGTAAGTTTGCTTGATGCTTCTTTATTATTCTTGTTACCTGCCCACATGCACGTCCGTCCTCGTGCCTCACTTATCCCAGACTGCCCATCCACCCCTTCTGGGCCGTGGTGTACAGTTGCTTCCCTGCCCTTCTGCCCAGTGCAGGGTCCTAGTGCCCTTCTCCCCAGTCCACTACATCTCCCCTTTTGTCACAAAGAAAATCAGTAAAGAGAAGAGAGAAAAAGAGAAAAAAAAACTGTAGAGAGAGTGAGAAAAGAAAAGAAAAAGATTGCTAACAGTGGGAAAACAACACGTATGCATTCCTCACTATATTTCTTCAATAAGTCTCCTTGGCCTTCTTCTCACTGTCTTCGGACAAGTCTCTTCCTGTAGTTCTTCTGCTCGCCCTTCGTCCTGGTTCTTTCCTTTCCCATTGTGATCCATCGCTTCATCTCCTCCACTTGCAGTATCTTGGCCATCTGCATTCAAGGTCTTCAGTCCTTTGAAATGAGAAATGCTCCGTGTTATTTGGTGATGTTCTGATGCAGCCGTGATCATTGCGCCCTTCACCTTTATGATCGTGAGAGGTTCCTTTGAGAGCACTACCGCGGCGTCTCCTTCTTTGAGGTGGAATGGAATTGGATTTGTAGAGCGCGTGGCTACCCGTGGTGTGATGGTGTGGCATATGCATCTGCATATGCTTTCATATTTTCTTTCGCTTCCTTGTCTTTGGCTGTAATTTGCTGTGCTCTGGTGACCCTTTTGCTTCTATCTGTAGTAGTCTTGTTCTGCTGTTCCTCCCCAGTACCAGCTCAGCCAGACATTTTCCCGTGGAGCTGTGTGGTGTGTTTTTGTAGTCTCGCAGAACCTGACTTAGCGCTTGTCCAATGGAGATATGCACCAGCTTTGCTCGTTGGGTAGCTTTCTTGAGGTTTCCCATGAACCGCTCCACCATGCCGTTCGCTTGTGGCTACAGCGGTGTTACCTTCTGGTGATGCATGCCCAGGTAGGACATAAACTTTCTGAACTCTTCTCCTGAAAATGGAGGACCATTGTCTGTTTTCAGTATTTCTGAGGAGCCCCAGGCCGCAAATATGTCATCCATGATTGGTAGCGCCACTGTTGCTGATGTTGATGACACGTATCGCACTATCAGGAATCGTGAGTACTCATCGATGATCAGGAGCAGGTAGGTGCCCGTGTTTAGTGGCCTGAAGAAGTCAGGCGCCAACGTTGTCCATACTGCCCTTAGAAGTTCTGACATTTGTAACGTTCAGGGTTAGCTGGCTGTCCTGTTACCTGACAGACGTGACACGTCGCAATGGTGTCTTCCACCATTTTGTCCAGGCAAGGGAACCATACTTTTTCTATTAGCATTTTTTTTGTTGCCACCATTCCATGGTGTGACTCGTGTGCCACATTCACAGTCTGTCTCCTTAGTGAACTTGGTATCACTATCCTTGTTCTTCGCATCATTATTCCTGTTTCCGTCACCGATAGTTCTTCTTGTATTTTCTTTAATGCCCGCATTTCCTCCCTGTTTACTTTTTCTCCCCAGGTGCAGTTGTTGTTGATGTGTCTCCATCTCTGCATCCTTGTCGTTTCTTTGGCTAGCCGCAATGTGGCATCTTTTGCTGTTTCTTGCTCCAGTTTCGCTAGTGTTATTGGCACCATAGTGTTTTGCTTCATACAAAATGTAGATATTCCTCAGCCATTGATGTGATCCCTGGTGACTGTGGTAGAGGGTGTCTCGACCTGTAGTCAGCCGGGTTATGTTCTTTCCCCGGCTTGTGCACAATTTTGAAATCATAGTCCATCAACCTTATGCCCCAGCGCGCAATGCGTAGCGGCATCTTCGCTGCTGGATTGCCGTAGATTGTCACCAAAGCCTGATGATCTGTGATAATGTTGAATGACTTCCCGTAGATGAACATGTGATAGTGTTCACACGCCCATACTACTGCTAGGCTTTCTTTTTTCTGGTTGAGAGTATGCTTTTTCAATGTCAGACAAGCTTTTGCTTGCATATGCAACAATCCTTCAAGGTGAATCTCTCCCCGGCAGGTGTTGCGCTAGTATTGCTCCTAACCCCACTGGGCTGGCATCTATGGTTAGCTCCGTGCATAGCAACGGGTCAAAATAGGCAAGGTGATCTACAGTCATTAGGTCCTCTCTGATGGCTTCAAATGCCCAGCTGCACTCTTGTGACCACAAGAACTTTTGACCTTGCTTTGTTAGCTCCCGGAGCGGTGTGCTCACCATGGCGAAGTCCTTGATGTAGCAAGCGCAGTAGCTGGCAAGCCCTAGAAATGACCTCAATTCTGTGACATCCTTGGGAGACTTCTTTTTTTTCAATGTCTCTACTTTGCTGGGATCCGGCCTCATCCCTTTCTTGGAGAAAATGTGACCGAAGAACACCAATTCACTTCTCCCCAGTTCACACTTGTCTTCGTTCAATGTTAGTACCGCTTGTTCCAGCTGTAGGCATACTTGATGCAGTGCTCTATCATGTTCCTCATCTGACCATCCGAATACTAGAATGTCATCACTATAGTTTAGGCTGTTCTTCACCGGCCTTATCACCTGCCTAATTGTTTCTTGAAATATTTCTGCTGCAGACGAAATGCCAAAGCTCAGTCTCTTGTAGCGAAACAGCCCCATGTGCTTCGAGAATGTGGTAATATATCTTGACTGTTGGTCCAGCTCTAGTTGGTGGTACCCTTTGCACAAAACTAGCTTTGAAAATGTACAGGCTCCCGTGAGACAGCTTATCATCGCATTTAAATGTAGCCCCGGTGACGTTCTTGCTCGATTGCTGTATTTGGTACCCTCATCATGTCCACACGTATGCGAATCTTGGAGGTGTTCTTTATCAGGACTGCCACTATCGGAGTCACCAATGGCGTCAGCCCTTCCGCAGGATCAATGATGTCCTGGACTAGTAAACTTTTAATTTCCTCTTCTACTTGCGGTTGTAGGTGTATGGGTACTCGCCGATGATGTTGTGCTACCGGCTTGATTGCCTTGTTGATCTGCACCGTTATCTGTTTCCCTTTCAATTTTCCAAGGCCCTTCAGGAGGGCCGGATGTTCCTGTAGAATGTTCCATTTTTCCGATGGGGGGTATGTCATCGCCAGTAGACCTATCACTTGTGCAGTGACATTGCTTAGTAGGCACGGTGCTGGGACGTCACCTCTCAGCACATGTACTTCTTCTTGGCACAACCTTTCTTTGTATGTTAGGGTCTCTGTGAACTTCCCCATGTTCTCTACCAGCTTCTTGGAGCCCCACGTGAACACATCAACCGTAGATGGTGATAGCGGCAGCCTCACTTTCATTTTCACATACTCTGACATGCACATGATGTTGCACGTGGCCCCGCTGTCAAGCACGAACTGAGTACTTTGCCGCCCTACATCAATGTCCACTGTTGCTGTTTTCTTTATTTTATCTTTCTCTATGAGATGAATGTGCTCTGGTCCTTGGTCTGCCTTGGGGGCATGAGACATGAGATACAGATGTGCCACACTCACAGGTGCTGCTGTTTCTTCTGACTCTTCAAAGGAACTGCGATTCGCCATTTTCATGTGCCGGAAATACCGGCTGTTGGTCGTCCGTGGTCTCGCCGCTCTGCCCCGCTCGTTCCTGAACTGCCTGCTCATGCAAAATTATTGTCTCTGTTGCATTTCATGCATCTCTGACCCATTGCCGGGCACACACCAACATGCGGAAAGTCGAGTCCGCATCTGTAGCATGATGTTTGTGTATTTCTCTTTGCGGGGAAGGCCACTGGGTATTCTTTCTTCTTGACATTTCCTGTGGCGCGATTTGCCTGTTCCACTCTTTTCTCCTTCCCCAGCTGCATCTCTTTGGCATGTGCTGTTGCTCTCGCTTCCGCGCGAGCCATTATCAGTATCTTTTCCAGCGTTGTCGGTATTTTCAGGACCCGTGCATGGAACTCTACAGACTGACAGCCTTCAATGATGCGCAGTCGTATTGTCTGCTCATTGTCGAACTTGTCAAACTCGCAGTATGTGACCAGTTTCCGCAGTCGTGTTGCGAAGTCATCCAAGGACTCCTCTGTTCTCTGGCACGCTGTTGTTGAAAGTGTATCTTTCAAAGTCAATGTTCCGTTGAGGGTCAAATCTCGCTGTGAGACACTGTATCCACCCTTTGTAAGTCGCTGTTTGCTCGCTGGGAAATGTTATGAGCAAATCCTCCACTTCATCCCCTACGAGATTCAGAAAGAGATCCAGGTGTTTACTGTCTACCACATCCGTGGCGCGCATGTAGCGCTCGAACTGCCTAATGCACCTTTCCCACCTGATGCCAGCTTGTGGTTCTGATAAGATGAATGGCAGCGATCTTCTAAATATTGCTTGTGGACTCTTCTTGTTGCTTTCTGTGTCAACCATTTCTTCATTGCTGTGCGGCTCCTGTGAAAGCCTTCTTTCTGTAACCCCTTTCTGTCTTTTGGCGACAGCTGTACTTTTACTTTCTCTATTGTCACTTTTATTGTCACTTTACATTCACTTTATTCATTTTATTCTCTTTCTCTTCTTTGATACACCTTTGTGTTTCTATTTCTTTTCATGCACCTTTGTGTTCTTATTTATTTTCATATTGTTCTACTTAGAACTGGCTTCCTGGCCTGTTTCTTTACTTTTCGGGCACCTTTTCACTTTTGCCTGACTTCAAAATGGCCTCCCGGACTTCCTCTTACTCTATTGGCTAGTTTGCCTGTCTTCAAGATGGCTGCCCCATCTTGCGAGACCGAGATTTCCGGTGCTTGGCCTTCCAAAATGGCCACTGGGACTTCCTGAGTGCTGATTGGTTGTTCCCGCCTGACCACAAGATGGCCGCCGCGTTCACACGAGATTTGTCTTTGAATCTACGCGTGAAGCGGGGCTCTTCCTAGTGCAGCAGCGGTGGGGACGTGGTCGGGTGCACCGTGATGTCCTCACTTTACTTCGCTTGTCTTCAGGCAAGTGGGGGGGCTTCTTACCGCGTCTCTTCTGCAGCTGGGCGATTCCTCTCTCTTCCGTGCTCGGACCACGGTGGGCTCCTGGCTCCGTTGTTTCCTGCAACCAGGTGGGCTCCGGATATCACAGCTGATCGCATTCAGTATTCTCCTGCAGGAGGGGGACCAGGGTGGGTTCCTGGTTACGTTCTTTGGTGGTTGCGAGGGACCGCGGTGCATGCGTTTGGTGGGGCTTCGATATCCCACCAGCTTCATTGCCAGTTGTCGTGTTGTTGTTCTCAAGTAACCACACAGGAGACCAGGTAAGTTTGCTTGATGCTTCTTTATTGTTCTAGTTCCCTGCCCACATGCACGTCCGTCCTCGCGCCTCACTTATCCCAGACTGCTTATCCAACCCTTGACCGGAAGTGGTGTCCAGTTGCCTCCCTGCCCTTCTGCCCAGTGCAGGGTCCTAGTGCCCTTCTCCCCAGTCCACTACAGGCTTGGGGGCCCGAGTCCTGAAAAACAAAGCAAAAAAAACATAAGGTGCCAGGGTAGGGATACACTGAAACCCTAACTGTGCCCCTCTGGGGCCAAAAATGTAAAACAAATCTTCACGTTCAGCATGGTCTTGTGAAACTCCTGCAGGAGCCAGCATGGACTCCCTGTGTGGTACAGTGGGACTCCTGCAGGTGCTAGCGTGCCCCCATATTGTGGTCCTGTAGGAGTCCAGAGGGATTCTGCTCAAATGCCGTGTACTTCCACAGGAATGGAAAAAACTTTTTTTAAAAGGCAAATACGGTGGTTGCCAGAATCCAGAAGCTCACCTTCTTTGCCCCGAACGTCCAGGACCTTTCCTTTGCTCTTTTTCTTGCGGGGAGTCTGCAGCTGTTACTCTGCCCTGCTGCCCTGTGCTGTTCCCCCCCGCCGCAAGCGCCGCAGGTCACCAGGCGCAGCCGCAGAGCGGGGGGAACTGTGCACTACATCACCCAGGAGCCTCAGCTTGTCCATGCCTCCAAACGCGCCCGGAGGCGCTAGAAAAAGGCGTTCCACCTACAGGCGAGTGGGTTGCCAGAATCGAGAAGCTCACCTTCTTTGCGCCAAACGTCCAGGAATTTTCCTTTGCTCCTTTTCGTGCCGGGAGTCTGCAGCTGTTATTCTGCCCTGCTGCCCTGTGCCTTTCCCCCCCGCCGCAAGCGCCGCAGTTCACCAGGCGCAGCCGCAGAGCGGGGGGAACTGTGCACTACATCACCCAGGAGCCTCAGCTTGCCCACGCCTCCAAACGCGCCCGGAGGTGCTAGAAAAAGGCGTTTCATCTCCCGCCTCACGGGACGCGCGCGGGCGGTCGCCGGGCTAAGCCTGGGCCAAGGGCGGTCCCGTTTAAGCCCGTTCAAGACCAGACAAGGACGGGACGGGCCACCCCTCTCACATCTGTCGTAGCATCAAAAAGGTCAGTGTCGTTTTGCAAGAAATTGGTTGTGCCATCTATTTTCCATTACCCGTTATTTGCACTGAGTAACATCCAGGACTAAACAAGGATGGCTACTCCACCAGACGTTGGCCCAAACAGCAGGAAATCCATGGGTGGATCATTATTGGGAACCCTAGATAACTTTCTCATTAGGGTATCTACCGTACTTGCTAAGGATATTGAACTAACTGAGAAAAGACTATCCTTGGATACATCTTTTCACAAAAGGTCTTCCCTGGGCCCCCTGGCAGCAGCCAGATCTCTGATACATTTACATACCGACTCACAGGGCACGCTTCCTCCGTCGGGAGTGGCAACTACCCTCTCGCCTCAGTCAGAAACCATCCTGAATATAAGTGAAAATTTGTTAGGTGATGGAGTTCCTGCAAGTGACGTAGATAGAGCACCATCCTCTAACATTAAAACTCGATCGGCTGGGCAAATAAAACCAATCATGGTCCAGCCGAAGGGGAGAGTGCAAGCAAAAAGGAAGCGTCCTGGGCCGCAAACTAATGCAGGAGGGAAAAAAGCAAGGGCATGTAAAAATACTGATCCGGTTGATGACCCAGCAGTGTCTACACCAAATAGCCTGGTACAACATGGCATGGCCGACAAAAATGGGCAAGAAAGCCATTTGGATACCAGGGTGGAGGAGCCAT
The DNA here is from genome assembly GCF_964261635.1 of Lissotriton helveticus. Lineage (NCBI taxonomy): Eukaryota > Metazoa > Chordata > Amphibia > Caudata > Salamandridae > Lissotriton > Lissotriton helveticus. Next base: position 1,352,091,324 of record NC_136067.1, read on the forward strand.
ATTTGGACTTGGGACCTTCATTCTGGAAAAGACTAGAGGGCACTTTTAAGAAAATGTGCCACCCATTGCATGAGCGGTTGGACTCTATTGAAAATAGATTAGTGTGCCTTGAACTGTCTTTGGCAACAGCTCAGAAACAGGCAGGACCAAGGCACAGCGGTCACATTGCTCAGGCGAAAACACCTGTAGCCCATGGTTCAACTGGTCTCAATAGTGGTGCCCGCTCAGGACAGGGGGTTGGGCCAACCGTGGCTACCGACAAGGTGCACACTACTAACTCTTAACCCCCTGCCTCGACAGGGGCGGGAAATACACGCAAGGATAGTGGGGCGCCCCAAACTTCTTTGGTTCAGAAAGATGTCCCCCAGGTGCCCAACCATATAGGGGTGGGAGTGACACCATTGAGTAAAGAGAGAAATCAGGGGGATACTACCAGGTTGGACGCTAGACAGCAAAATTTGCCTGCCTTACCCAGGGCTCACAATGAGCCTTCTCTACCCTACATTGATCTCCCTCCCCCATCAGCCCCCTTTGTGGTAGTCTTGGTAGGGGTTCCACCAGTAGTTCAGGGGAAACGAGAATCATACCTAGACCTAAAGCATAAATGTATTTTCTGGCTTAACAAGTACCGCCCTCTGCCAGTTAATATGCAAGCTGATATAACAGGAGTTAGGAGAGTTAATTGGATAGGCAGGGGATGTAAGACGGTGGCAGGAGACTGTATCATTATCAATTTTAGAGACCAGATATGTGTAAACTATATCTGTAACTGGCCCCATAATGATCAGTCAAATGGGATACACGTTCTACCCTTAGCTTATTTTTATGACCCCCTGATTCCGGTTTCCTTTGAGAGGGATACGTTCCCACAAGGAGCCTTACCAAACCATTGTCCATTAGGGAACGTAAGGTTGTTTAATAGATTCCAGGCCCTGTCGGGGTTAGGGGACTGTGACTGACAGTATGAGCCGCAAAGGTCTATTCTGGGTTGTAGAGCTGGGGATATAAGGGAGGGGACAGAGACCAGGATAGGGCAAGTGTCCCCTTCGAGTACTAGGGAAGTAGGGGAAGCTGAGGTTGGCCAAAGTAATACATGTGATGTCACTACTGAGGTGTCAAATGTAGATCTGCTCCTGAGCAAGCATAATAATGTACATCTTGGCACAGGGGGTTGCCCCTTAAGGGGCGAATTGGACGCAACAACCGATGGACCACCACGTCAGACATCGTTGGTCTCATGGAACGTTGCGGGACTGGGGTCAAAACTCAACTCCCAGGCTTGGGCAGAATTCATTGACCGCTTTGACATTTGTTTGTTCCAAGAGGTGTGGACGGTTGAACCAATGTTTAGAGTGGGATACTTGAATTTCTTTGTGCCTGCTATTAAGAAAAAAAGGTCGACCTATGGGGGGTTTAGTGATGTGGGTTAGGCAGTCTCTAAAATGTCAAACCCAGTTGCTCCCAGTTGTAAGTAATGATATTCTTAGTGTTAGGTTTAGTTTCCCTGCTAACTTAGCAATTGATATTTATAATGTTTACGCAAGGGGGCTTCAGGGTGGAAAGAAATCTGAAGTTGTAGTGGAACTGGATAAATTACTTCAGGCGACCGCCCCCCCCCAATATACTGTCACTAATTGCCGGTGACTTTAACACTACCTTTGAACCCCTAGGCTTGGATGACATACATTTAACAGAGGATGAGGATGCCAGGTGGGGAGTTCCTCAGCTTGGTACTAAACCCATAAGAAAATGGACCGAGGCCGCAATAAAGTTATAGGGCCTCTGCATTGAAAACGAGCTCCGAGCTGCCAATGGGCGCACATTGTCGGATAAAATGGGAAAGGAAACCTTCGACAATGGCGCCAGGGCAAGCAATATTGACTATTTACTTGTCCCCCTTAAGATGTGGTCTACTCTCCTTGATATGGAGGTAGTGACTCGTATTGAGAGTGACCACAATCCCCTGACCGCAATATTTAACCTGGGTATACATAAAGTGGACGATCCCTATGAGGGTAAAACTCTTCCAGATTTAGTCCTGGCAAACGATGAGCGCCACCTTAAATGGTGTCAAGTTGCAGACTAACAGGATATTATTTGCAATCTTGAGGAAGATCTGGCAGGGGCCCTAGAGGCTATGGAGGTAGTCACCCTGAATGGATCTCCCCTTAATCTTCTGTTGGAGGTATATAATAGGCTTTTCACCAAACTAAAAACATATTTCTGTAAACCTAGCTCAGGAAAAAGAAGAACCCAAATTAAAAAACCTGAGAGCTGGTATGACGGATTTTGCCACCAAGCCAGGGTTGAGCTGGGTCAAGCCTTAAAATCCAAAGATATGGGTACAATAAGATTGGCCCGTGCAAACTATAGGCTCAAGCAACACAAAGCTAAAAGGGAATGGGAAGAGGGCATGTGGCAGGATCTAAAAATGGCGTGTAATGCAAAGAATCCCAAACTTTTCTGGGACATTTTTAAATGGGACAGGGGAGGGCATCGTGAGAAGCCCCATAATAATGTCGACCGAAACTCATGGGTTGACTACTTTAAGCCCCAATACGCCAGTAGTGCTTCTGATAACAGCGAAGGATCTTTTGATTATACCTTTTATGAGGAGCCTGTATTTAATTTGGGGGAAGTGGATAGGGCTTTGGACCAAGTCACAGAGGGTCGTGCCACCGGCATGGATTGTGTCCCTGCAGATTTATTTCTAAACAACAGAGGGCGATGGCGGGTCTACATTTTGTACTTGGCTAACGCCGTAGCCCAAGGTATGGAAGTACCTAAATCTTGGAAAGGGGCAGAAATAGTGCCGGTGTATAAGAAGGGGGACAAGTGGCTTTCAGCCTATTATAGACCAATAAGTCTAATTGACTGCATACAAAAATCATGGGACGGCTGGTTTTGGGCAGAATCCAGACCTGGATGGATAACGACAATATTTTGAGTCACCTCCAGGCTGGTTTCCGCCCAAAAACAAGTACCATAGACCAGGTCTTCCGGTTTATAATGTTATACTGGCGTACCGTGGTCCTGGAAAAGGGTACTTTGTTTGCCATCTTTGTTGATTTAAAGGCGGCTTTCGATCTGGTCCCACGCAACACATTATGGGAAGTTCTTGCGGGGCAGGAGATGCCACCTGAACTGTTGAGCTTGATCGTCCGCTTACATGAGGGCACGTTCGCTCTGGTCCAGTGGGGTCGCCAGGGGGAGGTCACGGAACCCTTCCCTGTAGAACGGGGAGTGAGGCAGGGTTGCGTCACGGCACCGACCCTGTTCTCGCTCTTTGTGAACGGGGTTGCGGACTTCCTCTCCCTGGTCCCGACCGACGCCCCTGCGTTGTCTGGTGAGCGGGTCCCGATCCTCATGTTTGCGGACGATACCCTCATCATTTCAAAGACACCTAGTGGGCTCCAGCAAGTGCTGAGGCGCTTTGAAGATTTTTGTCTCGATAGGGGCTTAGAAATAAACACAGCAAAAACCAAGTTTATGGTCCTTACTGGCCGTAAAGCTCATGGGACTGCCAGGCCTTTTAGAGGGATGATATATATGAATGGCTCCCCGCTGGAGCTGGTAGACGCCTTCACTTACTTGGGGGTTACCCTCCAGAGAGATCTGGGGTGGTCTAGACAATTAGACATTGTAGTCCTAAAACACCGCCAACAGGCAGGCATTCTCCTGAAAAAATGTTCCTCTTCATTGACAAAGCCCATTAGCCCACTATTAGAATTATATGGGATGGAGGTCTTAAGTTCGGCCCTTTATGGAGCCGAACTTTGGGGATTTGAAGATCTAAGGAAATTGACGCTAGCAGAAAACGAATTTCTGCGAAAAGCTACTAGCGTTCCCGCAAGTATTCCCCCGTTAACACCACTAATGTGGGACCTTGGAAAAAAGGCGGTGCAGGACCTTGCCCTTTTGCGGCCACTACTTTACTGGCGCCGCCTATGGACCACAGAAGAACTATACCACTATGCTCAGGGCCTGAGGGAGATAATGGCTAAGGATTCCTCCCATAAAATACACTGGTTGAAGGCCATTCGGTCTTTACTTTTTAAATTGGGAATGAGGGAACTGTGGGAAGACCCGGAAAACGCTCTTCTCCCCTCCAAAAATGTTCTTTAAAAAAAGTATTGGGAGATGGTGATCGCAGAAGAGAGGTCAGAGGGTCTCTCCCGGCACTTGACAGGTCGTTTCATGGATGTTAAGGCCCATCCGATTGTGGAACCTTATTGGGACACTATTGGGAAACCGCTGGATCGTAAGCTCTATTTTCAGCTCAGAGTGGGCACCTTCCCAGTAAGGTATTTTACAGCAAATTGGGCAGGAAAAAATGGTAACGACAGATGTCCAAAGTGTGGGAAGGAACAAGAGTCTTTAAGCAATTTTCTCTTCTTCTGTCCCATGTATACTTCCCCCAGAACGATGTGGATCAAGCCTATATGTAAATTGCTTGGGATTCATAGGCATGGAGAGGCTCTTAGAATCCTATGTACAGACCCGACCCCTACAATGGCTGTTGCTGTGGCTAAGGGCCAGATGTAGGTGTCCAAATACCTGTCGGAAACGGCCAAAAATACCGATTTTCTGCCGTTTCCGACCGGTATTTGGACATTGGTATGTAGGGGCATGTAAAATTACAGAATCGGTAATTTTACCGAATCTGTAATTTTACCGATTCGGTAAAATACAGAATTGGTAAAATTACCGATTCTGCGATTTCAGATGTAGGTACCACTGTTTTCAGTGCTACAAGGGTTTAAGAATTCTTAATTTACCACCAACTAGTAGTTGGTGGTAAATTAAGAAAACCATTTAAAAAGCATTTTTTTTGCTTTTTAAACAGTGCCATGTGGCACACATACATGCCCTAAGGGCATGTATGTGTGTCACATTGCACACAAGGCAAAAACTGGGGTGCTACAGGGTGTCAAAGTGACACCCTTTCCTCCTTGGCAATTCGGTATTTTTACCGATTCTGTAATTACAGAATCGGTATTTGCCAGTGATTCCTATGGGCTTCAAGGCCCATAGGAATCAATGGCAAATACCGATTCTGTAATTACAGGATCGGTAAATACTGACTCTTACAGATTCGGTAATTATTTACCTACATCTGCCTCCTTCCTATTTACCGACTCTTAAATACCGATTCGGTATGAGTCGTTATTTAAGAGTCGGTAAATAGGAATTACCTACATCTGGCCCCAAGTTCCTAAAATGGGCTTGGGTAATCCGCACAAAACAAATAGGGACCAACATATGAAGATTTAGCTGTTTATACCCATAAAAATCAGGGTTACCGATTGTGAGCTCCTGTGCTATATTCCTCTGAAAGAACTGTATATTGATGAGATTGATTTTAAGTTATATTTGAAACAATGTAAGTTGATATTTGGCAATAGTCTATTGTAGTTTAATTCTTTTTTAATATTTATTGTACGAATTTTAATGGATTTTAAATTATTAATTCTCTTTTTATGTATGTACACTTTTATGACTTAATTGTCGAATAAAGTTTATGAACAGAACAGGTGGTTCTGTGGCTGACAGCTGCATGCTGCAGGGGGGTTGGCTGCCAGCAGGCGTTTGGGAGCAGGACTTGGGAGTTAGCCACCAGGAGGAGGTAGTGCACAGGGCCTGGCGGCTGGCCAGGCACTGCGGCAACACCCTGCAGCACACAGCCGAAGGTCATGCGCAGTTAGTGGCTGCCCCCAACCATATGATAATAAGATATTACTTTAAGTAGAAAGAAACACAGAAATTCACTAAAAAACAAAGATTAAAGTGAAGTTATATTCATGTTAGCTATGTACATCTGACGAACTTCAGTGGCTTTTGTTTTTTAAACAGTAGTGCTTTTTCAGTGTTTTGGTGTTGGTAATTGCTTAGCGTAATATTTTAGGTCATGAGCATTGCATTTGGGTGGGCGTTATGGTTTTCCTTGAAGGTGTACAAGTTATGGTTTGCATTTACTTAGAGGGATTGGTGTAATTTGAATGCATCTAGTGATCCAAAGCCGCATTCATGGGCCTACCTGCAATTAATTTCATAATAAATTATAAATATATTCCACAAACATATAAAACGCGGTTTCACATTAGCAGGTAGCAGAATGGGTTCTAAAAAGTGGTTAACCTCATTTTATCAAATGTTCACTGGCAACATGCCATCTGAGGAACCATCACCAAGTCCTGTTTTTTTAGCCAACAGTTTATTTGCATGCTGGTACGCGAAGTTTCACTTCAAATATTTTAAGTATGTGCCTGCATGATATGAGTGGTTGTCTTATGGATAAAAGCCTGGCTAGAGATGAAACACATGACTTAGAGCAACTTGTCAACTATGTCTATGTCTTTTCTTTTCATTCTCTGAAAAATATGGGACGCTGTCCATTGCGGGATTAAGGAATTATACCTTAAATTGAATTTTCCAACCACTGCTTCACTTCAAACCCTTACAAACATGTTACATAAACAAATTCTAAACGCAGCCTCACTGTTTCGGGAACAATCTCATAGGCCATCTCATCCCCATATGATGTCAAACTTTCAGCCTCAGTGTGACCTACAGCTATCAAAGGTACTGTCATGAGGAGTTTGAAGTCATCCTTCACTGATTTTGGAGTGGAAGAAGGAGCCGGCTTCACAGTGTTTACGTTTACCTTCCACACTGCACCACAACACTTCCTGTGACCTCGCTTCCACACCTGGGCATGCGCAGTCATAGTCGCAGCTTCTGTGTATTTACTCTCCCATAAAGGAGGCACTTGAGAGAGATTACGTTTAAACATGGGGCTTTCAGGTAGATGCATCAAGCATTTTTGCGAGCGCAAACGGTGCGGATCGCAAAATTCGGCCGTTTGCGCCCGCAAAAATGGCATTTGAGATGCATCAAGGGTTCATGCACTCGCAATTTAAGAATTTGCAAATAATTGCGAGTTCTCAAATTGCGATTGCATTTAAGGAATCGCAATTTGCAATTCCTTAAATGCAATGCATGAACCATTCCAAGATTGCGAATTCGCAATCTGGGGTCGCTATTTACCGCGAAGTCAAACTACGTGGTAAATAGCAAAAACTTAGAAATATGCACTTTAGTGCATTTTTCTAAGTTGTATGTTACACACACACATGTCCTTGGGACATGTGCGTGCGCAACACCAATGAACATTACCATTTCAGGGGTGCAACAGGGTGTCCTTTGGACACCCTGGCACCCTTGAAATTGCGGCACATTTGCGATTCGCTAATTGCGAATCGCAAATAAGGAATGACTCCCCATTCATTCCTATGGGCCTTTAGGCCCATAGGAATAAATGGGAAAGCCATTCCTTATTTGCGATTAGCAATTAGCGAATCGCAAATAAGGAATCAGTAGAAATCGCAAATAATATTGCGATTCCTACATGCATCCCGTTTTGCGAGTCTTTAATAGCGAATCCTTAAAATTCGCTATTAAGGACTCGCAAAACATAACTTTGATGCATCTGGGGGTTTATTCCTAAAGCATCGATTTTACGTAGTAAAGCATTATTATTATTTGAAACCTCAACATCTCCAATACAAAGCCTGTGAAAATCAATTAACACATATTTCTAAATCAGCTGTTTCTAAATGCACACATTAATAACAAATCACCAATAACCTGTAAAAACGTATAGCGTTCTTTTCTCTTGCTACAACAGTGCTGTGCAAGCTGTGTGTGATATTTATTAATTTGCTGGGTAGTGAAGTGTTGCTTTTGTTATAGATATACATTTCTTCACACAAACAAAATATATGAGTAGTTTTTATGCAGTGTTGGTCCTACAGTTATACAGATATTTCTTCCTGTTAAGCCTCCTGTGGAAAGGTGTACGATTTTGATGCATTCCCAAGTTTACATATTCATGTAAATCTGGGAACGTGTCAAAAACCATGGGAGTTGCCTGGGAACACCCATGCAATGACCATGGAATGACTTCCCTGGGCAGAGTACCGCAACTCAGCAATTTGAGCTGTGTCGCGTTACTCCATATTTTTAGAGCCACTCAGAGCCACACAAAGTTGCGTGGCATCAAACATCTGACTTAGAGGTATGCATCACACATGTACCACGCTGCATGGTGCAGACATGACGCAAGCCTCTCATAAATATGCTCCTAAGTGTCCTGAAGAGCCATTCGAAGAGTTTCCCATGAAGATTCTATTACGGCTGACATTGTATTGTTGCCCTATATAGAAATTCTATATTTAACATTTTAATTTCCCACTTTAGGAAGTCTGCCTTTTCTGCATAGTTGCTCTAGTTTTTCCACCTTTTGCTGGACTCTATATTTCTACTGGCTTGAGAACTCTGAACACTTTACTTCTGCTAACGAGTAATAAAGGTGTCTGTGCTCCCCTTAAAACACAGTTGAATTGGCCTACGCTTGCTTAATGTATTTAACTTGCCTACAAAGTAGCTACTGTATGGTGAATCAAGTGTACCCAATGGCCTTGAAGTTAAATGCCACTAGAAGCCTACAGCACCTATTGTGCCATTCACTAAAGAGGAAGTGCAAACATGATTTCCTGGCTGCGACTATAGCCTGACTGTTGCTTTGTAAACACGCACTGTGCCCTGTCAAAATAAATCCCTTTTGACAGGTAAAAACCTCCCCTTTAAATATTAGTAAGTCACCCCTATGTAAGCATTGTAACCCACAAGGTAGAGTGCAGTAATTGAAAGTGGGACATGTTGAAAGTTAATGTCTCTGCAGTGTCAAGGCCCTACAGTGTCAAGGCCCTAAAAGCTGTTTTCACTGTGGCAGGCCTAGCTGTCCTATGTAGAAAACCAGAATGCACATTAAAATACTAATATTATAACTCAGGACTGAGAATACCTAGATAAATAATAAACCACCATTGTATTAGTTTTTAAAAATCCAATTCAAGAGTGAAGTTTGGTGTTTAATAAATATTAAGGAAAAGTAACTTTGTCAAGTTTACCCTTTATCTACCTTAAATGTCAGGGTGCTAATTAGCATAAATCTCTGCCAGCTCTCAACCTGTGCTCGGTTTTGAACAGGTGTGAAAAAGGTGTGAAATGCCTCCTATGAGTAAACTATAGACTGACCTGAATGGGTAAAGTTGACTCCTCTGAACTACACAGAATTTGAAGGGTGCAGGCTGTGGGCACCTTTTTTGACACCACAGATCTGTTGAGCTGCATGTAACTTTTATGGAACAATTTAAAGAGAGAGAAGAGGATTTCAAGACAATGCTTGTGTATCCACTGTCTAGTTGCTGGGGGACCCTGCTTAGTCCTACCAGACTTGCGTCTCGGTGTTTGTTGTGGGTACAGAGCCCCCCTCAAACTGGATTTTAGTGTTAGATGTGAGTGGACACTAGGATTACGATAGTACACACCCCACACATACCCCCAGCCCTCAGAGCCCAGGTTTAGTTTGCAAAACACTTTTGCTACCTTGAAAATAAATGAATGAATTTAAGATTTATATAGAGCTTGAATGCCAGAGGGCGTCTAGGCGCTGCAGCGGAGGAAGAACCAGAGATGAAGATTGATTAGATTGAAAAAAACAGGGTTTTAACGCTTTTTGAAGGAAAGGAGAGTTGTGCAATTCTTTATGGATATCAGGAGTGTGTTCCACAGCTTAACAGTGTGAAGAAGAAAGCTACTTCCTCCCCAACGTGCTCTCCTAAATTTGGGCACCTGAAGGAGTTTACTTGTGGCTGAACGAAGTGTCCTGTTTGGATAATACCGTAACAGGTGCTGTTTAAGGTATTCGGGTCCTGTCCCCTGAAGGGCCTTGAAAGCCAGACAGAGGGCTTTAAACTCCGCTCTCTTCCTCACCGGTAACCAATGTAGATATTTTAGGCGATGGGACACAGAATGGAACTTAGGGATATTCAGCAACATCCTAGCAGCGGAATTTTGGACCAGTTGAAGTTTAAGCAGATGTTGTTTCTGAAGGCCCAAGTAAAGGGCATTACTGTAGTCCAGTCTGGCCAAAGCCAAAGTTGTTACTAGTGTTTTTACTGCAGCTGGTGGAATATAGGGTCTCACCTTCTGAATTAACTTTAAAGTTAGGTGTACCTGAGAAGCAACCTTATTGGTTTGATATTGAAATGTAAGGCTGTCATCAAAGATGACTCCTAAATTTTTGGCCTTCTACACTGGGTTTGGAGGCGTTCCCATGGTCTGAGGCCGCCATTACTCTGACCAAATAGAGGGATCAGAGCCCAGGCGGAGTACCTCAGTCTTACTTCCATTCAACCTCAGGCAGTTTGTACTCATCCAGAGGTCCACGCAGGTAATAGTCTGATTAAATCAAACCACTGTTTCATCAGGATTACCAGAGATAGAGACTATGATCCGAGTATCATCAGCGTAGGACACTAGTGAGAAACCAAACTTCCTGATGACATCTACTAGGGGGATGACGTACAAGTTGAACAGCGTAGGGCTCAAAGATGAGCCCTGCGGAAGCCCACAAGGAAGTGAGAATTGTTTCGAAAAAGAGTCGTCGATCTGCACAAATTGACGCCTATTAGTGAGATAGGATTTGAGCAAACTTAAGGCTGAACTTGAAACTCCCATCTTCAGAAGCCTCGAGATAACAATGTCATGGTTCACAGTGTCAAAGGCTGCCGAGAGATCTAAAAGGATCAAGGCGGCCTTTGCACCGTTATCCAGGGTAGAGCGAAGCTCCTCTGCTGCCATGACTAGGGCTGGCTCCATGCCATGTCCCTGTCGGAAGCCGTATTGTGAAGGATCCAGCATATTTTCTGAGGAGACAAAAGACGTAAGTTGGAGATTCATAATTTTTTCCAACACTTTTGCAGGAAACTGTATCCTCGCTATAGTTCTATAATTATTATGATCATTAGGATCCAGACCGGGCTTCTTCAACAGGGGAAGAATAGAGACCTTCTTCCAAGCCTCTGGGAAAGTGCCAGAAATAAATATCTCATTGAAAAGCAATCAGAGTTGTTTGCTGATCTCATCAGCTGCGTATTGAAATATTTTTGGAGGGCACGGGTCAAAAGGAGCCCCTGATTTCACTGATCTGACTATTTGTAAGACTTGTTCCACATTTGGAGGGACAAAGGCATTCAAGCCGTGCTCAAGCTGTCTCGAAGGAAGAGAAGATTGAGCCACTTGAGACTCAGCATTTTTTCCACAGAAAATATCATAGATAAAAAGCACCTTGTCCCTGAATGCATCTGCCAATTGATTACAAAAGGCAGCATTACTATTCGATGCAGGTAGAGTCGAAAGCGTCACTAATTCCTTTAACGTTGAAAAGAGGATTTTACTTGATTTACCTGCCTGCTCAATTTTATCAGAGAAATAACTACATTTTTTCTCCAAAATCATTTTTTATAAATAATCAATGACTGTGTGTACCTCGCTTTTTCCCCTTTTATATAAGATTTTCTCCAACGCCGCTCGGGACGTTTACATATTTGTTTTTGCTTGCGCAAAACATCATCAAACCAAGGTTCTGATTTCTTTAACCGTTTGCTGGTAAATATTTTTTCAGGAGCTAGATTATTTACCGCAGTTGTTATCTAATTGTTCAACGTGTTAGATGTTAAATTTACTTCGAGCATTAATGTCGGTCTGGAGGCAGCTAAAGTTAATTGCAATTGCTGTGGGCTAATTTATTTCCAGTTTCTCCCTTTAAAAGACCTAACAACAGAATGAGGGCGGGTGAGGTGATGAGACGAAGTAAGTATGAACTGAATAGCCTTATAATCCGACCACGGAATTGGCAGGATCTCCTGCACGGTCAGATGTAAATTGGATGTAAATATACCATCCAGAATATGACCGGCATCATGAGTAAAATGTTTGACCAATTGATTCATCGAAGCACCGGCCATCAGTTCTAATAGCGAAATTGTACTTTGATCATTAGTATTCTCAAGATGGTAATTAAAATCGCTTAAAATGGAGAAATCCTGGTAGTTGACACATGACTCGATAATATGACCGATTGTCTCGGTAAACTTACTCTTAGTCCCTGGTGGCCTATATAACAGTATGCCATTAAATGTGTAGTTTTCACTGATGGAAATTCCAAATGAAAGTAATTCACAATCAGGACCCCTACCTGAAGAGGAGCTGTTTATCGGCAAAGTATCCTTAATAATAATCGCTATGCCTCCTCCCCGCTTGGCCTGTCGATGGTTCCTAATTATTATGTAACCTTTGGGAATGGCTAATGAAAGCTCCAAATTGGATGTATCATCTGCCCAAGTTTCTGTCACAAATGCCATGTCTATATTGTGAGCCCTTACATATGGCATTTTGGGCCTGTGTTCAGTAAGGCAATTGGGAACTCTTGTACCTTGGACAAAGAAGTGGCTTCCAGACTGACCTCTTGTGTTGTTGCAAGGGCACTACGAGCTGCAAGAGCAGCCGCGGCCCGTGGAGGGAGTTACGGTGGGGCAGGGAGGCGGGGAGGGGGAGGGGCAGGGTGGAGGGTGCTAAAAACCGGTATATGGATAATTGCAGGTAAGTACACAATTTAATTAATAAAACGAAATTCGTAGCGCGCACAGCATCGCATTTTGCGATGCAGTGTGCGCTACGAAATTCGTTTTATTAATTAAATTGTGTACTTACCTGCAATTATCCATATGCCGGTTTTTACCATCCTCCACCCTGCCCCTCCCCCTCCCCCACCGTAACTCCCTCCACGGGCCGCGGCTGTGCATGAGCCTAGCTGATCAGTGGCACCTGAACCTGGACTGCACTCTGCTGTTGGCCTCTGCCTGGCACAAGTGAGCCTCTAAGTGTCTACTCAGAGAACCAGGGGTCCATAGAAGTTGACTCCTGTGTTCACCTGGGACTTAAAAGATTAAGGACCTGATTTAGATATTGGCGGACAGGTTACTACATCACAATGGTGACAGATAGCCCACCCACAGAAATATAAATCTCATTATATCCTGTGGGATTAGGTAGTTAGGTAAATTCATTCATTAGTTAATACAAATCATAAACATTGATTAAAACATACAAGCAGATCATATAAATGGATAACATCTTTTAAATAAAATTGACAATCGGGTAAAACACTGTTTCTCGCTTAGACTGCAGTCACTGATACAGGCATTGCTAAACCAACAATTAGCAAGTCTAGCATAAAAGTGCAAAAATGCGTACACTGTTGTGAACTGGGAAGGCGAAAGCAATGTGCAAATTTGCAGAGAAGGTGCTGATATTCAACCAGAGTAACATTTGAACATTGGTCTTTTATGCAGAGTTGCTTGGGCTACAATAAGAAAACCTAACCTAAAATGCAAAAGTGCCAAACATTGACATCTAAAACCAGGAAAGCCTAAGCAATGTGCAAATTTGCAGAAAAAGTGCTTATATTTACCCAGGGTAACGTTTGCACAGAGGTCTATGTTTATTACATTTAGTACTTTAAGACACCTACAGCAGGGGTACTCATAAACATTTCCTCAGGGGTCGAAATGCACAGTCTAGGTTATCACCGGGGCTGCACAGAAAACCGTGGGGGGAGGGCGTGTGGGAGAGGTCATTCTCGCGGGGTGATTTGGGGAAGGGCTAAGTTGGGCAGAACATGACATGGCGGGGACTTTGGTGGGCAAATTGTATCACATTGAAAAAAAGCATGCAGGAAGACGCTAGCCCTCTGGTAGTTTTGGGGGCAGAGAGGTTCTTGCCCTCTGGTAGTGATTGGGGCAGAGAGGGTCCTGCCTTCTGGTAGTCGTTGGGGCAGAGAGGGTCCTGCCCTCTGGTAGTGGTTGGGACAGAGAGGGTCCTGTGCCTCAACCCGGATTGGAGGAACCTTCCTTGTGTGTACTAAGACCACAGACACTGGGCGAGTGGGATGGCTTATGTCACTCCCACCCTACACCTTGAATTACGGTGGTAGTAGTTTACACCCTCGCAGACTGGGGGCAGTGAGGGTGTTGCTGATTAGACACAATGGGTTGGAGGAGCCTTGAGTGTGCTAAGCACCTGGGTATTAAAGGAGTGAGTGTGGCGTATGTTACACCTTTCAGCCTGAAGCTGATTGGTGGTAGTTGCTCCCCTAGTACTAGTGGGATAGAGCATGGTGCCGCGAGTCTGTGGTCATGGGCCTTCCTGGTGTTCATGTACTTCTATAAGGAGTGTGTACAGGAGGGATGTATGACATAACAACGCATGCTTTTACAACGCATGCTTTTACAACGCAAGTATTACAATGCAAACCTTTACAACGCATAGCGCTTAGGGGTGCTGGATAGTGAATGGTTTAATTTACTATTCCAACTCCAGTCCCCGTGGACACTAGGGAAGGTGTTGGATAGTAAATTAAATCTATTCCCTATCCTAAAGCGCCCCCCAGCGCAATGCGTTGTAATGGTTTTCGTTGTAAAACCTGCGTTGTAATAGCACTGCGTGGTAAAAGTTTCGTTGTAAAGGATGTTTCCCGTCCAGGAGCACACGGGGCAGCCATCTGTTGTACTGACCCATTACATTAATATTTTACAGTTGCTACAGTTTCCGGGTACGGTACCAGCCCAGTACCCCTTCCTTGTCCCACTTCACTTGTACAAAGTTGTAGAACTGTTTGTGGCTTCCGGATGCAGAGTTGGGAATCCCCGGTAACAGTGCAGTCTCCAGGCAGGGGTACTTCCTGCTTTTTTTTAAAGCTTGTTTTCCTTTGTCGCGTAGATGCCCTGCTCAACCCAAGCCTCTCTAGTAACACAGACATTAGAAACTGTACTTCGGGGACGTTTTCGTCTAACTCTAAAATCATTTAAACGTTGTTGCCATCTTGTTTGTTAGGCCGATATTCTGCATTTCTGTGATGTTAAGAAGACTGTTACAATAGAAACTTCTGAGAGAGAACCACAGATGAAAGCCTCTCCTTCTGCCTTCACACAAGCAAATGATGTCACAGAAGCAGATTAGGGCTAGGGGCACAGGTGAGCATGCAAGACACTCATTGTCTGCGCATGCCCCTTTGATGCTTTTCTTGGCGAATGCTGGCTCCCGAGGAGTCACAACAGCAGAAATGCAAAGCATTGCATCGAATTCATGAGTGCTGCTGGTTTCCATGGGGGCCGCAAAGAATGGCCTGGTGGGCCGCAAGTGGCCCGCAGGCCGTAGTTTGAGGACCGCCGTTCTACAGTAATGCCAGAGTGGCAATATGTCAATCTTTATGACGCTTTGCAATGGTGTTTAGGCTTCTTGTCGTATCTGGAACACTATCTCAAAAGTCACTTATGATAACCCATTCTTATGAACCTTGGGCAGACATGCCCTTACAGGACCTGAGGAGTGTAAACCACCAAAATAACATTTTAGTCAGTGGACAGAGCCTGGGGAAAGTGTGAGTCCAGGAGTGGAAGTTGCACCAGAACTGGTGTAATCTAATTTCATTTTTGTGTGGCGGAAAGCCCTGCTCCGCACAATACACAGAAGTGCTGAATGTTGCTGGCAATTATTCTAGTATATACCCTATTTTACTTATTCTCCATTTCAATCAAAGTGAGAGAAAATTAAGAACTAAAGCCACTCACATGCGACCTGGTACAAACAGTTTAGCAGTCCTAGTGCTCACAAATGAGGTCCTTCTCGGATCCTATTCCCAAAGGCTATTGAAGAATACCTCGTACACTTGAAATATGTGAGTGAATCGCTTAAAATGTTTTGGCTATCCTTGTACAATATATCATGTGTGTATGTGCGTGCACACGTGCCAATGTGTGGGTCTGTATGTCTGTCAGTCTTATTCTGAGCCTGTGTGTTTGTGAATAACTGAACCATAGACTAAGAATGGGTGGAAACAACAGGGTAGAAAAATATGTATAATTCAAATTCATTTAATTTTCTTATAAATACTAGCAGTGTCAAATGGGGACAATGTAAAGGAGCCTAACACACACAAAGGGCCAAATCTCACAAAGTTTTTAAATCTCATTTATCTTGGTCTTAGGTCAGGCGGGCAACTAGAGCCAAATTTCAGGGGGGGCTGACAAATATTTCGGGGGGGGGGGCTATTTCTAAGAGTGGTTGTAAGAAGGGCTGAAAACATAACAAAAGCCTAATTTACATGTAAATGGTCGTTTAAAGACCTGTTAACTACTCGGGTACGGCTGCAATCAGACGGTCGCCAGCCCTCAAAGCTGTGTCAGCCCGGGCACACACGACGGGGGGAGGGGGGGGCGGGGGGGGGGGGCTGAAGCCCCGTGAGCCCAATGGGTGTTGCGCGCCTGTCTTAGGTTTACCATGTTTCAACACAACCATTGGCAGCCAACAACTTAACAGGAGTAAGTAGGAAGAAACTAGGGACCACATCTACTAAGCCTTCTTGAGGTTGCAAAGGGGCTGCTTCATTGAATGGGCCCGTTTGCGCTCACAAAAAGGCATTTTGACGTGTACCAAACCCAACTAGTGATTCAGTAACCTGTTACCGAATTGTAATTTGGGTTCGCAAATCTGTATTAGGAAGGGGGGTGTAGAGGGCATCCCTTCGTAATACGGAATCGCAATGATATTTATGAATGTTTTGAGACCGATATGCAGTCACAAAACATTTGCATTTTACCACCAAATTCAATTGGGTGGAAAAACATTTTCAAGCAAATGGGAAGGGGTCCCCAAAGGACCCCTTCTCCAATGTGACTGATTATAAAAGCATTTTTTATGAGCAGGCAGTGGTCCCTCGGACCACTGCCTACTCATGAAAAATGAAACGTATAATTTTTGTTCTTGAAACGCATCCCATTTTCTTTTCAGAAAAACTGGATGCATTTTTTTAAGAAAATGCTTTTTTTAAAGGCAATCTCAGACAGTGGTCTGCTGGGCCCAGGAGGCCATCATCCCTGTGATTTTGGCGATTCACAATGGGTCGCAAACCGAGACCAACCTCATGAGGTAGGTCTATTTGAGGTAGGTCTATTTGCGACCCACTAGGAATTACAAATGAAACTTAAAAGACATTCAGATATTTAAAATAGCAATTTCCTAATTGCGATTCACAGGAAACCGTAATTAACAAATCTCCATTTCAAACTTTCATACATGTGGCCCAGGTCTATTTTTTAAACATGTTTTCTATAGGAGGAACAATTATTTTGTATTCGTGTATTTTTATAAATAAGTGCAGCGTAGGTGCTGGAACTAGAGGTGCAGGGTGGGGGTTACTGCAGCACCACCAAAATATGCATGCTGAAGTTCAGAAATCAAATGAGCCAAAATTATGTCTATAAATGCTGTTTCTTCTTTGACACATTTGCTTGTTCAAAGCCAGAGGTCAAATGTCAGGCTCTGTCTTCTGACAACGTGCTGCTTATTCTTTTAACATGGATATTGGTATCTATTTTTCTTCCCCACACTGCAAAGTTAGAGGAATTTGTAAAGTGAAGTATCTGACAATCTTGCTGGGGTACACAGAGTGTGAAAGAAGAGGCAGTTTTTCTAACACAGAACAACATTTAATTACCTGTAAATTAACTTTATAAATATTTCAAAATATATCAGTAGTTAGGAAAGCATAAATGAAGCATATTCTTTTGTAATTTTGATATGTAAAGAAAAAGGGATTTTAGTAGGAACATGGCCAATCAAGAGACTTTACTTGTTAACTTGCAAATGATAAACATTTGGTAACATTAAATTTCCATACATTTCTGCTTGTGTGGTAAAATAGTTTTATCAGTAAAACTGCATGGGACGGCAAATTTTTATGTCATTTCAATGGGAAACGTGTCCTGTAAATGGCAGTTCACTGCCATACCATGCTTTAGTAATATATGTGCCACAATGTGCTCCAAAATGAACAACTGGCTGCATGCCTGGCCCATACCATCTCTCCTGCTGAATGGGAGTGGCTCATTTTCTATACTTGTTTTTCATATGGCGCTTGGATTTTCACAACTCCAGTGACTTCAGTGATGCAACATTAATGGCAGCACCCCAGGGGCGTTGCTTGGTCAGTAAGATTTCGATGGGGTGAGTTTCAGATTTTCCAACATTTTCCTGCCATATAATGTCAAAATATATTAAACGACAAGCAGGGTACATGAGAGGGGATAAAGGGGCAGTGGAAAGGGAGATTAATATATGTTAGAATGGGTACTAAGGGGCTCAATAGGATCGCGGTTTTCCCGCATCCTCCAGGCCGGCGGAAGCCACCGCCGGCCCGGAGGAAGCGGGAAAACCGCTGGGGAGGCACAAAAGACCCACCGCCAAATTAGGATGGTGGTGGGTCTCAAAATCAGTCCACAGCTTTTCCGCCGCGGTCGCCTTCCGACCGCAGAGGAAAAGCTCTAACATGGCTGGCAGTGTCTATCAGACACCGCCAGCCATATTAGGATGGCGGAAAACAGATGCTTTTCCGCGGCGGATTCTCCGCCGTGGAAAGGCATACGGTGATTTCTTTGGGGGCCCGTTGCGGACCCCCAGGGTGATTGGGGGTGTGGGGGGTGCACATGGGGGGTACCTATGGAACCCCCCTGCATTTGCGTGCACAAATCGGCAGGCACCGCGCGGTGCCTGCCGCTTTGTGCATGCAAATGCTAAGCATGCATATTTTACCTTGCGGCGGGTGCTGCTTCCGCCGCAATGTTAAATAGTGAGGATGTGACCGCCAGGCTGGCGGTCACATCCTAATTGCACTGGAGGGACCGCCACTGCCCCTGCGGACGGTCCCTCCTCCTCTAGGGTGGGGGACGGACGCAGGTCCGTCCGCCATCCTAATGAGCCCCTTAGTGAGAGAAAATACAATATTTTGTAAAATAACTGACATTTGTTAAGACTTTCAAAGCAGAGAGTGAGAGAGTGTGTGGGGGTTTATGTAAAAATTCCTTTTGAAATCTGACAGCCCCATTGAAAGTACCCGTACCCAACTTTTTTTTCCAGAAAATACATTTATTAGGAGGGTGGGACACCCCAAATCCTCCCACCCCCGAAGCTACACCCCTGCAGCATCCTCCACTCTGAAAACTGTTCTAGGACCCCTGACATGCAGGTACAAACCAGATCATCTCTATTGACAATGATCAAGTTTACTACTTGAGATACCCGGCCAGTAAGTGTGATTTTTTGTGTGTGGTTCGCATGTTCGAATGCACGCTTCCACATGAAAAATATTCACTACGCAGGGAGAAATTACTTTAGAGTCATGGCCAGACGCTGGTGGACTGCAGTTAGAAGCATGAATTGTCTTCGCTTACACATTTTTCGGATTCCAGCACTATGTTTCGTGGGTTGGCGTCGTCTGTATATTTTCCACTTCGTGGTCAAAATAGCATTGTTTACGTAGTTAGACCGGCACATTATTACCATGGCGTGCTTCATAACAGCGAGCATGCATTGTTGCTGGTCTCTCAAACCCGCTTTTCAGGCTTGTTGGCCACAGACCGTTGCACACGTTAAGTGACCATGAACGTCTAAACCATGGCTCAAGTTGCCAATTTAAATAACCCTCCCTCCGAGTGTGGACAAATAAAGCTCTCAGCCAATAATAAACATCGTAAGTTGCTTTGAAGAACCGGGAGTCGCATTTACTTTGCAAAATAAATTAGTCTACACTTTGCCCAGTTTTCTCTTATACTTTCAGGTGACCTGTTTTTCAAAAAAAAAATCCACGGCATCTCGTGTTTAAACCAGAACTTCCTTGTAGCCACATGTATGCCATTGACATCTGTGTGCCAAGCGGCCCTGCTTCCCGAGCACTAGCAGCTCTTAACTCATAAAAAGGCGAGTAATTGACATTATAAACGGGCTTTACCCAGAAGGGACCCCGAGCGGCCAAAGATTTTCTTCTAATGAGAGGGGATGGCGGGAGCTTCCTAAATCAATGTTTCTGAACATTCAAAGTAAAACAAATCAATTGCCAGGCACCGGTGGTGATTAAAACACTCAGAAACACATTGCGGGGAAACGGCATTAAAGAGAGCAGAACGCTGTACAGTAGTTGGAAAACAACTTTTTTTCTTCTTTGGTCACTGACGAGAAAAGATGGAGAACTGCCAGTAAGGTATTTTTCCAGTTGAAAGGCAGCCAGAACCAGTCCAAGTTCATCTGAGTTGTAAACATGGTGCACACTTTAAAAAAAATTATTTAGGTATGGCCTAGAGAAAACTTGAGCGAATTTGCCTTACTCATGTTTTTCGAGCACTTAAGGATAACACTCATTGGCAACACCAATAGGTTTTGCCCGTGCCTGTGCTTTTCCAATATCTTTTAACCATGTTGTACAGCAGCATGAAGTGAAATAGAGTGGAGTGGCCTGGCGAAGAAAGGTGTAGGGCACCTGGATTGATGTAGAATGAAGTGGTATAGAGTGGCGTACAGTGTGATGGAGTGGCATAGAGATGAACGGATTATCGCAGAGTGGAGTAGAGTGAAGTAGAGAGCATTGGCATAGAGTGGACTGGCATAGCGTAGAGTTGACTAGAGTGGAGTAGGGTAGACTAGTGTAGTGTAGAGTGGAGTGGCATGGAGTGGTGTAGAGTGGAGTGGAACAAAGTGGAGTAGAGTACATTGCAGTGTAGTGTAGTGGCTGGAGAAGAGTGGCATAGAGTAAAGTGCATAAAGTGGAGTGGAGTAGAGTGGCATTGGAGTGGCGTAGAAAAGAGTGGCATAAAGTGAAGTGGCATTGAGGGAAGCAGTGTAGAATCAAGTGGCACTGTGTGGAGTGGTGTGGGTTAGTGTGGCTTAGAGTGGCATAAAGTGGCATGGAGTGGAGTGGCATAGAGTGGAGTGTCTTAGAGTGGATATAGCGGAGTCGACTAGAATGATGTGGAATGTAATGGTGTAGAGTAGAGTGGTGCAGAGTAGACTAGAGTGCAGTGGTGCAGAGGGCAGTGGCGTAGAGTGGTGCAGAATAGAGTAGAGTGACATATAGTACAGTGCCATAGAGTGCCAATGGCGTAAAGTAGAGTGGTGCAGAGTAGAGAAGAGTGGTATAGGTTGCAGTGTAATATACATTAAGTAGCATATACTAGAGTGGTGTAGAGGGAAGGGGCATAGAGTTCAGTAGTGTAGATTGCAGTGGCATAGAGCAGAGCAACATAGATTGCAGTGGCATAGAGTGGCATAGAGTAGAGTGGTGCAGAGTGGAGTGGAGCACTGTAAAGTGCAGTGGCATTGTGTAGAGTGGTGCAGAGTAGAGTAGAGTGGCAAATAGTGAAATGACGTAGGGTGGCGTAATGCATGTACAGAGGAGTGGATTAGAGTGGCTTGGTGTAGCGTAGAGTAGAGTGGCATAGAGTAGACTGGCATTGTATGCAGTGGAGTGGGGTAGAGTGGCGTGAAGTGATTTGGTGTGGAGTTGCAAGGAGTGGAGTGGCGTGACTTTGAGAGTAGTGGAGTTGAGTAGAGTGGAATGGCATTGAGTGTAGTAGTGTAGAGTAGAGTGATGCAAGGTAGAATAGAGTGGTGTAAAGTGCAGTGGCAGAGAGTAGAGCTGTGCAGAGTAGATTAGAGTGGCAGTTATTGTTAGAGAAGATTTGGCATCTAGCTGCCTGTCCTCTCTCCTCCCTTTTGGAGAACTAATTTAATTTGTTAGAGAAATTAACAAGCAACAATCATTTAAGAGTATGGTCTTAAATAGACCGCCTAGTTCCAAAGTTCCCAAAAAGATTTCCCTCAGGAAATAGCTAGTCTTCTGGAGAATTTTGTCTCAGATTCTAACTACATGGTTCTGGGTGATTATAACTACCATCTAGAGAAGAATACAGACCCTGAAACTGCAGCACTACTGCAAACCTGTTCAGCGCTAGGTTTAGATCAAATAGTTTGAGAACCAACACACCAGGTGGGTCAAACCCTGAATAGGATTTTCTCAAATAATCCCGATATAATTAACGTAGAGACATCTCAAGTGGGTGGTCTGACCATAGAACATTCTTTTCTGAACTATCCCTTTCACAAATTAACTCCAATGCAAATAAAATGCCATCTACCTTCTGGTCAAGAGTTTTGCGAAATGTGTAGCCAGACCACCTAAATGAAGTACTGGAGAATACACCCTTACTTTTTGCAAAAGATGTTGAGGCAGCAGCTATACAATATAATAAATTGCTGGAGACTGCATCAAATCAAGTAGCTCCTGTCAAAATAGTTCAAATAATACACAAAATCCCTCTGCACCTTGGTTTTCAATGGAACTTGGGAAATGTAAGCAATAATGTAGAAAACAAGAAAGAAAATGGAGAACAGCATATAGAGAGGAAGAAAAGACAAAATATAAACCATCTATATCCACCTATAAAGATCTTATTTTAAAAGCTAAGGCATTATATTTTATTAAAAAGATTGAGGAAGCTAAAGATTCCACTAAGGAACTCTTCCGAACAATCTAACTAACAATGGCAACAACAAAAACTCTGACTGCCAATCAATCTTTTTGTGATGACCTGGCAATGCACTTTTTAGAAAAGGTGGAAACATATTATATTATCTGCCAATATGAGTAGTCAGCCTTTAGTGGCAACTAAAATCCTAACAGAATTTAGTGCTCCATCAAACGAGGATAGGACAAACCTACTGAAAAAAGCAACCTCCGGTTCTTCATACGACCCCTGCCCACCCGGTATAACTAAACTGGCAGCAGAATTTATTGTGCCCAAACTAATGCTTCTTTTTCAAGCCATGTGCAAAATGGGCACTTTCCCAAGCATTTGGAAGAAATCAGCATTGATTCCCTTCTTTAAAAAAGCCTCACTGGACCAAAAGCATCCAACAAACTATCACCCAATCTCCCGTCTTCCACTACCAGCCAAAATAGCTGAAAAATTTGTGAATGATCAGCTGATAACATACATTGAGTCTAAAAATTGCTAGACACAACCCAATTTGACTTTCAGAAAGGCCATAGTAGGAGACAGCTTTGATCAAGGCAACTGAAGAGATCAGGCAGATTTTAGATCAAGGAAAAGGGGCAGCCCTAGTCCTGCTTGATATCTCTGCAACCTTTGATACGGTTATCCATGAATTACTGCTAGAGTAGTGAGCAACCTGCGGGGTCACAGGCCTAGCATGGCACCTGTTAAAATCATTCTTTTTTTTTTTTTTTTTTTTTTTTTGATTTTTATTGAAGATTAAAAAAGAAAAAAGGAGGAGGGTAGAAAAGAAGAAACAGTAAGAAGGGTATGTCAATAATTACAATGGAGGGAAAATACATTAGCTAATTACAATAAAGCATGAAAATATCAATAGCAAAAAATGGGTACGAACATCAAATACATTCTTAACGGATCAGGAGCAAATAGTTAAACTTGAGAACCTTGTCTCTCACTCTTTTTCTCTTTCGCTGGGAGTCCCACAGGGATCCCCACTGAGCCCTAAACTCTTTAATATTTATATCTCCTCATTAAGAAATTTCATAAGAAGCTTTGGATTTTCTCTTACATCCTATGCTGACGACACTCAAATTGTCGTCTCTGTAGGAAAAAATGAGACAGGCATAGGGCCTAGATTTCATGATTGCATGCTGGCTATCCACAACTGGATAGTCTGTAACTGCCTTAAACTAAATGCAGGAAAACAGAAGTCCTATGTTTTGGACCACAGCTGTCTTTTTGGGGTCCAACAGTCTGGCCAACTACTATGGGCCCTATTCTCCCTCCCCCACCACCAGTGGAAATGGCTCAAAACTATGGCGTGATCATTGATAACAAACTTAACTTTACCGATCATGTAAATATGCTCACCTCATCTACTTTTAACCCTCTTAGAATAATTAAAAAGTTTCAGCCTTTTATACCACCTAAACTACAAAAGACATTACAGGGGCATACACAGGCCCCCGCAGTGCTGGGGGGCCCCAAGCTCCATGGGCCCCCCTAGGCACAGCACTCTAGCTGCAGAGTTCCTGATTGAGCCCAAGGGGTGCACTCCACGTGCCTTGAAGGTAGACCCCCTCAAGTTTTGTTACGCCAGTGAGACATTAGTCACATCGTTGATTCTGTCTAAGATAGACTATTGTAATAGTCTCCTTCTGACTACCCACAAGTTTAATATCAACAAATGTCAGGTTCTGCAAAATGCTGCAGCCAGACTTCTGTTAAAAATTCCCAGGTATTGCTCAGTGTCTCAAGAAATAAAAAAATGGCATTGGCTTCCTGTTAAACAAAAAATCACCTTTAAGGTGCAATGTCTAGTTTATAAAGCATTTTATAATCACAGTCCTGAATCCCTGAATCAGAGTTTCAAATGATAGCTCCCTGTCAGAAATCTTTGATCAGGATATGCTAATTTAGTAATACTACCAAGTTACAAACAAGTATGATGGGGGAAAGATCATAGTGCTGGAAGCATCTAAAGCATGGAACATACTGCCTCTCTCCATAAAAACAGCACCAGTCTCCTAGCTTTCAGGAAAGCAGTAAAGACCTGGTTGTTCAGGTCCTGGTAACTTCTTCAGACCTGTGACACTCCGATCCTGAATTGAATAGCTCTTAGACCCCTCTGGGCAGTAATGCGCTATACAAATATCATTACCATAACATAACATAACATAACATAGAGTCCAGTGGCATGGAGTGCAGTGGTGGAGAGTAGAGTAACGTGACGTAGCGTGCAGTGGCTTAGAGTGGTGTAGAGTAGAGTGGCTTAGAGTGATGTGACTTAGAGATCTTTAGAGTTGAGTGATGTCGAGTGTAGTGGGATAGAGATCTGTAGAGTGGGGTATAGAGCAGTGACATAGAATGGAGTGGTGCAGAATAGAGCGGTGCAGAGTAGAGTGAGTGGTGTAGAGTGTTGTAAAGTAGAGGGGCATAAAGTGCAGTGCTGAAGAGTAGAGTGGTGCAGAGTAGAGTAGAGTGGCATAGATTGCAGTGCATAGAGTGAAGTGGCATGGATTAAAGTGCTGCAGACTTGAGTGGCATAGAGTGCAGTAGCATAGAGTAGAGTGGTGCAGAGTAGGATAGAATAGAATGGCATAGAGTGCACTGTTATACAGCACAGAGGCCTAGTGTAGAGTGGTGCAGAGTAAAGAAGAGTAGAGTAGAGTGCAGTGGCACTGAGTGCCATGGCGTAGAGTGCAGTGGCATAGAGTTCAGTGGCACAAGTGCAGTGGCATAGAATGGTGCAGAGTGGCGTGGTGTAAAGATCAGTGACTTACAGTGGTGCAGAGCAGAGTGGCATAGAGTGCAGTGACATAAAATAGGCTGGTGCAGAGAAGAGTAGAGTGGCGTAGAGTGCAGTGGAGTAGATTAGTGCAATGTAGAGTAGAGTTGCGAAGAGTGCAGTTGTGCAAGGTAGAGTGCAGTTACATAGAGTGCAGTGGCGTAGAATAGAGTAGTGCAGAGTAGAGTAGAGTGCAGTGGCCTAGAGTAGAGTGGTGAAGAGGAGAGTAGAGTGGCATAAAGTGCAGGGGAGCACAGTGAGGTAGCTTTGAGCAGACAGACTAGAGTGTCGTAGAGTGAAGTGGCATACAGTGCAGTGGCATAAAGTGTAGTGGCACAGAGTAGAGGTGTGCGGAGCAGAGTAGAGTGGTGTAGAGTGCAGTGGCATAGAGCGGAGTGGCACAGAGTAGAGGTATGTGGAGCAGAGTAGAGTGGTGTAGAGTGCAGTGGCCTAGAGTGGAGTGGTCTACAGTAAAGTAGCATAGAGTGCAGTGGTATAGAGTGCAGTGATCTAGGGTAGAGTGGTGCAGATTAAAGTGGCTTAGAGTGCAGTGGCATAAAGTAGAGTGGTGCAGAGTAGAGTAGAGTAGAGTAGAGTAGCATAGAGTACAGTGGCATAGAGTTCACTGGTCTACAGTAGGGTGGTGCAGAGTAAAGTATAGTGCAGTGGCATAGAGTAGAGTGGTGCAGTGTAAAATGCAGCGGTATGAAGTGCAGTGCAGTGCAGTAGAGTGGGGCAGAGTACATTATAGTGGAGTAGTGTGCAGTAGCATAGAGTGCAGTGGCAGAGAGCACAGGGGTGAAAAGCTGTGCAGAGTAGATAGAGTGGCATAAAGTAGTGCAGAGTAGAGTCATGTAGGGTGCAGTGGCGTAGAGTAGAGTGGTGCAGAGGGGAATACAATGGTGTAGAGTGCAGTGATATGTAGTGCAGTAGCCTAGAGTAAAGCATTGCTGAGTAGAGAAGAGTAGTGAAGAGTGTGTTGTGATAGAGTGCTGTGACATACAGTGCAGTGACATTAAATGGTGCAGAATAGAGTGGTATAAAGTGTAGTGGCGTAGAGTTCTGCAGATTAGAGTGGCATAGAGTGCAGTGGCATAGAATTAACTAGTGCAGGGAAGAGTAGAGTGGCGGAGAGTGCAGTGGCGGGGATTGGTGCAGAGTAGAGTAGAGTTGCTTAAAGTGCAGTGGTGCAGAGTAAAGTGAAGTGATGTAGAGTGCAGTAGCATAGAATAGATTAGCGCAAAATAGAGTAGAGTGACATAAAGTGCAATGGCGTAGAGTACCGTGGAGTACAGTAGAATGGAGTAGAGTAAAGTGGAGTGCGGTGCCCTTGAGTATACTTGTGAAGAGTAGAAAAGAGTGGCATGGAGTGCATTGGCACAGAGTGCAGTAGCTTTGAGTAACCGTTTGCAGAACAGAGTTGTATAGAGTGCTGTGGCATAGAGTACAGTGGTGCATAGTAGAGTAGAGTGGTGCAGAGTGCAGTGGCATAGAGTAGAGTGTTGCAGAGTAGAGTAGAATAGATTAGAGTGCAGTGGCATATAGTGCTTTGACCTAGAGTAGAGTGGTGTGGAGTACAGGGGTGTAGATTGCAGTGGTGCAGAGTAGAGAGGTGCAGAGTAGAGTACAGTGCAATGGCTTAGAGTGGTTCAGTTTAGTGTACAGTGTTGTGGAGTGCAGTGGCATAAAGTACAGTGGAGTAGAGGGGTGCAGAGTAGGGTATAGAGGATTATAGTGCAGTGGTGTACAGTGATGCAGAGTAGATAGAGCATCCGAGTAGTACAGAGTAAAGTGGTGTAGAGTAGAGTGGTGCAGAGTAGAGCAGAGTGGCATAGATTGCAGCGGCATAGAGCAGAGTGGCACAGGATAGAGTGCAGTGGCATAGGGTACAGTGGTGCAGAGGAGAGTGCAGTGTAGTAGAGTGCCATGGCATACCGTGCAGTAGTATAGAGCATTGTGGTCCAGATTAGAGTGGCGTAAAATACAGTGGCATACAGTAGAGTAGAGTGCAGTGGTTTAGGGTACATTGTAGTGGGGATAGGAGAGAAGAAGCGGCATGAAGGGGGGGGTGGACGAAATAGAAGCTACATGAATGGGGATATGGGAGAAGGACTGAAAACATGAGCACTCATATGGAGTGATTGACCCCAAAGAGAAAAGTAGCTCCAAAAACAGGAGCATTGCATGCACACAAGTACATAATCCATGCTGAAGAGGAGGGCCAAACAGAAGAGGAGGGCATGACCAGGCATGCTACAACAACCAGGAACGAAGCAAACACGAGCGACACTGAAGCTAATAAATGGTAAGCTATGGGCAGGCTATAAGCCCAATGTATGTAAACAAAAGTGTTGCAGAGACAGCACATGCACTGTTTAGGCGACACACACAAATGAATACATATATAAATACATACAAGAAGGAGCTTTGGTCACTCTTCTGCTTCCATTCATCTATTCAAGTGCCATTTGCATTTGGTTTCTGCCCACTATAGCGTACAGCATAGAGCAATAGTTCAGCCCACTTTTCCCTTTGGCTGTGTTGCACTGTGAAGAACGTCATTTAGCATGTGCACAGTGGCCTGAAAATGTTTACACGTTCAGTGCGAGGGCTGGTGTGCGTGACCTGCAGTGCCATTCATTTATTTTTATGCTTGTGAATTTTTGCCAACTGTGTAATATATTATACATGTGTGCAACATAAATGAATAAAAAACATTGCATGCTTGCCATGGCTAGAACTCTTGGCTTTGACAATGATCGTGGTTGAATGAGAGCATTTCCTTTAGCATGACTGAAAAGAAGAGCATCACTTTAAAATCGCGCAGTACAATTTACTACAAACTAGCAGAAATCATCTACAGGCATTGTAGGTCAGCATGGCTGGCAAGTTACTGATTCAGAGGTGAAATCCGTTTGCTCCACCAAACCCCTCAGTATTCCAGCATTAATGCTTATGATGATGGGGGAAACATCCATTACAACGCAGTCATTACATCGCACTGCTTTTACAATGCAACTATTACACCACAACTGCCTTTACATCGAAGGCCATTACTTCGCATGCCATTATAACGCATGTCACTACAACGCATGCAATTACAACGCATACCATTGCAACACATGTCAATACGATGCATTAAAATGTAAGTAATGGAGATTTTTTTGTTTTAGGGTGGGCATGGGTTTTGAGGTAGATAGGATTAGTAATTTTTACCCCTACACTATCCAACACTTTCCCTACTGTTGCACTCACTGGAGTGAGAATAGTAATTTTGACCCTACACTAATCAACACTTACCCTACTACTGCACTCACTGGAGTTGGAAGAGTCATTTTTACCCCTAGACTATTCAACACGTACCCTACTGTTGTCCTAAAAGTATTATGCGTTGTAATGGTATGCGCTGTAAAGGTAAGCGTTGTAATGGTAGTTTTAAAAAATGCATTGTAATGGCATGCGTTGTAAGATCATGCAATGTTATGGTAGTTGCGATGTAAAAACCAAGTTGTAAAAGCATGCATTGTAATTGTTGGTGTTGTAACGTCATATGTTCTGGTTATGGATCATTGGTGACGTTTAAGACTAGGTCCGAATAGAAGAGGTGCTCCCCAGTGCGCTGCAGCATCCTCTGGGCCTAGGGTGGTCTGTCACAGTGAGAGGCACTACCATGGCTGGATGAGATGAAATCATTAAGCATCTTTGCTTCCTATGACACTCAGAGTGGAGAGTGAGATCCGCTTGAGACAACATGTTGGATGCGGTGGTGCTGTTATGCTGGCGACAAGGGGAAGATGAACTGATTGGATCTGTGCTGAGTGAGAAAAGGAACCAGGGCTCAAGAGGCAGTGAAGGAGCTGCTCATGTAGAGCTGATCCTTGATGCCCACTTTGAAGTGTTTATGATCTGGACCCTCTTTCACATATAAGAGTGATGACAAGTTTATAATGCAAAGAACTGATAGAAAGCTTCTAATGCAGAGAAGTATTTCGACTGATGCTTTTGAAGGAGCCTGATTGTGAGGTGCCGGAAAGATCCTGTTTTTGAAGAACAACATAGGAGGATCCTACAAGCTCAGTACAGTGGTGTTGAGATTGTCTGTTGCCCTTATTAAGAACAAATTACACCATATATATTAACTGAAACATGGTGAAAGACAAGGGTAATAAAATTACCCAGGCAAATGCAATTGTACAATGCACAACTCCGTCTAAAAAAACTGGGGACTCTGGGAATTCTCGCCTCAGGAGCAGTATGTGAAATATCTTTACTGACATCCTAAGCATAAGACTGTAAAAGCCTCCGACACAGCACCAGAGAACAAAATAGAGATGGTCTATGTTAAAATTGCTTTGATTACGGTGGACCTCGCAAAGGTCGCATACAGGAGAAAGGCTACAGAAGATGCTGTGGAGGTAATACTAAATAATGTCCGAAATGTGTGCCACTATGATCCAACTGCAGGCAACTATGTGCAAATTAGATGTAAGGGTCAAGGACGGAGAAGGTATAATGTGCTGCAACAATTAGCACTTTCTGGGAATTTTCTGAGACAACAGAGGGACTGCCAGTTGATCTCTTCCTTAAACAAGGGATATTAAAGACTCTAAAACCTTATGCTCTTTCCAAACATTTTTTTAAAAGAAAGAATGTACAGGTGACTGGCACTAGTGGTGAAGCCTGGGGTGCCCATGTGAAGCATCAAGGCCCTATTTTTTAACTATCGCGATAATGTTACTTTTTAGGCGAAGCCTAGAGCTGCGCACATGCGCAGTCTCGCTGGCAAGATTTAGTGTTTTCAGGAGCTTTCACTAGCGGGCTTTAAGCCCCGTCCCTCTTTCCCAATGGCTGGCGTCACCGTTTATGCTAAACCGTGGTCAGCCATTGGGAAAGGGCACTTGGTGACGTACAGTTTTCTCTATTTCTGTCGTCCCACTTGGACGGACTGACCTGACTTCTTGCTGGTATCAAAGGTTTGTTATCGTTATGGGGCGAAACACATAGCCCCATAAAGAAGATAATAAACCTTTTATGCCAGCAGGAAGTCAGGGCAGTCCGTCCAAGTGGGACGGCAGAAAAACCGAACACTCTGCGTTGTGGCGAGCGCTTGTTTTTTAACCAACTTGGTTTTATTGCGGCCCCTGTAGCTTCACCTTCAACAATAATCACAGGCTTAGAATTCCCAGCACACAACGTGATTTTGGCTAATGTGTCACTTTCGACCATGCTACTCTGTCCCCATATACGCCACAGCAATTCTGTTATTCGGTGTGCGCTATATAGTAAATTGATTACATGCATCTCTCCCACTACCTCCTAAAGTTTCCTGACCACGGTATTCTTCCACGCCTTTGCTGCCCGACTCCCCAACGCCCCCTGTGTCTGCCCTCACCTTCTATCCTTTGTCATGTCTGCAACCACTCACCGTGCGGGCTCCTGGTAATGCAGAGTGGCCTTCCTCCTGGACGGGTACATCCTCCTCTTCCTCTTGTGGGGGCAAAATCACTGGGGTCGAAGAGGCCAGAAAGTCCTCGTCCCCCCTCCCCCTTAATAAGGATCACCTTAAAAGATCCATCCTGTCTGGGTTCTCATCAGCAACAGCTCCTTGGAACACTGCAACCCTCATCTCGTGTCTGTCTGTCTGTCCCTGCCCTCACTCTCCGAGCCTTGAAACCCCACCACCCTGGACCCCTCCTGGATGCCCCTCTTGCTGCTCACTCGGGTCTCTGCCAGTTTGTAGCCTCTCCGCCCCTAAGAGGCTGTGCTCACTCCCTGCTCTGGTGCCACCTCAACGCACAGGAAGGTTCCTACTGAGGGGCAGAGATGCAGGTGGAAGCCCGAGGGGATGGCCGTACATGGCGAGGGGCAGGGGAAAGAAGAGGGTTGTATGGGGGCCTACGGTAGACAAGGTTAGCAAACAAGCGATTCCACGCCGGGCGAGAGAACGAGGCTGCCGCAGGGAGGAGGAGAGCCCGAGAGGAAGGTTCCTCGACAGAGATGGGGGCGGGAATACGCTAAGCAGAGAGGTAAACTTAGAGGGGTTTGTCCTTGTAGAGTGTTTTTAAATGAGAAACAAGAGCGTGCGCTGGGCGGTGGGTGCGTGGAAGAGGGTGAGGCGTGCAGGTGGAGGAGCCGCCTTGCAGCGGTTCAATAAGGAAGGGTCAGACGAAGTGAAAACTACAGCGGGCCTGCATATACACTGGTGGGTGGAACGGTGGCATTGACCTGGTGCAGTGTTTGTGCATCTCTGGGCTAGGGTCATGCTTGGGGAACACATGCTTGCTAAGAGAAGCTTCCAGGAGAACTACCTCCTACAAATATCTCTCAGCGGTTGTTGGAAACCACAGAGACCCCTCTTGTGCTGCCTAAAGTGCTTACCGGGGGTCAGGAGAGGTTAGCTGCAAGCCAGCAGGCATTGGGGTAGATACCTTGGCAAATCGACCAGGAGTTCTAACCCATTCAGCCTGTCTATCTTGCAGGTGGGCTCTTGTACCAATGGGGAGACCAGAGACTGACACTCTAGGAAGAAGAATGCTAGTCAGTGCTTCGGTACCCCTGTGCTACTAATAGCAAGGCCTGTCAGATACCAGACCTCCTGATACTACCAGCCATATCTCTAAGACAACCTAATCAGAATGCACTCAATCTCTGTTTGCTTTATGAGCCTTTTCTGTGGTAAAGTTTTGTGGAATACTACACATTTACACTATCCTACCACCTCTTTACTATCTTTTTAGGATCCTGTTTTCCGTCTCTCCAGCTCCACCGAGGCATGCTTGCGGTTCTTCAAAGCATTATATAAATAAGCAACAGAAAACAAAATGGGTTGCGATGGCTGAGGAAATTGGCACACTCTATCAAATGCATGAATTTTAAAGTCTAAAAGATCAATGTCCAAGTGTTCTGCATACTCGCTGCCGTTACTCTCGGTGGACCCGTTACTTGAGGAAGTTTACACACCAATGTGACTGACTACATCAATATATTATCACCTTATACAGCAATAAGACGACTTGAGCTTCTATTGGAAACCATTGATACTACTTCATCCAAACGAAAAAGGTTCTGTTAAAGAGACAGAATATTTGCCCTTAGGAAGTCTGCTATGACAAGAACAGCTTGAGATGAAACATGTGTTGGCAAGGGGCTTGTATATTTACAAAGAAATAAAAGAACCATTGAAACCACAACCTCAATTTAACTCTGTGCGTGGAGAACATTTTTGTTGATTCTGGAATTAACATTATATTTGATCAGAATAGACCTTGAAACAATGTAGATCACACGTGGAAAAGTGGCAATATGCAGATTCGAGTCTCTGTAGGGCAATGAACATTGTTTACACAGAGATGTGGAAGAATTTTGGGAAGTACTCATGGACTCGACAAATGAGCAGATGTATGTACAGATACATAAGGTAACAAGGGGTAAATGAGAACAAAACTGTGCACAAGTACATGCGATACAAAGCTAAGTGCAATACACTGTCAGATCTACATACAGAAGAAATGACCAGAAGATATACAATGTTCAACGGCAAGAGATTTAAGAAAGAAAACATGTCGCTTAAAGGGGTCATGACCAGGCAAACAATAAGGTACAGTTATAAAGAGTAGTTGTGATAGAAAATAAGGTGAGCAGACCAGCTTGTGGAAGCAAAAGGTATAGAAGGGATGTGTTGTAAGGCAGTAGTTTAAGTGATTTACGAGGTGTTGGCTGGGAAGGCAGCAGGTCATTGTTAGTCTTGATGTATTTCCCAAGCACTGGTTTTTAAAACTAGCCTCGGAGAGCAGACGAGAGGGCATGGATGACGGTGGATCATTCCAGACTCTCTACTACACACTCACTACTACACACTCACTATGACACACTCACTATGACACACTCTCTACTATACACTCTCTATTGCACACTCTCTACTACACACTCTCTACTACATACTATCTACTACTCTCTACTACTCGCTCTCTACTACTCACTCTCTACTCCTCACTCTCTACTCCTCACTCTCTACTACTCATTCTCTACTACACACTCTCTACTACTCACTCTATACTCTCTACTACTAACTCTCTACTCTCTATTCTCAACCTATCTCTCTACCCCTCTCTCTCTAGTACTCTCTACCTCTACACCTCTACCTCTCTCTACCTCTCTACCTCTCTCTATGCGCACACATATGCACATACATATATATATATGTGTGTGTGTGTGTGTATACATGCATATATAAACATATATACATCTGCATATCTATATAAATAAATGCATACATATACATATATGCATACATATGCATGTTATGTACATGAAAGTTTGAAAAACACTAATAAAAGCAAAGCTAAAAAACTACCAAATTACAAACAGAATTGCTTTAACTTAAACGAGGGTGAGACCTATTGCATTTTCATTATCTCTCTACCCCTCTCTCTCTAGTACTCTCTACCTCTACACTTCAACCTCTCTCTACCTCTCTATGCGCACACATATGCACATACATATATATATATATGTGTGTGTGTGTGTGTGTGTGTATACATGCACATATAAACATATATACATCTGCATATCTATATAAATACATGCATACATATACATATATGCATACATATGCATGTTATGTACATGAAAGTTTGAAAAACACTAATAAAAGCAAAGCTAAAAAACCACCAAATTACAAACAGAATTGCTTTAACTTAAACGAGGGTGAGACCTATTGCATTTTCAATGCTTGTTTGCAGTGGGCAACAAGTAACACAACTGTTCACATAGTTCAAAGTGACTGAAGATCCAGTTTTACCCTGATTAAACGCAACTAGTCCAGTGCCACGGAAAGACAACAGAAGTAGATAAATGTAGACTGCATGAGAACAGGTTAAACTACATGCTGTACTTCCCTGTGAAATAAAAAGTGATTAAAATCATACATTAAATACTTTGGTTTCCCTGGTTTTGGATTGACAAGCGAGAAAAGCAGCATCATATGAAACTGAGAATTCAATAGAAGAGTCGACAGGCAGAGAACAACAATATAAATAGGAAAGTGGTGGAACCTAACACTAACCTAAGAAGGACAATGCTAATAAACTTTTATGGTACTATGAGAGTTGAACATTAAAAGAAATGTCTAGAATCTAGACATTTCTTTTAATGTCTGTCTGCACAGTGAGTTTTAATTGAAGTTGAGTCCATCTAGACTCTAGATGGACTCAACTTCAATTAAAACTCACTGTGCAGACAGGCACCACCATTAAAAAAAATTGATGGCTCTATTACCATACTAACTTCTCGGGATGGGTAAAATTTAGAAAAGCAGTAGATCCCGGGAACTCACTGGATGCAATATCAATGTCCTTGCCCCTCCCCCCTTTGTCTGAGATGGTGGTTTCCTTTTGACTTGCACTTGTTTTGAGTTCTGTTTTTTAGATGGTTAATTTTTTGCTTCCGGGAATGGGAGGTTGGGTGGGGGCTGCGGTGTGAGTGACAGGCAGATTGGCTCTGCTTTGCTCTCCTTAGCTCCTGCATCAGCTGACTATTACAAATGTTGCCTGCAGAGATTGACATATTCTTGTTAGAAGTGGCTGAGGATTTACTGTTTGTTACCTTTTATGGACTGCAGGTTTGGATTGGAAACTTGATAATGTGTGTAAAATGGATGACTGTGCAGGGTGGATACATGCCAAAAATATGCTTGATTGAGTTGTGAAACTGATTTTGAGTGAGATTATAATAAACCACATGGCATTTGGACCCCTATTATATGTGAGACATGATGATGGTTAGCCCTGTGAAAACA
Source organism: Lissotriton helveticus (assembly GCF_964261635.1). Classification (NCBI taxonomy): domain Eukaryota; kingdom Metazoa; phylum Chordata; class Amphibia; order Caudata; family Salamandridae; genus Lissotriton; species Lissotriton helveticus. Next base: position 1,352,126,215 of record NC_136067.1, read on the forward strand.
GATACTTAGAATGTGCAAGTCTTAATACCTGTGACAAGAAGCATAGGTGTTTGTCATTTCTAAACATCAGCAAAAAGGAATCACTTTTATACAAGATATGCACCTCAATGTCTTAGCACTTCAGCGAACAAACTCCAGACATCACCCTCCTCTCCACCATCGACAACCAGCCCATCATCACCACCTGGAAACCGGCTACCACCAAAGACACAGACACGACCATTAAGAACGCCCACTCAGGAGCCCCCAAGGACCCCTGCCCGCCACACATCTACCACAGAGCTGCTGCTGCCGCCATAGCACCCAAACTATGCCGGAACATTAACACCTCCTTCCAATGTGGCATCTTCCCAAATGGCTGGAAGCGGGCAGAGCTCAAGCCTCTCCTCAAGAAACCCTCAGCTGACCCGATGGACCTGAAAAACTACTGGGCCATCTCTCTCCTTCTCTTCGCAGCCAAAGTCACAGAGAGATTCGTCAACGCCCAGCAGACCACCTTCATCGAAGAGAACGTCACCCTCGACTCCTCCCAGTCTGGATTCTGCAGCAACCACAGCGCCAAGACTGCCCTCCTCGCCGCCACCGATGACATTCGCATGCTACTCCACCAGGGCCAAACAGCGGCCCTCTCGGCAGCCTTCAACACCCTCTCCCACCGCACACTCGCCGCCAGACTCCACGACGCCAGCATAAGGGGAACCGCTCTCGACTGGATCCGCTCTTTTCTCACCAGCAGAACCCAAAGGATCAGACTCCCACCCTTCCTCTCAGAACCCACAGATATCAACTGCGGAGTACCCCAAGGTTCCTCGCTGAGCCCCACGCTCTTCAACATCTACATGCCCCCCTTGCTACCATCGTTAGCCAGCATGGGCTCAGCATAGTATCCTACGTCGACGACACCCAGCACATCCTCTCCCTCATGAAGAACCCCGAAGACAACACACTCAACTTCCAGGAAGGAATGAAAGATGTTGCAGCCTGGATGAACAACAGCTGCCTTAAGCTCAACTCAGAGAAGACAGAGGTCCTCGTCCTGGGACCTTCCTCCACCGCCTGGGACAACACCTGGTGTCCCTATGTCCTCGGAAACCCACCCACTCCATCAGACCACGACCAAAACCTCTGCATCATTCTATACTCCTCCTTCATTATGACCCGCCAGTTCAACACCGTTGCATCCACCTGCTTCAACTCCCTCTGCATCCTCTGCAAGACCTTCAAGTGGATCCCCCCCGAATGGAGAAAGACCCTCACCCATGCACTCATAACCAGCAGACTGGACTATGGTAACACCCTCTATGCCGGAATCAACAAAACCCTGCTACACAAGCTCCGAACCATCCAGAACCCCGCAGCCAGACTCGTCCTTGGAACCGGACGACATTAGCACATGACCCAGCATCTAAAAGACCTCCACTGGCTCCCCATTGAGAAGAGAGTAACCTTCAAGCTACTCACCCACGCCTACAAATCCCTCTACAAAATCGGGCCCAAATACCTCAACAAAAGGCTCTCCTTCCACGAACCCAAAAGGAACCTCCACTCCGCCGACTTTGCCCTGGCAGAGACCCCACTCATCCGCAGAACCAGAGCAGGTGGAAGAACCTTGTCCTACATCACAGCAAAGACCTGGAACTAGCTCCCAGTCAACATCAGACGCTCCCCCACTCTGCACACCTTCAGGAAGAGCCTCAAGACCTGGCTCTTCGACTGATCCAGAGCTGCACACCCTCCCCCCACACAGTGCCTTGAGAACCTAACGAGTGAGTAGCACGCTTTAAAAAAAACCTGAGTGATTGATTGATTGACTGATTGAACATGGAAGATTGGCTTCAAGTGGTGAGAGAGTTTATATTCTTCATCTTACTCCTCTTTCTCTAGAGAAGTGTAACCTGGCGCTGAATTGTGTCTGGTACAGAGTTTGTTTCACTGAACTAGCAATCCCCTCTTAAAGGTTTATTGTAATCTCTGGACCTAACCTGCAGATAACTTTCTCTTGTTCGAATCTGTTCCCTCACTTTCATGTGGGCATCTTCTATTAAATTATTCCAGTATGTGAGGAACTCGATTTTTCAGAACAAAATATTTCTAGAACAAAAGGTGAATGTATGGAACTGCAAAGAGGAAGACAAATGAGTAAGGTTAGATTGCAGGGCTAGAGGGCAAGACACTCAAAAACATTATTATTTTATTAAGAGTTTTGTTTGGTACAATATTTTGCATTTCAGAGTGCAAGAATGAGGAACTGCTTGATTGTTAGAAGGGGACGTTAGCATCCAATATGGTGGTTCATTAACCATGTCCACTATTTTTCAGCACAACCCCTGTTCCTTGACATTTGAATCAAATAGAGTAATTTGAGATAATTTCTGAAAAAGTCTTGGTGGGATTCAGCTCAGAGGTTAGCGCAGGAGTCTCCAGGGGTTCAGTCCTGGCAGAGGAAGAGTTTTTCCATAGAGGTTGGTCAGCCGTAAAGACAATGAGTGTAGATCTGTGCGGAGGATGTAATGATGTGTCAATTTCCACAAGTATTAATCCTGCCATTTACTGGGAACCAATTAGGAGCTTTGAGGGTGGGTTTGATTTGACCTTCTGACATTATTGCTGTTTCATTGTGAAGTGTTTGAAGACTGGCAATACATTTCTTCAATAGGTCAGAAGAAATATTACAGAGGTCGAGGCACGCCAGGTCGTGGGTTGTGTGTTTAGTGTCAAGCAGTGAAAGAGCATTCCAGAAAAGTGAGAGCTTCATATTGACACCCTCTACCTCAGCATTACTTTGGGGGGAAATGATGAAATGAGTGTTTGAGATGATTCCCAGGTTGCTCGCTTTGATAAGATTGAAGTGGGCGCTGGTATTGCAGGCAAGCAGGACGGTGCAGAGTAGGAATATCGACGGAGAAATATTGTGTAACATTAATATCCCCGCAGAAATATCGAGAGGAAGAAATATCGACAACAAAAATATAGTTTGACCAGAATATCGACTGACAGGTAAGTAATATCGATAACAATAATATAGTTGTAATAAATATCGTTTACAAAAATATAGTTTACAAAAATATCGATTTTTTAATAATGTTATGTATTTTAGTGTTTTAATGAGAATTGTTTGTCATTTTATTATATGTTTTGGAATTGTATTAGTTATTAATGTATTTTATGTTGAATTTTGTGTTATTAGTTCCGCAGTGGGTTGTGGGTTTATAGGGGAATAGGGCGGGAAGTAATTTAATTATATACAATTAATTAGTTAATTCATGTGTTAATTTATTAATAATTGTTTAATAATTAGTTGTTAATTAATTTCAATTAGTCAATTAATATTTAATTATGTTAATTGTTTAATTAATTTTAGGTGTGTGTTGTGGAGTTTATATGTGTAATGGTGTGAAGGGTGGTAAGTAATAAATTTTTTATTGATTAATTATTAAATACTTTTTAAATTAATTACCATTAATTAATTAGTAATTATTATTGTAAATGTGTAATTAATTTCAGGTTTGTGTTGTGGTGTTTATAAGTGTATATGGTGTGAAAGCTGGTAATTAATTAATTAATTAATTAATAAAAAAATACATCAATTTACATTAATTAATTAGTAAATATTAAATGTAATTGTGTAATTAATTTTAGGTGTGTGTGGTGGATATTATAGTGTTAAATAATGTGTAATTAATTATTTTTAAATTATCTTTGTTAATAATAATATATTTAAATGTATATATTAATTATGTTTATATTGGAAATAAAATGTAATAAAAATTTTGATAGTTTGTTTTTTTATTGTTTTGAGTTCCAGCACTTTCCCTACTATTGCACTCACTGGAGTGGGAATAGTCATTTTCACCCCTACACTATCCAACGCTTTCCCTACTGTTGCACTCTCTAGAGTGGGAATAGTCATTTTTACCCCTACGCTATCCAACGCTTTCCCTACTGTTGCACTCTCTGGAGTGGGAATAGTAATTTTTACCCATACGCTATCCAACGCTTTCCCTACTGTTACACCCTTTGGAGTGAGAATAGTAATTTTACCCCTACGCTATCCAACGATTTCCCTACTGTTGCACCCTCTGGAGTGGGAATAGTAATTTTTACCCCTACGCTATCCAACGCTTTCCCTACTGTTGCACCCTTTGGAGTGGGAATAGTAATTTTTACCCCTACGCTATCCAACGCTTACCCTACTGTTGCACCCTTTGGAGTGGGAATAGTAATTTTTACCCCTACGCTATCCAACGCTTTCCCTACTGTTGCACCCTCTGGAGTGGGAATAGTACTTTTTACCCCTACACTATCCAGCGCTTTCCCTACTGTTGCACTTACTGGAGTGGGAATAGTAATTTTTACCCCTTCGCTATCAAATGTTTTAACTACTAATGTTTTTATTTTGTTATTAAATGTATGTATTATTATTATTTAATACTTTAATGTGTTAATTAAATATAGAATATTTTATTTTATTCAAAATGTTTTATATATGTGTTTATTTTATTTTTATATAATTATTAAAGTTTATAAATTAAATAAAGATAATAATAAAATGTATTTAAGAAAATATATGTATATGTACACATTTATTATGTTTATATTGATTAAATTAAGTTTATTTGTTATAAATAGTTAAAATATAAATGTAATTTAGTTTATTTTGTAAATAATATTATTATTTAATTATTTTATTTAAGTTATTTTATTTTTTTAAGTCGATATTTTTTACATCTATATTTTTTACATCTATATTTTCGAGTCGATATTATTGTACTTACCTGTTTAAGTATAGGGAGTCGATATTTTTGTAATCGATATTTTTACATCTATATTTTTGTAAACTATATTTTTGTTATCGATATTTAAACATGGAACCAAGCAGGACCACGTCAAGCTTAAGATCCAAGATCACCAGGCTCTCCTTCAAAGAGGCATTCATACACAGAAAATTATTCTCCATCCAGTGAAATCCTGGGTTGAGGCACAAGGAGATATGTTGCTTGTATTATCAGTGCCATGTTCTTGTGTGCTACCTGGGCAAGGATTTGAGCATCAATGTGAGGATTGTTGAGGTGAATTTGGAACATCACCCCAAACAACTCAAGGTCTGCCAAGGAGCGTACATAGACGCTGAGGGGAAGATAAAAAATAGATATTTGAGTAATGACACATATGACCAGTGGTGTAGCTGCCATTGGTACGGCAGAGGCAACGGGACCCACAGCCCTGAGGGGCCCAATAAACCCTGATAATTGCTGTAAATTACTACACCAGCAGCAGTCAAATGGGGCATTTTCCTCGCTTGCACCTGGTTCCAAGTCATCCTTGCTACACTACTGCATCTCACTGGGCTTGAGGGCGATTCCGTTGAGCTAATTCCGATATTTTGGCTGTGCCAGGTGCTCAATGATTGCGCCCATTTAAGAGCGGGTCCGGAAATACCTGCCCATGTTCAAATCTCTCCAAAAGTGTTGTGTGGCCGACAGTATCATAGGCCGCTGACAGGCCAATAAGAATCAGGATGGTTTTCTTACTCTCGTGTAGGGAAAGGAGAGCAAATTGGCAAGTGCGGCTTCAGTGTCCTTACCCAGTTGGAACCCAAAGTGGTGAGTGGAGGGAAGGTCAGCATACACATGCTCGTAGAGCTGCCTTGTTATTTTCCATTCCATGATTTCGCTGAGGGATGAGGATTGGGAACTAGGCTGGTAGTTGACGAGTGTCTCTAGACGAAACAGTTTTACACAAAGTGCAATAAAACAACAACGTCCTAGCAGAACTGGAAGTTCTTTCATTTCGTATGATCAGGATTGAAACAATGTAGCATTACCACAAAGTAAGAGATAGTAAAGCTAATACTATGTATAGATTGAGGGAAGTTTGGGCTGACCAGGGTATGGGCAACCTCCTTAGTCTGTCATCATGTCATGTTCCACAGTTTACATTTAACAGTGTCAGGAACATTGGATTTTTGCCGGAGGAGAGCACCGCATACAGCTCCATACTCTTTACGGATACCCAGAGTCATTTCCTTGATGCAGCAGAGGCAAGTACATAGCCCCACCTACCTAGACCCTCCATTTGCTTTTCTCTGTGTGCAGTGCATTGTGCACGAGACTTTCGCTGGCAGTCATTCAAGCGTCACAGGAGACAATTAACAGTTCTATTCACGCCTGTTTCTCCATCTCGTGTGATTGGGCTCCCTTTTTGAAGAAACCGTGAAAAAGTCACTATCTTTTCCTAGAAACTGATTTGGAGAAATAAGAGTATTTTTCTCACCCCCATAGGGTAATTGCATCAGTTAGTTGGGTACCAAACATTCCACACCCCTTTAGAACTCGCACAGATTAGAAAGTGTGGCATAAGGTATGTAACTTCTAATACGTCACCTTTCATATAATGTTTACCTTATTGCATGTTCTGTGTCTATAATTGTCCGGCTTCTATTTCTTCGCAGGGAGAACCTCGTGCCTCCAGTGCCAGCATTCCATGGAGAAGTGTTTTCCCGGAAACCCGTAAGACACCTATCAACAAATGGCTCTTTTTGCCGGGGTGGTTGGTTTTGTCGCGGTTGTGCTGAGAGGTGACCTCACAGCAGACTGGGATTTCCTCTGAATGCCTGGGCTTGCCTAGGCTGAAACCAGACCCTGGGCTGAACTCTTTCCAGTGGCCCAATTTGTTAAAGACCAATAAATTATCAGCTAATCCACAAAGCCAGCTGCAATAACCTTAATGCAGACGGAAAACAAAACTAAGCCTCTGGAGGAGCCCTGCCAACTTCAGCGAACAACATGCCCTACCCTGAGCTGGGTAAAGTGACACGCCACACACTGGCACCTGCCAACCTGCAAGAGTTCAACAAGTGTCGTCTAATGCCACAGTCACAATCAATCAGGTCCGTGAGTTTATTCACAGGACAGCCTGGTGTGCTTTCTGTGCAACCTAGCCGTTTCCTGCCTTAGGACTTGAAAAAAAAGTATAAGGATTCTGAAGGCCTAGAAGAAGATCCGTGTCTGCGCAATAATGACAGAGAAATGTTTTATAGTGTAACTGATGGCATATATAGTGCGCTGCATGGGAAGAAAATGTCTGATCTCTAGGAAAAGGCTAGGGGTGTAAACCAATTGCAAAGAGGTGTTCAATTAAATAAACAGAAAATGCACCAGATTTTCCAATGAGCCATGCTTCAACTCCACAAGCACGAGCTGTGATTTTAATAACAACAAAATTCAAAGATTTCTTCCTATAATTCAATTTCCGTGATCATAACACTTAAGGCCATTAACGTTTGGCACAGTATCAATTAAAACGGTGGCAAAGTTAATAGTGTGAGAAGTGGGCCGTTTAAATACATATACATCAGACCGAATTCACAAAGGTAAGCTTGCACTTTTACGATTGTTTGCTATTCACAAAGGTATTTTACGAGCAGTATTTTTATGACTGCTGAATCTCGGTGCATAGAAAAGATAGGACATTTCCCTCTGTTTATGTGAGGAGAGTACGCAGTGGTAAAGATACTACTTCTAAAATACCTTTGCGAATAGAAAACAATCGTAAACTTGCGCAAAGGTGTAACTTTACTGCTATGAATCAGGGCCATAAAAAGAGTGGACAGCGTCACTTAATTGCTTCTAGGCACTCTTGATTGGGTGATAGTATTGCATATAAATAAAGAGGTGGATGGTTACACATGGTGTAACTGGTGTATTCTATTGTATTGTAATTGCATTTGTATAGCACTTCCTACCCCAGGCAAATACCTAAAAGAAAGCCCCAAATACCTAAAAGAAAAATGTATCCCTTACATCCCCGGACGCACTCTACGCTCAAGCAACCACCAGTTGCTACAAGTCCCTAAGATAAAAAGAGCTAGACAAGGCGGTCGAGCATTGTCATATAAAGGACCAATCCTTTGGAACTCTCTACCCTCCGCATTGAAACAGATCAGGAATCTTGAATCATTCAGGAAAAAACTTAAAACACACCTCTTTACATTGTTATAAATTCAGCCTACCCCCTCTTTCAAAGCTGTATCTCTAGAGCAAACTGTCCAGTGCAAGCAAAAAGCGCAGAGATATCCCATCGGGAATTGACTCAGGCGCTTTATAAGCATATAAATAAATAAATAAATAAGGTATTGTAGCGAGTTGTCCTGGGCAGCACACTGCTCCTGGACTCAATGCCGTTGAAAATCATTAGGGTTACAATACTCACAGGGGCATAGCTTCGGGGGCGATGGGGGCGGGGGGGTTTGGAGTGTTGCATGTCATGTTAGGTTATGACCATTTGTAAAGAGCAAATACCACCCGAGGGGTCTCACGGCGCTGTCGCAGGCCATGGATGAGGGGTTCCTACGACATGGTAAAACTGGATTCAGAATAGCTAGGTTTTTACCTGCTTTTTAACTGTTTATGGTCTGAGATTGTACGAATATGTGTTGGGAGCGTATTCCATTGTTGAGGGGCCAGGTGAGAGAAAGACCTACCACCATTTCTGGGGGTGCGAATTTTCAGAGGTGTGAGAAGATGTTTTCCTTCAGCCCTAAGGTTTCTACTTGGTGAGTACCACCTGAGTTTCTTGGATAAATAGCTCTGTGCAGGGCCTTATGTGTCATGCACATACGTTTGAAGCAGGTACGCTTTCTCATTGGAAGCCAGTGCAGTGATCTCAGGGTGGGTACCGAAGGGGATCGGGATGGAAGATTCCAAAATAGTATGGCAGCAGTGTTCTGCATTACTTGGAGTCTGGTATATAGGTCTTCATTAATGGAGGCGTTGAGTGCATTGCTATAATCTAATTGGCTAATTATAAGACCCTGCATCAGCGGTTTCCTGGCTTCCAGTGGAATCCATTGGAAGATATTTCATAGTATTCTCATAGTATCATAGCATGTGGCCAAGGTCTGATTAGCATGGTCCTTCATGTATAGCTTATCATCTATTATGATCCCAAGATTTCTCACCATAGATTTTGGTGTGGGGCAGGGACCTGTGATGGTGAGCTACCATGCCGGTGATCAGAATGGTTGTGATTTGCCAAATAGAAGTAAAGATATTTACAAAAAATATTATAAATATTTTAAAACAAAGAAATATATAAATACATTTCATAACATTAAAATGAATATAAATATATGTAACCAATGTTCACAAATATATTCGAGTATGTGAATATTATATATTCGATTCCCCTTCCCATTTATGCAACAGTTGAGACAGTGTAGGACTTCAGAGGGGTTAAATATATTTTACCCACTCCAAACTGAGCAACAGTAAGGAAAGTGTTGGACCACGGAGGGGTTACATTTACTATTCCCACTCCATTCTATGTAACAGTAGTGAAAGCGTTGGACTTCGGAGGTGTAAGATTTGCTATTCCCACTCCAGTCTGTGCAAAAGTAGGGAAAGCGTTGGACATGGGAGGGGTAAGATTTACTATTCACAATCCAGTCTGTGCAACAGCAGGGAAAGCATTAGACTTCAGAGGGGGTACACTTACTATTCCCATTCCAGTCTGTGCAACTTAAGGGAAAGCGTTGAACTTTGGAGGGGTAAGATTTACTATTCCCACTCCAGTGTGCGCAAAAGTAGAGAAGGCATTTTACTTCGGAAGGGTAAGATTTACTATTCCCACTTCAGTCTGTGCAATAGTAGGGAAAGCATTGGACTTCCAAAAGGTTTACATGAGGGGTTAAATTTACAGTTCCCAATCCAGTCTGTGCAAAAGTAGGGAAAGTTTAGGACTTCAGAGGGATTACATTTACCATTCCTACTCATGCCAGTGCAACAGTAGGGAATGGTTTCACTTTGGAGGGGTAAGATTTACTATTACCACTCCAGTCCGTGGAAAAATAGGGAAAGAGCTGGGCTTTGGAGGGGTTACAGTTACTATTCCCACTCTAGTCCCGTCAACAGTAGGTAAACTACTTCACTTCAAACAAGTTACATATTTGTATATATGTATATATGTGTGAGCAAGAGCACGGAGGTGCTCGAAACGCGTCGCAGCAGAGCGGAAATTCAATAAATACCTTCTGCCTCAAGCCATGTGGTCCGCCTTCTTCATTCTCCCGACGGGAGGAAAATAGTGGAGAAATTGGTGTTTGGATATATATATGTGTGTGTATGTGTGTGTGTGTGTGTATATATTTAAAAACCAAAGGTTACAGGGATTTTATTGTTAGGCTCAGATTTCACTCGTACAAAACCAGTGAATTCAACAGTTATAGTTACCTGAACTAACTATAACTTACGCCCCCACAATGCACTGCTTTTGTCCTCACATATTATATCACTCAGGACATTGTCAGTGAAATTACTGATACCATCTCAAACTACATCCCTGATGACATCACTGATAACATCATCACATGACTGTGTTTCATAAATTTGTCGGATACTTAAAGATATATACTAAGCTACATTAGTTATTTTTCTATTCTTCTGTGCTAGTAATTAGTCATAATAAGTATCTGTGTGACCCTCTGTATCAGTGTATGAGTGGATGTCTGAGTGGCTGTATGGGTGTGTGAGAGGCTGCATGGATGTGTTAGTGAGTATGTGAGTATCTGTATGGGTGAGTGAGTGGTTGTGTGAGTGGCTGCATCGGAGAGTGAGTGGCTGTATGGGTGAGTTAATGGCTGTGAGAGTGACTGCATAGATGTGGGAGTGGCTGTATTGGTGACTAAGGGGCTGTGTGAGTGGCTATATAGACAAGGGAATGGGGGTTTGAGTGGCTATATGGTTACATGAGCAGTTGTTTGAGTGTGTGTATAGGTAAGGGAGCAGGTGTGAGTGGCTGTATGGAGAATGAATGTCTGTGTGAGTGGCTTTAAGGGTGCTTGAGTGGGTGTGTGAATGGTTGTTTGAATGTGTGAAAGGGTATGTAAGTGGTTCTGTGGGTGTGTGAGTCATAAGGGTGAGTGAGTTGTGGTGTCAGTGGCTATATGGGGAAGTGAGTGAGTGTATGAGTAGCTGTATTGGTGAGTGAATGGCAGTGTGAGTGGCTGTATGGGTGAGTGTGTGGGTGTGTGAGTACCCTCATGGGTGAGTGAGTTGCTGTTTGAGTTTCTGTATGGTTGATTGAAAGGGTGTGTGAGTGGCTTTTCAGGTATATGAGTGGATGTGTAAGTGTCTGTATGTCTGTATTATTGGATGTGTGAGTGGCTGTATTGGCGAGTGAGTGGGTGCATGAGTGGCTGTATGGATGAGTTAATGGGTTTGTGAGTGGCTATATGAGTGAGTGGATGTCTGAGTGGCTCAATGGATGAGTGGTTAGTTGTGTGAATGGGTCTGTGAATGGGTATGTGTAGGGTTGTGTGGGAGTGGGAGTGGGTGGATGAGAGGTTCTATGGGTGTGTGAGTAGCTCTGTGGATGATTTCACTGACCATGTCATGAGTGATGTAACATGTGAGGTCATAAGCAGTGCACTGCAGGGTTATAAGTTATAGTTAGCTCAGGTAACTATAACTCCTCAATTTCCCTGGTTATGTAAGAGCTAATTCTGAACCTAACTATAATGTCCCTGTAACCTTTCAGCGAATTTCTAAGGTTTTTTAAATTCTATATACCAACTTTAACGTACTGTAACCTTTAACTTTTTTCAGTGAATTTCACTTTTTTTAATTTTATTTCCTAACTATAACCTGTAACCTTTGAGAGTTAGTGTGTGAGTGAGTGCATGAGTGTCTCAGTGGGTGTGTGAGTGAGTGCATGAGTGTCTCAATGAGTGTGTGAGTGGGTGTATGAGTGTCTAAGTGGGCCTGGGAGTGACTGCATAAGTGTCTCACTGCGTGTGTGATGGGTGTGTTAGTGTCTGAATGGGTCTGTGAGTGAGTGTTAATGTGTGTGTCTGAGTGGGTCTGTGAGTGGGTATGAGAGTGTCTGAGTGAGTTTGCGAGTGCCTCTGTGTGTGCCAACCTGTGAGTGAGTGTATGAGTGTCTAAGTAGGCCTGTGACTGGGTGCGTGAGTCTCTGACTTGGTATCTGAGTGAATGCATGAGTGTCTAAATGAGTGTCTCAATTGGTCCCTGAGTAGGTGTGAGAGTGCCTGAGTGGGTTTGTAATGTGCCCCAATGAGTGTGTGAGTCAGTCTGTGAGTGAGTGCATAGTCTCTGAGTGGGTCTGTGAATGGGTGCATGAGTCTCTGAGTGCATCCGTGAGTGGGTGCATGAGTCTCTGAGTGGGTGCATGAGTGTCTGAGTAGTTCTTTAAATGCCTGATTGGGTCATGAGTGGGTGTGTAAGTATCTGTGAGTTCCTAAATGGGTCTGTCAGTAGGGGTGTGAGTGGCCAGGCCACGTTTGAATGGAGGTGGGGTGCCACATGGCTCCTTTCACCAGGTAGATTTTGGCCCCTGGTGACACCATCCCCTGGGACCCAGCCACATTTGAATGAGGAAGGAGGGCTATGAAGCCCCCCTCCTGGGTAAAATTTGGCCCCAGGGACCCCATCCCAAGTGCGCGGCCTTGACTGAATGGGTAAGGAGGCCATGCAGCTCCCTGCCCAATGCCAATTTCTGCCCCAGGACCCCTGGGGCCTGGCTGAAATGTAATGGGGATGGATGCCTCGTGGTCCTCCTCACAGGACCGAATTTGGCCCCAGGATCCCATCCCCTGGAGCATGCCCTTTATTGAGTAGGTGAGGGGGGGACCATGGCTCCTTTCCACAGGTCAATTTCATCCCCAGGGACTCATACCCTGGGGCACGGCCAAGTGTCTTTAAGTGTCCTGGTCCTAGCCAGGGCACCCCAATCGCCAATGTTGGGGACAGCAGGGGGAGCCTCAAGGCCCCCATGGTCCCTTCTGGCTCGATGCTTCCTGCAGGAGACGGCATTGCTCTCACAAACGGGGAGCTGCTAAACATGCAGCTCCCTGTGTGTGAGAGCAAACCTTTCGTCTGTTCCTTGCCTGCTGTCAAGCAGGGAGGGAAATCATTAAAAACTCTGCTTTCAGCAAGCAGGAGCGGGTTCACAGCTCTTGCTTCTGTGATCGGATTTTGTGTTAGCACTGAAGCTGAGTCCCAAGATTCCTGCCAACACTTCCTAGCTGAAGTGGTGGCAGCCAACCAGAGCTCTGGAGTTCTCTTTATGAGCTCATTGTTATTAACCCTTGGCGTAGTGGGCATAGTGGGGCTAGGCGAAGCACCACGAAGTGGGGGGAAATCTATGCCCACCCACACACTTCGCGTAGCCCCACTACGCGCCACCCGCCTCCCTCCCGCCCTCTTCTAAAATGCCCAACAACATTTAAAACAATGTAAAACTAATTAAAACGACTTACCTGAGATGCGGCGTCCCGGGGCTCCCTCTTCCTAGTTTCTCGCCGACTTCTTCCTGACAAATGCGCATGCGCGGGCGCCCACCATGGCGTGTGCATAGAGTTTCCTACTACGCCTACTTTGCAAATCGCGAAGTAGGCAACACTACGCACGCTCCGTGGACGGAGCGGAGCGCAACGCCCACCCTTAATTGTTATGCGCAAATTTGCAGCAATCAAACATATCCGTATTTTAATTTCCTTGAATTTCTTCAAAATACTGAGCAGATTTACACCCGAGCCCTTCACTTGGAAAATTCTGTGAAGATTTGTCTGCCGGCACTAAATATATAGGTTTCCAGCATTTTTGCAATAAGAAGAGTAGTAGGCCAAGGGTGCATTTCAGCCCCCTTTCTGTTTAACTTATATATTGATAATTTGGATAAAGTTTTAACAAATACAATGGTAGACTATCTGCAGGTAGGCAGACGTGGTCTGCCTGTTTTATTATATGCAGATGTTGCGGTCCTTCTATCTAGGATCGCAAGGGGGTTACAAATATTGCTTAATTCCTTCTCCTCTTTTATGGTAAATCTGGACCTATAAATGACCCCAAATCTTATGTGATGCAGGTGGCACCTCGCCCGAGAAAGCCTTTTCAATTTATGGTTGGATCAGCTCAAGTTCCTCGCACTGATGCCTTCTCGTACCTGGGAGTCCTAATGGACGACCAAATGAAATGGGTCCTACTAAACCAGAGAAAAAGGGGCTAACTAGTGCGCCAAATAAGGCTGTTTTAAAATTTGCTTCCAAATTAGGTAGGAGACGGATTGCTGAACTTTTAAAGATATACCAGGCTTAGTGCGTCGCTAAAGCCGCTTATGGTAGTAAAATATGGGGTTACGTCTCCATGAATGAGTTACAAGTAGTTGAGCATTCATTCCTGAAGCGTTTGCTAGGTGTGCCCCAGGAACTTCAAATATGGTGGTACACGAAGAATTGGGGGTCCCCTATCTCTATGATTCATTAACTTTCCGCCCTTTTTAACATTTTGGCTAAAGATTTGGTTGAAAGAGGGATCAACTTTGAGTCGTTTGATCCTGAAGGAGTGTATGTCACTTGTTTATGCCCATTATATTCCCTGGCTTAGATATATCAAGAGTAGTTTTGAAAGTTTGTGAAGAGTGGAACTATTTACAAACCCAGAATCTGTGACTAAGCATGATCTGGGGTGGATCAAGGAGTCTTTTTGAAGCTTTAGGAAAATGGAGAGGGAAGAGCTGGAATTGAGGAAACCTAGTGTTTGCACATTTTTAATTTTAAAAACAACATATATGACTGAGCCATATCTCTTGGCAGCTTTTAGCACTTATGAATGTTTTTTACTGACCAGGTTCCGATTGAATTTGTTTCACCTCCTGTTGACCTCGCCACGGGAGAGCAGTAAAGGTCAGATTCTAGAATCCTGTGGCTGCGACAGTGAGTCTCCCCAGGTTATGCTTAATTTTTATATCTTCTTATCATTATGCAACCACCTGGAAAACTTTTATTATCACTGTTCTGAGGAGGTTGAAATGTAAGCAGGTGCATCCAGCTTTTATTCATTCACAACTGTTGAATGGATATTCTATTTTATTTGTCCTTCATTTCCTAAAATCTTCAGTGAAGCTCAGAGCTTCATTGAT